>NC_059134.1:37595494-38220494 GCF_020740605.2 Lemur catta | reverse complement strand
CCTGGACAGTAAGTTAATATGGAAAAGAAGTGTATTGGTTTGTTCATTGCTTACACTGAGGGCCTAGCAAAGTATTTGCCAGAGTAGGTACTTGATAAAAAATAGTGAAATAAATTTCTGTATCAACATCTAGAGCACTACTGATTATTTTAAAAAGTAATAAAAATGAAACAAACCATACTACTTATCTTCTCAAAATCTGAATAAAATGACAAAATAAAATACATGAATACTTTTATTGGCCCCAAACTAGGAGATACTGTAAGCCAACACTACAAAGAATATTGGCTAAAAAAGTGCCAACAGGGGTGATTGGAAAGAAGTAGCCCACTATGAAAGCTCAACTGATTTTATGTATTTATTTTATAAATTTTGTTTATTTCTATTATTAAAGCAAATTCTTAAAGAGTAACACAAATGTCCCCCTAGTCATGTAAGAGCCTAAGGGAAGGGTGGGCTTCATAGAACAACTTTACACTTCACAGAAACATATAGATAAAGATGGCATTAATGGGAACCTATCGAGCATCATGTCAAAATGTCAGTTCAGTATATGTGGATGTCAGAGCTTGAAGACATGGATGAAGTAACCTAGTCAGTAAAAAATGCAGAGAAAATAACAAAGAAGAATTAACAATAACTGAGAGAAATATGGGATTATGTAAAGCAAATGAATATAAGATCTATAGGTATCCCTGAGGGAGAAGAAGAATAAGCAAGTATGGAAAACCCATTTGAGAGAATAATAGAGGAAAACTTTCCTAGTATCACTGGAAGTTTAGATATCCAGATACAAGATGGTCATGGAAGATTCATAACAAATAGGACATCACCAAGACATGTAATCATCAGCCTGACCAAAGTCAAAATGAAGGAGAAAATCCTACAAGCTACAAGACAAAAGCAACAAGTTACTTACAAATTACATACCCACCAGACTAAGAGCAGCCGTCACCAAATACATATGGACATTTTATTTGACAACAATTCACTCACATTAAGATTTTCTAACACCAGAGGGGTACATTCCCAACCAGAGAGTTAGAACTGTCATGGATGAAGGAGAAAGCAAAAAGAACAGAAAATTCGGTATAACCAATGCTGGGACAATTTATAGATTAAAAACCCCTTAGAAACAAATGTTTCCCCTGAGGGTACATTTCCTCATCTAATAATACTGAGATTGTTCTCAATCATTTTAATACACTGATGAATGCTCTTCCCCTGGTGATAGAGAATTCAGAGGTAGTATTTTTAAACAGCCAGTTAAGGAAGGAGAGAAGCATATGGGGAGCCATGTTAGTATAGGTGATTTGTAAATTGCTTTTTGTTAGTTGAGTAGATATGAAATAATTAGTGAAAACAGAATCAGAGGGAATGGAGGAGGGTGGTGTTTCAGGAGGGAGACCAGTGAAAGATACAGAAGTAGGAAACCACATGGTGGTGTTCAGAATTCTTTGAGAATAAAATTGTATACAGTCTTTATTGTTTCTGTGCTCAACAGATACTAGGGAAACATATACCTCTTTCCAGATTTTATTTGCTAAAATAGTCTCTTAAGCCCATTGTTTAAACTTACAAGAAATACAGACAAGAAAACATGCTACCGATATCTCTGAAATTTTAGAATTAATGAATGACTTGGCATAATATTTACTGATCCTGAAGAAAACTATGCCCTAATATTAAGAAGAATTATTCCAAATATTAATACTTCTTTCTTCTGCCTCACTCTGGTATTTTTACTAGCCTTTTGATCCACAGAGGAGATATAACTGCTTTCTTTACATGTAAGAAACTAAATTGCCCTAAATTACAAAATTCATTTCTCTTCATAGGATGAAAAATCAGACTGAATCACAATCTAATTAAGGTATTAATTCTGTTCTGTGTTGGCAGGACATATTTCAGTAATATTAATAATGAGTTATATAGTGTAGCCAATGATATTAATGATTCTGAATTTGTAATTGTATGCAATGTTGGGTATTTTATTTTACTCCTGTTTGCGAGGAGTTTCTCACTCTGATTCTGAAGAGCTGGTCACAATGACAACATCAGGAAAGATTATACATTAATGACCATAATAATTTTGAGCACCTAACCTTATTTCCTCTGGACTACTTATAAGCATAGGAATAGATAAGGCAGAAAGACAGTTCAACTAATCTTAAGTAAAACTTCCAGAAGACTTAATTGGAATTTCTTTTGTTATTAATACTTATTTGTCCATTATGAAAAACCCATAATTGATCAAGTAAAATAAAAGCTAGAAAATACCCATTTAATTCTGATTATAATCTAACAAAAAATAAAAAAAGTTATTTCCCAGGATCTAGTAGTATATTGGGACCCTAGAATGTTCTAAACATATTTGTTTAATAAATCAAAAACTATATTTAGAGGTAATAAAACACTTAAAATAATTTTTACCTTTGGCATACACTCAACTCTGGAATGGTAAGAAAAAGGGAAATATAAAGAAATTATAACTAAATTGGTGTAAATAACATATAAAAGCAGATACAAATATATAAAAATTAGGGATAAACTAAAAAGTAACAAAAAAAAAAAGAAAAAGACATTCGTTCATGGTCTAACCACTGAAATACAGCTACTGTTAACACACAGATGTCTTTTAATTATTATATCAAAATGAATATTTTAAAGCTTAAAAAATATTTACATATAATTTAGTATCTTTTGTATGTTTAGCTTTCAGAAGCATCTTCTTGTTATTTTTTGTTTTTATAAATCCCAGTGTTAATAGCTTCATAATAATAGTCTAGATTATTTGTCCATGCTCTTTTTAAAAAAAGGTAATTTTACCCTAATGACAGTTTCCTGGTTTTTACATGAAGAAATGAGACAATATTAATCTGATTATGTGTATAGTACCTACATATTATAGTTGAGATTAGTTTTAGATTTTCTACACATAATTCATTCTTTCAAGAGAATGATTTGCTTTTTCAGATTCATTGTGTCTACAGAACTTAAAAGAACACACCCCTATCCCTCTTTAATTACATCTATATGCTACATATACACTTCATGCCATGTGCATAGGTGTGTAGTGTATATTTGGTCAGTTGTGACTTGCTACTAGTATATACTAGTTTGTGAGAAATTGAACAGTTATTTCTAGAACTTTCACCTCCATACAGGAACAGAAGACTTCTTAATTTGGGCCTTACTCCATAATAATAATATTTCTCCAGGATCTCAAAATATCCAGGGATTTTTGCACTAATATTAAAACTGAAAAATGAGTGACACATTGTCTCAGTTAATGTATACGTTTGCCATATACTTTCCTATGATTGTCAATTTCAGGGATTCTAATAACTATATGTAAATGGAGAAAACGTTGCTTAAATCATATTGTTCTACAGATGAACATTAGTAATTGAAGTGGTTGTCATTTGTTTTAAGATTTGTTGCTTTTAAATTCTTTAAGTTTTTATTAGTGTCCTCATTTTGACAGGAACACCTATGTCATTTTGCTGTTTCAAATATTTTTAGGAAGTGTTAATTCTCTGTCTGGATACTTCTATGCACTTTCTCATATTAGGTTTATTAGCTGGACCATCACCTGTCTTTCTTGGACTTCTTTAAGATTCTAGCTCAAATGAAAATTCTTAATATAGAGTTGAGGCCTCATTCTGAGATTAAATCACATTTGTCCTGAGGGAACAAAATGCAGTGTAGGAGGCATTAATTCTGAAACTGAATATTTAGCCCAATGATTTCCTTGCAGTCTCATTATATTCAAAACAGTTATGACACACTGAAAATCTTCTGACATGTGCTCTCCATTTTTCTTAATTTATACTTTGTTTTAAGAGTAAAACAAGTAAAAAAACTGCTCCACGTTTTCTACTAGTTTGAACCATAAAGATCTACTAATCTTCCTCCCAAATAACCAAAAATTATCTGAATCTTCTAATTTATATTCAGTCAGACTATTTTATTCTACCCCAGTCAAATGGCTTGTGTCAGTCACATTTGGGATAAGATATTGAAGAGATTTAGTGTGAGATTCAAATTCATTCACTTATACTGCTCTTATTTCTCTTCTCTCATTTTGATCAATATTCTACAAAATTATAAAGCACAGAACTGACCCTTAGTTCTTATCTAAGGGTCAAAATATGTGTATAGACACACATACACACACAAATTAGAGCTGTTATTTTTCCTTTACTACATTTGAAATCTATTGTTTCAAATAACAGTTACCTTTGGGAAGGAGGTAATACCTCCTGTAAAGGAAGACAGCAAGCTTCCATCTAGTAAATGTAATACATGATAGATGATCCCTCAAAATGTTTCTTAAGATATTAGCATTCTATTTCAACAATCACTTGAGTGTATGTTTCTTAGCAGTATATGAAATGTGGGTAAAATTAAATTTCTGAAAACTGGTAGTGTTCTGTATGATGGGAATCTGATCTGCAGACTAAATCTATTAAACTACCCATGGAGGAGGGAGACTACTCAACTTAATCTCCACGGCATATGCTTAATGGTATATATCACTTCTACTGGGCTAAAAATGTCTAATGCCAACAATTTCAGTGACTGGGCAATTTAGCAGCAAGTTTCCATATAACCACAACTTGCTGAAATGGGGTGTGGCTTAGTAATGAGGATTAATCTTAAAATTAGGCAATCTATTGATTGAAAATGAGAGAAGAAAATAATATTAGGCTGAAAAAGTACAGTGCCAGGTTATACCCCATTTGGCTGACTATTCAAATTCTGTGTAAGTAGGCTGAAAAGCTTTGATTTATACAGGTCTGTGTGAGAAGTAGTAAGTCATGCTAAATCACTTTTACTATCTTTATCAAGATCTGGCAGGTGTTCTGAATCTGTCCTTTAATTTCATTTCTTGATTATATATATTTTTATATATACACGGCATATATATATGTCAAGATAATATTGAATTATAATGTTTTTCACAATTGATTATGGAAAATGCCTTCAAAAGATTTGTTGTAAGAAATATAAAATGATGAGGTAATATTTTTCAGGAGAAAAATGCAAGCAAATGAAAAGTTGTGACTAATGCTTTCAACAGATACTGGGTTTTAAAAACTACTTTTGAACTTCAACTGGCATTTAAATTCAAATTCTACAAATACCAAGTCAGATACTACCACAGGTACATTCAAAGATATGTTACCACTGTCAGGAAATGATTTAAATAAATGTGGCTTCACTTTTTCCCATGGTTCTGTAGAGTATTTAAGTTAATATTTTCTAGTGTTTTTGAGATTATATTACAGGAAAAAAAAAAAAAACTCGGTGGGTGCTGACTGCCGTCCTGATTGCAATATACTATGTTCCTGACAATGTTTGCATTGTACCATCTGCACACTTTTCTACAAACGTTACCACCCTCCAGCCTGTGAGAAGCAGCTGGTCTGTGGGACTTTTGGCAAAAACACTTGACTATCCATACTATTCATGGATACAAATGTTTGTACCACTGTAATGACTAAAGAAAGAGGTTTATTCTGGAAACAGTTGTCAGAAAAGCAATTATAGATATTGAAACCAAAAAATCAAGTATTATAATCTTCTCTTTAGAATATAAGTATGGTAGAAAAGTCCATGGCTATGGAGAACACTATAGGGGAAAAGTTATGAGAAACCATGTGTCAATCCTAATTTTGCCATTTTAAGTCTCTAATCTTGAGCAAGTGACTTAATCTCTTTGCAAAATACTTAAGAAATACGTATACCTTCCATATTAATTGCAATTTTCAAGAAAACATTTTGCAGATTGTAAGTGAAAGGCAAAGCTACTTGTTGCTGTTTATGGTTATAATCATAATTATTAAAGACTCAGCCTGTTAACTCCTCCTTCCCACTACAAGGTGCTCTGAAGCATCATGCATTCTAATTTCCCATACACTTTGCAATAGAGTATGTCAATGCTGAAAAGTCCTCCCTAGCTCAAAAACATTTAATTGCCTAATAAAGTGGATCATAAATTCACTTTTGAGGCCATTTATCATGTGTTAGAGACATGTATTTTTTATAGACAACTTCCACTGTTTGCCATTTGCTGGCTCCTCTCAAACTAAATTATTTTTAATACTCTGATTATGGATTACTACCTTTCTGCGTTTTTCTCACAACTTCCTCCTTCATCTGGAATTCCCTTCTCAGATCATTTCCTTTTTACATGAAGCCTTCATAGTCATTTAACTGCAATCTTTATTCCACTGAAATATTCTATTTATTTACTAATACACTTCAGTGTAGACAAATTTTGTTTTATGCAAGTTAACATATCATATAGTCTAATATGTGGAAGATACATGCTAGTTATTTGTACAAAATGAATAAGTAATTAGCTGATAGCTGTTTAGAAGGTCAGATATTTAAATGGGTAAATCAACTTTATGGTTCATAGGTTATTATGTAGTTTAGATATAGAAATTAATATTCAAAATTTATTTTTATATAACTTTCGATGTTTACACATACACACACACAAAGAGGTATGTTATTTTTTTGCTTCTGATTGGTGTTTTAAAGACAGAATCAGGTAGCACCATAAATAATTAAATGACATCCTGGGAAAATATTTTAAATAAAATTTTGGAATATATGAAGGATTAATTCAAAATAGATCATAATCTTGATTACCTTGGTTCAGGCAACATTTTTTATAATCGTTTTATAATAAAAATATATATGATAAAGGACTGCTAAATAATAAACAAACTACTTGAATAGGAAGTAACTAAAGAAGATGTATGGAAGCCAAATAAACACATAAAAAGATGTTCAACATGATTAGTCATCAAGGAAGTCCAAATTGAAACCACAGTGAGATACCTCCATGTTCCTATTAGAGTGAGAAAACAAAATGATAACGTGATGCTCACAATGCTGAGTTCTGATGAAGATGTAAAGTAACAAGAACTTTCATATATTGCTGGAAATTAAAAATGTACAAAAATAGAACAGTCACTTTGAAAAACACTTTGTCAGTCCCTCTTAAATTAAATGTTCACTTACCATATGACTCTGTAATCCTCCTAGTTATATATTGAAGATAAATTAAAACTTGCATTCACACACAGAAATGTTTAAGCAAAGGTTTGTAACAGTTTTACTTATACTTGACAAAAACCAGAAATAATCTAAACTGGCAAGTGAATAAATGAATGGTGGTATAATTATACAATGGAATGTTACTTGGCAATGATAAGGAAAAATAATTGCTGACACATATCACTGCATGAAACTCAAATGCTTTAGGATAAATAAAAAATCAGAATCAAAATAGTATGCACTGTATTTTATTCCATTCAGTCTGGAAAAGGAAAAACTATAGGAACAGCAAAATGATTAGTTATTTCCAGGGTACACATGTGAGGGTTGACTACAAAGAGGCAGGTGGCCATTTTTTGGTTATAAAACAATTCTTCATCTTGATAATGTTAATAATTATACAATTGTATACATTTGCCTAAGATCTTTGAACTCTATACTAATAACTTTGAAATTTACTCTATACAATTAAACTTCAATAAATTTGACTTTTAAAAACTGTATTATTATTTACCCTGATGTTGAAAATAATGGTATCCAGAAGCAAATAGTATTATGACAAATTAAAAGATCAGGGGAAAATAATGTTTATTACTTCATACATTCAGTTTATTTCTAAAGTTTTAAGTATCTCTTAACAAATTAAGGTGAAAAATTATTCCTCTGCTTTCGTGGGATTTATGGTATTAGATAAATGATAACCATGTAAAATTTTTTTTAAAACTATAACTTTTTTGGTGTTATGATTAACATTTGAAATCATTTTTTACCATAGCTTCTAGTGGAAGGTATGGATATATGTGAACACTTATTTTCTTGCATATGAGTGTAAATTGTTCGAGCAACATTTGTGAAGAAGAGTGTCCTTTCTCCATCTAGTTGCCTTTCTCCATTAAATTACATTTGCATCATTGCCAAAACCCAACTGACTCTCTATTCTGTTCTATTGATCTATGTGTTTCTCCTTTTCCCAATTCAATATTGTCATTGCTAATTATATTTATAGTATTTCTTTTTTAATTAGTTAATTTAGTTTTACAAATATCAATATGATTTTATTCAAATACCAGCAGGAACAATGCCCTTCAGAGGTGGGTAAAAACAATAAGTTAAAAGCAAGCATAATTAGAATTTCAGATAATCAGATTCAAAGTTTGAAGGAGGTGAGTTCTCCCTTCTCTTCTATTAATTTGAGAAAATTAATTATTAAGAAAAATAATTTATATCTATAAAGTACCCTAATCCCCTATAGTATTTCTTGAAATCAGGAAGAATATCCTTCAACTTTGTTCTGTTTTCAAAGATGTTTTAGCAATTATAGTTCTAAACAAATTTAAAACTAATGGAAGTCTACAAAAAATTCTCTTGGCATTTTGATTTGGAATGCAAAGAATTTATAGGTCAACTTGTGGTTAAGTGATAATATTGAGTTTTCTAAACCATGAACACATTATATTCTTTCACTTATTTATGTCTTCTTTGATTTCTCTCGTCAAGGCTTTCCAGTTTTCAGCACACAGATATTGCAGTTATTTTGTTATATTTATGAATAAACATTGCATGATTTGGGGGCTCTATTTTAAATGTCACTTGAAAGAAGTAGTTTCCAATTTTTTGTTGCTAGTCTATAGAAATAAATTTGGGTTGGGTATATTAACTGAATGCTGCAATTTTATCACCTTAATTATTAGTACTGAACTTGCTTATTAATTTTTTATAGATTATCTGTGTTTTCTGCTTAGATAATCATGTCTGCAAATAGGGATAATTTCATTTTTTCCATTCCAATATGAATGCCTTATGTTCTTTTCCTTCACTTATTACAGTATCTAGGACCCACACCCATTTTACAGATGACAATATTGAGGCAAAATAACTTAATATGTTCATAAAGAATATGTGGTTAAAACACGAAGCATTGGGAATTTTAACTCGGGTCTGTCTGACACTAAACTCCTGACATTTAATCACACAGAGAACCAACACAGAATGAAGTAGAGTATATTTACATCATTCCCAAATTATAAAAATATTGGGAGATCATTACAAAAATTATTTTGCTAATGCTATGTTGCTGTTACACAGTTTATAAACATTTAAACAATGTTTTGAGTGATTCAAAATTAAAATGAATCTTCAGACTTCACCACTTTTTACCAATTTGGTATAAGACTGAGAGGAAGTGAAATATAACTTTAATCAAAATGATCACAATGAAGTGACATGAAGGCATATGATCTTCATAAATTAATAATAAATGTCAAAAATTGAGTAATTTTAAAGTAGCAGAAGTATGAAAATATACATGGAGAGTTGTTTAGGAGTATTTTGTAGCTGTTTCTTTTACATATGTTTGGTAATAATCCATGCAAATATATATGCAATTAGTTGGTTTGTCTACCACATCAACTCCTTCTTAATTTCCATGCTTTTCCCTCATTACATTTTATTATGACAGTTTAACTGTATGTGGAAATAGAGGAAAATCACTTCTTCATAAGCAGCAAAATGAAGAAATTTGAATTGAAAAAACTTTGATGATAGAAAAAGTTATGTCGCATGAACAGCCCGGGAACTTTAGATATGTACAACAGATTCATTCTAACATCTGTGCTGCATATTTTCTAAATAAAAAATTTTACTTTGAGAAATATTTAATTTAAATATTTCACTACACTTATTTTATTCAATTAATAGAAATTAAAACTTTTATTGTCTTGCTTATACAGTCCCTCTAGTTTGATGTACACATCTTTTTAATTTGGAATTCTAAAAATTATATCAAAGCATATATTCAATAATACTTTTTTTGTACCAACAATGACATAACTTAAAATTATAAATTATTTCTATTTTCAATCAAAATGGAATCTCAAATATAACCAATTACAAGAAGTTTTAAGATGCATGTGGGTATATAATACAAATTTATGTTTTGTATCATCAAAGAAAATAT
Source organism: Lemur catta (assembly GCF_020740605.2). Classification (NCBI taxonomy): domain Eukaryota; kingdom Metazoa; phylum Chordata; class Mammalia; order Primates; family Lemuridae; genus Lemur; species Lemur catta. Next base: position 38,210,461 of record NC_059134.1, on the reverse strand, counting down.
TTTGTGCAGATCAACTTATTTCAAGTAAATAATATTTCTGAAAATAATCTTGAGAGTGCTAAATTTTTACAACAAAATGCTGTCTTTTCTAAATTTTAAGTCTATGTTTAAAAGACAAATAAAAGCCCTCAAAATGACCTGGCTTTCGTAATGCTCATTTCCTGCCACCAGAGCATTGAGCATCTATGTATTTTTAGGAGGAAGCTCATTTCTCCTTGACAGTTTATCTAGAGTAGCTATCTGGTTGAGAGCCTTCAGAAAAATCAAATTACATTGAAATAATCCTTTTAGCTCACTGGCAAGTGTATGGGAAATCTCTAATTGGTAGGCTGTTTTATTTGTTCTTATAATGACAAGATGACTTCAAAGCAGTCTCTGTTGATTTTAATTCCCAATTTTATTCTTGTTGCAAGATTTTGGGGGAGACTAAAATGAATGCCATTGCATGAATATGAGAAGCAGTTGGTTCATTGTCATTATATGTTACATATATTATATATAACCATATATGCTAAAACATGGAAAAGGTAGATTTTAGAAGTATCTGTAAAATAACTGGGCTGATGCTGAGAATAAGTGAAGATTTGTATGCTTAGGTTTTCTACACTAATTCCTTTAATTCTTATTTATTTGTTAACAATTTTGTATGGAGTGAGACAGGTTGTTAGTTGATAACAAAAAAGGAAAATGATCAATATTATAAAGGAAAAAAAATCAGGAAATAACAGAAGAAAAGTAAATTTCAGAAGAGCTAAGTTTTCCTTTTGTTTCTGTTTTCTGAATATGATGACTACCCAGATAATTATTTCACCTCTCAATCTATGCCAATGGAGACTTGTCACGATTTCCATAAAGTAGCCAAAATGACCTACTGAAAGCATATGTTAGCTCCTGTCATTGTCCTGCTCAGAACTCTCCACTGACTTATTAAGAGCAGAATAAAAATACCAATTTTTTGCTACAGCTTCTTTGACTGATCCTTTCCTGTATTTCCAATCTCATTTTATACCTCCGGCTTGGTTCTGCCTCTCATTCCCTGTACTGCTCTTTGCTAGGCTACTCAAAACATCAAATTCTTTTCTATCTTATTGGTGGGAATAACCCTTCTTTCTGCCTATTCCAGCCCATCTTCACGTGGTTAGTTCCTTCCTGTAATTCAGATCTTAATTTATATCTCATCTCTTCAGATAACCTTTCCCTACCATTGATAGTGAGCATTGTGGTTGCTATCACAGTAGCAATTCCCTTTTCTCTTTTAACCTAAATATAATTTCCAGTACCTCCCTGTACTTTATGGGAATTCAACTCCACTTTAAGGTAAAGGTGATGATTTTTTTCTAAGCTTATCATAATTACACCAGGTTTTCACCATAGTCATTATTTTTGAGAATGCCCCACTTCAGACCCATATGATCCAGGCAAACATATGCTATGGTCTTCACAGAAATAACATTTGTAACATGTTGAGAAGACTTTAATTATCTTGTTTTTTCTCTTCTCTCAACTTAGAAAAGGTCAAGAAAACATATAGTGTGGAAAGTGTTTGACAGAATGACAATTGAAAGTCTACTTTAGATGAAAGTGAGCCCATAAGTCTACATTAAGCTGCTGATTCCAAGTAGTCCTGAAGTCCACCCTGCCTGTAGAATTGAGGCCATTATTTTTGCTTGTATTTGTGTTCATTTCTTACAGTTGAATGTCCTTTCACTGATGAGCATCTAATTTAATTTCACTATCCATTAGTCATTTTCTATCAAATTACCCTGTTAAATTTTCTACCTTGAATTTATACATAACAGAAATTATCTTTTATTTGTTTAAGTATTTACCTATGTACCTTAAAGAATGAGAAGGTGTTAATTTTATCTTATTTATTTTTGTATTTATAGAACTTAGAATAGTACTTTGCACATAGAAGATAAAAAATAATTTTTGTTGCATAAATATGTGGTGGAAATGGCTGGAATCAATAAATTAGATCTTGGAGTCAGTTTTGTTATAGCAGATTCATTAAGCTGTGTCCTCTCATTCTTGACAGAAATCTTAAAGCCATAGAGAGCATTAAATTCCAAAGTTCCAAAAGTTATACTGTATATTTCAAAAAATCTTGCCTTGCCACATCTCATTAAATTGACTCTGTTCATTTTAGTTTCTCTAAGTTTAGTTTATAGTCAATTCTTTTAAAAAAGCTTTTTGCCAATGCCTGAGACTTCGGCACAATTTTCTGCATCTTTGTTACTAGTCCTGCTCTTTCCTGGGTTCCCCTAACCATTGACTGCTCCCACATGAATGCAACATAATCACCTGAAACTCAATATATGCTTATTTCAAGGCATTGTGCTTTTTTTTTCCTTCACCTAATTTTTATTCAGTGAAATTTGGGATGTCAAGACTTGAGCCAAAATATTTATATTAGACTATTAGGTGAATATGAGAGAAAAATAAAATTGAAAGGAAGCTTTAACTCTCATACTACTGAGCTCCATACAGCCCATGACTGTTTATTTCTGTATCTCTTACATATGAGAGGCATTATACATCTATCTTGTTTAAGGTTAGTGACATATGCAGTTGGACTATGTTCTATCTTTATATACACACTAAATGTACATGCACATATACAGTACTTTTAAACATTTAAATATATATGTATATATTCTCATATACATCTATGTATATAAATGCACATGCACATAAATATTCAAGTTTTAAAATTTTATTTCAAAAAATTTAGGGGTACAAGTATTTTTTGTTACATGGATAAATTGTATCAGGCTGAAGTCAGGGCTTTCTGTGTACCCATCACCAAAATAGTGTACACTGTATACTATAAGTGGGAGGAGGGTGAGGGATAAAAATATAAAAGTTTTATGAGGGTAGAATCTATAAGGAGTATGCATTTTTGTATACCTCAAAGTGCATACCATAATGTTTCGTGGCTTAGAGATATTTGAGTTCCACATGCTGATCAAGATTAGAACAGCAGGGAAAAATATTGGAATTGCAGAACTAGACAGTCTGTCTTTTACTGAGTGTGTTATTGAAATATTAATTTTCTGCACATAATTTTACTCATCTATATATTGAGGATAATATTGACACCCATGTCAAGATATTTTCATAACGATTAAATGAACTAGATAGTACTGTATAATTTTTAATAATAAAGGAAAATCAAGCAGTCTCATTTGAGTTACACACACTTACTTGCCCATGTATAATGTTAGGTTATTTAAGCTTCCAGGGTCATTATCTTCATTAGCCATAGTATAATGTTTACTTCATAGTGTTGTGGAAAATAAATCAGATAATCTACATAGAACACTTAGAATAGCTCTTCAAATATATTAAGAAATCAATATGAAATACCTTTTATAATTTTATCTATTTTTGAAAAGTTGTTTTGAACATTTAATTTATGCCTACAACATTCCCAAAACAGCTTAGTTTATAGTACATTTTTAATTAATGGACACTATTTTTATTAATATTTTTTGTGATGCCATATAGTATATTCATTAAGTCCTAAAACATTATTTACTTAAAAAGAGTTACACACTTTCTAAAAACTATTTTTAAATTTTAAATTGCAAAGATAGCTTAGTGAGTTCCATTTATGCTATACCAAATTTCCTGTATTATTAACATCTTACATTAATATGCTACACTTGTTACAAATAATGAACTAAAACTAATAGTTTATTATTAAGTAAAGTATATATTTTACTCATATTTCCTCAGATTTTACTTAAAGTTCTTTTTGTCTTCCAAGGTCCCATGAGGATACCATATTACATTTATTCATTTTATCTCCTTTGGCTGTTTTTGGTTGGGACAGTTTCTTAGTCATGTTTTTTATGACTTAGCTTTGAGGAATGCTGGTCAAGTATTTTGTAGAATGTGCCTTCATTGGGATTTGTCTGATGATTTTCTCCTGTTTAGATTAGCGTTATGTGTTTTGGGAAGGATGATGGATAGCAGAGATAAAGTTCTATTTTCATCATGTCATTTTAAGAGCACATGCTCTTATTTTTGGTTTGTTTGGTTTATTTTGTTTGTTTTAAATTTTATTTATTTATTTTATTATTATGGGTACATAATAGTTGTGTATCTCTATAGTGTGCATGTGATGTTTGCTATAGGCATACAATGGGAATTAATCAAATCAGGATAATTGGGTTGTCCGTCACCTCAGGCATTTATCATTTCTTTGTTTTAGAAACATTCCGATTCTATTCTTTTAATTATTTTAAAGTATACCCTAACTTATCATTGATTTTGAGACAGTGTCTCACTCATTCCCCAGGCTGCAGTGCAGTGGTGCCATCAGAGCTCACTGCAGCCTCAAACACCTGGGCTTAAGTGATGCTCCTGCCTCAGCCTCCCCTCAGGTAGCTGGTACCATACCTGACTAATTTTAAAATTTTTTGTAGAGATGAGGTCTTGCTACATTTACTAGGCTGGTCTCTACTTCCTAGCCTGAAGAGATCTTCCCACTTTGGCTGTCTCAAAGGGGTTACAGGTGTGGGCCACCACACTTGGGCAAGGATACATACTTTTAACATGATTTATCATTGCTGATATGAAACTTGATAATTTATTTGAAGTAGTGTGTGTCATATTTTTGTACTGTAAAATGATTCTTTTTTTTGTCCTTCTCATACTGTACTCTTTGGAACAAAGTAATTATATGTAATCCACTAGGTTGTCATATTCCCTAGGCCCTCTCAGCTGACAAAGCAAGAAAATATGTGTGAATATTGACATGTGCATATATACATATCTATAAATACTTCATATGTAATCACATGTATCTATATTAAGTTAAACTTTATCACATACTGTTGTCCTTAACTGTAATACATTAACACATGGATCACTCTAGATCCTCCCCTTGCTTACTATAAACTCCCACCCCAACCCACTATACTTTCATTTAATTAAGTAAATCTAGTATGCATGAATGATAGCCTCCAAATTAACATATAATCCTGTGGGAAAGAACATTATTAAACATTATGTATACAGTGGTTATCTACAGTTGCTTTTTCCTGCGGTCTTCAGACTTCACACATTTCTGAAGTTATTTATGGCAGCACCTTTTTCCCTGCTTCTTTCAGTGAGGTCATTTCATATATTTGTAATACACTTAGATTGTTTTGTCACATTTTTCATCCCATGCTAAAATCCCTTTACCTTCTAAATTATTATGCTTTGCTTTTTATTTCACATGCATTAAGTTTCACTCTTATAAAGTTCTATATGATTTAACAAATGCATAGACTTTGGCATTGTGTTGTCTTCTTCCCCTTAGCATTCTTATGTGAAGAATTGGTGATTTGTTACTAAATTATTTTTAATTTAACTCAGCAAACTATGTTTCCTTTAAACAATAACTCAGTTTTTCACTGCATAGTAATAATTCTGGACACAAGATTTCCTGTACTAAGCTTAAAATACTCTGTTTTTCCCCCCCCCGGAAACATCTTTTAGTCCTTTTATGTTGCTCTGCTGGCTGTAGCAGTGACCAATCCTTCATACTTTTAAGCAAACTAAAAAGTCCCAAAGCATATCTTTCTAGCTATGTAATGCTAAACCAGATTAAATATTTCTCCAGTTGATAGGATAGATCTTAATGGTAGGAATTTTACAAAAATATGTAGAAAATAAACCCAGAATGTTTCTAATAAATAACCTCTGTGTAGGCATAGCTCACCTTAAAAAATATTCTTATAAAGGTCTATTATGAATAATTTTTTCTTCAATTTTTTATTGTGGTAAAATGCATATAAGATTTACCCTCTTAACCATTTTAAGCATACAATTCAGTGGAATTAAATATATTCATAATAGTGTGCAAATATCACCACCATCCATTTCCATAACTCTTTTTTCATCTTGTAAAACTCGACTTCTATACCCATTAAACAATAACTCCCCATTCCTCATCCCAGTGCCCACTAGTCCTTGGCAACTATCATTCTACTTTCTGTCTTTAGGATTTTGACTATTCTAAATTCTTCATAAAAGTGAAATCATACAGTATTTGTCTTTTGCGACTGGCTTATTTCACTAGTATAATCTCCTCAAGGTTAATTCGTGTTGTAGCATTTGTCAGAATTTCATTCCTTTTTAAGGCTGAATAATATTTTATTGCATGTATGTAGCGTATTTTGCTATTCTGTTCATCAATTGATGTACATTTGGGTTGCTTCCACAGACTATTGTGAATGATGCTGCTATGACCATGATTGTACACATATTTCTTTCTTACTCTGATTTAAATTCTTGTGGGTATATACCCAGGAATGGAATTGCTAGATTATATGGTAATTTCATTTTTAATTTTTAAGGAACTGCTATATTGTTTTCCACAGTGACTGTCATATTTTACATTTCCACCAATAGTGCACAAGTGTTCCAATTTCTCCACATCCTTACCAGCACTTACTTTCTGCCCCCCCCCCCCCCGAGGTACCTTGGGATTTCATATGAATTTGATAGAGATTGCATTGAATTTGGAGATTGAGTTGAATAGTATTGGCATCTTAATGATATTAAATCTTCCAATCTATAAGCATGGATGTATTCCGTTTATTTATGCCTTCCTTAATTACTTTCAGCAATGTTTTGTAGTTTTCCTTACACAAATCTTTCATGTATTTACTTAAATTAATCCCTAAGTATTTTATTCTGTTTATGCTATTGTAAATGGATTTTTTCTTAATTTCCTCCTTTGTATTGTATATAGTATATGGAAATGCAACTGATTTTCATGCGTTAATTTTGTATGCTGCTACTTGGCTGAATTCATTTATTATTTATAAGTTTTGTCTCTGTGTGTGAAATCTTTAGTGTTTCCATGTATATTTGTGAAGAGATAATTTTACTTTTTACTTTCCAATTTGGATGCCTTTTATTTATTTTTCTTGCCTAATTGCTCTGGCTAAAATTTACAGTACTGTATTGAATAGGAGTGGCAAAAGTGGGATCCTTGAGTTGATCTTAAACTTATACAAAGAACCTTCAGTCTTTAACCACTGGGCATGATGTTTGCTATGGATTTTTCATATGTATCTTTTATTAGATTGAGGTACTTTTCATCTATTCCTAGTTTTTGATTATTTTTATCATGGAAGAGTGTTGAATTTTATCAAATGCATTTTCTTTTTTTGTTTATTTCAGCATATTATGGGGGTACAAAAGTTTAGGTTACATATGTTGCCTTTGCCCCAACTGAGTCAGAGCTTTAAGTGTGTCCATCCCCCAGATGGTGTACATATATACCCATCCCCTCCTCCTCCCTCTCACCTGCTCCACATCCAATGAATATTACTACTATATATGCACATAAATGTTGATCAGTTAATACCAATTTGATGGTGAGTACATGTGGTGCCTCTTTTTCCATTCTTGGGATACTTCACTTAGTAGAATGGGCTCCAGCTCTATCCAGGAGAATACAATAGGTGTTAGATCACCATTGTTTTTTGTGGCTGAGTAGAACTCCATGGTATACATATACCACATTTTATTAATCCACTCATGTATTGACGGGCACTTGGGTTGTTTTCACATCTTTGAAATTGTGAATTCTGCCACTATAAGCATTTGAGTGCAGATGTCTTTTTTATAGAATGTCTTTTTTTCCTTTGGGAAAAGGAAATCCCAGTAATGGGATTGCTGAATCAAATAGTAGTTCTACTTATAGCTTTTTGAGTATCTCCATGTTACTTTCCACAGAGGTTGTACTAGTTTGCAGTCCCACCAGCAGTGTATGAGTGTCCCTGTCTCTCTGCATCCACACCAACATTTATTGTTTTGGGACTTTTTGATAAAGGCCATTCTCACTGGAGTTAAGTACAAGATCACTTGTATGTGACAAGTCATGTCTCTGTTACTACTTAATACTTTCAAGATTATTTCTTTGACTTTGTCTTTCAAAAGTTTGATTATAATTTGTATCATTGTGGGTCTCTGAGTTTATCTTACTTGGAGTTCACTGAGTTTCTTGGGTGTTTGTATTCATGTGTTTCATCAAATTTGGGAAGTTTTCAGCCATTATTTTTTCAAATGTTCTCTTGTCCCCTTTCTTTTTCTATTCTCATTCTGAGACTGCCACAATGAATGTTTATCTGTTTGATGGTGCCTCACAAGTCATTTAAACTCTATTAACTTTTCTTATATCTTTTTTCTATTCCTCAGGCTTGATAATTTCCATTATCTGATCTTCAATTTCCCTGAGTCTTTTTTCTACTTGCTCAAATCTGCCCTTGAATCCCTCTAGTGAAATGTTAAGTTTTTGTATTTTTCAGTTCCAGAATTTCTTTTGGCTTTATTTTTAGGTTTAGTATCTCTGTATTTATATTTTTATTTTGCTTGTAGATTATTTTCTTGACTTTTTCCACATATTCCTTTAATTTTTTGAGCACTAAGGCAGCTATTTTAAAGTCTTCGTCTAGTAGATTTGTCATCAGATCTTTTCCAGAGACAATTTCTGTTGATATTTTTTTCATCTGAATGGGCCACACTTTCTTGTTTTTTTGTATGCCTGTGATTTTTTCCTCAAAAACTGGGCATTTGAATCTAATAATGTGATACTCTGGAAATCAGATTCTCTACCTTACTCAGAATGGTCTGTTTTATGTTATTGTTTTTATTTATTTATTTTTATTATTGTTCTAGGCTGTCTGTGCCAATAATCAGCCTGATTTATAAACTTAAGACTTTCCTCCGTCTTTTAAGAGCTTGCACCTTTTACTGAGCACATACTTTATCACTTTCTAATTTTCCCATTAAATGCAATTTTTCTTATATGCTTGGTCTTTAATGTCTGGCTCCCAATAGGAGAAAAAGAGAAAATGGAAGAGTGGAAAATAGGTCACTGGCCCTCTAAATCTCCTGGAAGTCACTTTAGCCAGAAGGGGATAGGATTGTAGGATTGTAACAATGAAGGGAAGCCCACCAATAATAGCTGCCAGCCTCTGTTGGCATCTCTATGATAAGACACAGCAACCAATAATTAGAGCACAGATCCCCAAAATTTGGAGGATAGGGTCCTTTTTTGGCCATCCTAGCTCCTGAAAGCTGTATGTAGGCTGCCCCAGGAAGAAATGCACAACTGCCTGCCTTAGGGCTGGGGAAGAGGGAGTGGGTAGTTGCTACTCTGGTAAGAGCTGAAATTGACCAAAATGAACTGCAATTTACTATTCAAGCCTTCCTCTGGAAGTTGAAAGACTTCAATAAAAGAAGACTTCCAAAATTGTTATGTCAGATTCTTCCAGTGCAATTGTCTACATGGGGAAACAGATCCCTGGAGCTTCCTAATCCATCATCTTCCCGGCTTGCTGTAAATAATATTAAAATGAAAATATATTTGAAACATATTTGGAAATTGTCCCTTAAAATATTTCTATTGAATATCATTATGGACTCTAAGACTATCTTTTACATCAATACAAAGTTTCACATACCGTGTTTACTTAGCAAAGCATAATTAAACAATTTTAAAAGGTATAGATAAGCTAAGACATAAATGTATGTGAAACTTAATTAGAAAATCATACCTAATAACAAAGAGTATTTTAAAATGAGGCTAATAATAACATTATTAGGGATATGTTTATAGAACTAATCAAATGTTATATAATGTTATTGTCAGCTTATTGGTTTAGTACTGAATATTCTTGGAAGTTTAAACACAAGTAGATGAATTCCACAAGAAAATAAAACCTGTGGGATTATTACGTGTAAAATTAAAGTTCCATGATTAAATGCAATAAATAAACTTCCATGGCAATGCATATAAGAGGTAAATTATTACTTAAAAATTATTAAATATGCACTGAGCAATTACTAATGTGTTGGACACATATTCCAATCCTAGTAACATTATAATGCTTGTCCCTACCTCTTTGCCTCTCCCACCTGACACAACACACTTCATCCCTGGGGAATATTAGATCTGATCAGGCAAGGAAAATATAGGACACAACTGAAATATAAATATAGATCTAGATTTTCTAAAGAAGGACTAAAGGAATTATGTGTTTGAACTTTTCTTCTACTATAATGTTTGATAACATTCTGCACAGTGACTTTCTCCCTTGATACTAATATGAGAAGAACTAGCAGAAGACTATTGCCTGTTTGAAATGTACTTCTGGAGAGTTTCATTTTTCTCATTTTCAACAGAAAAAAACACAATGAAAATAATTTAATTAAGCTGACTGGGGAAAAGCTAGCTAAACACCTTCTATTTTTGGTCTCTTTTTCCTCTTTGTCTTTAAGTTGTCATGGTGAGATGTAGAAATCCAAGGTTTATGATGTCTATCTTAACATTATTATAAGCTGTATAGTTTATATAGGATTGTGTGCAGTAAAATAATGGAGACCTAAATTCAAAGCTAGGATTCAAAAATGCATCAAGTTTCTTAGTTTGAACGTGTGGATAATTCAAAAAACGAAATCCCAGTCTTACTTCATGTTTTCTGAAATTATGAAGTATTGTAAATCTTGCATAAAATTATAGTGTATAATAAACTAATATTTAACTATTTAACTATATTTAACTATTATCCAGCTTTATCAATTCTAATAATTCTTCCACATTTTCTTTTAGTTCATTTTCAAGAAATAAGACATTACTGAAACAATTGAAAACTATTTTATTCACCACAACCTTGCCTGGAAGAAATAACTATTACCTCAAATTTGGTCTTATTTTACCTACACAAAGGTATATATTTCATTATGTGTATATATTCCAAAATAAAAATATATGTAAACTTATTTTGAATAAGTAAAGCTTTATATAATCAAAGCCATACTATATGGATATTTTCTTTTTTTATGAATGCTGCTCCGTAATGTTTTTGTAAAGTCAGTAAACATTTTAGTAATTATTAAGTACTCCAAAATGAGCACAAATTATACATGTTCAGCTTGATTTTTCTCACATCAAATACGTCTATGTAAACAGCACCCAGATCAATAACTCCAGTATTGACATCCACAAAGGATCTACATTTCTGTGTACTCCAAGTTGTTTCCATCTTACTCCATGCCAACAGTAAATAATATCATATTCTGGCACCATAGATTTCTTTTGACTAGTTTTAAACATTAAATAAATATAACCATCTGATGTATACTTTCTGTGTGTGTGTGTGTGTGTGTGTGTGTGTGTGTGTGTGTGTGTGTTTTGAATTTCTGCTGAGATTGTACTGAATCTATAGAATGATTTGGAGATAATTTATTTTGTTTCAGTATTGATTCTTCCAAGCCATCAGCATTTATCCAGTTACTTCTGCTTCATAACAACCTACCCAAATTTAGTACCTTAAGATAACAATAACTTATTTTACCCAGGAATCTTCAATTAGAGAAGGAGTTTATGAGGACGGCTTCTTTTTTCAATGTGGCTGCAGCTGAGGCCACTTTGAAAATGGGTGGATCACATTGCAGATAAGTTATTGAGGACTGTCAACCACGTCCTCAGCTGAGGTTGTTGAATCTGAACCTCTCCATGGGACTGCTTGGTTTTTCTCCCAGCATGGCAGCTGAATTCCAAGAGCAAGTGTTCCATGACATGAGAACTAGAAGCTGCCAGTCTCCTAAGGCTTGTGTCCAGAAACTGATAAAATGTCACTTTTGCCATGTTCTATTTGTCAAAGCACAAAGCAGTAACACCCAGGATGAAGAGAAAGAGACATAAACTTAATTCTTGATGGGAAAAGTATGAAGTAATTTGTGGCCATTTTAATATATCATAGAAATCTTCAACATACTTCTTCTAGGTATTGAATTTACTCCTAGGTATGTTATACTTTTGGCACTATTAATAAATGTTATAATTTTGAAGACAGTTATATAAATATTTGTTGCTGACACATAGAACTACAAATGATTTTTAAAAACAGCTTGTATTCATTAGCTTTGCTAAATATATTTATTAATTTGAATTGATTTCCTATATATTATTTTTGAATTTTAACTAGTATAATAATGTTATTTTTAAATAATTAAAATTTTATTTCTTCTTCTCCAATTTTTTTACATATTTATTTGGATGCACAGGAATACATGTGCCGTATTTAAGCAATCATTACCTACCTCAAAGTCACAAAGAAGGTTTCATTTACTGACTCAATCCTCAAGTACATTGTCAATAGAAGCTGTGATAATTGGCATGATTTCCTCATTATGATCATAGACAGAAAGCTTTGGATATTTCACCATTAAGTATTAATGTTTTTGTTTTTGTTTGTTTTAGGAGATAGCTTTTATTAGGTTAAGGAAGGTTTCATCTATTGCTAGTTTGTTAAGAATTTTTGTAAAGAGTGGATGTTGTGTTTTATCAGATCCTAGGTTTATTTTTCTTTATACACTCAATTATTGATTTATTTACATGCTAACTCAAATTTGTATTCCTTTCTTGACTTTTTAAAATTTTGTAGGCAATTAAAACCCACCTATATATTGTTCAGTGTTCATGCAAAACATCTTTTGTGACCTCTTTCAAACCCAAACCCAAGAAAGTACATTTTTTTGAAGTCCGTTTCTAGGGGGTATTTCTTTTCATATTTCATAGAATTCCATAAAAGCATACCCTATCCCAGAACTTATATTTTTGTATATTTTTTTCTCAAATTTCTCTTTTGTCTCTGAGCTTGCCCATACATAAACATAAGACAGAATTTCACAGCAACCTCCAGCCATAGAATTTTTTTAGTTGCCCCTAAAACACCTGAAGAGCTTAGAACTTTCATGTCTTCTGGACTTCTTCCTGCTGTTCTTTTCCTGACCACAAAGATTTCTGCCTACTTTCTTGAAGTTCATCTATTGTTCTCCAAAAAAATATTTTTTTCTTATTTTATTGAAAACTTTTATTTTTGTCTTGGAGGGAGAGATTTTCAGCATCTTCAGTTTATCAAGAAGAGGTATGATTTCCCCAACCATTCTTGTTTCCATGTGTCAATTTCCTCTGTGTTATTTTTTTTCTTAGCACAATTGTTTCTGTTTCTCTCTTTTCACGTTAATGACATTTATCAAATGTCTGGTGATCCTTGGATAAAAGCTCTGTCTGAATATGTCAGGTGTGCCAAATGCTGGGCCTCACTGTATTGCCATTGAAGGAATCACAACTGTCAATATTTGCAGGTTTTTATTCGTGGGTTCATGAGCTTATATAACCTGGAACACTTCAATATTCTTCTGGAAAGTACCAACTTGGTCATTTTATTTTATAACAATGTTTAAATGATATAAACACAACATAGACCAAGCCCAATTCCTTCCCTTCTCAGAATTAGATGTCCTTAGGCACTAGATTAAAAATAATCACACTTTAATTTTTTTTGTCCTCCAGTCCTGTCATATAACTTCTAAACCTAGAGTTAAAAGATGAGGGCATTTTCTTATGACCTTGAAGTACTCTATGCATTTCCTAAACTGAAGAATATTTGTTTGTGAAAATACATATGTACACAGGTATATTGAGGCCATTGAGGCTAGAGGAGTCAAATATTTTACTTGCTGCCAAAGCAGAATGGACATATATACACATGATTATGGTTAATATTTTCTTCTCATCACTCATTAAGTAATTTTTCTGTTATTACTATAGTATCCTAAAATAGAGGGGAAAGTAAATTGGCTCCACAAGCAATCCCTAGACCAAAAGCATGTTGATAACATTATTTTAAATTGTAATGTCCAAGTATTTTTATGAATTTTGAAATTGACCTCATTAATACATTGCTGGATATAAAGTTGTGTATATAGGCCTTTGGTGGATACATGAGATTTTTGCTAAGTTATGTATTTGTTTATTTATTTTCATGGAGAAAACAGAACTGGCAGTAAGGCATCAGTGTTTCTATCACAAAAGTAACATTTCAGAGAAGTAGACTCCTTTAAGTTTTAGTATTTCCTAACATAAACTCTGTGCTTAGTCAATTCTGTTTAAAGAAAAACTTGAGACAAATTTAACAGAGTTTAATTGAGCAAAGAATGATTCAGAAATCGGGAAGCCCCACAAACCAGAATAAGTTCAGAGCAATTCTGGGGTTGACACATGACTGGATAATATTTATGGACACTGAAAAGGAAAGTGATATACAGAAAATGAAATTGAGTAGAGAAACAGCTGGATTGGTTACAGCTCAGTGGTTGCCTTATTTGAACATGGTTTGAATAGTTGGCTGCCTTTGATTGGCTAATACTCTGTGACCAATACAAGAGTAGGTTACAGTCCATTTAAACATCCAATTAGGTTATGGTTCCATATGTATGGAGAAACCTTTAGGCTGAACTTAAAATGTGTAAGGAGGCAGCTTTAGGCTAAATTTAATCTAACAATTCATTGAGCATTAATTAATTCCTTTTTCCTCTCCACATTATTCTTTGTCTCTGTTCATAAAACGCCAGCATTTCTCTTCACTTCTTGAGATCCTGTTCATTTAAAAGTAATTTTGGTGGAACATTTAGGGTGAATTTCTGATTACTCCCCTTGGAAGAGATCAAATATTATTCTGAAATTTCTTCTTAAATCTTTTCCAAACTCATGACACTCATTTTCTATGTGCCTCATCTCTCTAGGTACATACTGTTATTTTTTGATAGTCTATGAAACATATACTATGCATACCATCCATGTTTATATCTGAGGCTTTTCTGTCATGTAATTTTTAAAAGGTGAGATTTAAACTTTTAATTAGGATAGAATTGTAATAATAGTAAAAATATCATAATATCTGCCTTTAAATATGGAATGCTGTTGATTTTGTCTGTTCTCTACCAGTTTGTGCCACTTACTCTGCCCAGATTCACGGAGTTATGCCCTATTGTATTATTTAAGTGAGACGAAGGCAATTCTAAGAGTCCTACTAGTTGTGATTCAACTTATGACAAAACATTGGTCTCTACTATAGGCACACACACAAAAATAACCAATGCTAATTTTTCGTTGACAAATTGTAGTTGGTATTCTTACTGTCCTACCTGCTGGGTATTGTTGAGTACAGAATAATAAAAATAAGAGAAAATAAAGAGGAATACTTCTTTCAGTAGAAAGAAGAGATGCAAAATAAAGAGTAGGATTTGAAATATATAAATATGTATTTATGAGATATCTCCTACACTGCCATAGCTATGCTAGGCACATATAGTACTCATTCCAGCACTTGTGAGAATGTTATATCTCTTATGGATGTCATCTTTGCTTATCTGAGTGAAAAACTAAGGGGAAAATAATTTAAATAAATTTGCTAAAGTTATTATAGCTGGTATCTCTGTGTGGATTTATGGTTCTAAATTATACAATACATTGAGAAAAGACCTTTAGACCTCTTGAAGACAGCAGAGTCCTGACAAATCATAATTAATGTTATTCAATAAATGAGATCTATTAATAAATAGGACTATGTCTTTATATTCACATTATTGTTAATTACTATACTAAACCACATTAGCCATACAGGAAAAAGTGGTAGGCCATAGTTTTTGAAATTAGATACACTTGAATCTAAACCTTGGATTCTTTTATGGGACTTTGAAAACACTAGACACTCTAATCAAGTGTCCTACAAATAACATTAGTACAACAACTATAGTATATGATTG
This sequence comes from Lemur catta, assembly GCF_020740605.2. Classification (NCBI taxonomy): domain Eukaryota; kingdom Metazoa; phylum Chordata; class Mammalia; order Primates; family Lemuridae; genus Lemur; species Lemur catta. The sequence goes on along the minus strand of NC_059134.1, from coordinate 38,194,837 downwards.
TTAAAATTAAATTATCATTCATATGGAAAGTTCTGCAAACTAAGCACTTCTTTTTAAATTCTAATGATCCATAATAAATGTTTTTTTATGGTATTAGCATTGTTGAGCTTGAATTCTTTCATTTTTAAATTTTTTTTATTTCAGCATATTACGGGGGTACAAATGTTTAGGTTACATGTATTGCCTTTGCCCCAACCGAGTCAGAGCTTCAAGTGTGTCCATCCCCCAGACAGTGGGCCCTCACACTCACTAGGTGTGAATATATCCATCCACTCCTCCCCCCTCCCACCTGTCCGACACCCAGTGAATGTTATTACTATGTCTGCACTTAAGTGTTGATCAGTTAATACCAATTTGATGGTGACTACATGTGGTGCTTGTTTTTCCATTCTTGGGATACTTCACTTAGTAGAATGGGTTCTAGCTCTATCAAGGAAAATACAAGAGGTGCTAGATCACTATTGTTTTTTTGTGAATGAGAACTCCATGGTATACATATGTATACCATGGTATACATATACCACACTTTATTAATCCATTCATGCATTGATGGGCACTTGTTTTTTTTCCACATCTTTGCAATTGCATTGTGAATTGTGCTGCTATAAGGCATCTAGTGCAGATGTCTTTTTTATAGAATGTCTTTTGTTCTTTTGGGTAGATGCCCAGTAATGGGATACCTTGATCAAATGGTAGTTCTACTTGTAGCTCTTTGAGGTACCTCCATATTACTCTCCACAGAGGTTGTACTAGTTTGCAGTCTTACCAGCAATGTATGAGTGCCCCTATCTCTCTGCATTCACACCAGCATTTATTGTTTTGGGACTTTTTGATAAAAGCCATTCTTACTGGAGATAAGTGATACATCATTGTGGTTTTGATTTGCATTTCCCTGATGATTAGAGATGTTCAGCATTTTTTCATATGTTTCTTGGCCATTAGTCTATCTTCTTTTGAAAAGTTTCTGTTCATGTCCTTTGCTGAATTTTTAATGGGGCTGTTTGGGTTTTTCTTGCTGATTTTCCTGAGTTCTAAATAGATTCTAGTTATCATCCCCTTATCAGATGTGTAACATGCAAATATTTTCTCCCATTCTGTATGTTGTCTGTTTGCTCTTGTGATAGTTTCCTTGGCTATGCAGAAGCTTTTTAATTAGATTAGGTCCCATTTATTTATCTTGGTTGTTGCTATGATTGCCTTTGGGTTCTTCTTCATAAATTTGCATAGGCCAATATCTGTAAGAATTTTTCCAACACTTTCTTCTAGAATTCTTACAGTTTCATGCCTTAGGTTTAAGTCTATTATCCACCATGAGTAGATTTTTGTGAAAAGTGAAAGGTGCAGATAGTGTTTCAGTCTTCTACATGTGGCTATCCAATTTTCCCAGCACCATTTATTCAATAAGGATTATTTTCCCCAGTGTATGTTTTTGTCTGCATTGTAAAAGATTAGATGGCTGTATGAGGATGGTTTTATATCTGTGTTCTCAGTTCTATTCCATTGATCTATGTCTCTGTTCTTATGCCAGTACCATGCTGTTTTAGTTACTATAGCCTAGTAATATAGCTTGAAATCTGGTAAATTGATGCCTCCCAATTTGTTCTTTTTGCTTAAGATTGCTTTTGCTATATGGGGTCTTCTCTGGGTCCACACAAAGCATCGAATTACTTTTTCTAGATCTGTAAAAAATGATGTTGGTATTTTAATAGGGGTTGCATTGAATCTGTAGATCACTTTGGGTAGTATATAAATGTTAAACTTATCCTTTTTGCATAGATGAAACAGATGAATAAGGCAAATTTTTGGTCTTTAAATTGCCTAAAATATTGTTTATTTCCTCTGAATTCAGGAAAAAAAGTGCACAAGATGTAATGGTAGATCTTTCCCTAGCTACAATTTTGGTAGCACTGACATTTGATTCTTTCATGCATTCTAGAGCATTCTTTAACATATATCCACATTTAATAAATTCAGGGCAATGTGCTTGGCACTAGGGATAAAAATGTGAATGTAAAACACCTCTATTGTTAAGAGAGTTATATCCTAGTGCGGGCAGGGAACCACTGGTACAGGCATAGGTGGTAAAGGCCAGCATCCCATGATCTATAGCGTATAGTCTCAATAAAGAAAAGATGGAATAGAACACCTCTTGGAGATGTTGAAAGGATAGACAGCTTCAGGTATGTTATGTTCATCTAAAGAAGATAAAAATGTACAAGGAACAGTTTTTGTTAGGCTTTAAGTTCAGCTTGTTAGATGAAAAAAAATAGAGAAAAGAAGTTTAGATTCCAATTGTTACACATTTGGATATTCTGGTAAGTTTAACTAATACCTACCATGAGGTCTGTTTTATAGCATACATACAGTGGGTGAATCTAGTAAAAATGTTAACAGTTAACTAACTATAAATGTTAGGATATAGCATAGTATTACCTTGAATCAAAATTAGTTGCCTATTTCCAAGGGAGTTTTTTGGAGTTCATAGGTAATATTTATTTATTTTTTAATTTGTGAAAATGGCGTTAGAGATTTAATAAAATTTAGGAAACCAATCTGGAAAGAGAGATGTGGATTAGTTCCTTATTTGCCTTCAGGAACAATATGAAGTGAGTAGACATATCTTAAGAACACCCAGTGCAAGTAAAAATATAGAGGTATTTGGAGCAGGGTCTATGGGGAGTAGAAGGAGGAGGGAGAGCAGGGAGACATTTAATAGACACGTGGATTTATCAACACTGACTCCTCAGTTATCCAGATCTGCAATAGGACACTGAACACTAGCTTGGAATAGTATGGGCTGGGGAACCTGTGGCCTCGGGTGTGGCCTTTTGACTGAATCCAAATTTTCAAGAACAAATCCTTTTAATAAAGGGATTTCTTCTGTGAAGTTTGGATTCAGTCGAGGGGCCACACTTGGGATCTGGAGGGCCACATGTGGCCTTGAGGCTGCAGGTTCCCCACCACTCAGTAGTCAACAATAGGTTATAGGATACTTTAAAAAACTAAATGAGTGAAACTGGAATGTCCCTAACACAAAAAAATGATAAATGCTTTAAGTGATGCATTACCCTGATTTGATTATTACACATTATCTGCCTGTATCAAAACATCACATATACCCATAGTCATGAAAATATATGACTATTATGTACCCATAATAATTAGAAATAAAATTAATTAAAAATACAAATTTCAAATTGTTATACTCAGATATCTTAAGGGGACTTTTCCACAAATGATGCTGCATGAGATGAAATAAGCATTTATACTTGACTTAACCTCAGTCCTACTCTCAAAAAAATTACACAGTGAGGGAAGATTTGAATCAAAGCTTAGAGCTATAAAACTTGTTAGGCACAGAAAAATGTAGAAGCCATGTTTAAAAATCCATATATATGGTGCTTTTATTTAATATGGCTGAAATTAATTTATTTTCAACTTTAATCTGACTGCTTCATATTCACAATATTTGTCTTTCTGGTGGGGGGATTTCATAGTCTGCCATAGTAAATATTTATATCCTTTTTTCTTTATATGAATCAAAATTATCACCATTCCTCTTCTCACTGATTTTACAAATGAAACTGCATGACTAATCCTAGCACTTTTAGAGAAGAAAAATGACTTGACACACAGCAGGAATATGCTCACCTGACAAGCCATCCCTCTAAAGTCTCTATTAGCTCAATCAGAAAATAGCTGTGCAGTAAAAAATATGAGGTCTTGGAGTCTATTACTTCCATGGCTGTAGTTTGACAAACTTACAGGAGAAAAAAAACTTCATTTTTTTTTCCCTCACAGCCTGATAATATTCAAACTTTTCCAATCATTCCCTTATGGTTATCATTATTCTCTCACCTTAATAAACAAAGAAAAAACAGAGAAAGGGAGAAATAGAAAAGGTGTGGGTATAGCAAGGGGATAAAGGAAGAGATAAAAGAGATGAAGGAAAAAAGGAGGGAAGGTGTCTCTGGCTGTTGAGATAGAATAATAAGAAGCAGTAACACTGCTAAAAGTGTCAAGTTTCCAATGTTAACCAAAAACCTACAGACATTCTTGGAATTAGAAATCATTGATAAAATAAGTTAGATGTCGTAACTCAGGACAAAGTGAAATCAATCTGATTACTAGAGTGAGATGGTAATTTAACATATGGATGTTATTTGGAGACCTTGTCTCAATGGCATCTTCTTTCTGTGTTGCTGTGTATTGTACAGAGAAGGTAAGGATAAGGAGAGCAATGATAAAAAATTGTACGTTGGCATCTGGGTTTATTTTGTTTTACCTTCTCTATAACCTATGAGAAGTTTTATTCCTTCTGTAAACAAGAGAACAATTTCTCAGAGATGTTACCTTTTTGGGGTTATATGCTAGGTAATCACCATTAATCCCTCCAGTTCATTCTCCACCCTTTTTTCACCATGCTTTACTCTCCAGAACACACTGATCTGTATGGACTACTTCAAAGGGATCTCTTGCCCTTTAACTTCTGTTTGGGTTCAGCCAATGGAAGGCAACAGAGGAAGATCAGAATACAGGAAAAAAGAGAAGAGAGCAAATGGTCCTCCGGTTCTCTCCCTGCCTGGCTGCATTCCTCTATTTAAGGCTGTTTTCCTCTATCTAAGGCCACATACCTACCTTGAAGCTGCCTCCTGCAGCTATATCTCTCTATCCGGATTATAGTACATGCCCTTTCCTGCCCCATCAGTCCTAGCAGTGACAGAGGTTCTTCAGTATTTCTAACCTTGGGATCCACTTTATCTCTGTTATTTCTCTTAAAACTGTCCACATCCTTTTTAAAAGTTTTCCTTAAAGTCTCTTCAATTAGCTCATATCAGTGTAATACCTTTTTCTATTGGAATCTATCCACTAGGTGACAAAGCCAGGATATAAACCCAGTTTTGTCTATAAAACCTAGGCTTTTTTGCTACACCACAACCTATTGGGAGATTTTTTTAAAGGACTATGGGTCTGACAGTTTTGTTTATTTCAAACCTTTTAATTAGTAACTGTTTTCAATATTTCAGGATGATTATCTATGTAGTGACATTTATGTCCCCAGAAAAATAAATAGTGTCATAATCTCTTTAAGGCATTTATTAACGATTTTGTTCTGGAACTGGATTCACACAAATCAGTAAGTGGGTTTGTTTGTTTTCACCCTTTCTACCCCATCGATGCCAACTTATCTATCTCAGCTACCATTCCTAGACCACTCACAGCTTCATGTAACTTTTTAAATGCATGTGACCCTACTGCGGCATCTACTTGTACCTTCTGGAAAAAGTCAACCTATCTACTGTCTTATACTACACAATAACATTAATTACGAGCTTTTAAACCAACGTAAGTGGGAGTATATTTGAGTTCAAAAACGGGAAGATTATGAGCTGCTTGGAAGCAGTCAACATGCACTACCCATCTGTGAATTCCAAAGGTTTAGTGCTGCATTTGGCCCACAATAAATGTTAATAGGTAAGTGAATAGACTATGTATTCATGGTGGAAAGTAATATAGATTCTTATTTATTTGATTACTCTTGCCTTTAATGATGCCAGACATTTATGATTTCTCTTCTGCCTCATTGGTCAATCATTCTTCACCTCATTTGTTGGCTCCTTCTCTTTTATGTGCCTTCTCTGTTTTGGTAAGCCTCCTGGGCTCTACCACCTCTCCTCTTCAAGGTACCTTAAGGTTTTAATTTTTGTGTATATGCTATGGACTCCCTTGGCAGCCTGGTAAAACTTCTAACCTATTCTCAGAATATTGTTTTAAGGCATAAAATAAAATTCATGGTATTACAAAGAAAATCAGGCATCAAAATATATTTTTTAAAAGTTTGTAGTAGAGTAATATATGTACTTCTGTACATAGTAAATAGCAAGATCTAGTGGTTTTCTTCTAGAATTCTTATAGTTTCATACCTTAGGTTTAAGTCTGTTATCCACCATGAGTTGATTTTTGTGAGAGATGAAAAGTTTGGATCCTGTTTCAGTCTTCTACATGTAGCTATCCAGTTTTGCCAGTACCATTTATTGCATAAGGATTATTTTCCCCAGTGTATGTTTTTGTCTGCTTTATCAAAGATGAGATGGCTATATGAGGATGGTTTTATATCTAGGTTCTCTGTTCTGTTCCGTTGGTCTATGTCTCTGTTCTTGTGCCAGTACCATATTGTTTTAGTTACTATAGACTGATAACATAGTTTGAAGTCTGGTAAATTGATGCCTCCCAATTTGTTCTTTTTGCTTAAGATTGCTTTTGCTATACGGGGTCTTCTCTGGTTCAATGTGAAACATAAAATTTTTTTTCTAGATCTGTGAAAAATTATGTTATTTTACTACAGATTGCATTGAATCTGTAGATCACTTTGGGTAGTATAGACATTTTAACAATGTTGATCCTGCCGACTCATGAGCATCGTATGGTTTTCCACCTATTCATGTCCTCTGCTATTTCCTTCCTCAGTGTTTCATAGTTCTCCCTGTAGAGGTCTTTTACCTCCTTAGTTAAATTTATTCCTAGGTACTTCATTTTCTTTTTTGCTATTGTGAATGGTATTGAGTCTTCAATTTGGTTCTCAGTTTGACTATTGTTGGCATATAGGAATACTATTGATTTCTGTACATTGATTTTGATTTTCCCAACACATTTTATGAAGGAAACGTAAACCTGATACCAAAACTAGGAAAGAATGCAACAAGAAAAGAAAACTACAGACCAATATCTCTTACAAATATAGATGCAAAAATTCTCAACAAATTCCTAGCAAACCGAATTCAGGTGCTTATCAAAAAAATAATGCGTCACAACCAAGTGGGCTTCATCCCAGAGACGCAGGAATGGTTCAACATATGCAAATCTATAAATGTAATTCACCATATAAATAGAAGCAAAAACAAAAACCATATGATCCTCTCAATAGATGCAGAAAAAGCATTCGACAAAATTCAACACCCTTTTATGATAGGAACGCTTAACAAAATAGGCATAGATGGGGCTTAGCTAAAAATGATAGAAGCCATATATGACAAACCTACAGCCAACATCATACTGAATGGGGAAAAATTGAAAGCATTCCCACTTAGAATAGAACCAGACAAGTTTGCTTTCTATCACCACTTCTATTCAACATAGTGCTGGAAGTCCTAGCCAGAGCAATCAGACAAGAGAAGGAAATCAACGGCATCCAAACTGAGGCAGAAGAGGTCAGACTATCTCTCTTTGCTGATGATATGTTCTTATACCCAGAAAACCCCAAAGATTCTGCCATGAGACTACTGGAATTGATAAACAAATTCAGCAAAGTCTCAGGTTACAAAATTAATTACGAAAATTATTTTAATTATGTTAGGATTGGAAAGAATGATGACCTTATACCTGTGTGATTTTCTGACAATAATTATAAGAAAACATTAACACAATTAAAGAGTATTGACAACGTTGCAAAAAGCTACTGACAAAAATCAAGTAAAAGAATATTTGGGAAATTTGAACCTATGCAAATTAGCAGGTTCAGAAGATAAACACTTTATATTAAGAGAACAGGTCAACATCCTGGGCTACTGAATATTATTCTGAAAAAATTTTTTAAAAAGTGTAAAACTCAGAAAGAAGAATGATATTGAGATGAAACAAAACTGAAGTCTCATTTTAGTGGGAAAAAAGTCATTTTGTGTGATGTTGATATTAATAGATAGGAAAATAAAGGACAAAGGCATCAGGTACAAAAGCCAAATAAATTTGAATAGAGAAAATATGATCCCATCCATTCTCATAGCTTTTGCCTGGTGAGGCAATTATTGTGAGCTGTAGAGTTATCATTTCAAATGTTGAAATAACTTCCACTTTGTATATATTTTTAGTTATACCACTAGCTATATATAATCAAAGTGGAATCAAAATATAAACAGCAAATAATAATCCCTGTATATGAAGTCAATTTAGGAGACTTTTGGGAAGGTTCTAATGAGACAATACGAAATTTAAACTTAATTCCAACCTCCTGTGCTAAATTGGAAAAATAAAAAGCCTGTCTAAAATTTCAGATAATATTATAGTAAATTGAGAAGAATTCAGAACACTGACAAAGACAGGGATATGATTTAAGTACAGCTAAAGATAAAAAATTTGAGCAGAGAAAACAAAATTAAATTCACTTGGAAAAGTACAAGTTAATGTATCAGATTAAACATAACTTTAAATGAATATAAAATTAGCGTCAGAAAGCTGGATAAGACAATGTTCAATGAGAGCTAAGTGAAATTGGTCAAATGAGATATTACGTAGGAAGAAAAAAAACAAGAAGAGTCTGGGCACGGTGGCTCTCACCTGTAATCCTAGCACTCTAGGAGGCTGAGGTGGGAGCACTCTAGGAGGCTCACTTGAGGTCAGGAGTTGAGATCAGCCTGAGCAGGAGGGAGACTTGCCTCTACCAAAAGGAAAACAAAATAGCTGGGTGTAGTGGTGCTTGCCTGTAGTCCCAGCTATTTGGGATCGGGAGGGTGAGGCAGGAGGGTGGCTTGAGACCAGGAGTTTGAGGTTGCAGTGAGCTATGATGCACTCTAGCTGGAGTGACAGAACAAGACTCTGTCTCAGAGACAAAAAAAAAAGGAAAAGATTGGCAACAAGTTGATTTTAAATCTATCTGGAGCCCAGTATCTGTGTGAAATCCTTAATTGTAATAATTTCTAAGAATAATTAAAAAATTTTTTGGACACAAATATTTATTTCCTGCCAGTCAAAGTTAAAAATAAACCAACAACATTGTCTGACCCTGGAAATAAGCTAATTAGCAACTTTAGAACACAAAATGAGAAAATATGAAAGTTTTATAGATGGTGACAAGGTAAAGAGGGAGTGAAATCTCAAAAGTCTGCCCTAACCTTACTGTGGCAGAAGCTGGATCAAAACCAAGGTAGGTTTTCTTTTAAAATCCAGACAGTAGAGATTTGTTTCATGAATTGGTATTAAACTAGTAATCAGTACAAAGGAGGAAAGAATTGATTGTAAAGGAATGAACAGTCTATCAAGTCATGAATAAAAACTCTAATTTCCCACTATAAAATAAGTATATATTACATACTTTCCAACATATTTTATATTCATCTCAAATAAATAAATATACCTCTTGAAGGCAATGGCTTCATTTGAATAATTTATATTGGAACCTGAAAAAAGGAAGAGGTATTTTCTTTTTAACTTATCATAAAGTATATATGTAATTAATCATATACTATATATATAAAATGTAGCTCAGTATTTTAGTACAAGCATAAAATGTATCTGGTCTTTATTATATCTGCATACCCCAACAGTGAGATACTATTATTAGAGTTTTTTATGCTGAAGATAACTAATTTTAGTTTTCTTTCAATATGACTAAGCCACATATATTTTAAATGAGATGAGAATTATAAATGTTAGGTCACTAATCTTTTTATAATCATTAAATATTTGAAAGTAATATGTAAGGGGAATAGGAGCTTTTTGCCCTATAAACCTGGATAAGGTCCAGATTGGATAATTGCATTCCACCTGCCAAATTTCTCCCTGCAGTTTCCAGTCTGCAGAGCTGTTAAACAGCTGCCACATGTTATCCCAGTGATGGCTGCAATTTGGTGATGAAGGAAATGGCCCTTTTTTATTCCTTTATTTATTTTAATTTAATAAAACTTAATAACATCAGTAGTTTTCTCGAAAAGAACTAATACATATCAGAAAATCTTTTTGTACAGAACTTGAATGCTCTGACCCATGTAACAATAAAGTATAAAAATAGTAATAAGGAACTTTCCTGAATAACATACAATGAAAATATGTTTGTTTGAAGGCAATGAGTAGGAAGAATTAAACAAATTGTTTTTAAAATGGGGATGAAGTTTAGATGAAAATGATAGCTAGACCCACATTACAAAGGGCATAGATATTCAACCTCGTCATGTAGAATTAGAGCTGTAAAGCCTGTCTTATATTTAGATTTTGGTTTCCATCAATTTGGAAGACATTCATTTATGCACATTTAACATTGTTTCACCTGATATACTCTTAACGTTTACTTTCCCATTTATGAATTTTATTTGTTTTTTCTCTATTCATATTTTTATCTTTATATTGATTTATATCAGAGTCCTGCCCTTAACAGTTCTTAATTCTTTTCCAATCAAGATTTCTATTCCTTGTTAATTCCTCTTCCTCCTCCTCTTTTTCCATCATGAAATTTACTCAGATAAGGAATCTTCAAAATCAAAATTTTGTATGTGTGTGTGTGCGTGTGTGAATTGTGAAAAGATATTTTGTAGAAAACCAGGGTCTCAAGTTTTCAGCAGAAACAAATGAAATTAAACATATACAGACACAGTCACACAAACACAGTCCTTTATTTACTGAATTCTTATGTATATTTAGCTTTTAATTCGAGTCACCTCCCTAAGGAAGAGTTCTAATTCACCCAGATATTATTATAAATCAATTTATATTCCTCTGTTATCTTGTTATAAAAACCCTTTTCCTTCGCTTCACAGTATTTTCCTTGAGTTTATAATTGTACATGTGTTTGCATGGTTACATGATTATTTTCTGTCTTCACTGGAGCTTAGTTTCATGAGAATAGAACATTTTTTATAAATATTTCTTGAATTAACACATAACCTTTTTGGAAACATTTCTCTAATTCTATATTGCTTGTCTTTATAGCTTAGCTCTTTTTCACTTCTGAGTATATATTTAATGTTAAACATCTAATAAATTCTAAGCATAATACAAATTTATTTTGCATACATTATAGTGTTTATTTTTGGCAACAATCATATAAAAGATGTATTCAGATTGTCATTTTATACAAGGAATAAAAACTTAGATATGATAACCATGCTTTCATCTGGAAAGTTACAGAGCTGAATTTAAACTTAGGTTTTTATTACTCTAAAATCTATGATCTTAGTGATTTTGCTAAATGTCCAATATGTTTTAATCTAAATTCTCTATACTCCCGATTTTATATAAAGTATAAGTAAGTCTCACACTTTGTAGAATCTGGAAAATAATTATACCAGAGTTAATCAGATGAGCAAAATGTGGATTAGAACTCTATAATTTAGATTCTGAATTGAAGTTCTGCAAACAATTTTTTTCTGGCAAGCTCAGTTTTAATCTTTATGCATTTCTTGACATTTCAATAGCTGAAGACCTGGAAGCAATCTTTTAGCTTTAGGCAGAAACTACTAAAAATATTTCTTAGTACAATATTTCAAAAGTATATATTGAAAGAGTGAAAGAAAGCCTCTCTTAAATCAACCCTATATAATCCAAAAGAGAAAATAACAATCTCATTAATCATGGTAATCATTGCTTTCTCAGTATTTCCTGGGTTTGGGACTTCAACTAGATTAGGTTTCAATAACGATTTTTGAAAAAATATGGATTTAATGCTTATTGTGCTCCAGGCTGATCTTCAGGGTGCAGATTTGTCACAAGAAATTCACACACTCACACACCAGTTCAATGGTTCTCAAAATCCAGGATGTACTCCCAGAAATCTGAGGACGGAGCCAGACATTATCAGCTGATTCCAATGTGCAGTGAAGGTGGAGAACTGTTGCTCTAGTGAACTGACCACACCCAGGGCTCATCATTAGAATAACACGGTGGGGACTGGGGGATGCAGGATAATGAGATGTAAGACTCTTCTGTAATAACATAAATTTAATCACATCCTCAAACTCTTACTCAGTGCTTCTTGTAACTCTTTATATTACTTGAATCTTGCCTTTAGCATGATGACACAGTTTCTTGCAATCCTAAATTAAGTGAAGTCCACTGATGCCCCTACATAACGTCTTTCACAAGGCAACGAGGCAGCAGAGTCAGAATTTTCCTATCTCTTTCTTTCATATTTTTCTAAACTTACTGGCAAAACTTTTGAGTTTTGGACTCTCATATCATTTTCTGTGCAAGCTCCACTCCACTTGTCCATTTTTAAATACTTGGCTTCCTCATTTTTTTCTGTTTGTTTCCATATCAGGGCTTTTAGTCTTTCTTTATATTCTAGGCCTGTGCATTATTGTGGGGGACTTTACTCTCTCATGGACAGTTCACTCATCATAGCAACTCGCAGTCTTTGTCTTTTATAAAATATTCAACTTCTTTTCATTTAAATCTCTCAATTCCACTTTAATCCTTATTTTATTATCATACAGATTTGCCCTTCCTCTTATATTAGAATTTTAAAATAGCATTCTCTATTCATAAACCTATATTATTTCATACTATTAATTCTTTTACTCTCATTAAACATGCTCTTCAAACTCACTAAATACATCATTTACCTGATAGTCTCTAATTTATCATTATATACTAGCTTCCTCCAGTATTAAATAATTTTGTAACTTTAGAATTTATAATCCATCACTTGTACTACTATGTTTCTGTCTTTGGACTTAGAACACTGTGTTTTGTACAGTTTCTAATTTCTTCCAGATTCTGCATCAGAAAGATATTCAAAAAATTGTTGAGTAAAATTTCTCAGCATTTGAGAAATAAGAAAAGTATGAAGTAGTCTAAGACAGAATCTTCCTTGGTTGGCAAGGTTAAGAGAAAGCCTAGGAATATTGGAAGCATAATAATTTGTTAACTTGCACAAATACAAACCTCATAATGTTACTTAAAACTGTCCTTAGTATTTTGTAATTATTTTCTCTGTACACACAAAGTAATTGATACACACGTGTGTATATAATTTCATATATATATGTGTATGTGTATATATATATTGAATATATGGATATATAGATTGATTATAAAACTGCTAAGTCATTTTCATTTTATCCTTTAGGCAAGAGGGTCATTCTTTTAGGAAAATGACCCATGATCAACAAATAACACAGAAAGAAACGGGTGAGACTTGCAGATTCAAAATACATAAGATATATTTAAACTATTTGAATCATGATACAACTAAACTTTTAAAAAATCTAACATATATAATTATCAGAAAATGTAAGCACTGCTTAGATAATATATGATCTATTTATTTTAGGTATATGATGTTAGACTCTGATGTTAAACCATCATTTTAAGAAAAACCTATTGAAGAGATACATACTGAAATATGTATATGAAATCATACAAAGCCTTGGATTTGTTTCAAAATAATCTGAGTCAAGACTAAATAGGAATATAAAAGAGAAAGAATGACTAAAATTGACTATTACTGAATCTTTGTGGTAGCTATAAGAAGCCATTAACATATTCTTCCTAATTTTATATATGATTGGAATTTTCCATAACAAAATGTTAAAAAGTAAAATTTTCTAAAATAAATGTTTAAATAATCTTTCAAAAACTTTTAATATGCATTCAGATGATTGGCATCATTAGTGATACATCCTTTAATAAAACATAATACTGATTATTATGCATCAATTTCTTCTATCAAATATTCACCTCCAATAAAAGAATCATATAAGATACTTATCAGAAGTGAGTTTTCTTTTTTCCTGTCCCTGTGACACATTATCGTTGGCTTTCAAACCAAAGACACTGGCATAGTTCCAATTCACACCAATCATGAGGCGGTGAAAAATATGCCTGCATTAAGTATAAGAATTAGGACACTCTGCTACTATAAATTGATCTTGAGATGAGAACAAATTTGTTGTGTAAAGTTCTACTTGAAATATCACTGCTCTTTCACATTAAGGTTTATGGCACCATTATGCAAGTTGAAAACTTGAAAATAAATTCTCCCTCTCTCTTTTCCCGCTCCTTTTCACCTCTCTCTCTCCTTCCAGTGTTGATCTAATTTCTCTTAGGATATACAGAATTACTATACAATAGACATTTTGTGCTGAATTGATGGCTATTTTCATCAATGAAATTCAGCAAAAATAGTTATACTTTATATAGTTCAATGTTGTCTTTATACCAAATATCAATATGTGATGACTTGAAGCCTAATTTTCTTCTACAATAGAGAAACATTGTTTACCATTCTTCACTTCCAATCTCAAATCAGCTTTTTTTTTTAACTTCTATATTTTCCAACTAATTCTTCCACTTAGCCAAGAATCTTGGAAAAATTATAGGTTTTCCATTTTTTTTTTTACTCTTATTGCCAAATTACCCAACAAGATCTCTCAATTCTTCCATGATTAATTTCCATTTCTATTGCCATTATCTAGCACAAGCCCTAGTTTCCTAGATTAAAATTGTTGTCCCTTCATTAATTTTCTTGTATCTAAGCTTTCTATCTCCACTGAAGACCTGGCACTGTGGTCTGATAATTCTCCTAAATTTTTTGTTAATTACATAACTAATAATTTACTATATTTTAATTTTATTTTGTTTCTAAAATATTTTCATATACATTAATTTGATTCCACAAACTTACCCTTTATTTAATTTTAATGTCATATAAAAATCTCATAAAAATCCCAAAGGCTTTAAAGGTGATCTACAAGGGGGATTCAAATCTAACTTTTCTATAATTCTCAATTTAATGTCAATTCCTCTTCAACACACTAGGTGTCTTGTTCACAAACCGATAGTGGCTCTTGATTCTCATTGAATCAAGTACAAACATGTAAGTTGATCAATAAATTTTACTCATTTAAATTTTTCTCTTCTTCCTGCCCTGTGCATGTGTGTGGGTGTCATTATCACTTAATATTAGTCCTTCACTCTCTTTAAATCAAAAAGTTCAGAGCGCCTTTTCCTTGCATGCATTGAATTTACTCCCACACTCATAAATTTCCTGCTATCTAAAATTTTATCACACTAGTAACTCACATCTTTCCATCTTTCCTCACATTTTATAAACCAGCCATCAATAACATATTTTTCACATTTATTTGCAAATATATTTGTGATATACAACATACTATAACAGAGTGTAAATTATGTCAAGTACTGCTATTATATGCATCTTTAAATAATCATATACAAGCTAATAACATACATGGGAATTCTATAAATATTGATAGGTCGAAACAACTAGTACACTTGCTTACACCGAAATTAGGATGAGTTAGGTGTACTTCCTAGCTCTTTTTACCATGTTGGCTTCCAGTATGTCACTAATTGTCCTTGAGTCCATAGTTCAGTATCAATCATTATCCAAGCTTTTTATTGATACTTATTATATTATTTATTTAATATTAAGGACATCTTTACTGAAGCTTAAGATGTAAAATAAAATCTTGAATAACTTTTGATTGCCTCATTATTAGAAAGCCACTTGAAAATAAAAAAGCCTTATTAAATGTTGAATTTAATTGATGTCAAAAATTTAAGTGCACTCCTTAGCAATGGAGTATACAAAGAATAATCATAGTGTATCCTAATTAGCATATCTTTATAATTCTTGATCAGAAAAGATTTACTGGACTCTGAATTAATATGGGAAAGAGAATCCATAAGAACACAGTGGACTAAAAACACATTTGTGCCTAACTCTATGTTTGTTAGGTAGATAGTTAGGATCTTCAGCTCTTCTAGGGACAAGGGTGCTCTGCTTTGGTGCTGTCTGGAGCAGTTGCTACACCCTAGAAGAAGGATAAGGGCAGGCACTCCGTTTTGGTGTTGCCCCACCCTTAATCCTATCCAGAGCAACTGTTACACCTGAGGAAGGAGGGAATGCTTTATCAATCTGAGAATTCCCCACCCCACCCAGGCATGATAGGAATTAGAAAGTGACCTAGAGTAACCTAAGAGTAATTATTATGCCATTAGCTTAAATCTGCATTGTGGTTCACCACTCCCCCACGTGAGCTTTCGGAGAGAGAGCTCATGTATGTAGATGGAATTTTTAAGATGCCTGTTGATCATTTGATAACATCCCACACCTCCGAAGAGCCCTCCCCCAGACTAGGCTAACAAAAGGAAACAATCTGAGAATTGAGTGAAAGAGAAAGATAGTCACTGAGTGAATGAGTCGGTCTGTCACTCTTCACACACAGAGACAGACCCGTTTTGTTCTATATAAAGAGCTGCTCCTGTGAAACTGCTTCCTGTCTGCGATTACTCCATCATCGTATTGGCCCTGCTGGTGATTTTTCCAACATAATAGTCTGCACTTGACACTTTGGTGTGTCTGGTCATTCTTCAGCCCAGAGCACAACGAGAACCAAGGGCAGACTGCCACCCTTACCTGTTTAGAGAAGATAGTGTCAAAATTCAGAACTGGAATGAAATAACCCAGTTGCCTTATCTGCCCAAGGAGAAATATTTAGGGAAGTTGGTTTTTTTTCCCATATTCACTCAACCATCCAAAGTTTTCAAACAGATGTGTAGACATACAAACACACGTACCAAACATTTTATTTGCTTGAAATTAGTAGAAAGTAGTTGAAAATTAAGCCTTTTTTAATAAGTAATTTTAGTATTATGTAATTAAAGCCTTAAAATAAATTAATTCTTTAAAATTAGCAAAGATTTAAGAAAACCATTAATATTTTCCAAAGAATAGGTTTTCCAAAATAGCATAAATGCACTAAATTGTGCTCAAAGGCTTTAAGGCTGATAAAACAAACCAGTAAATATATATTTACCAAAGCATATACGTTTTCAAAGGCTTGCATTTAGTTATTGAGCCTAGCCCTCTTAATACCCGATGGCCATAAAGGCAATGTTACCAACTGACTACAAAGATGGAAGGAAGGAAAAGTGTTTTGTTATTTATTGACTGATAAATGCCACAAAACTTTGTGAATTAAAAAAAAAATTATTTTATTTTATTCGTAGTATTTGGGGTAAGGAATTCAGGAAGGGCTTTGCTGGACAATTTATTGCTAACCGAAGTATCAATAGCATCAGCCAGGAAAGCTGGGGCCAAGGTATTCACTTCCAAGTTGGATTCCATAGACAAATGTCTGGATCTTCAGTGGCAACAGCTGCAATACTGGCCTCAGCTGGGCTTCTCATCTTCATCCTCCCCATGAGTTATCAGGGCCACTCCATGTGGTTTCCTCAGTAAGCTGAAGTTTTCACGTGGCAGCTCAGGTCTTTAAGAAACAAGGCAGAAGCTGCCCATCATCTTAAAGGCTGGGCCTGGAATTGGCATTGTCTCACACCCATAGCCACAGACTACTCCAGATTCAAGTTAGTGGGGGAAGCTCACTTCTTGTTGGCAGATGTATCAAAGAATTGTCAGCCTTCTTTAATCCACCAACAAAAGGAAAATAAAGGGAAATTTTCCTTGAAAAAGAGACTTCAGACTGAGGATTGTGGAAAATGGCAAGGAATATTCACATGAACTCCAGTGTTATCAACCTTTCTCTACAGGAGAATGTGCCGTCTGGAGGACCCTTTGAGATTGAGGGACCCATTTGTGCAGGAAATGTTGCCTTCTGATAGCACACAGCGGATTACCTGTTTGGGAATTGTTCTCAGACAAAGGAAGCTTCCCTACTCAAAATTCCATCCTTCCGTGAGACAGATCACACCTAGTGACTGGTCAACATGCGGTACACAGGCCTCCCGACAATGCTGAGTTGCCATTCCAGTTCTAGAGCTTCCCATGGGACTACATCACAGCTCAACTTCTCCCTCTGCCTACACCAACTTCTTTCTTTTTCTCATTGTTGTTGTTTCTTAGAGTACTGTCAAAAAATCCCCTCACACAAAACTACACTAATGTTTCTAGGGAATCAACTTATGACACTTTTTGTATGTATGCTAAATGACTATGAAACAATCTATAAATCATAAAACATGAATCTTTATTATTTGCATTTCTGACACAAACCTTACTGTATACACACTTTCTACTTCTGATATGTTAATAAAATCAATCACAAGAAAGAGCTTTATTTTATATATGATACATTCGGTTATTTTTATTATTCTTATAATATTTGTATAAGAAGCAGATTTCACCCAAAGTCAAAATTTCGGATTGAAAGGTAGTCCATTGTAAGTGTTTACAGGTTGTTTTCTTTTTTTTTAATAAAGTGCTGCAACCAAACATTTCCTCCAAAGAAGTTCAAACACATTACAATGTCATTATTTATAATTCTTAGTTGATTCACTGTCAGTTTTTAAGGAATTGGGACTTATCTAAAAACAAAATCCTTACAGTCAAGGAGCTTTAAAGTACAAAGGAGAAAAAGGCAAACAGAACTGCAGGGGTCTGCAAATCACATTGATTTGAAGATTAAAGAAATGCAATTGAATGAGACAAAAGTAATGCAAATTCCATGACAAACTCTGAAGAAATAATTTTGCCCATTTCACAAAATAACACTCCTTTGTTTTTCTTTTCTTTTTTTTTCCCTCCTGCTTCAGCTCTTCCTAGGCCTTGAAGAAAACAAAAAGAGCCTGATGTACTGTGAGACCACACATATTGACACTAAATATTTTGTGCCCTGGGTAAAATAATTAGAATCCTATTTCAAATTTTCAATCTAAATCCTTCTACCTGGTGACTTTTTTTTTTTTTAATATGACTGACTTCATTTTTCACAGTATCCAAGTAGAATCACTTAATGCTTCATGCATCTGCCCCATTCCTTAAACATTAGCAGTTCTGTGTTCTTTACTTTCTTCCTTTACCTTCCTAGATATTGACTTTCCCCAATGTTTAACCTTGTATTTCTAAGTTCACACTCTTTTCATGTACCACCTTCTTTTTAAACTTTACACATTCCTTAATATGTTAAAAAGTAAAACTAATAAACCCAAATTTGTATTTCCAGTCCTACCTTTATGTTTCTACACTTTTTAAAAAAGTGTAGGGCATTTCCACTAAATATCTCACGGTTATATTGAATCAACATGCCCCAAAAGTACATCTTCACCACCATACCAGAAAATCATTTGCCCATTATTATTACATTTATGTTAATAATACCATCATTTTTGTATTTTTTCATATTGTAAATATTGCTTTTTCTTTGAAAAAATACCTTTTTTCCAAGTCTTATAAAACTTCAAGTCAAACTTCATTATCAAGCCTGACTAGTCTGTGTTGTCTATTTTGTTACTTAGCCTAATCTAGGTTCTTATAAACCTATCCCTGGGGTACTACTTTTAATTCATTCAACAAACATTAATTGAGCTCCAATAATTTGCCAAGCTCTATGCTCAGAATTGAGAATATGGGCATCACAAAGACATATGGTGCCTGAAGTTAAGGACTTCACCTTCTCCAAAAAGAAAAACAGTATGATAATATGGGAAGTGTGGGGTGCTGTGGTTCTGAAGACTAGAGAACTGTTCTGATTTGTCCTTAGCAGCTTCTTCCTTAATTCACACAGCATATCCATATAGTGAGTATGCAGTCTGTTTTAGTAACTGGTTTACGGTAGATGCCAATAAATAAAGATGATGGTTTAAAAAAAAAAAAAGAAAACGAGCATTATATGTAATTTTCATTTAATGCCAGGCACTTTAGATGCTGCTAAGCATAAATACATTTATTTTAAAAAATGTAGTTAACTTGTACTAGCTCATAGACAGTAAAGGAAGTATCCTTTTAAACAAATAAATACACTTTTCCTCAACCTTCAAATGTCTACTCTTAAGCCTGTGTATAATCTTTCCAGTTAATCAGATACTATAACATGCTGCCATCTTAAAATAACTTTTATTGATTGATTTTTATGAATTTATAGCTTTCATTTGATCTTTACTGAAATCTTTTTGAGAGAGCAATATCTAATTCATATTTATCTTAGAGTGCTAGTTTGGTATTTTGTACTTAATATTATTTAATATTTTTATTTTTAACTATCACATACCATTCCTCCAATCTGAAATCCTAACTTCTTTCAATAATTCCAAATGAGTGCCTTCCAAAAGCTTTGTCAAAGCAAATATATTATTGTTTACTGTTTCTAAAAAAATTTCATAAGAATACTTTCTGAAGTTGCATTAATTTATTACAAAGGGGGCCTGCAAACTTTGAACTATTAATAGCAGAGAAGCTGTCATGTAATTCACATTTTATTTATTTATTTATTTATTTATTTATTTGTTTGTTTGTTTGTTTATTTATTTATTTATTTATTTATTTTGAGACAGAGTCTCACTCTGTTGCCTGGGCTAGAGTGCCATGGCGTCAGCCTAGCTCACAGCAGCCTCAAACTCCTGGCCCCAAGTGATCCTTCTGCCTCAGCCTCCCAAGTAGTTGGGACTACAGGCATGCGCCACCATTCCCGGCTAATTTTTTTTTTCTTTTGGTATATATTTTAGTTGTCCAGCTAATTTCTTTCTATTTTTAGTAGAGATGGGGTCTCACTCTTGCTCAGGCTGAGCTCTACTTCTGAGCTCAAACGATCCACCTGCCTTGGCCTCCCAGAGTGCTGGGATTACAGGTGTGAGCCACTGCGCCCTGCCAAATTCACATTTTAAATATCATGATTTAGATATATCAGCCTGAAGGATAGGTCTCAAGTCTCCTAGTTCATCTTCCCCAATTTTTTTGGTGAACATAGTTCTGCATATTACAAATGCAGTTAAAAATTTTTTGTTAAAATACACACTGCTGCTTCCACAGTGCTCCCAGTACACCCCTGCTGCCTTAGGTTCTGACACCTGCAAACCATTATTTGAGTTAATTAAGATAATTGTTTTCCCAAAGACTGCTTGGCCAAGGAAAAGTGAAGTCACTAGGGTAGCTTCCTTTTTTAGACTGATCTGTACAATGCTATTAGATATTAATTACAGTTCAAATAATTTGAAATTTCTGACTCTATGCCTTACTAAAGAGAGATCTCCTACAGTGAAGAATTGGCCAATTACTTTTATAGTTTACATAAAACTTCATTATTATATTTTAAACTTGGAGAGTTACTAGATTATTTTCTAAATATGGTGTTTCCTTTAGTTAAAAGACATGCATTCTAATTGTCCAGATAATAATATTTGGAAAGAAATTTGGGAAGATGAGAAACAAAAGTTAATGGTTAATTTCAGCATAATGTCAGGGACATAAAGAATAATTATACCCATATTGATTACTTATTAAAAGAAATCAAGGGTAATCTTTGTGATGTATTGTGTGTATTTATACATATATATAATTTTTAGTCATGTTATATTAGTATTTCATAGCATTAAATTCATACTGATTTAATTCATTTCAAAATGAATTGATACTGATTAAATTCATTTGCCAAAAATTTCAGCTGTCTTCTACAAAATCCCCCTTCCTTTATTTATTTAATAATCTCTAAGATATGGAAGGGAAATCTTCATTTTTCAAATTTACTGTCCACTACTTCCCTTTTCAAACTCTATATTCCAGTTAAATTTTTTTCATTTCCATATATGAACTTTATTCTGGACTTTATTTTTATACTGGCTTTGTACCTTCATTAATTCTCTTTCCAAATGTTCACATTTTTATTTTTATAATATACCTATCTTTCAACAACCAACACATAACTAAAAACACATTCCCTATGAAGTCCTTTCTAAAATTTTACCCCCATCAGTATTTTCTCTCAACCATTATATTAACTGTGCTTCTCTTATACCACTAATCATTGTCTATTAATTCAAGAATCGAGTACATTTTATAGTTTGGTCACTGACCTAGGCACAGTCTAAGTAGGATGATTGTGTTCCATGCTGCTGTCGACCTCACATCATAGCATGACAGATAGACATTGATCAAGTATTAATGCTGAACTATGATTAAGTATTATGCTAAGGGGATGAATGTAAATTATGTAAACATAAACCTAAATATGTAAAGCATCAGCTAGACTTCGCTGGGGACATTTACAAAATAAGGCAGTGCTAGGAAAAAGAAGGATAAAGTAGAATTTGAGGAGATCATTTTCCAGCAAGGAGAAAGAATTTGATGGAAAGCTGGAATTTGGCAGAGATTATGACATATTTGAGGAATTGTAAAATGAGCAGAGTAGCTGGAATATGAGTGTGACTAGAGAAGCAATTAGAAGGATTTAAATCACTATATTATAAGTAGGAAGTATTTAAAGTTTAGTATTATAGTAATTTAACAACCCTTATGTGAAATCAAAGTGAAGATATCTAGTGGACACTGGATAACTAGTAGACATATATATTGCATACATATTTTTATTGAGACAGAGATTGAAGAGGAGAAATAACTTCTGAAAAATGGATGAGATTTATTTTTTAAATAAAGATATTTATATCTATATCTATATGTTAAACTTTATTTAATACAATGAACCTCAAACAGCGTAGGTAAAAGGAAATCCAAGCAAATTATAAGACTGAAGTTAAGTGCAGTACCAACCTTAGAAAGCCACATAAAATCTTTTATGAATGAAATACGATATTGATACCAAAACCAGTCAAGAGCAATTCCAATTGTGGAAATAAATGCAAAAATTCTTGGCAAATTATTAGAAAGCTAAAATCAGCAATGTATAAAAAGAAAACAAATTATTATAACAAGCGTACTATTCCCTAATATCTCTCCATGAGCATAGGATGATTTAACATAGAAAATATTAGGCTTTACTGATGGCTCTGTGGAAGATGAGATATTTTGTGAATCTGTTTTATCTATCCTGTCCAGAACTACTAAAATGTTTTTATATGTGTGTGTGTGTGTATATGTATGTAGTTTATGTGTGTGTATATGTGTGTGTGTGTGTGTGTGTATAAATGTATTTTGGGATTTTTGCATGGCTTTATTAAATAATTAAATTTGAGAATAAATGAGGAGTTAATCCATTTCACTAGTAGGAAGTTTTCCTGTCTCAAATGATATGGAGTTATAATTTAATAGAAAATAATATGGGGTCAGACAAAAGGCAAATTTTGATACCAGTAGGGTGAAAGGTCAAACTAATCTCTTTCTCTCATTCTAATGCTGGGTTTCCCCAAAGGTCTGTTGAGGAAGATTTGATATATTCTCCTTTATCAAAATTGGATTTAACTGTGTATATTTGGATCTAACTGTGTAAAATTTAGTTTCAAATAATTTGCAGTTTTTTCTGCCTACCAGTTGCCTGACATAAGCAAACATATACATTATTTGGATGAATATCAATAAATAACTCAGACTTCGACTTTTTAAAAACATTTAGTAACAACAGATTTACCATCCTACCCAAACAAAACCAGAAACTTGATGACAGTGATCCTTGTAAGATAGGAAACAATCTCACACACACACACACACACACACACACACACACACACACACACACACACGCCCTTTTGCTTGCTCAAATTTACTGCCTGGAGAGAGATTCTAGGCTGCAGTATAGTAAAACCAAGGAGTAGTCTATTCTTCTTACTGAGATGATGAGACAAAATTGCATGTCTTGTGAGTCCAAGAAGGCTAGATTTTCAGGGGAAAGAGTTGTAGAGATCAGAGAGCAACACAGAAAGAAACCTTAAGAGATCCACAGAGGATTCTCCTCAATTCTTCAGACAAATATGCGTTAGCATATGTATATGAGACAACTACTTTTATCTGGTGAAAGAAACCAAAGAGATTACAAGAAACAAATTCCAAAGGACATATAGGACCAGATAGTTCCTTTTTCCCCCATCCAGTGTGCAAAACCTCATAAATCAAGACTCACTGGGTAGAGAATCTCACAATAGTTTTGACTCAATAATTAGGAACTACTGCCTCTAAATTAAATTGCTCTTGTCCTGCATAACAAATCTTAAAAATAAGGATAAATATCTTGACTTGTTCTTGGGAACAGAAAACAAAACAAACACAAACAATTGTAAAAGTACTGGAGAAATTTGAATAACTTCTGTAGTTTAATTAATAATGTTTTACAAATGCTACAAATTTATAAATGATATTATTTTAATTTTGATCATTGTAGTATGGTTATGTAATACATTAATATTAGGAGAAGATGAATTAGGGATAAACAGAAACTCTCTAACTTTGCATCTCTTTATTAAATCTAAAATAATTTCAAAATAAAAAGTAAAATAAAATACTGCTTCTGATTATTTAATTGCATCCCTGAACAAAGCTCAAGAATATTTATAGAAACAAAAAAGGCAATAAGGTAAAACCAAAATTCTAAACATACAAAGAAGCTGGAGAAAAAAAATCTCAATATAATCCATGAGGAATAAAAGCTATCAGCTGAGACAGAATCAGAAATACCACAGATAACTGAACTGGTAAACAAGGATATTAACAGTTGTCATAAATATTTTCTATATGTTCAAGAATTGGAAGGAAAGATTAAATATAAGACATTTAAGATATAAAAATTGCTCAAAATTCCAGAGATGAAAAACTGAAATGTCTGAAAAATACACTGAATGGAATGGAATTAATATTTCTTTGGATATTGTAAAAGGAAAGATTACTATACATGAATATATAGCAAATAAATAAATAAATAAATAAAAATCCAGACAGAAAGATTAAAAAAGAAAATTTAACTAAACATCAGTGAGCTGAGAGACAACCTTAAGCAGTCTGATTTGTGTAATATGAAGAAGGTAAGGACAGAAAAATCATTTGAAAAATAATAATTAAAATTTCCACACTTGAGCTCCAAAAAGCTCAAACATAAGAAACACGAGAAAAACAAAATGAAAACCAAAAATGATCGCACCAAGATATATCATAATCTAATTGCTCAAAACCACTAATAAAGAAAAAATCTGAAAATTAGCTGAAGTGCAGAGGAGTTGAGATAGAGAGAAGACACATAATGTAAAGAAGCATAAGGATAAGAATTGTAGCTGACTACAAGTTGAAAACAATACAAGCCAATAGACAAGAGAACAAAATCATTAAAATGATGACAGAAGAACAAAAAGAAAATTGTCTATCAAGAATTCTGTATGCAGTTAAGCCAAATTCTACCAGACTTACAAAGAAGAACCCATTTACAAAAATTATCACATAACATTAAAAAGAAGGAAATTCTTCCTAATTCATTCTATGAAGCCAGTTTCACCTTGATACCAATACAAGGAAAGGACACAACCAAAAAGGGCCTATATCCCTTATGAAACATGGGTGCAAAAATCCTCAACAGAATACTAGCACACTGAATTCAACAGCACATCAAAAAGATAATTCGTCATGATCAAGCAGCTTTCATTCCATGGATGTAAGGATGGTTCAATACATGTAAATCACTAAATATGATTCACCACATGAACAGAAGGAAAAACAAAGACCATATGAATATCTCAATAGATGCAGATAAACATTTGATAAAATCCATCCACTCCTTCATGATAAAAACCCTCAACAAACTACGCAAAGAATAAACATAACTCAAAATGGCAAAAGCAACATATGAGAAACTCACAGCTAACATATAACAGAATAAGGAAAAGTTGAAATCATTTCTTCTAAGAATTGAAACAAGACAAGAGTGCCCACTGTCACCACTTCTATTCAACATAATACTGGAAGTTGTACCAGAGCAATCAGGCAAGAGAGAAATAAAAGACATCCATATCCAGAAAGAGGGGGTCAAAATATCCCTGTTTGCCGATGATAATGATCTTATATCTAGAAAATCCTAAGGAACTCCACCAAAGACTCCTAGAATTGAGAAAGTATTTTAGCAAAGTCTCAGGATACAAAACCAATTTACACAAATCCGTAGCATTTCTGTATACTAATAACAGTCATTATGAGGGTCAAATCAAGAATGCAATATAATTTAAAATAGCTACAAAGAAAATAAATACCTAGGGATATACTTAACCAAGGAGTTGAAAGATGTCTACAAGGAAGACTACAAAATACTGATGAAAGAAATCATAGATGACACAAACAAATAGAAAACATTCCATGCTCATGGACTGGAATAATCAACACCGTTAAAATATCCATACTGCCCAAAGTCATTTACAGAATCAACACAATTCTCATCAAAATACCAATGTCAGTTTCACACATCTTGAAAAATAATCCTAATCTTCATATGGAAACAAAAAGAGTCTGAATAGCCAAAGCAATCATAAGGAAAAAGAATGAATCTGGAGGCAGCACATTACCTGACCTGAAATTATACTATAAGGCCATAGTAGCCAAAGCAGCATGGTACTGGTGTAAAGGCAGACACATAGCCCAATGTAACAGACTAGAGAACCCAGAAATAAAACTATGCAGCTATGACCAACTGATTTTTGACAAAACAAACAAAAAATTACATGGAGGAGATGATACCCTATTCAATAACTGGTGCTGGGAAAATTGGATAGCCACGTACAGAAGAATGAAATTAGATGTCTATCTCTCTACATATATAAAAATTAACTAAAAATGGATTAAAGGCCTGAATGTAAAACCTGAAAACATAAAAATTCTGGAAGAACTGATAGGAAAAACTTTTCTAGACATTAGCCTAGGCAAAGAATTTATGACTAAGATTATAAAGGCAAATAAAACAACAATAAAAATAAATAAATGAGAATTAAATTGAAAAGCTTCTGCACAAAAGGTAAATAATCAACAGAGTAAATACACAACCTATGGAATGGGAGAAAATATTCACAAACTGTACATCCTACAAAGTACATCCAGAATCTACAGAGAACCCAAACAAATCAGAAAAAAAGTAACCCCATTAAAAAGTGTGCAAAATGCATGAACATAGTTTTTTCAAAAGAAGATATACAAATGGTTGGCAAACATAATAAAAAATGCTCAACATCACTAATCATCAGGGAAATGCAAATTAAAACCATAATGAGATACCACTTTCCCCTGTCAGAATCCCCATTAATAAAAAGCCAAAAAACAACAGATGCTGGCTTGGCTATAGTGAAAAGGAATGCTTATAAACTCTTGGTGGGAATGTAAATTAGTACAATCTCTATGGAAAACAATATGAAGATTCCTCAGAGAACTAAAAGTAGGCTTATGATTCAATTAGGCAATCCCACCACTGGGTATCTACCTAAAGGAAAAGAAGTCATTATATCAAAAAGATACATGTACTTAAATTTTTATTACAGTGCAATTCACAATTGCAAAGATATGAAATCAACCTAAGTGCCCATAAATTGATGAGTTGTTAAAGATATATATATATGGGTGTGTGTGTGTGTATATGTATGTATATTCTACTCATAGAGTACTACTCAGCCATAAAAATCAACGAATTTAATGTCATTTGCAGCAAAATGTATGTAACTGGAGAACATTACCCTAAGTGAAGTAACTCAAGAATGGAAAAAACAATGTTCTCACTAATAATTAGGTGTTAAATGATGGGTACACCTGGTCATAAAGTGCTGTGAAGGACACTGAAAACTAAGAAAGGGAGAGGCTAGGAGGGGAGTGAGGGATAAAAACTTATCTGTTGTACACTATTCTGGTGAGAATCACACTAAAAGCCCTGACTTCAGCATTACACAATTCATCCCTGAAACAAGAAAACTTCTACCCCCTATTATTTTGAAATAAAAATCATAAAAATGTTCTACTTGCAATTAAAATATATTCCCAAAAAACAGATTAAATAAAGACATTTGCAGATGTACAAAATTTGAAAGACATAATCATCAGCAGAACCACAGCACAAAGAATGTTAAAGGAAGCCATTCAGGAAGAAACAAAATTATATTAGGTAGAAATTCAAATCTATATAAAGGCAAGAACAACACAAATAGTTACAACATGGATACATATTAAACATTTTAAAAACATATGTAAATCTTTTTAAGATATAATTGACTGTTTAAAACAAGGCTAATAACAACATGCTGGAGGGTTTAGAAAATGTTGAAGTGATATATATGGCAATAATGGCACAAAGTCCAGGAGGTGTCAATAAAAAATCTTGGCAACATACTGTTGTGAAGTTCTTAGTGTATATATGAAATGGTCTGATATCACAAAAAGGTAGATTGTGTTAAGTATGTATGTTACAAACCCTAATGCAACCACTACATTAACAAAGAAATATTTTTAACTAACAGTCCAACAAATGAGATAAAATGGAATCATAAAAATATTCACTAAATCAAAAACAAGGAAGGAAAAAAATGGAATTACAAGGACTTGGGACAAATGGAAAGCAACATTAATTATTTCTACATTAAAATCAGACAAAATGGATTCATAACGACATAATATCACCAAAGAAAATAAGGCCACTTAAACTTGACAAATGTATATTCCCAAGAACACAGCTCCAAAATTTGTACTAGACTTGCACAAAATCACATCCAACAATATAGAAAAATAATAATGAGTCATAAGCAAGTGTTTATTGCAAATGCAAGGTTGAATTAATGTTAAACTATCAGCCAAAGGAAGTTACATCACCAAATTTTTATGTGTACAAACACACATGCACATACACACATGCACACACATACATGGGCATTTAAATTGATCCAAAATATCATTTGACAATATACAGCATCTATTTTGGATTAGAACAAATTAAGAAAACTGTGCATAGAAGACAATTGCCTTAAGCTGATGAATGTCATCTACAAAAAACCTAGAGCTAACATCATTTTTAATGGTAAAACACTGGATTCTTTCTTGCTAATTTCAGGATCAAGACAAAGATATCCCATTTCTATTCAGTGTTTCACGCAGGTTTCTAACCAATACAGTAAGATACATATATATACACACATATATGTGTAGGTACATATATATAAACACACATATATGTATCACTTGTGATGACAAATGAAATGAAAATTTGTCACTTTTTGTCATATATATGTCAAAATGTATCATACAAAAAATGTGCTTATAAATTCTTATTTTTTCCAAACAGTGTTCAATTTTATTCCTATATTTTGCTTCCTAGTCTGAATTAATATAATTAGTAAAGTTATTAACTTTGATTTCCATTATTATGCACTTAAAATTCCTTTTAATTATTCATGTGATCCATCTTCCAAGAGCCATTTAAATACAGATGTAAATTTCCTCATCTTTAATTATGTTATAGATGCTGCCAAAAATCTACTTCAATTGCAAATTTGAAATAAAATGATTCCACTCTAAAATTACATATATAAACTGAACTCTCTTAAGAAAGAGAGAACAGAGAAAAACCCATAAAATAAATTGATAGAATTTATATACTTTTTACTTTTTGATACTATATTTTATAATATATGCTTGCTGTATTATGAAATTTCAGGGCTAAGAATAAAAACCTTTTTCCAGTTTCTTTAGAAACCAGGTCAGAAAAGCCATAGGTAACCAGTATGGTGCAGATACTGAAAGAGAGACTCTAACTTGCAGATTTCCTTTGCTGAGTACCTGCTGGGAGACACGGGTACCAGGTTCTAGACCTATTACTGCTTCAAACACCAGAGGAAAAGCAATTAAAATGATGTATTTATTCTTTTTTGGAAAGTGCACAAGGGTCTTTAACTATAAAAGAAAGGCAGTGGCACAACTGAAGTACCATTTCCTCTTTGGCTATTGCAACTTTTTAACTACCAGACAAACAGCAGATTTGTAAGAATGCTCAACATAGCATAGCAACAGTTGCTTCAGTTTTTCATTTTTGCCACATTTAGAAAGAGGCATCCTTTATTTTCATCATTTTATTATTCACCTTAAATACTTTTAAGCTGGGCATTTAATAGTTATTAATGACAAGCTAGGTTTGATTACTTTGAGTCCACTTTGAATCTTTCCTTTGTGTTTTATTATGTAATAAGAGACTAGTTATTTTATATGCTTTAGATTTACTTTAAAGAAGTAAAAATAATGTGAGTATTTGCTATCACATGTGTACACTGCTCCTCAGCAATATCAGGGGTTTTTTTTATTAATATATTCGGCTACATTTAAAAGCCTGTTTTAAAATATCCACAATATCATGTTATATGAACAGTAATCAATGGCTTCAGAAGAAAAATAACAGTCTAAATTGTTAATAGGATGCAGAGTGTATTGGAAAGCTCTATTAACTATGGTACTCTTAAAGCAAAAATGGTACACATCCTTTGCGATGAATGAGATGAAGAAAGCATTATCCTAAAGTGAATAAGTCATTACTTTATGGAAATTCATATGTGCTTTAAAATTAATTTTTGACAGGAACAATCTAGAATGTTATAACTATCATTTATTAAATGCTGATTAATCAGCAGAAGCTTTAATGTATACTTTAAGCACATTATCTCATGCAATCCGTACCACAGCCAAACTTGTTAAGTAGATACTCTATCAGCATTTTACAGATGATGAAAATGAGGCTTAAAGTAGATAAGGTGGACCCATGTGAAAAACTGAAAGCTGAAAGGCATGAAACTGTGATTTACCATTCTGATCCACAGAGGTACAGGCACTGTGCTTTTGCTTTCTTTGTTCAGTCTCTTCTCCGGAATAATCTTTAGCTCCTTTTTCCTCATTTCCTTTTGGCTCCCACATTCAGTTTCACACCTTAATTTCTCCCCTGAAATATTTTTTCACTGTGGTGGTTTCTCTAATGTCCTCTGCTACTAAATTAGACTCATTTCCTTTTCCTTGACTATAAATGATATATTATTTTAAATATTAAGCCCCCAGATTGTGGTTATTTGTTATGGCCACCCTAGGGAACTAATGCTTAGGCTTAGGCACTTAACACTGGGGTCCTGATGTAGTGTCAATACATAAATATGTAGAAATGGCTTTGAAATTGGGTAATTGGTAGCTGAAAAAGTTTCGAAGTGTATGGTAGAAAAAGGCTAGATTTCCTTGAAGAGACTTCTGGTAGAAATGTGAATAATAAAGGTGATTTTGATAAGGTTTAAGAAAGAAGGGATGGAAACTACAGAGAAAGCTTCTATCATCTTAGAAAATACATTTATCCCTACAAACAGAATGCAGAAAAATGGATGTCAATGGTGCTTCTCATGAGGTTTCAGACTGAAAGGAGAAATATGTTATTAGAAGCTGGAGAAAAAGAGATCCTTATTAAAAAGTGGCAGAAAATTCAGCCGAATTAACTTTTACTGTTGGACACAAAGTAGAACTTTTAAGTCAAAAACTTGGACATTTGTTGAGTCCAAGCAAAGTTTTAAAGATGTGGCCTGGTTTCTCTTTGTTTCTTATAGTCAATTGTGAGAGAAAACAGATAAATTAAGGAAAAACTTTGTAAGCAAAAAGGAACCAGAACTTGATGACTTGGAAAATTTTCAGCCTATCCATATCATAAGAGATGTTAATGTATATTCTCCAGAAAATGTCAAAAGTATGGCTGGACAATCTTTTGCTGAAGAGATTAATCATGTGACTTATGCATCCATTTCAGCAGAAGCCAGGAATAGAGATGAGGTTATCCCAGGTGGATCTGTGGAAAACCTTCATGTCTAATGGCATGGATTCCCTTAACAATCACGGCAAACCAACACATTTTGAGAATTTTATGCCAGCCTGTACTGAAAAAGATAGGGATGGAGCAAAAGAGAAGAATGATGCTAAGAGCAAGAACACAGAGGAAGAACTCAGAGAGGGAGGAGCTTCAGCCCCAGAGAACTAAGAGAATAAGCACCAAAACACAAAGGATTATTGTCAGGTCTCAAAAACTAATGAAATTTGTCCTGCTGTGTTGTGAAGTTGCTTTGGACCCATAAACTCTTTATTACTTCCATTTTCTCTCTTTGAAGATGGGAATTCCTTCTACCTGTCCTACAACTGTATTTTGGAAAAATTAAATTTCAGAGGACTGAGAATGGAGAGGAATTTAACTCGAGGATGGATCATACCCAGTGTCTCATTCATACTTAATTTAGATGATGATATTTTAAACTATTTGAATTGATATTTAGATGATATTTGGGACTTAGAGTTGGTAATGTAATAGGTTAATTCTTAATCTTTTTGGTGATGTTGGGATGGTATGACTTTATGTTGCATGAAGGATACATGTGCATTGTGGAGGGAGACAAAAGAAGCAATATACTGGATTGAATAGTGTTCCCCCAAAAGTCATGTCTACGTATAGTATCAGTATTAACCTGATTTGGGATAGAATCTAAGTGTTGATATAGGTAAGCTTGGACCTACAGTTCCTTTCAATATGAAATTAAATATGAATTTCAATATGAAATTCCCTTACAAACTTAGGAGACCTATCACATTCTGAGCAAAGTTAGGTTGTGACTTGACTCTAGTTAGTCTGATGGCCAAGGGAGAATGGTAATGATGCATCCTAAGAAGGCTGTATATTTTCTTGCAAGAAGGGGACTCCTATATGGTTTTCAAGCAGTTGAGTATGCTACTTTAAACAGGGAAGAGTGGGTCACTTTGTAGGCCCAAAGGGTTTTAACTAACTTAGGAATTCAAGATTTTTAAGTGTGTGCTCCCGTATGTAGCCATATCAATTCTAAGTGTCCAAATATTTCCTAATTAAGTGTTTGATCTTGGCATAATATATTTTCTAGGGTTGAGAATTCAACCTTTGCTGGAGCTCCACACCCTAATAGTCAGCCTTTTCTGGTGTCCAGCTATAGGAAAGAGCCTCTTTTATATGATGCTAACCAAATGCTCTGATTTATTAGTCTCTCAGAACCTTTTATTGTATTTCTTCAATGAATAAATAGTACCCAGCAAGTGTCATCAGTTCCATATTCTTTTCTATGACTACTTCTACTGAATATCCCAAATGTTTGTCCACTCATTCCCATCTACGTACATCCTATCACAATTCACCACTGGATGAATTTTAAACAGTTGTATCTCTACAGCAGGGGATGGGCAATTAGCATCAAAACTGACCCATGATGGAGTATTCATTAGCATCTGGCTAGCAGTTTATTCTGCTTCAGAATTCCCTTTTATAATCAACTTTGTAGAATCATATACAATATCAACAGACATAGGTCATGTTCCCCAGGAAATAGAGATTTGCTTGCAGAAATTGTATTCATTAGTGCTATTGGGAACACTATTTGTAAAGGGGTGAAGTATTCAGGATTGGGTACAGTAAGAAGTTGAATTGTGATTCAGTTGTAACTGAGGCATCAGCCAATTCTACGGGGACTTTGGAACTGAGATGGCCTTAAGGGACATCCTGAATATATGTAAGACAGCTGCAGTAATCAGGCCCTTAAAATAATGATCTGGGAAGTACTCAACAGCATTCACAGAAAGTAATTAGTCCTGATGACCTTCAAGCCTATGAATGACCATGAATGTTAGGGAAGAGAACACTTTTACCTAAATAATCTGGAGTTCTAGAACCCCTCTGCACTCCTACCAGGGGAAATGGAGATGTCAGAGGTGAGGAGTAGTTCCAAGAACCACTTTTCTAATGGGAAAATACAAAAGTAGAGAGATAAATTAAGAAGCTACTACTCTAATTCAGAAAATTGTGATAAATATTTTGCTAAAATTAATGAATAAACTTGATGCTGTTGCTCTTATTTTAAAAGAAAAATAAAGCCTAATTCAATATTGAATCACCTATGGAAATAAAGCCTCTCAGCTTCTCAGAAGAAACAATCTTTTCTTGAAAATTAGATTCAAAAAGCTCTTTAGAGATATGTAGAGGCATAAAAAAATATAGAAATATATCATTCAATCCACTGAAATTTCATTTGTCTGTCTAAAGTAGGTTAGAATATATTTGTCAGCCAGCCAATAGTGAAGAAAATATGTCTTAAAGCTACTACAAGGATATGTTTTGACTAGATCATCTTGGGGTTTTTTTTTCTGAGATGTGAGACAGTATGCTTTTCTTATACACTATCTTTCCAAGTGACTGGTACATAGTCAGGATTGTGGATTCCGGTTTACAAGTGGTATGAAATTTTGGTGTTTCCATATCTTTTTTGTGTGTGTAAGACTAATTCTAAATTTAGTGCACCAAAATACCTGCTTTCAATTTTGCCTTAAATTTATTAGAATTCAGAAGTGAGTAGCTGCCTCAATCGCAGAGCTCTTACTAGAATGATAGTCATCTCATTTATTACTACTTTGCTAAAATATAATAACAATTGTATTTCATTTTAGAATCCTTTTATCATTCAAATAGACTTGGAAGTTATTCTGGATTTGTTATGTCAGCATGTTTGAGATGCTATGTTATGTAGGTTATTATCTACTTCATTAGTTATTTCCTTATTAGGGTCAACAAAGTTGGCATGCCTTCATTCCATTTGATGTTTCACTGTGCTCTGCATTGAATTTGAGTTCGTGATACATTTTTATTCATTGCATGTTAATGTATTTTGCAGATTTATTTTGTTTATAGTGTTTGTTATCTGTGAATTTTAGCCCTATTGAAATATGATTAATTTGTACATCTGATGATAGGCCAAATTAAACAAAATAAAATGCCACACTAATAAATATATAATATACATTTCTGGGACACTAGTAAGTTCCCTGCCTCAAACCACATTATTAATAGATGAAAATTAAAGTTAATTAAAGTATTGATTTGAGAATGAGAACTGCAATTTATTATTTGTGGAGCTTATAAAAAGGGACATTTCTCAAGGTTGTGTTTCTTTTTTCCTTTCTTCAAACAACAAACCAAATAATTTCTGAGGATAATAGATTGCTTTAAATAAAAAGGGCAATGGCAGAGGCAGATTTACCATGAAGATAGTGCATCTCAAGCTTTAAGGCAGCCAACTTATATGGGTGTCATTTGAGGCCCTAAAAGGGGTGCTAGCAATGTGTTTTAAAATATATATTTTAATGACTTTTCCAAAAGTAAGATATTTTTATTTCTGACTATTTTCATTCTGACTTCCTCTTCGTATCACTTTCCCCAGTGTTATCTGGGGTTGTTACCAGGAGGATTTTGAGGCTATGGCTAAGGGGCAGAAGGTTGAGGACACATTTATTTAATATTTATTGGGATATTTTATATGGTACACAGTCACCTCACTATATCATTAAGATATGATTATCCATCCCCCTATATTGTAATGGCTTTCATGAGTACTCCTACCATACTTTGTGCTTATTCATGAAGACATGGGACAAGAGGTGGTATCAACTTGCCCTAGAATATTTTCTTGGTTTTGATGACACAAAGGTGGCAGCTGTTCAAGCCACCCAATATATGGATCAGAGCAATATTCCTAAGTATGGAGTTTGTTGCTTCTAGAATCCAGACTATCACCAGACACTATGCTTACCTTTTTGTAGTAGGGGAATCATAATACAACAATTATTCTCACACTCTGGAAGGGATATTTCAGCATGCCCCTGACTATTGGTCCAGATAAACTGTATCAAAGTAGGAAGTTTATGAAACATGAATGTATTTATCTCTCACCCTCTGGAGATGATTGTACTACCAAAGCTTTCAAAGAACTGGTCATTTCTTGTTCATCCTGTCCAATCATTTCTGTCATCAATGTAATAGATCAACATGATCTTCTGCGGAATTCCAGAGAGTCTAGATCTCTTCAACTTATACTATGACAGAGAGCAGAAGAATTAATATGGCACTAGGACAAATTTATGAATGAATATTTTATTTTTTCTGTGGATACAAATTAATTATGATTTTTTATTGGAATAGGAAAGAATACTTTTTCAAATAATAGGTGTACATACTATACCTGTGGACTTACTAATCTGATCTACTAATTGTCAGCTCAGATACTGTGTACCAGAGTCTTCCAAATGTCTGAATATTCACATTTTCAAGGTTACATTTACCCTTGTGGATAACCCTAGGTCTTCGGGGAAAATTATAGTGGGCATAATTACAATCTGTGCTTGTGGCAATTTGGCAGGGTCTTTCCTTCTATAGACCTTGAGCATTTCATTAGCCAAAGGATCAGAATTTGAAAAGGAGGTTGGGCCCAGGAACTGAGTAAGGGATGTGACTTTTTCTTAATGCAACTGCCCTCAGCCTTCTGCTCCTTCTTTCTTGCCTTTCTCTGGTTGCAGATGTTAAAAAGCCCCCTCTTTGGCTATTCATCTGTTGTCACTAGGACTCATGTCAGGGAGCCATGTTTTACTACCCATCTCCATAACAGCCTGTGAGTCAAATCTCCTAGGTTCCTGCCCTGACCTTGCCAATCATTATAGTAAAAGTGGCCCCATTGCCCCCTGGCTTCTATACTTCAGAGTTACATCATTCACATGGATATCAATGAGCGTACTTCTATAACTTTCTCTTATAGAATCATCAGCTCTGTTCTACAGAGAAAAGTCAGCACTGAACTTCTTAGTTTTGTAGGGTCTCTCTCACTAGACTGTTCTTGATGGTCTTGGTAAACAATGTCTCCTCTGGAGTCCCCTGTGAAGTTAATCCTTTGGTATATCTTCTGGCATTACATAGTATATTCAGTGAAGTAGTGCTCAATCCCTGACTTTTTTATTCCTTCCTCCATCGTCTGCCAGGGAAACCAAGCATTATCTCTTCACTCAGCATAGATTATTACTTTTGCGATGGACTAAATTCTTATTCCCTTTCCTTCCACCAAATTCATATATTGAAATCCTACCCCCCCCAATGTGATGATACTAGGAGGCAGGGCCTTTGGGAGATAATTAATTCATGAGGGTGGAGCCCTTATGAATGGAATTAGTGTCCTTATAAAAGAGATCCCAGAGCACTCTCTTACCCCCTTTGTTTGATGATACAAGGAGAAAGCCATCAAGAAACCTGGAAGAGGGCCCTCAGTGGAACTGAACCACGCTGGCACAATGATCTTGTACTTCCAACCATCAAAACTGTGAGGAAGGAATTTCTATTTTTATAAGCTACCTAGTCTATGGACTTTGTTACAGCAGGCCAAATGACTAAGACAGATTTATCCATGCTTCTAATAACTGTTCTAACAGTTAGTTTGCTGTCTTCCCTGGGCAAAGATTTAGAGCATTTTTCCTAAGAAAGTGACCACAATTTAATAAATTTTTGATTATCTAGTCTTACTGCTTAGCCACTTGATGAAGTATCAGGAAAATCTAATCTTAGTGGAACTCTCTGGCTCTTGTCACTATATGCAAGCAGATTCTTATAGTTCTTTAGTGTATAAGTTCCTTCCTATCTTTGCATGTATCCAACTGGTTTATTCTCAAGTGTAGCCCTAGATATAAGCCTGGCAGAAAGGAGGACATAAGGGCAGCTCCTAAGAAAAAAGTATATGATAGTTAATTTTATGTGCCAACTGAACTTGGCCACTGAGTGCCCAGATATTTGGCTAAACATTATTTCTGGATTTATCTGTGAGGATGTTTCTGGATGAGATTAACATTTAAATGGGTAGACTGAGTAATGCAGATTGTCCTCTTCAAGGTGAGTAGACCTCATCCAATCTGGTGAAGGACTAAATAGAAAAATAGTTTAGTCAGAAAGATTTCTTTCCTTCTGTCTATCTTTTAGATGGGGCATTGGTGTTCTGCTTTTTGACTCAAACTTGAACTAGAACTTACATCATCAACTGTCCTGGTTCTTGGGATTTTGGACACAGACTGGAACTTGTACCATTAGTTCTAGGTCTTCAGTTTGCCAAGCTTACCAACTGAAGATCTTGAACTTCTCAGGCTTCATACTTGTAGGAGGTAATTACTTATACTAATACACACACACGCATGCACACACATCACTGTATCTATTTACCTACCTATCTATTTACCAGTGTATCTATTTGATTAGTTCTCTTCCTCTGGAGAACCCAGAATAACAGAATAATACCAAATACAATACTGGATATCTTTACCTTGTATTGGATAGGCCTCTCAGAGTCAACCCAGCCAGTAGAAGTGCTCCGATTAGAAATGGGGGATCTGCCCCTGCAAGGCTTTAGGGCTTAAGGGGATACACTGTGACACAATCCTTAGGAATATTCACCCAAATGTCTCATCATAGGTTTTATGTATTCACGTTTTATAAGTGCATATAGTCCTCTTTTTTCTTTATATGACCACTCATTATTGTTTTTATTTTTCATCTAAAATCATTATATGTAACATCCACCTATTATGTACAGAACCATCACTAATCTTATTTTACTTTTCTCATTATCTATTTCTTTACCTCTAATTAGATTTAGATGGACTTTCCACTTTGTCAGAACATTAAGCATTGACATTCTATTTTACCATCCATTTTCTCACCTTTGTTTTAGTTTTAGATATAATTAAATATTTATATTCATCATTAGTCCCTTTGCTAAGGTTTCCCTAGTAATCTCTTAATTCATTGGCATTCATCCTATAATAGATTTCTTGGGAAGAACTCATGAGTACAACTTTACTAAGTTCTTCCATGTTTAAAACTCTTTTTAAAAAATATACTTGATTTTTAAAGAGCAGCATGCCTAGAAAATAAAACCTTTAACATATTTTCTTTTTGAATGCTTCTTCACATACCTTGCTATATGGGATGCATTTGAAAAGTGTGACACCAGCCTAATTCTCTTATTCTGATAAATAACTTGTGCTTTTTCTTTTTAACCTGGAAGGCTTGAAGATTTTTGTCTTGTTGTTAAAGTCTAATATTTTTATAAGGCTTTTGTATCAGAGTTGATAAGTCTGTCTCAATTTTCTCATATATGCTGAAAAGTTTCAGTATATGGATTTAGGTTTTCCCTTATATTTGATTTTTTTCTTGAATTTTAGTTTTAAATAGTAATTCCCTTCCATGTTTTTTTCCCATCAAAAGGAAGTCATATGTATGTGTGTGTGTGTGTGTATACACACACACACACACACACACACACACACATATTCCTCTCTTAGCCTATATTCCATTACAACTATTTTCCCTCTAATCCTTCTCACTCTCTTTAGCACATATTCATTTTCTTGGTAACTTTCCAACCCTTCTTCAATATGCCTTTCTTCAATATGCCTTATTGGATATTGGTGCCAAAATATTATCCACTGAGAACTGTAAAATTTAGTCCGTATTTCTGAAATGCTTTTTGTGCTATTGGGATACACACACACACACACACACACACACACACACACACATATATGTGTGTGTGTATATATATATATGTGTATATATATACACATATATACATATATATGTTTTTGTCCATAGTTAGTGGCTTATAACTCCCATAGTCCTTGTTACAATGTTGGGGCACTTGAGGCCTCAGGAGCAGGTCTCAGGAGATAGAATTTCTCTCTCTCTCACTCTCTCTGACCTTCTCCTGTCCTTCTTTCATCTGCCCAATGTAGTACTCTAATCTGATTATAGGTCAAAAGACCCTCATTCCAGAGAGGGTCCTGCCCCATACCCTGGAGGAAGGAATTCTGTACAGAGAGGCCACGAAGAATCAGAACAGACAGAACTTGCTAGGTTTAGATCATGCACTTTTTGTCCAATCATATTTCTACCTGGTTGTCAATCATGCTTACGTAATGAACCCTCCATAAAAACCCAAGAGAACTGGATTTAGAGAGCTTCTGGATAGCTGAACACATGGAGGATCCTGTGGGGTGGCAGGCCCAGGGAAGGCAAGGAAGCTCTGTACCCCATTCCTTCATAGCTTACCTTAAGTTTCTTTTCATCTAGATACTGTATAATACCCTTTATAATAAACTGGTAAATGTAAGTAGGTGTTTCACTGAGTTCTATAAGCCACTCCAGCAAATTAATCAAACCCAAAGAGGTAGGGGGTAATGGGAATCTCAACTTGAAGACAGTCAGAAGCTCTGGGGACATGGACTTGGTGACTGGTGTTTGTCGTGGGCCATCTTTGGGACTGAGCCCTCATCATTGTGGGATCTGACACTATCTCTGGGTAGATAGTGTAGGAATTGAGTTAGAGGACACCCTGCTGGTGTCTGCTGCTTGGTGTGTGTGGGGGGAGGTGGGGAACCCATATTTGGTCATAGAAGTCCTCTTCTGTGTTGACTGTTGTGGAGTTTAGGAGAAAGTGTGGTTTAGGGAGTGTTTTTTCCAAAGCAGTTTTTTTTTTTTGTTTGTTTTTTAAAGATTTTCTCTGATCAACTCATTTCTTCTTGTTTATTATCCATTTATGTTTTTAGTTTCTGAATTTCTGCTTCTATTTTTAATATATAACCCCAAATTCATGTTTCCAAATATTTAATACTATTTAGAGTATTGTGTGACAGTTTTCTTCTGCATTATTTTCACTGAAAGGGTAAGGTTCTGTAGCTTAATTGTTTCAATTCCCATTTTCTATTATTTTCTTTCTTTAGTGTTTTATAACATTTATCTGTTTCTCCTAGTTTTAGGCATTGCATGGACAGTGTTCTTAGTTTAAGAGTATCTTTTTTTTCATTTCTGTAGTGGCTTATTTTTATGGTAACAGGGATGGGGAAGGGGAAGTTTGTTGCTATATTATGATTCTTTTTTTTGTTTGTGCAAGGTTCTTAATTTTCTCATTTTATTTATATTTATTTTTTGCCTCCATTGCCAAATTTCCAATGGGTACTTCCCTTCTTTATTTATCCCTTTATCCTCTCAAAACAGTATTTCTTGAGGCTGCCACTTTCAGTGCACTTCCTTTGAAGCTCTTCTCTGTACTTTATGCTGTAAACTGGCAAATGTTGTACTTGTCTCCTCTATTTTAACACTTAGCATTGACATTCTCTTTCTGTGAGTGGTTTGTGCTTCATCTGTGATCTCATTTCTCCTATTTTCCATGGAGTGTCCTGAGACTTCCTCCTCCCAACTTTCTGCACCTACAAGCTTACAGCAGCAGCATGTTCAGTGGTAGCTATGTTGTAATTTAGTATAGATTATCCTACTTATAGGTAATTTGAGGATTGTGGTATTTTCTCCATTAACATGGTGCTGAAGTTGTGATTTTTTATGGGATTCTTATTCATCATATATATCATATAGTTTTTTTTAAGATGTCTAGAAAGTTTCAGATGTAGACAACCACCATTATCTTAGGGTTAATTTAGTCCATTGTGAATTTTTAAATGATCAATGTCCTAAAATAACCTTTTTTGACAAACATATATACATCTATATCTATATATATAGATATAGATATATATCTCCAATATGAAACTCTAAGAAGTATTAAAAAGAATGAAATTTTCTTAAGAAAAAATATTTAATATGTATGTGCCATATGTGTGGTGTATACATATGTATAAACACTATAATATTTCATATATTTTTTTCAAAATATAGGATGTAAACAAAAGAGGCGTAATTGTTTTTACAAATAATGTAACTATGTCCAAAAGTAATTAAGACGGATAAACCACAGTATGTATAAACATTGTTAAACATTACATTAATGATAAATAAGATTGAATAAAGAAAATTATAAAAATCATCATATATTGTTTCATTGGAAGCATTTGAAATTTTTTTCTGCTAGGTAATTACTGCAGGGAATGATTTAGCCAGAGAAATTTAAGTTTGAAACACAAAGGTCCAAGATATATTTCAATAAGGCTTATACTGATAATGTATGACATATCTCTTAAATGCCTTTCACTTGCCCTTGGGCCACAGAACATTTTATGTAATTGTTAAAGAATTTACTATGATGCAATGGTTGTCATGTCCACCCTTTCAGGAAATGTAAACCTCCCCCAGCATAAATCAGATCTACTATACGTAATATGTTCATTATAGTAATTCTGCTCTTACAGAAGACCATTTTACATTTAATATATTTTATTTATAATTGCACATTTATTTAAATATAGGTTCTTGAGATTCTAATGCAAAATTTGACTTGGACCATGGAGAAAGCTGGAGAGAGCTTAAAAGTGTCTGGTCCAGGGGCCAGATTTGACCCCATTCTATATGCTGTTACAGAAAATCTATGAATTACAAAACAAACACTTGTCCTTTATCTTTAATTAAGGTAATAGTAGCAATAAAATGATATTGATTAATATTCTTTAATATAAATAAAATATAAATATTATAGTCTCCCAAGTAAGACACATTCATTGATTTTATGAGCTGTCTTCATCCTTAAACAGTTACCCCTTAAACCTTAAACTTTGATCGTTAACCCTTAAAACTCTAACTCTTTAAGGCTCTAACTGACTAAGGAATCAAGAAGATGCTCTCAGGTTGCTTATGATTTGTAGTTCAGTGGATAATCATATATTGCCTAACTTAACTTGACATTTGAGAGCTGTTAGTGGGAAATAGACTAAGCTAGTCACATCACAAATCACAGGGCAGTCAAATTGAAGGTGCAGAAGAGACAACAGAAGCTTCATCTATTTTGAATGATCATTAATTACTCTTTGCAGTAATTGTCCATTTCTTTAAATAGATTAGAAATTTTCAAAACAAATATGTATTTAATAAACTTTCTTATAGCCACCCAGCTTTGTTGTTAAGAAACAACTGTCCTTTCTTACATGTACTAATTTTCTAATTTCCTGATACATTTTCTATTAAGGAAAAAAGAGCTAAAAAGTTTACCTAATCTTATTAGAATTATATCCAATGGAAATAACAGTGAATGTTTGCTTGGATTCATATGAAATGTGAGCAAATGAATGAATTTGGTATAAATTAGTGAGTAAATGTTTTGAGTTCTTGTTTGATGTCAGTCAGAAGATAAAGGATCTAGACTTGAGATATGTACTACTAACCAGTGTTTTTTCATTGGTAAATAACCAATTTCTCTGTGCTTCGTTATTCTTATTTATAACAAATAACTAAGAATATATCTTTGGCCTGGTGCCTAAGTTTGCATTGTTTACTAATAAATGCATAGGTAATTAGTTTTCTAATTAATATTTTAAAAATAAACTATCTTAATTTATAATGGGATTTTGAACTAGAATGAAAAATAATGAAAATATATTTAGAAGAAATCTGTTAGCCAAGATAAATTATTATTTTGTTTTTTTTTTTGAGACAGAGTCTGACTGTGTTGCCCGGGCTAGAGTGCAGTGGCATCAGCCTAGCTCACAGCAACCTCAAACTCTTGGGTTCAAACAATCCTTCTGCTTCAGCCTCCCGAGTAGCTGGGACTACAGGCATGCGCCACCATGCCTGGCTAATTTTTTCTATATATATATTTTTTAGTTGTCCAGCTAATTTCTTTCTATTTTTTTAGTAGAGACAGGGTCTTGCTCTTGCTCAGGCTGGTCTCAAACCCCTGAGCTCAAATGATCCGCCTGCCTTGGCCTCCTAAGTGCTGGGATTACAGGCATGAGCCACCATGCCCAGCGGGTAAATTATTTTTGATGTTGAATTTTATTTTTGTCAACAAACATTAAAAGAATGTAGAATTCCAGCTTTATTATTTTACAGTAAATTTCCTCCAATATAGTATAATGAGATTCTTGTTTAATGGAGAACACGAAAAAAATTAGGGATAAGTCATTATTCAGTCTCATTATAGAAACTGTATTTATTTTCTAGGAATTTGTTAGATTAATAAATGATAATTAATCTAACACAATTATTTTATAGAAACATAGTATACTTCACAACTGTGTGCAAAACATAGCATTTAAATGAATAAGAAACATTAAACCCAATGAAGATTGATTTGAAAATAAAAGGCAATCAAATTTGGATTAAATATACTCAAATGAAAATGAATAAACACTAAAATACTATATAATTTTGTTCTCCCTCCCCAACTCCACCTTTAGAAGTTGTGTACTCATTGTATCTTTTTAAATAACCAGCTGGTTTATATCTTTTTTCTTTAATACAACTAACTTTTTCATGGAATTGGGTACAAATAAAAAATATGTACACAAAAACTTAGACAATTAAAATAGAAGATATCTCAATAGTTTTGTACTAAAATTCCAAGTCAAAACCTTCCCCAGCTATTTCTTTACATATTTATTGTTTGTCATGTCATCTAGATTCTATTCTAAACTCTCTAAAAATTTCAAGTTTTGTCAATTATATTCTTAACAGAAAAAAATAAATGCATATACACTTTGATCAATCATACCAATCTATATCCCATACTTAGAAGTTTTAACATTCACAGTAACTCATAACTTCTTTCACCAGCTTATATTCCATTTTACATAAAAGGAAACAATATCAAATATATTAAGAAATTCAGTGTCTAACATTACATACCTATATGATACACCCTTGATTTGAATTCTATTTCAAAACACATTTTCCTCATGGGATGCATTTCCTCTCTTTTTCTGAGTCAAGGCAGTGAATGTGCTAAATACATTATTAAAAAATTAGTCATATGTCTAGGAAGTTGAGCCAGTTTCTGTGTCATAGTTCCTACGTAATCAAACTGAAACCCAACTCAGTGTAAAAGATCATATTCTAGGAAAGCAAAATTTAAGCTTAACCAATCAGAAAGTACCAACTTATTTCTAAATAGAGAATTTTCACTGGAATTATCTCAATAATGCTACTGTTCTATTTTAATGAATCAAATAATTCCTTTGCCTTACTTCTGCATTCAACTTACAA
Organism: Lemur catta; assembly: GCF_020740605.2. Taxonomy (NCBI): domain Eukaryota; kingdom Metazoa; phylum Chordata; class Mammalia; order Primates; family Lemuridae; genus Lemur; species Lemur catta. The sequence goes on along the minus strand of NC_059134.1, from coordinate 38,150,618 downwards.
GAGCTTTCTCTTCATACTTCTTCAAGTGTAGCCTCTAACTGCTTGCAGACTGGTATTGACTGATTCACTAATAACTATGTGAGCAAATAAACTTTTTCATATTTTAATTTTAATGTGCCCCAGTTATCTTTTAACAACATATGGTACACAGTGGTCTCAAAATCAGTTTTATAATAGAAAAAGAACTAGATTGTAAATGATTTCATTTTTAACTTCTCAAAGAATATGATGATAACTATGAAATGTAACTCAAATAATGGATTCTACAGTAGTATATGCTGTTGATGTCCAACTCAGTGGTTTTCAGTTCCTCTAAACTGATATAGGGGAGAACTTATTTCTTAGAGAAATGTGTGAAAGGCATGCCATTAGATCAAGTCCCTGAAATATCAAGCCTTTTATTCAGGATTTTGACATAAAAGAAACTGACATTTTGCTCTTGTTTAGTTCTCTAGTGAGAATCTGAAATTGAGACCTGTCTAATGACTTTCGTATCTTTTGCGATTAAGAAATGCTACTCAGACTTCCAGAATGTCAGAAGTGGTCCAAAATACCAGTTCTTTCACAAAGGAAACTAGAACATTAGCAAAAATTCAAAATCAACTTTTTCAGAACTCTTGAAAGTAACCAAAGATTTGTAACAATGAGAGAAGTATTTATTCAAGAAAATTTGCTAAATCCTAGTACAGTGAGTTTTGTGGTAGCTAAAATTGCCTTACTCTTATTCACCTCTTCCCAGTTCTGTTGTAGCCTTGAAGATCAGCAGGCTCACCACCATTATTGTGAAAACAGCAACCTAGTAACCTCTGGAAGGAGAGAACCACATTTGGAGCTGTTCATAAAGTCCTATTCCCAGAGCATTGTCCCTGTTTGACTACCTGACAGCTCCTAGGAGAAGCTGCAGTCAAAGGACTACTTTTTATTTGAATTGACTCAAAGCACCATTAATGGGAAAAGCCATATCTTCAGGGATTTTTTTTTTTTTTATGATACCCAATGCCAATTGTTTAACATTGCAGCTACATGAGGCCAAAATCCTAGATGGGACAAATAAGAGCCTACTGAAAAATCATACCAGGAACAGCTAGGAAATGAGTTATCTCGAGGGCACTTTAAAAAGTTCTAACATATTGCTGAGGATATAGAGGGTCATGTGCATGTCCAAGAATGTGCATCTTCCAACAAAGACCTGGAGAGGCTCTAATCTCTCACTTCCAGCTGATGGTCAGACCAAGCACAAAGAAAAAGTAAAAGCTTAGTCAGAAATGTAAAGTTTAGGAATGTAACAATGTGCCCTATCTCATAAACACAAAGTCCCTAGGCAAAGAATCAGACTTATTCTTTCAAGTCATTTAAGAAAATCTGTCCAATAATAAACTGACCACTAAGCTAAACAAGCAGAGATTTCATTGGCCACCACCAACAACAAATAGACTTCACACACACACAAAAGAATACATTTTACAAAACTTGTCCAAGGAAGTCATTAAACAGACAAGGACAGAAAAAACAGCAACAAAGGGTAACAACAGCAAACCCTGGGGAGAAGATCAGATTTCTAGAGTTGCCACATACTACTCAAAATGTATAGTTTCCCAAAAAAATTTCAAGGCACATAAAAAAATCAAACAAATAAAAAGCAGTCAATAGAAGCCAGTCCAGATGTTGGACATAGCAGAAAATATTGGAAGTCAGCTGTTATAAATTAATTTATAATAATTCATAGTACTAGGGGAAACTATGTTTAAATAACTAAAGAAAAGTAATACTTTAAATGAAATGAAAAGAATCATTAAAGGGATTCATCAGGAGATCTGAGCATAGTTAAGTATAAATCAAATCAGTGTATCCAACATGAACAACAGAAAAAAAAGAATGAAGGAAAATGAGCAGAGCCTCAGATAAATGGGGGATAGTATCAAACATATCACATATGCATAATGGGAGTCCCAGAAAGAGAGGAGATAAACAGGGAGAAATAATATTTTTGAAGAAATCATGGCCAAAACATGGTAATTTTCATGAAAAACATTAATCTACATTTCCAAAAATCTTAGCAAACTGCAAGTAGGTAAACTCAAAGAAAATTTATAGTCAACTATTAATATATCATAGTCAAGATGTCAAAATAGAAAAACAAAGATAATTTTGAACATTCCAATTCCACCATATATACAACTATTATGCACTCAAAATAATAAAAAATTTAAGCAAAGAGAATTTTTAAAGCAGCAAAACAAAAATCCTTTGCAAGTGACCCTCAATAGGATTAGAAGCTAACTTATCAGAAATCACAGCAGCCAAAAGGAAGTACAATAATATAGTCAGAGTGCTGAAAGAAAAATACTCTAAACCAAAAATTACATATTCAGCAAAAGCATGCTGCAAAAGTAAAGAACAAATTGATATTCTCAAATAAACAAAATAGAGATAATATGCCATTAGTAGCCCTGTCCCTGCCTACCAGAAGATTTAAAGAAAGTCCCTAAGGTAGAAATGAAAAAAAAAAAAAAAAAAAAAAACACAAACTGTATGTGGAATCCACTTGAAGAAATAAAGATATATGTAAGAAAATATAGAGTATAAACCTATTTTTGCTTGTAACACTTCTCTCTTTTTTTTATTAAAAAAGAAACTGTTTGAAGCAAGACTAATAAAACTTCCTTGATGGGCTTATATTGTATAAAAATGTATTTATATGACAGTAATAATACAAAACAAAAGACGCAAGAGCTATATTGATGCTAATTTTATATATTATTGAAATTAAACTAGATTGTTTCACATTATAATAATTATAACCCCAAAGACAAACACTGAGAAAATAACTAAAAATATATAAAAGAAAAAAAAGGTATTAAAATCATACACCAGAAAATATCTATGTAACACAAAAGAAGGCAGTATGATGAAATAAAGGAAAAACACACATAAGACATATAGAAAACTAGAAGAAAATGAGAGATGTAAATCCTACCTATTCAATAATTCAATGATTATATTAGATGCAAATGGATACACCCTTTAATTAAAAACAGACCGGCAGAATAGATTAAAAGTGATCTAACTACATACAGTGTACAAGAGATGAAATTTAGACTTAGAGGCATAAAAAAGTTAAAAGAAAGATGATGGAAACTAGGTACCATGCAAAGAACAACTAGGAGAGAGGTGGAGTAGCTATGCTAATATGACAAAATAAACTTTAAGATAAAAGTTGTTATTAGTAACAAGGAAACACATAATGATAAAAGAGTCAGTCCCTCATGAAGAAGACAGGAGTGGTATAAATGTAGAGGTTTTCAGCAGCTACATGGAGAATAATGAAACAGGATCCATATCTCTCACCAAATCACAAAAGTTAATTCAAGATGGATAAAGGACTTAAATGTAAGGCATGAAACCATAAGAATTCTAGAAGAAAATGTCGGAAAAGTCTTCTAGATATCAACCTAGGCAAAGAATTTATGAAGAAGACCGCAAGGGCAATCACAGCAACAACAAAAATAAATAAATGGGACTTGATTAAAAGCTTCTGCACAGCCAAGGAAATAATCAACAGAGCAAAGAGACAACTTAAAGAATGGGAGAGAATATTCACAGTTATATATCAAATAAAGGGCTAATAATCAAAATTTCCAAAGAACTCGAGAAAATCAGCAAGAAAGAATCAAACAACCCCATTAAAAAGTGGGCAAAATACATGAACAGAAGCTTTTCAAAAGAAGATAGATAAATGGCCAATAAACATATGAAGAAATGCTCAATGTCACTAATTATCAGAGAAGTGCAAATTAAAACCACAATGAGATATCACCTTACCCCAGTTAGAATGGTCTTTATTAAAAAGTCCAAAAACAATAGAGGTTGACATGTATGCAGAAAGGAATCCTTCCTTACACACTGTTGGTGGGACGTAAATTAGTCCAAACTTTATGGAAAACGGTATGGGGATTCCTCAAAGAACTAAATGTCAACCTACCATTCGATCCAGCAATCCCACTACTGGATGTTTACCCAAAAGACAAGAAGTCATTTTATCACCCGCACTTGCATGCTTATTGCAGCAGAATTCACAGTTGCAAAGATGTGTAATCAACCCAAATGCCCATCAATTCATGAGTGGATTAACAAAACACAGTATCTATTCCATTCCATTGATCTATATGTTTATTTTTATACCAGTACCATGTTGTTTAGGTTATTATAGGCCTATAGTAATATTTAAAGTCAGGTAATGTGATGCCTCTAGATTGTTTCTTTTTGTTTAGGATTGCTTTGGCTATTCAGGCTCTTTTTTGATTCTGTATGAAACTTAGCATTGTTTTTTCTAGTTCTGTGAAGAATGACATGGATATTTCGGTGGAAATTACATTAAAGCTGTAAATCACTTTGGGCATAATGGGCATTTTAACAATATTGATTCTTCCAGTCCATGCTTATGGGATGTTTTTTCATTTTTTCATGTTATCTATTATTTCTTTCATTGGTAGTTTTTAGTTCTCCTTCTAGAGCTCTTTCACCTCCTTGGTTAGTATATTCTTTGTTATTTTATTTTCTTTGTGGCTATATCAAATGGTACTGCATTCTTAATTTGACTCTCAGCTTGACTGGTATTAGTCTATGAAAATGCCACTGATTTGTGCACATTAATTTTATAAACTGAGACTTTACTGAATTTCTTTTATCAATTCTAAGAGTCTGTTGATGGAGTCTTTAGAATTTTCTAGGTATAAGACCATATCATCTGTAAATAGGGATAATTTGACCTCCTCTTTCCCAGTTCGGATGTCCTTTATTTCTTTCTCTTGTTTGATTGTTCTGGCTAGGACCTCCAGACCATGTTGAATAGAAGTGGTAATCGTGAGCATCTTTGTCTTGTTTCATTTCTTAGGGGGAATGCTTTCAACTTTTCCCCATTCGGTATGATGTTGGCTGGGTTTGTCATAGATGACTTTTATTATTTTGAGGCATTAAATTTCTTCTACATCTAGTTTATTGAGGGTTTTGATCATGAGAGAGTGCTGGATTTTGTCAAATACTTTTTCTGCATTTATTGAGATGATCATATGCTTTTTTATTTTTAATTCTATTTATGTAGAGAGTCACATTTATTGATTTACGTATGTTGAACCATACTTGCATCCCTGGGATGAAGCCTACTTGACTGTGGTGAATTAACTTTTTGATGTGCTATTGGATTTGGTTTGGTTATATTTTTTTGAGGATTTTTAAATAGATTTTCATAAGGGTTATTGGTCTGTAGCTTTGTTGTTGTTTTGTTGTGTCCTTTCCTGGCCTTGGTATTAAGGTCACACTTTGTAGAATGAGTTAGCAAGGATTCCCTCTTTCTCCATGTTATGGAACACTTTCAGTAGGATAGGTGCCAGTTCTCTGTAGGTCTCATAAAATTCAGCTGTGAATCCATCTGGTCCTGGGCTTTTGTTTGCTGGAAATTTTTTTTACTATTTTGATCTCACTACTCATTATTGGTCTGTTCAGGATTTCTATTTCTTCCTGATTCAAGTTTAAGAGGTTGTATGTTTTCAAAAATTTACCATTTCCTCTAGATGTTCTAGTTTCTATAGACAGAGGTTTTCATATTAGTGTTGGACAATATTTTATATTTCTGTGGTATCTATTAAATGTCTTCTTTTTCATTTCTGATTGAACTTTTTAAAATCCTTTCTCTTTCATTCCATGTTAATCTAGCTTGATTTTGTCTATCTTTTCAAAACAAACTTTTGGTTTGTTCATCCTTTGCATTGTTCTTTTGCTTTCCATTTCATTTCGCTTTGCTCTGATCTTTGCTATTTCTTTACTTCTGTCAGCTTTGTGTTTTGTTTGTTCTTCTCTTTGTAGTTACTTGAGGTGTAACATTAGGTTGATAATCTGTGATCTTTCTGTTTTTTTATATAGGCATTTACTGCTATTAACTTATCTCTTAGCACTGCTTTTGCTTTACCCCAAAGATTTTGAAAGCTTATGTCAGTTTTGGCATTCAATTCAAAAATTCTTTTGATTTCAATCTTGATTTTGTAATTGACCCAAGGATCATTCAGCAGCAGGTTGCTTAATTTCCATGTATTTGTATAGTTTTGACTGTTCCTCTTGGAATTGATTTCTAGTTTTATTCCACTATGCTCTGAGAAGATACATGGTATAATTTTGATATTTTTAAATTTTTTGAGACTTGTTTTGTGGCCTGACATATGACCTATCATGAAAAATAGTCCACATGATGATGAGAAGAATGTATATTCTGCAGTTTTGGAGTAGAATGTTCTATAAATGTCGGTCAGGTCCATTTGTTTTAGAGTCCCATTGAAGTCCACTGTTTATCTCTTGCTTTTCTGCCTTGATATGTCTATTTCTGTCAGTGGAGCATTGTAGTTCTTCACTATAATGATGTTGCTACTTATTTCTTTTTTTTAAGCCTAGTAGTATTTCCTTTATGAATCAAGGAGCTCCTGTATTAGGTGCATATATATACTTGTTGAATCGATCCCTATATCATTATATGATGACCATCTGTCTTATTTTACTGTGTTAATTTAAAGTGTATTTTATCTGATATAATAATAGCTACTCCTGCTTACTCTTGGTTTACATGTTGGCAGGTTCCTTGCTTCCTGCTAAGCAAGAAAGGTGGGTCTCTGAAATCTTGCCTCTTTCCCCAGTGCTCTGCACTTCTAACAGTGAGGATTGTGTTGGCAGGTCCAGTTTTGTCTCCAGACTAGTAGGTGGCACTTGTGGTTGAGAGTCAGCTAAACCCTGTACAATTGAATCAGCAAATGATGCAATAGTCTGTACATGTTGACCTCCCTGCTGGTAGCTTGTTCTGGCAGGAGAGAGCTAGATGTTGTGTTGTTTGTGGTAACTATGCCTGGCCAAATCTATCAGAATAAACACTCAGGTATCCCAGGCACTGGGCTGGGCCCTGCAACTCCCAGGGTGCCCCTTCTTGTAGTCTGCCACCACTAAGGCTGATGCATGGGGACAGAGCTAGGTGGGGCTGGGCTGGACAACCTACATCCAGGTTTCGCAGAAGCTGGCACAAGTGCCATCCCATCTGGGATTAAAGGTCAGTTCTCAGGCTGCTGAGAGAAACCTGGGGGTTGTAGAGATGATTCCCCCACCACCACGACAAAGAACCTGCTTGTGGAATCAGGGCAGTCCGAATCCAGTCTAGCAGACAGAAGTGGGGTTCAGGTTGTTCCCCATCCCTGGCTATGGACAAACCCTTTAGACCCTGCAGTAGGCAACTGTGCTCGGGCAGCATAGCAGAACTGGCCTGTGAGCCTCCACAGCCAGGACAGACAGCACAGCTGCCATTTCTGTCGGGGAGCTGTCCCGCGCCTGCGCTGAGGGACCGAGAGGGACAACCGCCATCTTGCTTCTTCCCAGCACCGCCATTTTCAACGTTTCCTCCCAGAGGATAAGCATCTGTTTCCCGCGGAAAACTAAGAAAAACCGCTAAAAAGTTTTGCACCCCCTTAAGCTCCATACCGCACCTCCGAAAGCCTTTAAAAACCCACAGGCTGTAACAGCAGGAGGTTCTGTCCTTTCTGTCAGAGGCCCTTCTCAGATTTCCTTATAAAAACCCGTCTTTGCCCACCAAAGCCCTTTCTGGCTCCTATTCTTTTCTCCCTTTGCCTGACGTGCACCATGGCACAAACACCTACAGCATTCTCCTCTCAGTTACGTCCATGTGTGCTCCCTCCCCGCTTGAGATAAGTTCACAAATCTCCTCTCCCCACTCCCAAATGATACCATCAAGTCCTGCGAGGACAGGAGCAGGGCCGCAGTCCCGTTCGCAGCCCCCCTGAGTTCAGCGTCCACCAGGCTGGTCCCGGCTGCCTGAGGGGAACCAAGGTCAGCAGCTGAGACTTCGCTGCAGTTCAGGTGGGGGAGGGAGGGAGGAAGAGGAAAAACGCCACTATCTGTGGAGGCAGTTGGGCTGGCATACCTGGGGAAAATGCTGGCAGGCCTGAAGCTGCTGATCCAAAAGCCCCTCAGTTCCACCCTGGCCCACAGCCATGGCAGGGAAACTTGGCCTTAGGCTTCAGGAGATTTTCCAGGTTCCCCTGTCCTTCTGGCTTCTGGCCAAACCAGTTAGGCCAGTTACAGGGAGACTGCACAGCTGGAGGAGACCACTGGCCTCCCTACCAGGACAGACAAAAGCTGCTATTTTCATAGGGTGGTTTACAAATGTTAAGAAGATACTATGATAACATTCTTTCTTATTCTATGACTATCCCATAATTTTTTCTGGCTCTGAAATACTATTACATTTATATATGTTTATAAATGTATACTCATATTCCTATATATCATAATGTCTAACAGAACAACCTCTAAAATTAGAGATGCATATGTTTGAATCCGAGCACATCTCATTTCCGTGAATGAAAATAATAATACTACTGGTCCATGGTGTAACTGTGATAATTAGATAATCTTAATATGTATAACAATTACGTTAATTGTTGTCATTCTATACACATATATGCTATTTTTATTCATAAAATGCCAATGGATAGATTATGATTTATTAAAAAATAAATGCAACTATCACAATGAGTAATAATTATGATGATTAAAACATTACTTCAGAGATGTAGAGGATTTAAAAGTTGATTGGAATAATATTAAACAAAAGATGTGAAAGATAAACGAGGTGAAAAGGATAACTGTGCTTAACTGCTAACCATTTGAACATGTCAATAGTAGTAAGTTCTGCAGGCTAAAATTCTGTGTTTTTTTAAAAGCAAAAGAAAAGACAGGTAATAAATGGTCAAAACTGCATAAAACCTGTCCTAAACATTCCCCTAAAGAATTTTCACCTTTAGTTTTCAAAGATTTTTGAAAGGCTTTCTCCTACGATAGAAGAATTTTTCTACTCAAGAATTTGCTCTTTCGCATTCTCCTGCTAAAAGGACATACTACAAAACTCCATAAACTATAATAACCTATCAAGATATGTTACATGATTTAGCTGTTACTGGATAATTATTTTACTTTTTACACCAACATCACATTTACTGTTGTATGCTAAAGAAATGAAAGTTTTAGATACAGTAAAAATATATTTGTAAAAATAATCTGTATTCTAACAATGAATAGCTAATACCAACACATCTGTTTTCATTCAGAGAAATGCATACATAAGTTTCCCATTCTTCTTAGTAATTACCATGATTGATAATCAATTTAATAGATGTTAAACATGCTTACATCTTTGGATTATCATAGAGACTTCAAATTTTAATTGAAACCAATGTTTATTCTTCTATTTAAGCTAAGAAGTATTCTGTCTTCCTTTTGATCATCATCTAAATTGAGTAAATTAAGTATTTAATTTATTTCTGTGTATAAAAGGTCTCTTAATTCCTATTCCTCTTATTAATTGTTACCTTCATAATTTTAGTTCCATTATACTACTTCCTTGGTTGAATTGTTCTATTTTCTAAAATGTATCACTGTCTTATAGTCTTTCTGTACTGTATCTCATTTCCGTTGCCTAGAGGGAGATGTCATAAAAGAAAAATCTGAATCAGTTGTCTCTTTTTAACTTGCATTCTTGCACATACAGAGCTAACTGTATTGTTTGTTCAAACAAAAGAAGCATTATTTATTTAAAAGAGTTTTTTTTAACTTATTATACTAGTTATTTTAGAAGAGATGACTATTGAAGTTGAAAAGATAGCAATTGTATCATATTGTCCTGCCATAAGGCACAAACTTTATCAACATGGTAAATTAATGCATGAAGTTATAAGTGAAAGAATGCTTTCAAAAGGTAGAAACAATGATTGAGAATATTCAAAATCAGGAGTCAAAGACAAAGTCATTCAAAGTAGAGGTTTTTTTATTTTTAATTATGGCATTAGTAGACTACACAGACTATCCTGGTGACTACCATAGTCACTACCAAAGAATTATAATTATTTATGTGCCAGAATTATTGCTATAGAAGTTACCATATTTACTTATTATCTTATATTTGGTACAGATATTCTTTATACATTATATGACCATTCAAATTTCTAGAGATTCTCTCTTGATTTTAGGCAATAATAGTAATTTTTACAAGAAAAGGATCCAAGTATACTAACACTGGCTCACATGAAAACAATATTCTCAATGAGGACAGCTAAATTCTTTTTCTCTCTCTCTCTATGTGTATATATATATATATATATATATATATATATATACATATATATATATATACACACACACACATAGAGAGAGAGAGAGAAGAGAGACATTCACACACACATGTACACACTATACATATGTAGTATGTCTATGAGTGTGTCTGTATCTATGTGTATGTGTGTGTATTCTCTACTATTTCACTGTATTACTCTCTTTATTCTCTTTTGAGATTATTAAAGGAAAATGAAACCAAACTTTGGTTTCCCAATTACATATAAGGTCAGAATTCATTGTCTCAGACCAGAAACCATTACAATTTGGAGAAATTAATGTAATGGAAGTTTGTCTTCTGGGTATAGGTTTTGTGTGGTTCTTTAATGTTTTAATTTAAATTTGGATTGACCTCTTAACTCAACACCTTACTTTAAATTAATTTTTCTCAGATGACATGCAAATTACTGAAACATTTAGTTAATACTTCATGGATATAAGATCACAGATAAACCCTTGAAATGTATTCAAGTACTTACAATGAAGAATGAAGCTGTCTATTTTAGTGCTAATCCATTATGTTTTATTTATGAGGAGTACAAAAATTAATTTCCTAATCTAAAAAATTATTAGACACTTTTATGTCAGTCATTTCATTGTTGTTGATGTTTTTATTGTTTAAAATGATAGGTCCTGATAAACAGAATAAGAGAATCTTTTAGTGTGTTTAAAACCTAGGGATGAATCCATTTCAATAGATTATTACCTGTTATTTAGCAACACCTTTAAGAATGTCATCTATATTGATTTTTGCAGAAAATGCTTCTACTAAAGTTTCCTAAAATATAACAACTGTTCCCTGGCCAGGTAATAATGTTTTAGACACTCAGCATTTTTCAATCTCCTTTTTTAAAAAATAATATCTGGATTTTTTTATAACTATTATTAACTAGCCAGTCTCAGGGATGTGGTTTAGGTGGTATTTATGGCAATCCCTACCCCCATCAAAAGTGAACACTAAAATTTTAATCAATAAGCTTATTTCATGACACTAACCAAAATAGTTTGTTCAAAAATAGGCATAGGACCTAGCGCTGGCCAATTAAAAAGATATTTTCTATAGATGCTGACAAAGCAAAGTTCCTTGTCTTTTCCTCAGTTACTACATGGATAGACTCTCAGGATTTTAGAAGGCCCATTGTTGAAGGTATAAAGTCTGAAAGTTACACCTATTTTGTAGCCACAAAGGAAAAGCTGGTGAATGGATGCAAAGAACAACTTTTATGTTGGCAGAAAAAACAGATCAAAGAGACCAAGATTATGTTCATCTGTGTAGAAAACACTTGAGATGATGGATCATGACGTTAGTTGATCTAGTTTTATCTCTGGACTTTTTTTCAGTTATGACAAACAAAACTTCCTCTTACTAACACACAATGAGGTGGATTTTATGTCACTTAAAATAAATAAGCTTCTTAAAAGGTACACTGATGCTCAGAGCTGTCCACTTTTCAGAAAGACTGATGATAATTGTACTGTTGTTTATGTGAGCAAGCAGTGCATGAAATGCAATCATATGTAGCAATCACTTCCAGTTTTTTAAAATTTGAAACTAAAGTTGTCTCCATTTGAAAGCTGTGCAATGTTATATTCAAAGGCTAAGAGGTATATCATATTTAGATGTAAATTCTTAAAAGACCATTCAAATGGTCACTAATATTGATTTTTATCTTCAGAAAATGTTTTAAATCCATCTCCTCTTCAACACCACTGCTCACACTTTTAGTTTATACAGTTTCTCCTGCTTTGAAAATTGAAAAAGAAAACCAGTTTCCCTGACTCTCTCTTTGTCCTAGTGCAATAAATACATTGTCAAACTGACCTTTCTAACAAAACATATCTGACCATTTCACTGTTTGCTGATCAACCATGTAATAACTCTCATCTGTTTTAAGACTTAAAGTTAAACTGATCATGACCTATGGTGCATTTTATGATCTAAGAAGAATGCTATAAAATAAGAAAATCACACTATAAAGATAAAATTATTACAAATCGGAAATGCAGTGACATATTACTAAATAACCCATTGATTATAAACTAAGCATAAGAAACAAAGACTACTAAACTTTTGAACCTGAAAATAAAATAAAAATGAATATATTTATAGCAAAATGGTGAGATACAGTTAATATAGTATTTAGAAAGAATTAAGGGCTTAGAGGTATTTCATCCAAATGGTACTTAGAGTGGAACTTAGGTAGCCACTAGCCACGTGGCTATTGATAATTAAATTCAAGTTAATGTAAATATATAAAATAAATAAGGGTATTTTTAAATAAATAAAACTTAAAAACCAGCTCTTTACTCATTATGAGCTGTCAAGATTATATGTATTCATGGTTCTTTGTTCAACTTTGCTTTCAAAACAAACTCAAGAGGAGCATATGTTGCCAGCCTGTGAATTCTGTTCTTTTTGTGATAAACAAAAGACTAGTACCCTTTTTCAAAAACTGTCTTGGTCTGAGGTCTGCACTGCAATCATCTTTTCCAAATATCTTGTCTCCCCTCCATTTGACTTTCACTGCATTTAGCAATTTTTTTCCTATCTCTTTTTGGAAGTACAGAAGCTGCTTATTTTTGTGGAAATGGCAATTGCTTTTTTGGTTATATAATGCTTTGTTGTTCTGAGGTGGGTTCTAAGCAGAAAAAAATCAATTCTACTTTATCTCTGACATATTGAAACTAGAAGCTTTCCGGCTTCAAGAAACTCCTCATGAGCATAATCATGTATGAAGTTCTGATAACCACATATGCTTAGGTAATTAACACTCTAGTCAAGTCTCTCTTTCTTATTTATTCCTATCCAAACCAAAAATTGACTAAAGATTTATTTCACAATGCAAGAATGTTCAATTCTTAATTTAACAATAAATAATAAGTTTAAGAAAGATTGCACAAATATTTTTGTTCCTTCATTTTCCCATTTCAAGACTAATCAACATGGTTTGATTAGTTTTACTCTGGAAGAAACTTTGGATAACTTCATTCATGTCAAATTTAGCACCCTCTCTCTTTCTTTCTTTCTTGTTTGCTTGCTTGCTTGCTTTCTTTCTTTCTCTCTCTCTTTCTTCCCATATACACATACACACGGAGGCCTCTTTAGAGCATCTTTATGTTAAATAACAGAATCCAATATTTTGAAAAGAAAAATACATAAAATTTCTTAATCTTATTATGTTATTTGATCCCCACTAGTATCTACAGGGATCATCAGGAATGATAATCACTTCTTACATAGTGTCAGAATACAATTGCTATTAATAAAAAAGCACACACATATTTTGGCATGTGCTAAGCCCAATCCTAAATGCTTTGCATATATTGACGTTGAGTTTGTGCAATCATCCTATGTGGTATATACAAACATTATCACCGTTACACAGATAGGAAATTGAGATACAGAGAGTAACTGGCCCGAAGTCATATAGTAAATAATTGGCAGAGCTGGAGTCAAACAAGGCAATCCAGCTCCGAAGTTCATGCTTTTAAACATTGCTGTCTTTTCTCTCTAAGCCCCATGCAAAATGCTTTAAAGAAAACATGAACTCTCATCAGTCACTCTAGAACTGCATTTTATAGATAAGACAACTAAGCTTCAGAGAAGTTAAGTAACTTATTTCTAGTTACACAATTTGAAAGTAAAATATTTCATATTCCAAGCAAATCTTATGCTTTATTGTTTTCATCCGCTATTGACAGATTAATAGCCATTCCTACTTTGTAAATGGATTGTTTGAGAATCTGGATACAACTTGACAAAATCTAGGAGATAAATTATATTTTTGATTAGATTTTCATTTTGATTGGAAAAACAAAAAGGAACATATTGTTATGTTTAAATAAATGTATTTTATACTAATGATGCAACGAACATTCATAGGAGATGTCAACATTTGTATATGCTACATTGCCACATATATTTTTAACATCTTTTTAATATAACTGCCTTGTGAGTTGGAACAGAGCAGGTAAATATTTCTAAAATTATTTAGATTTTATTATTTTCTTAGATTCTTAAATAGTTCCTTTCATAAAATTCATCTTTAGTAAATACTGACCACATACTTCTTCAACACACAGGGTTTTTTCTCTGTACCTAGATATTTAAGTATTAACTGAGAGAGACTAAATAATGTTTTTACAAGCAAAAAAAAAAAATAGATGCAACATTACCATTTTCATTTTTCATGAGAAAATTTGGGAGAATAATTATTTTCTGACTTAATAGCTGTAGTGATAGGCCCTGAAATACTTTTAAGAAGCCACTTAAACATTGCACAGCTGTATAAAAACTTTTTGGCAGAATAGACATCTAAGTTAGAAGGCTACACAACAGAGTATAACATAGTCTCCATTTTCCACATAGAGATTCACATGGATTTAGTAGATCCAAAAGAGTTGAAATAATGTTTCATATTTCCGTAAAAAAAAGGACATGGCCAATCATTAGGGATTTCTCTTATTAAAAACATAGGCCAAGCGCAGTGGCTAACTCCTGTAATCCTAGCACTCTGGGAGGACGAGGCTGAGCTCAGGAGTTTAAGACCAGCCCAAGCAAGAGCAAGACCCCATCTCTATTAAAAATAGAAAAAATTAGCTGGGTGTGGTGGTGTGTGCCTGAAGTCCCAGTTACTCAGGAGGCTGAGGCAGGAGTATCACCTGAGCCCAGGAGTTTGAGGTTTCTGTGAACTATGCTGATGCCACTGCACTCTAGCTGGGGCAACAGAGCAAGACTGTGTCTCAAAAAAAAAAAAAAAAATAGCAAAATGTCATTTTTACTAAGGTTTTAAAAAGATATGTTAAACAAAATAATTTATCAGTTATGTAATTTATAATTTAGATGATGATCTAATTTAAATTTGAACAATCATTGTAATTTTCAAAAGAATTTTAGGAGGTAAGAACTATAGTGATCATATTTAGTGACCCACATTTTCACTGATACTTGTAATTTTACCATGATTATTACATTCATCTTTTTAAAAAGATAATTAGGTGTCAATACACAGCATTCTATCATGGAAATCAAAATGATGGGTTTTTCATAGAAAAAAGTGAGTTTTTATGTGTGTTTGTAATATGTAATCATTACTTTTCACATTTGATATTATTAATTTTTAAATTCAGTTTTGATATTCATTACTACACTGCATTTTAAAATTTATTTTCAAAGGAAATCTTAGATTAAGGTTTCAGCCTCCAATGTGATGTTGTCCCGTACTTATTTTAATTTAATGGATAGATGATTCAGGCATTAGGGGAGAAAGTATTTTCCATCTATGCAAGAATAGTTTGATATCTAATGAATAGAACAAGCAAAAGGGAGTTCCTGGTATTGATGAGCCTGCAATTTTTTTCCATGGATGCAAGGATATAATTTTTTTGCCAGATGATCTGACAGATGACTGTTATATCTGGTGGTACTTTGGAATTCAACTTCTTAATGAGATGCCCCTTTCCAACTAGTCACTGTCACAGATGATGGCACATTACCAAAAGTATGATTCAAGTCATAGCTGGGGAAGATTAATGTATAGTGACAACTGGGAACTCTAGGGGACTTTAGTGATAAAGAAGGTTAATTGGAAATGCTGAAATTAATGTTCATTAATTTAATAAACTGAAAAGTCTCAGATTGTGAAAACTAGATTGCATTACTTTTCTTTCATCTGATAATGCCTATTTATTTGAGAAAATTCATTTTATATATGAAAATAAATGAATATATAGAACTTTAAAAGACAGTGAGGAAAATAGTATCCAAATAAGTAAACTTTGAAATTCTTTGTAATTCTAGAATAAATAATTCATATCTATTCGATAACTAATTCCTGAAGCCCCTGATTATTTTTATAAATTATATTCTGAGAGTATAATTATTTTATACTTTTAAACACATAATAGCATTTAGCAATAAATTGTACATTCTCAAAGTATTTTTATAAAGTACTTTTCATAAAATAAGTTTCTATGGTAAATAAGTTTGGAAAATACTATAACAATATTCTTCTTATACAGATTCACAGTGCTCATTAACATTCATATAAACTATATTTAACCCCACATTTCTAACCTTTCACCATTCATTATGTTTTCCAAATAACACCTATTGAGAGATGATGAAAACACAATTTGGCAAAAGCTGGCGTTTGCTTATGAAAGCCATCATACATATTCTTCTCTATCTTGCTCTGTTTATATAATTATCTACAAAGAAATGGTAGAGAAAATAACAACAAATAAAACCTCCCAACAACAAACTATAAAACAATAATACTTTAACTTATTCCAAAATAATTAATAAAACATACAAGAAGCTGTGAAAGTAGTCAGAATAAAAATGGAGTACCTAAGGGAGTTAATTAGGAGTCACTATTCAATGGAATGGTACAGCTATGTCTGTAAATCAAGATGTCAGCCAGGCCTAGGGTCTCATCTGGAGACTCAGCTGGGTAAGGCACATTCTATCTCCAAAGTTTACAGAGCAAAGTTTCCAATGTACAGAAATGTGACTTTAACATATTATACTGTAACAAGGAATTTAATTTGAAATTCTATATGATAAGTTATCATACATCGTATGGCAATTTGGTGATTTTACTGTAGCAAAAAAAAAATTAGTCTATGTGTGCTTATGATTGATTGTGAAAATGACTATAATTCTTCACTCCTGTGTGTATCCACATTCTTAGTAAAATTATTCTGCAGCTCATTCCATCAAGAGATAGTCTCTTCCCTTTACATTTTGACTTTGGACTGACCTCATGATTTTCCTAGGTCAAAAGAATGTAACAAAAGTGATGGTAACTCAGGTAAGAATCTAGGCCTGAAGAGGCATTGAGTACCTTACTCTCTTTCTTGGACCTCAGTCATGAACTAGCCTTCTGCAGAATGAGAAATCAAGTGGACCAGAACTGATTTATTACAGTTAAGGCAATCCAAGATTAATCAACTCCAAGCCCACCTGGCAGCTGAAATAGATGCATAGCAGAGTCTACCTAGATAATATCATTCATAGTTTGCCTAGACCAAAAGAATAACCCAGTCACCCCTGAACTCATGAATTAAGCAAATATGAATTGTTTTAAGTCACTGAGTTTTGGAATGGCTGTGTTACATAGCAGCAACCTAATAATACAGTTTGCTTTACATGGTATAATAGTCTGCAAGACATTTTCATCAGTAGTGTCCTCAATTTATTTAGATCTCTGTTCATATGCCATTGTTTCAGAGAATACTTCTTCAGCCATTTGTTCTAAAACTACTATCTTCTTATCCTATTTTATTTTTCTTCATTATACTTATTAATTAGCAATACGTTCTATATTTGTTTTTAGCTTCATAATCTGTATTTTTAGTATTAAATGTGTAATGCAAGTGTAGTACCTGGCACAATGGAATGGATCTATAATATTTTATTTTATTTTACTATTTTGTACTACATAAATCCACATTTTTCATTTCTTTGATGAATTATTTATCAAGTTTTTCAGTCACTCAAGTAAATAAGTCTGTGATGACCCATTTCATGTGTTCTATTACATATTAATATTCTGAAGTGACTACAACTTGGGAAATCAAGCCCAGCCATCCCCTCATATGGTGAACTACAGAGGACAATATTCAATGGTCAAGTAGGTATCCCTTAAATATTTCTTATTTACACAGTTGAACTAGATTAAGCCACCAAGGGTTGATCTGAGTTTAAAGTCTAGTTAGAAATGTATTCTGTTGATGGTTGAAGTTGTTCTAACTTAAACATAGATCCAGCTGAACAATGCAAATGATTAACATTAGTCTAGGCTTCCCCTTTGTTTTTTAATTTTTCATAAAAAGCCTGAAGTGTCTGAAGTGATCAATGAGACTGAAAACCCAGTAATTCTTTATTGCATTGTTTGGGGAAGGTGTCACATTAGAACTTCACTGTCCATCTCCCACTGTGCAGGAGAATGACTGTAGAATACTCACTTATTTACAAGTATTAAATATTTTACATTGTTGGTCCTAGATTAAGATTTGCTATGATCTTCTAGAGTAATTACTACAAATTTTATAAACCAAGCCAGCTCTACCTACTTCTGTACATCCTGGAAAGGAAATTATTCTTTAATATGGTTGGTGATAAATGGTTTAGAATAGATGAAACTTGAGAACAACTTTAGAAAGAATAGTTCGTTTTGTTTCTAGAGAAATAGGATGAACGGTCTAAATTACTAATATATGACTTTTCAGCATAGCAGCTAAGTAAGTCCTGTCTTTAAAAAACATCTTAACTTTAAGTGAAAGGAACATGAGACTAAAACAAAAAGGCTGTTTGAATTTATAAACATACAAACCAATAAAACTCCTAGAGAATAACTCTTGATGATGGCAAGAGTAAAGTTTTACTTCTATAGATAGTAAAAACTCAGCTATCTTTCTTTGTTGGAAAAACTAACTACTTCTGATAAAGAACTGAAAGGATTAGAGCAAGAGAGTGTGAGGACCTTTACTGACTCACTCCCCAATAAAATCGGTGAAAATACACACACCAACATGCGCACACACACACACACACACACACATGCATGCATACACACACACATTTAAAATCTCTGGAAATGGTCATAAAACAAACAACATATGAAGAAACATCTATTCATGAAAATTTATGAAAACTTAGTATTAAAGTGATAGACTATGGTGTTTGAAGCAAGACCACCCACCCCCAAGCCCCAACCATCTACTTCTGTGTTTGCTTAGGGCTTAGTTGGGAACTCAGCTGTCATAAGTAAAATTAAATCAAGTTATTATATCATGGTTATACCATTCAAGTAATGCTAACATTAACATTTGATAAGCATTTTTAAAACATCAAATAATATATGATGTTTGGAATTAAGAATATTGTCATATATCTAACAGGACAGTAATTTTAAAGAACTTGGCCATTGAAAAATCCTACAAATATGCCGCATAGGATATACTAATTTTAGTATGGACTCTGAATAAGCCAGCCCAAATATATAAACCTTTTTATTTTTTCTAAGATGTACTGTCCTGAACCAGGGGAATAAAAGCAAAATACCACTTCTGATTTCAGCAAATCTTCAAATTGTCTTTAAAGCAAAACTAACTTTAAAGGACCTAGGAAAGACATTTATATTATGGTTAAATTTAGATAGATGAATATTTGATAGCTAGAGAGATTTCAATAACTTCCTATCAAGAGAGTTTTATTTTCATTTCTTATAGCTGACATCCCAAGGGACATATCTTTTGAGAAAAGAATCTTCCACCTGTATTTTCTATGTTAATGCATCTGATTCTGGACCCAATGTATGACCTAGTATATTATTGGTGCTCAATTATGTGCTTCAGAGGACTGTTAGCTGAGTATTAATAGCTATCATAAAACAATTTCTCCTGTGTTTTCTTTTCTTTCTACCCAATAATTGATTCAATTATTTTAAATTGTGCTTTATTCATGTAAAGAAATAAGCAGCTCAATACATTTGCCTGTGTTTTTGCTTACTCCAGTAATCATCAGCAGAGAAAATGAAAATTAAAATAATTTCAGGAATTTGCTATTCTCTTGATGCAAAAAATTTCAACATGTAACTGATAATTGGAATGAGAGACATTTGTTTACTCCTAATATACTCTTAAGTGTATTAGAGCTGAAATGAACCCTATAATCATTTACAATATTTTAGTATTCCTCAAACTCTATTGCATATAAAGATAAAACTTTTTTTTTCTGGGTTGTAATAAATTCTTTCTGAATCCCAAAACACAAATACACATGCTTTTGAGTTATTGTAAGAAAACTGAGTAGGAATTTAATTTGCCTGATAAGTGATTCCCTCTTGCTGAAACAGCATTGTATCGCCAAGGATGAAATGAATCCTATTAAAAATAGGCAAAACCATGCAGTAGAAAATGTCTGGGGTTTTTCAGATTAAAATATACACTGTATTTTGCCAGTGTGTTGGTGTCCACCATAAATACATAACTTCTACCAGTTAGTCATTTTGTAAAAGATGGATGACTAAAAAGATCTCTTCATTTAAATGTAGCTAATATTTCATTGGTTACATCTCTGTAGTGTCAGGCATTAGCTTAAGTTTTTCTTTGCAACATATGCTCCTATTGTACAGTTTATTTGATTTTCTAGGTGGAATTACAAGAGCAAATGTGATGGGTTTATTTCTCATTGTCCTAAATCCTTGATGTCTTTTATTTTACAGTATTTTGAAAGAAAAAAATACTTCTGGAAAATACTTAAGTTAAAATCAAATTTCTTGAGAAATTTTCCACACAAAATTTTTTTAGGTACTGTGAATGAACATCTTGGTTCTGTGTGTGTGTGTGTGTGTGTATGTGCGCGCACACACACATATGTGTGTGCTTGTGTGTGTATACTGAAGGGCATATGTATATATGCACTGTATGAATCAAGGTTCTCCAGGGAAACCAAACCTATAGGATGTACATAGGATACACACAAACACACATGCACAGAGATACATACTGAGAGAGAAAGAGAGAGAAAGACAGAGAAATTTATTATAGCGATTGGTTCACCTGATTATGGAGGCCAAAATGTCTGACAATCCGCCATGTGCAAACTGGAGAAAGAGGAAGGCCAGTTGTGTAATTCAGTCTGAGTTTGAAGGTGTGAGAACTACACCTCCAGTGACCAATGACAGGAGAAGATGGATGTCTCAGGTCAAACAGGAAGCAAAATTTTCTCTCCCTCTGCCTTTTTTCACTATTCATGCCTTCAGGGAATTGGCTGATACCCACCTGCATTGGTAAGGAAGACCTTCTTTACTCAGTCAATCTATTCAAATGCTAATTTCTTCCAGTAACATTCTCACAGATACATCCAGAAATAATGTTTTACCAGTCAAGTTGACACATAAAATTAACCATAAACTCATGCACATATATTGGTGTAGATAGGTGGTTAGGGAAAATAAATGTTCAAAGAATTATATTATGGATAGTTGCTTACATTTAGCACAATTTTTCTAAAAATTTGGCACAACCAATTAACTAAAAAAGATAAAATAGAGAGAGGCTAAATGAGCTTGTAAGACAGAGCAATAATGCATAAATATTTGAGTGAATTTTTCTAATAATCTCAAAAACTATTTCTGCCATATCCCCTCATTTTTCATTTCCTTTTAGAGGAAAAAGTTAAAAGCTTTCAAAATATCAGTAAAATAATTCCATGTTTAAGTAAACTTGGAAGATTTCTGTAATTCCCCACAATTGTTACACTAATACTTTAAAGGTTTTGCAGTGAAATAATTAAGAATAAATAACAAGAAAAATATTTCACTTTAAAGATCACATTGTAAGCCGATGTAGAATCTCACATCTAAAGTATATAGCTCTTCACAATGTTAGAATATCAGAGTTGAGATGCTAAGTTGTGTTGGAGCAATTTATTAGGAACCAAAGGAAATATGATGTTTATGTATAAAGAGTGATTTTATTTATAGGCATTTAAAAGTATTTCTCCCATTGACATATTCTTAAACCTTACACAAGGGCTGTCTGGAAAATTTCCAGCTATTGTTAATATATTTTTCATATTACATGGCTGGCTACTTTCCAGACACTTGTGTAAGTATTTAACCAAATGCATATGTAATAAAATTTGTGCTAAGTAAATTGCCTAATTTGCACTGGGGGTCAGAGGATATTCCTCTGAGTGATAATACTTAAATTGCAATGAGAAATAAATATAGGAATTAACCAAGTGAATGGTAGGGGAGAGTGTCTAGAAGAACAAGAGTATGTACACAGGCCTCAAAGCCAAAAGAATATGTTGCTTTTGCCTTTTCCAGTAGGAATTATATGTCATATAGTTGGAATCAGCATTACTCATATGCATTTAAGTTTTCTCCACATCTTTTCATGGCTAACAATGCAAGAGAGATAAAGTAAAAATCAAATGAATTAGAAGACCAAACAATAATCAAATTAATAAATAAATGCCAAAGCTATACTTTTACTAATATCAAAATAAAATCTATAATTTTTCAGCTAGCTAGCATAAATACAAAAAAGAGAAAATATATATGATGATATTTTTCTCTAATAAACTTTTAATTGAATATAACATATATACAAAATAGTGCAAAAAAAATGACTACACAATTTTCTTGGTGACAAAGTCTATTCAATTACTCTCTCCTCTTTAGCAGAGAGAGGAAGACTATACTTACCATCAACAAGAAATATTAATTTTTCATTGATTATATCTAAATGCTATGATCAATAGTATATTTTTACATTTATTTGATAATAAATACTATGAGTCTTCTGGGGTATACCTTTTGCCATGGTTCATTTTTGTCAATATTCCTAGGAAAGGATTTGATGTGTTGTAGGGCACATGCATATATATGAGCTCTTGAACCTGTCATTTGGTAACTTTCAGTAATTTCATAAAATTCTTGGCCAATCTCTCTTCAAATATATATTCTACTCCATTTTCTCTAACTTCTGGAACTTCAGTTACACACATGATAAATTGTGTGAAATTATCAAAAACTTTTGGAAGCCCCTTCCAACTTTGTAATCAGTTGAGGAATATGACAGGGGAAACGTATCAATTTTATTGGTTATAAAGCTGATTGGAGAGTTTGAATCTTGAAGGTTATGGCCAGAAGGGTGTGCTAGTATTTCTTAGACTGACCCACAGAGAATAATCAAGTCTGAATAGAAAATATATAAGCTTTCCTCACAGAGGAAAGGGCAGTTTGATGAAAATTTCTATTTATAAGGAAAGCAAACCAGAAGCACTGATGTGGTGAAATAATCATTCACACATTTTCCTTCCAAACTCCTTCATCACATGTGTAATCCTCTTATTCTGGATAGGAATGATCAAGGCATAAAGTCAGGATAGGAGTGCTTTTCTAGTCCAGTGGTTCTCAAAATGTGGCCCCTGGACTCACAGCATCAGAATCACCTCACCCCTCACGCCTGCCTGACACTCTGTGAATGTTACTACTATATGTGCACATAAGTGCTGATCAGTTAATACCAATTTGATGGTGGTGCATATATCTTTGTAATTATTTCTTTTTGATAGATTGCATTTCTTATCGTCATAAATGTCCTTCTTTATCTTGAGTAATATTTCTGTTTTAAATTCTCCATCATCTGATATTAATATAGATACTCCAGGATTTTTGTGGTTGCTATTTTTATGATATATCTGTTTTTCCCCATCCTTTTACTTTCGATCTATTTATATCTTTGAACCTAAAGAGTGTCTCCTGAAAGCATGTAGTTGGATCTTGTTTCTTTGTCCAGTTTATAATCTCTGCCTCATGGTTGGATTGTTTAATTCATTATATTTAACATTAGCCACAATAAAATTATGTCTAATTATTTGGTGAAATTTCCTGGAATCTAATCTGTGGAGCATGCTGGGATATTCTATCCAAAGTGGCAAAAAAAAAAAAGCATGTTGGTGAGCATTTCCCCAATAAATAACTTACTAGGCCTTTTTGAAGGGACTATATTCTACATTTCACTCTGATGGTCTAACTCAGGGGTCAGTAATATTTTTTCAAAGCCAGATAGAAAACATTTTAAACTGGTTGGTATGTAGTATCTGTCAGTACTACTCAACTCTGCCATTGTAGTGTGCAAGTAGTCATAAACAATGCATAAACAAATGAACATGGCTGTATTCCAATAAAACTTTATTAACAAGAACAGATGGCCAGCACACAGGCCATGATTTGCTGACCTCTGCTATAACTCATTTACTGTGTAATCTTTAAAGCTGTCCAGAGTAAAAAAAAAAAAAGAATTTGAAGCTGGTTCAAAGTGCCCTTTGGTTTTAATATTTAACAGATTCAATGGTGCATAAAGTGCCTCTGCAGATAGAGATGCTGTGTGGAGCCTCTGCAATTCTTCAATAATAGAAGTCATAGTATAAAAAATAAGACTTTTTTGGTGAAATCACACTATCTTCTACAGGTGGCTTTTTTTACTTTGCATAATAGCTTCTTAATTAAATATGAGGTACTATATAACCCTGTGAACTGAACCACTCATCCTGAACTTGGTATTATATGAACACCAAACAATTAAATTGATACATGCATTATAGTCATAACGAACACTTCATGATTAAGCAGAAGTTGGACACATATATGATCAGGCCTAAGCAGGTTTAGAAGGCATAATATTTGTATGAGGAGGTAATTCACAATCCAAAATACCTACTTCTCTTAAATTATATCCCATTTGTCCCCGTAATATTCTGAAATAAAAAAATCTATACAACTATTATGTACCCATAAAAATTAAAACTAATTTTTTTAAATCCCATTTGTCTAGCTCTGTGTGTGTGTGTGTGTGTGTGTGTGTGTGTGTGTATGTATGGAGAATTTCCTATGCCTATTCTTTTAAAAATCTTGGTCTTGATTTTCCTAAGGTTCTGCATAATACTGTAGCACTGTCCTGAATTGTATTGTTGCCAAATTATAGACTCACAAAAGATTTCTTTTGAATGGCAGTACATTCAAAATTGAATGGAAAGAAGGAAAATTCCCCCAATAGGAATATGTTGGAACAATATGTCTGATTGCCCAGTTGCCTGGACAGGGAAATGGCCAACAGCATGAGTTTATACTGATTCAGAGACAGACTATGGCTGAATATTGACAAAGCAATGACTGTGGGATTGGCTCTTCTACTATATACAATTTTAGAAAAAAAAGAAATAATTTCAGACAAAATATGTGAAACAACTACTCTTAGGCAAAGGAAAACACAGAAGGCTGTGATTTTTGAGAAAAGGAACATATATGATATGAAGAATATATTCATCTTTATGCTTAGGGCACTTTATGAATCACTCTACAGGGAGGTGGGGCCCAACAGAGAGCAGTAAATGCACTGAGGAGAGAGAACAGATAACAGACTTGATTGCAACTATTTTTGCAGAGCAGCATATTGAAGACAGCAGCATGGAGCAGGGGTTCCAGAAATCTGCATGAGAATTATTTGACTCTTTGGACAGGGAATAAATTCTGAATGACCAGGATAAGACTCTTCAGAGTCTAGTAGAGAAAACACACTGGAGACTGTAAGCTGAAGGCATATTCCAATGTTGGAAGAGTTCATGGGGATGCTGGAGTCCTACTAGCAAGAAACGCCTTGTTAAACTCTCCAGACATTTGGTTGAGGTCCCTGAAAGGCTATCTCTTAGGAATAAGATATTCTAGCCCTATAGTTAGGGCTATCTAGACATTGTCTAACCAATCTGAAAACCAGGCCTCAAAAGCATTAAGATGAGCTAGCTATAAATAAACAATCAGAATAAACTCAATGCTATTTAAAGGAAGATAACACAAATTAAACTTTGAACAATGGATCATCCACAATGTCTTGTATACAGTCAAAGATTACTTGAGATATGAAAAGATAAAAAAAATTGATTAACAGAAGAAAAAAGTAGTTAATACAAAAAGGACTCAAAAATACAATTATTGTAACTAGTAGACAATTACTTTAAAAAGTTATAAAGAAAGAGTATGTCTGAAGCCTAAGGAATTCTCTGAGTCTCCTCTTAACACTTCTATATCCAAAGGTAAACTAAATGGCATATCATAGAATTCTAATACAGTCAGGATCATTAAGAGTTCAGATCCTTTTAGTATGAATATTTAATTCAACTTACCACGTAAGGAACACTAACCAACTTAGGTACTAGTTGGGGGCAAATGGAACATGAAATGATTAATGTAAGAAGGAAGTAAGAAATATAAATATGGTATATGCATATTTTCCTCATTGTAATATATATTTTTTAGACATGAACCAATTTTATCCTCTTTTACACTTCTCTATTTAAGTAATGTTACTACTAGTTAACAAATATAGTTGGGATTATAAATAAAAAAGAGAAAGTAACATTATTAACCAGAAATAGATACAGTGATTGTGTTTCTGCTTTTGGAGAAAGAGTTGAGAATACCTTCATATTTTCAATCACCTATGATAAATTATAATTTACATACAATAAAATTTACCAATTTTAGATGTACAAATTGATGACGTTTCACAAATGCATACAGTTGTGTAACCACTACTATATTCAATTTATGAAATATTTTTTATCACTGCAAAAATTCTTTCCTGCCTCTGATCAAGTAAACTACCCAACCACAATTATGACAAAAATATTTTTGCTTTCCCTCATTATAATTTTCAATTTGAATGCTTTTATTTTTTTTATTTTTGTCTTATTGCACTGACAGGGCATCCAATATACAGTGAATGAAAATGCTAAAGTGGTTGCTTTTGCCTTTTTCCTGATGATAGGGGAAAACATTTAGTAACTATTAATAGTTACTTAAGTGTGATGTTAGCTTTAATTTGTTTCCCCCCCAAGATTTTCTTTATCAGATTATATTTCTAGCTTACTGAGGGTTGATTTTTTTGTTTTTCTTTTGTTTCAGTTTTGTCTATTTTAAATCATGAGTGCATGTTGAATTTTTTCAAATAATTTGGCTACATCTACTAAAATGATCATATGTAGTTGACATATTGATGTCTGGGGGGAAAGCACTTGTACCTGATATATTTTCCATCTGTAAAGTATTCCTTCAAGTAAAATATATGTCTCAATCCTTTTGCTCCATCAAATATTTGATCAAATTCTATATTCTGATGAGACCTTAAAATTACTCTTTCTCACTTCCCCACCTCTTCCCTTCTTTCCTTGTTTTATTTCCCCCAAGCACTTATAACCTTGTGATATACTAGGTATAATTTCTCCCACTAGAATGTGAGCTCCATGAGGAATGGATGTTTTCTGCTATATTTCCAGTGCCCACTGTAATATGAAAATTAATTGTCATCAGACATGTTCGGGGCATAACATGTTCTCAATAAATTTTATTTGTTCTCCACTGTTTTTCTGCATGGTAATATTGTTGAAAAGTGTTTAAGAGAGAACCACATTATAAAAACTTGCATAGGATAGCAAAAGAGTAGGGATGTGCTTTTTTTTTTCATTGATACCTCAAATAATGATTTTTTTCCTAAATACAAAATATAATTTTAATTCTGAAATTATAATAATGGCTAAAAGTCATTTCCCCTTCCCTGAAATGACTGGTTTATCTGAAAATTTTAGCCTTTTCTTATAATTAACACAATATTGTTTAAATCTTTTTTACTTTCAGAATATATGATATCAAATGATATTCCATTTAGCAACTTCTCTGAAAGTTGAGTTTACAGATTAACCAATATTAAATGACACAGTGTTTTCTCAATTTAACAATTTGTTGTTTTTATCATGTCTAGTGAAAACACTAGAGATGAAGCATTTTTTCTTAAAATTTTAATTCAAAATAAAATCACTTTAGCTAAGAATGATACTAATAATTGAGATGAATTCAAATTAATGTCAATAATTATAATATTATAAAGTTTTTAGTGTTCCCTTTATTGTTATTTTATCTCATCCTTATAATAATCTAATGAAGAAAATATTGTCACTCCATTTCCATACATTAGTAAACTAAGGCCTAGAGCTATGTAACTTGAAAAAAATCTATTAAATTAAGGGCTAGCTTGCAACATCTGGTCTTCTTATTCTAAACATAGTTCTAGTCTACTAGTGATGCCTCATTTA
Organism: Lemur catta; assembly: GCF_020740605.2. NCBI lineage: Eukaryota > Metazoa > Chordata > Mammalia > Primates > Lemuridae > Lemur > Lemur catta. The sequence goes on along the minus strand of NC_059134.1, from coordinate 38,122,735 downwards.
AAATAATTTATTAGTTATTAATCATCATTTTAACCAAAAGATGAAATGTAATCCCACAATAGAATAATTGTGTGTAAACCTCAAGAAACCCTTGATATAAAATCAGGACCTTCAATGGCTTCCAAAATAATTTCAAATTACACCTAGCCTATCATTATCCTTGGAAGCATTACTGAAATTTGTGGGGTCATAGAAAAGTGCATAAAATTTTATTTGATATCTATTATTATTATTTTTTCTCAAGGTCCTTCAAATTCCTGTCCCTGGGTCTTTATTTTCCTTCCTCCAGGTAGTCTTTGGCCCTACTTCTATTCTCTTAATTAGCAGGGTAGCTTCCATATGCTTTATAACGCAGCAAGTTAAACCTGTTCAAGGGGCCCTGGGGGCTCCTTTAAAACTTCCTGGAACTTAAAGCATATACTAAACAAAACTCTATATAAATGAGAAATAATGTCCATATCAGGTAGTAAGGAAATAAAAATACTTCACATATAATTACATTTGGAAAAATTGACTACTATTTCTGTTGTTTTGGAAATTTATGCTGTAACTACTTAATTGTCTTTATGGGTATCTCTATTGGTCCTCACCCTGTCTGGTCTTCTTTGAGTAGCAGCTATAGGCACTTTGGCAAAGTAAGCATGGTATATTATCTGTTTCTGTGTGACAATAGTATCATAAACTTAGCAGTTTAAAACAACAGACATTTGTCATCTCACAGTGGCTGTGTGTCAGGAATTTGAGCACAGCTCAGCTACGTCCTTTGTTCAGGTTTTTAAAGCCATAATCCAGGTGCCAGCTGGGACTGTGGTTGTGTCTGAGGTTTGACTGAGGAGGGACCTACTTCCAAGTTCATATGGTTATAGCAGTATTAAGTATCTTGTGGGCTATCATCTGAAGGTTGCCCTAAGTTCCTTACCATTATGACCTCTTGTTTTCTCAAAAGCAGCAAGGGAGTGTCTCCCTAGGAAGATGGACAGTATAATTTATGTAATGTAAATAAATACATTCCATCACCTTTATCATATTCTATTTGTTATAAGCAAGGCACAGGTCTCACCTCACACACAGGAAGAGGATCATACAAGGACAGGAATACCAGGAGGCTGGAACATAGGAGTTACCAAATATCTGGCATATTGGGCTGCATATATAGCAGTCTTAGAATTGAGTGCTTCTAAGAAGCAAATGTATTCTAATGGAGATTTATCTCATGGCTTTGATCCATACTATTTCTGAAAGAGTTAATTGGCCCAAAATATTGAAAGATAATAAATAAATAAAAGGTGTAGTAAGTATAAAGTGTTTTAGAAAAACAAATTTAAGCAGGAATTTCAGAAAGCAAGTAAAAATAGAGCAGTTATAAAATGGAAATGGAAGCCTCCATTTTCCTACACAATTCTGACTTCATGAATATCAGCAACATGGATACAGAAAAGGACAAAATGAAGTAAGTGTATAAATTTCTTATTATCACCATACCAAATAACCACAAATTCAGCAGTTCAAATTCACATCCATTTATTATCTCACATTGCGTTGGTCAGAAGTCTGGACACAGCGCAGATTTTGCAAGGCAGAATCAAGGTGTCAGCAGGGCTGTGCTTCTTTTTGGATGCCCGAATATTAATCCCTTTGGAATTTATTCAGGTGGTTGGCAGAATTCAGTTTTATGTTGTTCTAAGACTGAAGTTTCCATTTCCTGGCTAAGGGCAGTTCTCAGCTCTTGATGCCATCCACATTTCTTGGCTTACGTGTGCCTTCCTCTGTCTTCATAGACAGCAGCATTGGGTCAAGTCCTTAGCATGCTTCTAACCTCGCTGATGTCTCCCTCTGCCTCGTGACTTCTCTGCTTTCAGTTAGAGAAAGTTTTGGATATTAAGAGCTCATAATATCAGACTGGGTCCACCAGAATAATCTCTCTGTTTCAAGGTTCATAGCCTTAATTACACCTGCAAAGTTCCTTTGGCCGTTTAACTTACGTAAACGTCCTGGGGGTCGGGGAATGGATATCTTTGTTGGGGTATTTTAATGCCTATCACAATAAGCTACAAAATGACAGTAAGTGATGATGATATATCTCTTTTTCTGTAAGAAAATAAATGTTTTATTATTGTGTTGTCCCCAAGGAGAGTATAAATTGATAATCCAAACACATGGCAAAGATTTAAGAGCTTTTAGCTGTAATCTCACTTTTATCCAGGAAGCTACAACTTCTCTTGCATCTGATTTCGTTGTAACTAATCTCAATGATAGCCTTATTTTTAAGGCAGTGAAATCTAAGCTGATTACAAATCATTGTGACATCTACTATACAATCTTTGAGCAGTTCTTAGATTTAGTAGAAAAATGTCAAGGAGGCACAAAGTCTTTTCATGGAAAATTACCTATGGCTTGGAAACTCCGAAATGTCAATATTTCACAAAAGCAGTTCCAAAACTTTTGCTTAAAGGAATTGAGAAGTACATGTTTACTTTTGGTAGTTTTGTTTCATTTGAGTCCTTGAAGGTATGGAGTGGTCCTGAAAAAGCTGGTTCATTTTATGTGTTTGTGTTTGGTGAACACTAAGTGTGCTCAGCAACTGTATGCCACTTCAGGATGTGCTTCACAGGACAAAATTAAGTATTTACTGACCCTGAGAAGGATGTCAACAAACAGTAACTATAATGGGTTGTGTTATTTGAATGCTTCCTCTACAAAACATTGTGCTAAGCACTTTCATGAAGTACCACACTTAATCCTGATTGAATAGTAGGCACTATTATTGTCCCAAGTTCAAATATGAGAAAACTGAGAGTAATAAGTTAAAATTCATACTGTTAGTGGCTGATAGAGGTGGATTTCAAGCCATGAATGTCTACTGTTGGCACCAAGAAACTTTCTTTTTGTACCTTCTTCACACACACACACACACACACACACACACACACACACGGCATATATCCAACAACTCAAAAAGTCCACACTAACAGTATACACTTTAAGATTTCAATATTGGTCCCTAGCTCAGACCACAATGCTGATAGTAAAGATCAGCCAGATGCTGGAGCCATGAAATATGATTGGATTTAGAAATTCTAAAACTTAGCTTTTATGAGACATTCACATGCTTGATTTTCATTTCATTATGTTCTAGTTTTGAAGTGAAGTTGTGCTGCTATTTTAGGCAGGACCTCCGATTATACCAATTTAGCTGAAAGTGAAGCCATTATTAAGATATGTTGATAAGGCAAAACACAGTAAATTACAAATTAAGTCGTATCACTAGTTCTATAGATTCTGGGTGCCATAAGGGGCATTTTGTTAAAAGAGATGTTAAATGAGTTCCTGAAGGTTTGAAATATTTGGGACAAAATACCCTGGCTAAACTCCAAGATATCAGATAATTGAACTTAGATCCTTTACTGGGAGTAATTAGTCCTAATTTGCATAGGTAAGGTCATTTGAACAACTTTCTGGTGGAAAATAAAGCTAATTGAGATTAATGATTCTTAAATACATTGCTGCTCCACTTAGCATATCAAGGCAATATTTCCTGGAGAACAGAAAATGCTTCAGGAATTCTATTAGGAAAATAAGAATGATAGGCTTTTTATTCTTTCACTCATTTTATCATATAACATTGTTATAGGTTTCCATAACATATGTCAAATTATTTTGCAAAAAAAATTAAAAGCCCCATAAAAATGACCAATTTTTAAATTTCAGCAATTTTACAACCTTTTACTTTCATGTTTTTCTACACTCATTTTTCTCCGTATTCACACTTTTTTTCATACATAACTTCTACAAGTTTGGCATGATTTTCTCTCATTTTAATAATGAAGACACTGATGTTTAGAGAAATGAAGTTACTTGCTAAGGACTACAAATTAGTAAAAAGTCAAGCCAGGATCTAAATTCAGTCTCTTCAATCTCCAAACCATTTCGAAGCCTAAATAAATTAAACAAGATGGAAACATATGATTGATCTATCTATCTATCTATCTATCTATCTATCTATCTATCTATCTATCTATATCTCTCTCTCTCTATAAAACAATACAATTTTTCTTCTTGATCTATGTTTTTATTATATATTTCTCCAAGTAAAAACAGGAAACAGTACAGATGTGTTTGTTTTGAGTAGTTATGTGTTATGTATAGACAAATGAAGCTACAGCAAATTAGAATATTTTAAAAAATGTATCAGGATCTTGATTTTTGTCAAAAAATCCAGTAGCAATTGTTTAGAAAGAGAGGCCAATGCATTTAACTCTAGCTACAGTGTTTGGGTAAGTATATCTTTTGAACAAACTTGGTTCTCTACATATGTTGATTAATTGATTTGTCACTAATTTATCATACTTTAAATATAATTGACAAATAAGACTAAGTCTGTGACTTCAAACTAGGGCCACAAATTCCCTTCCTTCATAGAACAGAAGCATAGAAACTGATGACTCAGTGCCCCAATGGTTAAAAACAAAAACAAATCTCAACATTTGCTTGCCACCCTGTTATGGGCTAAACTATGCAACTCTTATTCATATGTTTAAGCCCTAAACTTAGTACCTCAGAATGTGACTGTGTTTGGGGATAGGACTTTTAAAGAGGTAATTAAGGTAAAATGAGGTTACTAGGATGCAGACTAATCCAATGTGATTAATGTCTTCATAAGAAGATATTAGGACACAGAAAGAGAAACCTCAGACCTGTGTACACTCAGACCAAGGGAGGACCATGTAAGGGTACAGCAGGTAGGTTGCCCTCTGCAAGTCAAGGAATGAGGCCTCAAAAGACACCAAACTTCCCAACACCTTGGTCTTGGACTTTTAGCCTCTAGAACTTAGAGGAAATAAATTTCTGTTGTTAAGCCACTGAGTTTCTGGTATTTTGTCATGGCAGCCTTAACAAATTAATATAAGACATATCTCTTCCCATTTAAAACAGTTAAGCTCCTTTTCACATGAAACTGATAATTGGCATGCATTAGCTTCTACAGAAATCCATGTCCAAAGTCATTCCTGCTATATGTATCCAAATGTTTCTTGCCACACTCTGATTATGGGTTGGTACTTGATTTGGCTTGTGGTGACCATTTCTAGTCCTGGGCCAGGAGCAAATGGGTAGACACCAACAGACTGTGGCTAAGGGGGAAAAAAGAGCAATGAAAGCCATATTTGGCATCTCAAAAGAAGAGAATTTTAATCATATGCTGTTACATTTTTAAAAATATAAAATCTAGTACCTTAAAAACAACAGACATTTATTATTTCATAGTTTCTGTTGGTCAGATATTCAAGTGCTGCTTAGCGAGGTTCATGTAGCTCAAGACCTTACATAAAGCTGTGATTTAGATATTGATTGGGGGGGCAGTCATCTCAAAACTCAACAAAGGGAGGCTTCACCTTCATGCTTACTGAGGTGGCTTTTGGTGGGACTATTGGCTGAAGACCTCAGCTCCTTGCCTTGCCATGCCATGTGGGTCACTCTCTCTCAGGCTACGTAAGACATGGCATCTGTCTTCTCTCAGAGCAAGTGAAGGGAACATTGAAAGTAAGCAAAATAGAAGTCACCTGTTGTGTTGTAATCCAATCTCAGAATTGACATCCCATCACTTTTACCGTATTGTGTTCATTATGATGAAGTCACTAGTTCCAGCTCACATTCAAGGGGAAGAGATTACTTAAATATGTAAAAAGCAGAAGGCATAGATTACTGAGGGCCTTTTAGTGGCTGCATACCACGAAGACAATATTCTGGTCAGAGTTCTTGGAATCTGCCCAATCTTCTTACTCTACAGTAAACATCACATTATTACCTCAGTATTTCTAAGCTGTAAGAAATCATTTTACTTATAAACAATTTCTCCATTGTTCATAATTGTTAAAAATGTTAATAAATATCTAAATTCTCCATGTCATAATCAATTGGTCCATTGATATATTAAGGTGGTACAGGCAAGAAAGGGCAGGAATGTCTAAAGTGATACAGACTTGACCCTCATTCCGACACTTTACAAAGGAATTCCAGTAAGTAGAAGATTTTCTCCCTGCATATCTAGGCAGAAGTTCTCCAAATTCCAAATTATTTGAAGAACTAAAATAAAAATATTTCTATTTTTTTAATCTAAATCCTTCCTTTCTTCCTTCCTCCTTCCTTTCTTTCCCTCCCTCCACTACTTCCTTCTTTTTTGAATTAACATTATAATAATTGGATATACTTATGGGGTACATAGTGATGTTTTGAGGTATCACTATGATTAGATAGTGATCAGATCAGGGTAATTAGCATATCCATCATCTTAAACATTTGTCATTTCTTTGTGTTGGGAACATTCACTATCTTCCTTCTAGCTATTTGTAGCTATATATTAATATTAGTGTTAAAGACAGTCATCCTACAGTACACATTAGAATTTATTCCTCCTATCTTCCTGTAATTTTGTAACCTTTAACAAATGTCTCCCTATCTCCCTGCCTCCTACCTTTGCCAGCCCCTAATATACTCTGTTCTACTTTTTACTTCTATGAGATCAATGTTGTTTTTTTTAGCTTCCACATATGAGTGAGAACATGCATTGCTTAATTTTCTGTTCCTGGCTTATTTCACTTAACATAGGGTCCTCCAGTTCCATCCATGTTGCTTCAAATGACAGAATTTAATTTTTTTTGATAGTAGAATGATATTCCATTGTGCATGTATGCTATGTTTTTTATCTTTTCATCTTTTGATGGACTTTCTCTTTTTTTCTTTTTCTTTTTTCTTTCTTTCCTTTCTTCCTTCCTTCTTTCCTTCCTCCTATTTCTTCTGTCTTATAAATAAAAAGATGTAAACTAGTTCTACAATTTTTTTTTTATTTTGCTTTGTAACTGAGCAAAATAATATTGTCTCTATCAAAAATTCATTAACAGCAACAAAACATCACAAAGACCTCCAGCATGGTACAGACTAGCTTCCACCTACAGTTCCAACCTCACCTCCTGCTATACCCTCCTCTTTATTTACAGTAGAATATTCTTGAAGAAGTCATGAACTCTTTCATCTCAAGGCATTTGTTTATGCTAGTTCCTATGCTTAAATTCCTTTTTCTTCATTCCTACATAGTTAAAACAAATACAATAAAGAAATAGATATTCAATTTTCAAGGCTTAGATCAAAAGTCCACACCACTGTGAAACACTTACTGCCCAGGACTTCATTCCAAGTAGAACTAACTAATCCCTTTTTTGTTAACTCAAAGCTGGCTTTTAGGATGGACTCAATGAAGGGAAGCAGATGTAATAGTAATTAATTCCTTAAGTATTCTAATCTTGTCTCTAGGTCATATTTATTCTTTATAAGAGGCAAGTTAGTGGGAAGGATTCTTATTTTACATACTATTTCAAGCCCAAACATGATCATAAACATAGCAAAATATCTGAAATATGCCAAGAGCCCAGTAAATAATTAAAAGAATTAATGAATTCCACTGTTGACTCAACTTATATTTTAACAAAGAAGTACACTAATCAATTCATATTCTTTTCTCCCAGAGAAACAGGAAGAAAATTGTGTTGTCACCCTGTGCAGCATATAGCTTTATTCTTGTCAATATTCTTCAAAATATCTTTCAGCATTTACCTGATAGAGGACATTGAAGACTTAATCTCTTCAGACAGTGGAGCAGCAACTTAATGCTTAAGAAGCAGTAATGAAGTCCCAGATTAGTTTCATAAGCCTTTATACCTAAACTGTGTTAGTTCACAAATCATACTTTATTTCTTATGGCATAATTTGTTATATTAGAGCTTTAATTACTGAGAGATTATTAAACTGGTTGTTCCAATATAGATTCACTTTCCTGAGAGGGAAAATACTAAATCTGTATGTATCAAATTTCAATATGTTCTTCCATTGACATCCTCAAAACTCAAATTTTTCAATATACCTAAAGCTATACATTTATAATAGTTTATATTACCCATATGTAGTACCAATTCTAATCCCAATGTGTCTGAGTTATGGATGCTTGAAGTCTTTTGTGAACTTTCATTTCAGGTTTTATTATTTCTTATGAAAGTTACCGTCTGTAGACTCAACCTATTACAAAAAAGTTATGCGTGTATTTCCTCCATCCCTTTCAATCAACTAAATATGTTCATATCAGTGCTGAAATAGGAAATTAGTTTTATAGTAGCAAGTTCATTATATGATAATTGTTTCTTATGAGCCTATAACCTTGGACAAGGGAAGAATGGAAGCAACTTTAGTGGTTTAAAATATAGCATATGTATTTTTTTCCAGTGACCAATCTATATCTTATTTCATCTCTGACCCAACTCTTCACTTCTTTATATAACTTTTCCTTTTATTCACTTAGCCTCAGATATAATACACTCTCTTGAATTTCCTTTTTATTTCAATGGTGGCAACTTCTCAATCTTTGCTGACTTTTTCTCCATTTTCTGAACTTCAAGCAGTGGAAAACCACAGGACTAGATCACGTTCTTTTTAACAACCACACTCAACTCCCTAGGTAAGCTTATTTATCTACTCCCTTTACTTTAAATATTAATAATATAATGGTGACTTATAAATTTTAATCTCCCATCTCTGACCTCCTACCTGAATTTCCAACCCTTATATTGTAGTCAAATTACTACTTGACATTTCCACTTGGATTTCTAACAGGAGTATCCAAATGAAAATGCCCCAAAGTATACCATCGATTCTCTGTTCAATTATACCTTCTACAGTAGGGATTCCTATCTCATTAAATTGCAACACCATTCATCCAATTGCTCAGGCCAAGACATTTGATTTCTCTTTTTTCTACTAGTGTTCTTCATCTTGATAAATAGCACCACCATTTACTCAATAAATTCATCCCCACTGAATCCTATCTTTTGAAGTATCCTAAATTAGTCTCCTTGCTTCCATTTTTGTGTACCCTCACTAGTCCTAGTAATTCCTGAAAATTCTGTTTCAGTCATAGGTGTTTTCTAGTTGTTTCTTGATCATGTAAATACATCCTCACCTTAGAGTATTTGCTATTCATTGTGTCAAAAACACTTGTTCGCTAGACTCAGTGCCAATCTCAAGGACATAAGGAGCTTAAGCCAGAATGAAACTCAATCCATTGCTTTTATTAGAGAGATCTCTTGTCTGGTGTGATAATTGATATACAATGTGATACAAGCTTGCTTATTGTTGACTTTTGTTGTTCTTTTTTTTTTTTTTGAGACAGAGTCTCACTCTATTGCCCGGGCTAGAGTGCCATGGCGTCAGCCTAGCTCACAGCAACCTCAGACTCCTGGGCTCAGGCGATCCTCCTGCCTCAGCCTCCTGAGTAGCTGGGACTACAGGCATGCGCCACCATGCCCAGCTAATTTTTCTATATATATTTTTAGCTGTCCATATAATTTCTTTCTATGTTTAGTAGAGATGGGGTCTCGCTCTTGCTCAGAGCTGGTCTTGAACTCCTGAGCTCAAATGATCTGCCCGCCTCGGCTTCCCAGAATGCTAGGATTACAGGCGTGAGCCACTGCGCCTGGCCGACTTTTGTTGTTCTTGACTGGTAAAAGTTTACACATTTGAACCATTCTGGTCCATATGACATGATTTGATTAATACTGATATGGCTCCGCTTTCTCTTCATTAAAGTCTCTACCCAAATATTACCTTGTGATAAGGCCTTCCCTGAAAGCCTCATATAAAATAGCACTTTATATATCTTTTTTCTCAACTTCATTTTTCTTGATTATATTTAACAAATGAAGAAGAAACCATATACAGCCACACAATTTACTGTTTACACCATATACTTTACTGGTCCAATATCTTCATCAGACTTTGCTATTCCAGGAGACATTTGTTTTGGAGGACAAAAGTTTAAAATAATTTTATAGTTTGTGTCACCAACTTTCTGAAAGCCTGATTTAAAAGAAAATTACATACCCAACTTTTAGATAGCATCAAATTCCCATTTTTTCCAAAGGTCCACTTTAGAATTCTTGCAAAAAACCCTCTCCTTTCTGTTTGTCAAGTCTAAAACATTATATCATAGACCATATACAACCTTGAGCAAGCTCTCACATTGAATGGCTAACTGTAAACTAAACCTCAAAAAAAAAAATCTAAAAATGTCTATTCTTTGTTCTCTTTCCTCTGAGAGACTACTTGAATTCTGCCAAGGTACTGATAATATTACTCATGATAAACAGTAAACTCAATTTTATCAATAGGTTGATTCAGTGTTCTTTCATTCTTACCTCTAAATTATAAAAGCCATATATGACAAGCCCACAGCCAGTATCATACTGAACGGGGAAAAATTGAAAGGATTCCCGCTTAGAACTGGAACCAGACAAGGTTGCCCTCTATTACCACTTCTATTCAACATAGTGCTGGAAGTCCTAGCCAGAACAATCAGACAAGAGAAGGAAATCAAGGGCATCCACATGGGGGCAGATAAGGTCAAGCTATCACTCTTTGCTGACGATATGATTTTATATTGAGAAAACCCCAAAGATTCTGCCAAGAGATTCCTGGAAATGATAAATAAATTCAGCAAAGTCTCAGGTTACAAAATCAATGTACACAAATCAGTAGCATTCCTATACACCAATAACAGTCAAGCTGAGAGTCAAATCAAGATTCAGTACCTTTCACAATAGCAACAAAGAAAATAAAATACCTAGGAATATATTTAACCAATGATTTGAAAGATCTCTACAAGGAGAACTATGAATCACTGAGGAAGGAACTTGCAAAGGATGTAAACAAATTGAAAATATTTTTTACAAAGTAAAATTTTCGTCACTCTTATGAACTCTTTTCCTTATTTTTAAAGACTTTATGAAAAATATTTTGTTACTTTTGAGAATTTTAAGAGATTTTGTTTAAACTTCATACTAACTAAAAACAAATTAAACATAAAATAAAATTGACTGGTATGGTAATAAGAAAATAGAGTAAGAATAATTATTTATGGTTTTAATTACTCTTTTGCCATGATTCTTGTATACTTCAAAAGCTCTTAAGACACGTCATATATCAGGAAAACAGAAGGCACTTTATGTATTCCACATACTAAAGGTTTGCCATTTATCTGATTGTTGAAAGAATTGAGGTAGCGCAGATAGAAGAAGCCACTTTGGAAGATCCATCTCAGACTACAATATCAAGTGGAGTAATTCTCAAAAGATGCTCTGGAGTTGCTGTCACTGTCACACAACCTCCTGAGTCTAGCTGAAACTTATAGCAGAGAACAACAGCTTTCTTTGCTTTAGCCTTCCAAATATCATCTAATACTTCTCCTTGGCCAACTTTACAATGAAGCGGATTCTGGGAAATGTGGTTTCTCTGTGCTGCAGAGGAGATGTTAACAGTTTGTGGTAGTGATTTGAGTTCACAACAGAAATTTTAGGGTATTCTCAATACACACACAAACACATACACAGTTAGTTGTAAATCTGCTTATTAGAAACTAGAGGAGTTTTGCCTGGCTTCACATCTATCCTTTGGCCTTGCCTGTTTATTATTTTGTCCTAAGTCATATGAGAAACTGCAAATGTGTAGAAACAGAAGCCTCACCAATGCTATTTGTATTTCTCTTCCTTTTAGATTTTTCTACTTTCCTTTGGAGTTTAAATTAAATTTTGGGTGTGGGAAACAATGAAAATGTAAGAGTTAAACTAATTTGAAATTTGGTTATGAGATTCTTTATTCTTGCCACATTAATCCTGGTCAGATTGAATTTACTTAGAGTGAAATAGAAGTATCTGACATATATAGAGAGGCAAATATTTTTGCCTAAAGATTTTCCCAATATCAGACTTCATGTTGTTTGATGGCCAATTGACAGAGTGATATCATTTGAGTAGAAAATGTAATATTGGGTAAACATAAAGCTAGAAGCTTACTTAACCTTAAATAATACCCCAAATAACACATAATAAATAGCTTCCTGTACCTCTCAAGTCTGAACAATACTGAGTTCCTGATTTCCAAAACTGCTAAGTAGGAGATACTCTTTTCATTCCTGTCTCCTCTTTCCAACCCTAAATCACTTAACTAATTCAAAAGATTCACAAAGGGATGTAGGAGGGAGAATCAAGTTAACATAATGTTTTACTAGTAAGTTTCTAAGGAAAAAAAAGATCTAAATCATACCATTTGCTCAGTGCCACTACTTGATTTCTATTATTCATTTAGATTATCCTTGCAGCCTAGCAAGAACTATTATGAATATTATTTCCAATGTAGAAGAACAATAGCCTCTCATAGAAAAAAGCCTCATAGTATGATCATCCACAGAATACTAATAAGCATTAATGTAATTAAATATTCAAAATGGATTCTAAATCATGTTATAGTGATTTTTATCCTAACAGTTAGATTCTAATTCTGAGTGATCTGAAATTTCTATTAAATGTAGAACAGTGGTTCTCAGCCAGTGACAATTTTCTCCCCCAGAGGACAAATATCTGAAGACATTTTTTATTGTCACAACTTGGGAGTGAGGGGTGTTACTGACATCCAGTAGATAAAGGTCAAGGCTGCTGCTAAATATTAGATTCCTAAATGCATCCTACATTGCCACCTATACCCTAAAACATATATGGTCCTAAATGCTAGTAGTGCCAAGGTTCAGACTTTTATTTTCTGCTATGTACTTTTTTCACTTGTGGAAATGGTATATGGCAAATTAAAGTATAAAAATAAATTTATTTTAAAGTAATAAATCATAATAAAACATACTTGAAGGTTGTTTTTAAAATTACTCTAATATAAAATGAAAGTTTCTATATTTTGAAAAAAGTAAGCATGCAAAAAGCAAGATAATATGTCGGTTTGCCCCCCACCCCACCCCTTAATTTGGATGTTTATAATTATTTCATGAATTGGTCTCTGAAGAAATTGCATTGTAAAAGAAAGGATAATTATAAATTTCCTTTTGTTATGCATTTTCCTAAAAAATACCATGTACTTTAAAGATTCGTAAATATTCATGTTTTCTTTGATAAAACAGGAATCATTTTCTAAGATCTTTATGAAAACATTAGGCAGTTAAGAGGCTATCTGAAAATATGGCTAAGCTCAAAGCCAAAGGGAAGTTTCCAGTTAAAGCTGTGAATAGCAGAGCCAATAAAAGGACCATAAGGTTGGAGGAGGAATATTTCACTGTACACAAAATAGATTTTTCTAGAGATAGAGTGAAATGAATAGTATTTTCCTCAGGATTCTTCTTTAATTTCTTTTTTTTTACTCAACCCCATACTTTAGAAGGATATTTTATTAACTCCCATAGCTTTAATTCCTGCCTGTATGCTAATTTCACTAAAATTTATAACCCTCCTTAGTTCTCTTCTCCTGAGTTCTAGACATAACTATACAACTGGCTGCTTAACAAATCCAGATGGGAACAGCAGAAAGAATTCAAATTGTTGGTCTGGGCTAGTTTCATAGGCAAATGACCTGTGCAGTCACACAGGGACCCACATTCACAAGAGCATTTTTATTTTGCACTGGGTCCCACAGCCTATGCAGCCTTCCTGCCATAGGTCAGAGTCTGAATGCATCTTTCCATCTAGACCATTTTCTCCTCCTGATCAGCAGCCTCCAGTCCAGTCCTTTCCTGTGTTTCTTGTTCTCAAAAGGCAATAGTATTCTACTCCTCTAGCTACTTTTTAAATGTTTATTTCCATGCTTTTCAATATGTTTGTATTGTCATTACTTGACTTTTCTGTTTTATAATAGAATCCATTTGCCTCTCCCTCTTCTGTAAGGTGAAGAGTTGCTTCCCTGACACCTACTCAGAGAAAAACATTTCCCTTTGTCTATGCACCCATAGTAATTCTGTCAGATATTTTAGTCAAATCAATATTCAAGATGCATATTATTATGACTAAGTAAATGCTATTCACAGATAAGCCACATTTTGTACTTTTGGTATATTTATATTCTTATGCTACTTTTTATTTTCCCTGAGTTAAATATCTGAATCATATTAAAACACTTTCTTAGAGATGTTTCTACTTGAGTTTTTGTCTTTCCACTTCAATTTGGCTGTTTCTTCTTTATGCTTGATAGGATATCCCTTCAACATAATCATGGGAATTCCCTTATCATTTCACCTATGTTAATTGTCTTGTTTTATGACTCTATGAGTATTTCTTTCTTTGCTTATTTCTCATTTGATAAAGCATTATCCTGAAGTATTTTCCTGGGAAGGATTTAATAGAAGATTATTTTGGAGATCTTGGGGACTGCATATTGTAAATCAGCACTATATGGTGTCATTTCCTACCACCTTCTAATGCAACTACCTTTACTTTGTTTCAGCCTGGAAAACTGAAAACATTTCACAGATCCCCTTGCAGAGGTGGTTCTGAATATAATTTATATTTCACCAATCTGACTCATTTTTTTGTGAGATTTAGGTAGTAGAAGGTTTTTCTTCAACTGTTCTTTCCTTTTCTACTGGCCAAGTATGGATATAGAAGATTTTGGACTTTCTATAGCATTGTGAGCAGATGTAGCCTTTTCCAGTCATGAGTTTGATTGTTAAAAAAGGTATGGCCCAAGGCAATCCATTTTGTTGATGCATATAACAGTGGGCCCAGTGTAGTAGTGGATCTACGTAAAATAATAGTAGTTACAGAAGCTGTTGAGTATTCAGTCTGCCATTAGCAGAATACAACACTGAGGGTCCAGTACAGCACTAGCTACTGGTGTCGGTATAATATGTTGTACACTGTCCAACAGGTAAGGGATAACCATTTTTTTTTTTTTTTGAGACAGAGCCTTGCTCTGTTGCCCGGAGCTAGAGTGCCTTGGCATCAGCCTACCTCAAAGCAACCTCAAACTCCTGGGATTAAGTGATCCTCCTGCCTCAGCCTCCCAAGTAGCTGGGACTACAGGCATGTGCCACCATTGCCAGCTAATTTTTTTTTCTATATATTTTTAGTTGTCCAGCTAATTTCTTTCTATTTTTAGTAGAGATGGAGTCTTGCTCTTGCTCAGGCTGGTCTCAAACCCAGAGCTCGAGCAATACTCCCACCTCGGCCTCCCAGCGTGCTGGGATTACAGGCGTGAGCCACCATGCCCAGCCAGGAATAACCATTTCTCTTCACTAAAATGGGGATTTATTCTGGGTATCATTTGTCCTGCCTGCCAGATTTCTGCTGGAAACACCATCCAAAGACGTATTTATTGAACATCATATTTGTTGTTTCTGAATCCTACAAAATTTTGTTGTTTAGTAATAAACTTACGTTAAAATAAAAACTGGCAAGGAAGTATGATGGAATTCTTGATATTCACTGGTCTCTTGTTTTATTCCATCACCCAGAAGCAGTTGATCTAAAATATGTGGAATGGCCCATTGAAGTCTCACATACAGTCGCTTGTAGTCAGCTGGGAGACAGCACAAGGTTACAATGCCATCCTAGAAGTTTTGGTATATGCTTTGAAACTTAAATACAGCACTTTTTTCCTCATCACCACAATATATGGGTCAAGGAGCAAAGGTTAAGAAAGGAAAAGGCACTTCTCCTTATAATGCACTGGCTAAAGTTTTGCTTCCAGTTTCGGAGGTCTTAAAACCTTATAAGTTATTCCAACAGACAATGCAACAATTGTTTCTTTGATTCTATTATTCATGGTGCCACCTTTTTAAATACTTATTCTCCATGCCCCTGAAATGGAAGAGAAAAAGGAAGGATTTTCTATTGTCTCAGGTCATTTACCAATGTTTTTAAGAGGACTTTGAGTTTGATGTACACAATGAGAAATACATTATATCTAAAATGTAATGAGACTTGTCCGGAGGATGTTCTACACTGTAATGCCCACTGATTAAAGCTATTTTTCCTATTGTTTTGGAATTTAAAAATAGTGTACTGACATCGTTTTTTTATTTTCTAATATCATGAGCAATCAAAGGCCAACTGAATTTAGAAACTCAGGATCTGAAAGTCTGGATAGTTTTTCAAATCATTTTATTTAAAAAAATAATTACCTCAATTTTCTCTGTTATACTTCTAAAATTCTTATTAATTACATACTGCATCTTTGAATCAATGCAAAATACATTTGTGTGTGTGTGCTGTTGCAATCAATTATATTTTGAAGAAATTAAAAAGTGAGAAAGAAGTTTTTTACATGTATCCATATAGTCATCATTTTATGGGCACCTCATTTTATATGTATGTATAGATACAAGTTTTCATCTGGTAAAAACCATGAAGCTTCATTTAATATTTTTATAGTACAGTACTCTAGGTAACAAAATGTTTCAATTTCGGTTCATCTGAAAAACATATTTTTGTTTGGTCTTCCTTTTTAAAGGATATTTTCACTCATTATGGAATTCTATCTAGGCAGGTTTAGTTATTTAATTTGATTTTTATCATAGTAAAAATGTTAGTCCATTGTCTTCTAAGTGGCATCTCTTCTGATGAAAAATTAGTGATAATTTTTATATTTGATTTTCTGTATATAATGATCCCATTTTCTCTAAGGCCTATTAATATTTTCACTTTATGTCCAGTTTTAATAATTCAATTCTAATTTAACTATGTGGTTTTCTCTATGGTTTTTCTGGTTTGAATTTATCGACCTGGCTAAATCTGTGGGTTTATCATTTTTGTCAAATTTGGAGTATTTATGTCATCACTTCCTCACAAATTTTTGTTCTTCCCACCTTCTAGACCCCTATTGTACGTATAGTATCACAGGATACTGATGTTATGATCATTTTTGTCTGTTTTTCTTTCTCTGTTTTTGGCTTTAGAGGGTTTCTATTCCTATGTTTCTAAATTCACTGTTTTTCATTTCTGCAGTACGTAATCTGCTGTTAAAACAATACAGTGAAATTTTCATTTGGGGTGTTTTATTTTTCTATAGAAGTTCCCTTTATTTCCTTATTTAAATCTTCTAATATTTTAATCTCTATGTTCGTTATTTCCTTTAAATCTGTGAGCATATTTAGAAGAGCTACTTGAAATTTTGTTTGCTAATTCCTTTATCTCATTTATGTGACTATTACACTGTTGAGTGTCTGAATAATGTTATTTTCCATTGAGAGTGTTAAAATTTATTTTTCAAAGCAATTAATTTCATTGAGGACCAGCCACAACTAACTCAAAGCTGCGATTGTAGCACAAGAGCAGCCATAGACAACATGCAAACTAATAGACATTACTGTGTTCCAATAGACGTCTGCTTACAAAAACAAGTGGCAGTTGGATTTGGATTAGGGGCCATAGTTAGCCAAACCTTGAATTAAAAAAAAAAAAAATACAAAAAATTCTTTACTTTCACATTCCAAATCTCTAGAATCATTAATTGGCTCAGAGTCATCGAAATCTATGCTTTCCGCACAAAATCATCTTCTGACCCTTCAAAATATTTTTGGTGTAGCATTGTTCCAAAAAAAAAAGTTCCATATGGTCTAAAGCATCACTGTATAGAAATATAATGTGAGCCATATGCATAATTTAAGTTTTCTAATAGCTACATTCAAAATTGAAAACAGATGATATTAATTTTTAATAACACTATATTTTATTTAAGCAAATAAATCCAAAATTTTATCATTTCAACATGTAATAAATACAAGAAAAGTATTATTGTAATATTTATATTTTTTACATACTAATATTTGAAATTTTGTGAATATTTTTAACTTACAACATAATTTATACTAGCCACATTTTAACTGTTGGATATTCACTACTGGGCAGCAAAAGACTGAAATATATTCTTCCAAGATCCTGATAAAAATTCTGCAAATATTTTAGGTTGTACTTTTTTTCTGAAGTGTTGTTTAAGAGGTGTCAGAAACAACCAGTATCTCAAATGGTTTTTAAATGTTCAGATGACTGAATTCTTAAGAGTGTAATTCACTGGTTATTCTTTCAGGAATAAAAATTATGATGCTACAGCCATTTGGCTGACTGCTATTATAAGATGTTGTTTATCATAGAAATATAAAATATGAAAAAAAATCTACTTCTTAAAATCAATGAAATACTGTACTTAATTAACTCCCCCCAAAGTGAAAGACTGTTACGATTGTCTTTTCATCTCACTTCTCTCTCTCTCTTTTCTTTTCTCTCAATATATGAAATACATACAGACATAGTATGTTGTTGTGTGTATGTGCGTGTGTGTGCATCTGTGGATAAGAGAGAAAGAAAGGAAGACAACAAATGCAATTATTTTTTCTTTGGAATAGAGTAGCCAGGATAAAGGATTTGAAAAAAAAAAAAATCCCCAGTTTTGTCTTTCAAGAGGGATGATTGTGATCCAATTGCTTTTTTGTTTGTTTGTTTCTTTGTTTTTTAATCATGGTTACTGTCACCAATCATCTTTCTCTTCTGAATATCACTTTTCCAATCTAAAGGTATCCCAAACTGCTGTCTTGCATACTGTATTTTTCAGTTTACAGATAATCAGTTAGGATTATCTCTTAACACGAATGATTTGATAACACAACTTCATCCATAGAAAGTTCCCTCACAGAATTAAAAGTAAATTATCTCACTCAGTATTAAAGGAAGTTTTTGTAATGATAGGTTATGTGCCAGCCAAAAGTAAATAGAAACCTTTTGCCAAACAGAAACCCCGAGTGTTTTTTTTTTATATCAAATGTAAGTTTATGCTCCTACTGAGATTCATGAATTTAAAAGCTGATATATGCTTGAAACATTTTCAACTGAGCAGGCTTCCACAGGTATCAGAATTTGAGCTGTTGAGTTTTTGTTTGTTGTTATATTTATTATAAGGGCTAAGGGAGGAGATGAGATGTTAATAAAACATTTCTCTTGCTTCTGTCTGCTCAAGTAGACCAATGGGCTTATCAAAGCTTTTTTTCTGCTTTTATAGTTGGACTCTTTTCTTTGGTATCTGAAGCTTTTATTTTTACTTGCGATTTAGGAAAATCCATGTAGCTCATGCTTAAAAGTAAACAACAAATTTCATGGAAAAAAATAGCTCTTGAATATTTGAATAGAACAAGTATAGAGTGATGTTTAAATGATACCTGGTATAGTGAGATACAATATATTCAATTTCCATCCAGATTTTAGGGCCTGCATTGTAATATGTTTTTGTGTCCTTTCTGCCCTTGGGCACAAATATAAGAATATGATTAACCAGGTGATTCAGTTATCTTTTTGGACAAACCAATTTCTTTGTCTTTGAGAAGCCCATTGTTCTACTTGAACAGAATGAACCAAGAAAGAAGCCTTTACAAATGGGAGAGAGGGGACGGTAGCTGTTCCCCGTGAAAATTATTATAAAACAGAGAGCATCATTAGCATCATTGTTGAGAAAGCAACCCTGGGTACCTTCAACCCATTGAAGGAGTTGTACCAAGCTCAAATATTCAGGAAAATTATAGCTTCCATCATGCTCCCAGGGGAAAATGAGTATTTCCTTGGGCCCAGCATCTGTAAGTATTTGGCAACTGACACTCTTATACACTCCTATCAATAGCACCATAGAAATCCAGGTTTCCTGATTCCAGACTTTGAGTTTATACTACCAAAGAGACTGCTTCTATATTTACCTCAAGAGAAGGAAGACCAAAAGGAAAGTGGGAAAAAATTCCTGAACATGAACCCATTCACTAAATTTATTCAACAAATGTCTCAGGCATTGGCATCCTCATAAAATAAGGCAAGAATAAGGGACTTAAGATTTTTTCTTCTCTTACTCATCTCTGACTTGATTTAATGTGGAAAATTTTCTCTTTTCCATATTAAAACCTTTTCCTAACTTAAGTTATGTGATATTTTGGAATTACTTATGAGCTCCACTGCACAGTGTGTGACGACCAAAAGAGAGCAGTGTGAGTGTTTCCGCCAAGAAATCCACCTTGCACAATACCTTTCCAGAGTAAAACATATTTAAAGGAAATGGGAATATTAAGCATCTTAAAAACTGTGGAGTACGTAAAGATATTGATATTTTTGTTTGGCCTCTGATTCCTCAGGTGCTTTAAAAAATAGAAAAAAAAATGGAATGTATGTTTTATGTGTCTGTCAATCAATTAAATTAACAAAAACTGAATGCTAAACAAAAACTAAACTAAAATAATGCTTTAGGTTGATCTTATTGTTATTTTGTGTATGTAAATTAGAAATTGTGAGTTGTAAAAATTATGCTAGTCATCTGGAATATTTTGTACTTAATCCTTATGACATCTGTCTATTTCCTATACTTGGATAGAGGAGTGTAAAAGAGGGAAGCCATTTATAAAAGCCCTTTAGGTTATATTCAATTTATTTTTTTCAGAAATCATTATATATAAAAGATATGTATGTTTACATACACTTCTTGACATAAAATACAATATTGAGTTACTTAGACAAAAACTGGAATTTTTGTCCTAATCTTTACCTTCATCCTATTGAGAAATAATGTAGGCACAGTAATATGCAAATATTTAAGAAATTGATAATAGCAACTACAAATTCTATTTTCTTCTTTTTTAAGTATTTTGTCAGCAAGCTTTGTCACCATTACTGGAATAGTAATAAATCCTTGTGCTATCAATAGCCATTGCCTAACTGTTTTAAACTCTGCAATCACATGAGAGACTATTTCTAGCACTTACCCAGAAGATCAAAAAAAAGCCAGCAGCTAGTTGAAAAGTGTCATTTTCTGGCAATAGGTAAGAGCAAGCTTTTGGGGTCTAATTACTCTCTTCATTACCTTGCTTGATGAAATGCAGACTCCAAAACAAGTCTTTGTCATCAATTTCAAAGGCTTTAATAAGAACATGGTAGTAAGTTGACAATCTGTGCTTCATATTCTTTGCAAGAATGATTTAGCCCCTGCAGCCACAGAAAGGCTTTCAAAATATACTGATATGAAGAGAAAAAAAAAATTATGGAGCCAGTGATGTCACCAAGATCATGGAGGAGGAGAGCCTTCATCCTCTTACAAATACATAACAACAACAACAACAAAGAGAAAAAACAAATATATAGTTAAAACAAAGCATCGTGAAAAAAAGAAGGAAAAAAAGAGAAAAATAAATATAGACAGCTATCCACAAGCAATAACAGCCCTGCGAACGCTCACAGGCCCATTTAAAAATCTGCAACAACGCAGTAGAGCAAAAATCAGAATATTCACATAGAAAGAATTATTTGTGAGGTCAGAATACCTGAGACTGCAAGAGAGCTAGGAACAAAGGAGAGGCAGGAGCTATTGGTATCAGCCATGTGGCAGGAACCACTGTGATTCCCAGTGGCCTGCTCCACAGAGGACAGCAGCATGTTTTACCACACCAGGATGTTTTACTACTGAAGTAACAACAGCCATTTCTGGAGCACCCCAGACAGGGAAATGCAGCTGTACACCCCAGCTCCTCAGTAAGCAATCACTGTTGTGCCGCTTCTAAACTCTAGCCACCACCTCTTCCAAATTTGTGCATGCTCGTGGCCCCCTGAGAAGTGGCCAGTCTATGAGGGCCCATACTTCAGCCCCAGCTCTGTGGGTGCACTGTGTCCTCCCATGCCTCAGACACCAGAGCCATCACCAGAGCAAGCCAATTCACATCCCAACGTGCAGAGCCAAGGTCTCTCTGGGCATGCTCACATACCAGTCACCAGCTCACCTGCCATAGAGAGCTTGCCTGTGTGCTAGAGCCTGGAGACATTGCAACTGTGCTCCAGACAAAGACACAACAAATTCCATAACGTTTCAGGATACAAAATCAATATAGAAAAAGCAGTAGGGTCCCTACACACTACCAGCAAACTATCTGGGAAAAAAAAAATCAAAAACACAATCCCATTTTCAATAGCTACAAAAATAAAATAAAATATGTAGTGATAAATTGAAACAAAGTGATTGTTTTGAACTAAAAAGTATCTAAATATGTAGGCTCAGTGAGTAAAAGGATCCTAATCAGGAAATATAACAAGAAATCTATGCCTAGATTTATCGTAATAAAAATTCAGAATATCAAAGACAGAGAAGATTTTAGTAGCAGCCATAGGAGGGAAATACCTATAAAGTAATAACATTAAAGAGGCAGATGATATCTGAATATACTATTTTAAAACTGTGAGATAAACTCACTGATAAATTAAAATGGTAAAACACTAAACTAATTTTCAAATGTAGGAAGAAATAATACAATTTTTGTCAAACTGAAAAAGAAAAAATTTAAAATTCAGAAATTCATTTAAACCACTTCTGAAGCATATACTTCAACGAGGAGAAAATTCACCTCTAAATGAAAGACTGAGAAGTAAGACAAAGAGCTGTACAAGAATAGTAAACATTGGACCAATCTAAACAAATATTGATGTTATAAAAAATAATTATAACTATTGGTATATTACTGTTACCATATTACTATATAACTTATCTGTAGTTGCCTAACTAATCACTGCAAAATTAGATATGATAAATAAATTTAGATATATAAATAGTAACAAAAATACAAATAATCTTAATTTTATACTTTAATGATATTAAGACTGGATTAAATTTTAAAGTTCCAGTTATGTCTTATTACAAAATACATATTAAAACATAAAGACGTAACATGAAGAATATAATTACAGCAAGCAAATCCTAAGCAAATTAATTACAGAAGTTGACACCAATCAAGTCAGGCATAATGCACTTTAAAAAAAGGCACTGAAAACATAGATGGCCATTATATAATAATTAAATGCCTACTTCACCAGGAGTAGATGTCAATTCTAAATGTGGGAACATAGATTTTAGTAATAAACAAAATTGATAAGAATACAAGTCAGAATTAACAAGTACATCCTATAAATCAACAATTTTTCTATTCCTCTCTTAAATATAAGTTAAGCATAAAATCAGCAAGGACATAGAGGTGTGAAAAGTACAATTAACAAAACTCACCTAAGGCAGTGCTACTTCAAGTAACCAGCCCACCACCTCTTTGTAACACAACAACAAAATGAAGAGCTTGAATAAGAATCAGTCAATGCATTGTTCTTGCTCCTGAAAAATAAAAACAAAAAAGAAAAAGAAAATCTTGTTAGCTCAAGTT
This sequence comes from Lemur catta, assembly GCF_020740605.2. Lineage (NCBI taxonomy): Eukaryota > Metazoa > Chordata > Mammalia > Primates > Lemuridae > Lemur > Lemur catta. The sequence continues at coordinate 38,099,712 of NC_059134.1, read as the reverse complement.
GTAACATATAGAAAGGTTTGTAGATTGGTACTTGTTAGCAGACCACACTTTGATCATTACTTGCCTAAGGGATATACACATGGCACCCATTTCAATTCAAGTAATTGGTTTCATACTGACCAATTTCTTGTACAGTAATACAACTAAATTAGAATTCTATAAGACAAATGTAACTTAAATTATAATTATATATTTAAAAACTGAAACATATATTTCTAATGATATGTTAATAAGAACTTATACTGGAATTTAGAAAAGACTGAAAACACTCCTGAAAATGCCATATATAAAAACTTAAAAAACAGAGGAATTTTTTTCACTTTAATTGCTTAGAAAAGAATATTAATAAAAACATTTTATATGATAATGTGTGTGATATTGAGCTAAAATTGCATAGTGTAAAAATAAATGAAGGCTGAAAGTTAATAAGCTAAATGTAAAAAAAAGATTAGACAAAAAAATAAATTATGGAAAAGAATACAATATATAAGCATAAATTAGTAACATCATAAATAACATCATACTGTAAAAAGGATATTGAAGGCATAGGTAGGTCTCTGAAAAGACTGATAACATTGAAAACCTTGTGCAATGATGAAAAAAAGAAGGAATAATACATGTTAAAAATACTGTGACTAAACAAAGTGAATAAATGATATCAGACTTTTAAAAATAATAAGGTAGTATAAACAATTTCATACTTTTGTATTTGAAAGTGACAAAGTGGAAAAGTCTTAGAATAATTAATAGTAACAAAATTAATTCAGTAATCAGTAGTCAACTATATTTCTATAAAAGAAATATCACTAATGTACAACAATGCAATAAGCATTCTTCAATGGAGTTCTGCCAAGAGCACATGACTAACTTAACATAGAAAATTCATTTATATTTATCATAATAATAAAATAGAAAAGAAAAAAAATGACCAACTCCATAGAGTCAGAATGATCATTTCATAAATTTAAGCAACCATTACTTTTAGAATAAGTCTAAAATTAGGACTAGAAGAGGGCTCAACATATTAAAGGAGAGCTATCAAAAACTTATAGCAAGTATATTTTTTAACGGTAAAACTTAAAACTTTACCTTAAAAATTAGGAACAATACAATACTATGATGTATACAAGATTGATTTTATTAAATATTAAGTAGAAATAAAATATATAAGGCTTTACAATGTGAAAATTATCATTTTTTGCAGACTATGCATTTATATGATTATATTATTATTATTATCATTATCATTTTAAGGCAGGGTCTTATTCTGTTGCCTGGGCCGGAGTACAGTGGCACAATCATAGTTCACTGCAGCTTTGAACTCCCGGACTGAAGCTATCCTCCCACCTCAGCCTCCGAAATAGCTAGGACTGCAAGCATAAGTTCCCAAGCCTATCCATGACTGTGTTATTAATATTAATTAATAATAAGAGCTACATTATTAATCCTTTTACTGAATAAGATTTTATACAATTGAAGCATATGAGTTCTATATTTGAAAGTCACCTCTATCCTGGAAATGAAATTTTTTAAGTAATTGTAAAAAAGATATATAATATAATAGTAATAAAATGCAAATTATAATGAAGTTGCATGAGAAAAATTCTAAATCCATATTGAAAACTATAAATGAAGACCTTAAACTTGGTGAAAAATTATACTGTTTTCACGAAGACTCAAGATTATGGCAATGTCAGTCTTTGCCAGTTCACTCAAACCCTCACTGGAGTCTTGCATATACAGTCATTCATGGCTTAATTATGGTGGTACATTCTGAGAAATGTGTCCTTAGGCAATTTTGTTATTGTGTGAACTTACACAAACTTAGATGGTATAGCCCATTACACACGTAGGCTATGTGGTGTAGCTTATTGCTTCTAAGCTACAAACCTTTACAACATGTTACTGTACTGAATAGTGTAGGCAGTCATAACACAATGCTAAGTATTTGTGTATCTAAACATATATAAACATAGAAATGGTACAGTAAAAATATAATATACTCTCATGCAACCAGAGTTCTATATGCGGTTCATCATTGACAGAAACGTTGTTATATGGTGCATGACTATAGTTTGAGTACTTGATTTGAAATGCATGTGAGAGTATAGAGTATCTGAAACATCCCTGGAGAGGTAGAATATTGTGGGGAAAACTGCACTAACTTACATTAGTTACATTAACAGAGACACCATGGAATTGATAAATTGTTCAATGAAACTGATAGGGTACTGATAAACAGCCCCACTTGTGCATGAAAACTTGACCCATAACAGAACTGACAGTGCAGACCTGTGGGGAAATTATGGACTACTCAACACATTGAGATTATTAGTATAAAAGAATAAGAAAATGAATCCTTGCTTCACACAAAAAGTCAATTCCTAGAAAAATGAAAATTTATATGTGAAAGATACGTTAAAGATTTTAAAATAATACTTGAATATATACTAATTCTGTGTAGCAAAGTTCTTAAGTTACAAAAAAAAAAGTGAAAATCATTAAAAAGGGAGAGAGAGAGAGAGAGAGAGAGAGAGAGAGAGAGATAAAAAAACATTGACAATAATAATAGTTGTTCTTCAAAGCCTACCATGGGAAAAGCACAAAACACAAACTGGAAGATGGTTTGCCATCCATAACTGACAAGTTTTAGTATCCAGAATATATTAAAAAACAACTAAAAATTAATAAGAAAAATGACAACTCAGTAATAAAATGGGCAAAATATATTACTGCATATAACAGAATAAGAAATAGAAAAATGCCAACAAACATCTGAGAGATTCTCAGCCTTATTGATGAAATGGGAAATGCTAATAAAAACCATAATGAAATCTAGTTGAACGTGTATGCTTTACTCATAGGAGAATATACTGGTAAAACTTTAGAAAATTAATTTTTTCTGGTTAGGTAGAAAATATGCATACTCTTCACTTTCTAAGGAAGAAAGTTTCTTGCGTGTATGCACCACCATGAAAGCTGTTCATAAAAACATTTTAGTTAGTAGTAAAATCTGAAAAAAACAAAAAATGACCATCTCAAGTATAATGGGTACAAAAATGTAGTATATTCATATAATGGATATTATATAGCAATCTATGGTTAATAGCTATGTGTATCAACCTTCCTGTCTCTTACAGAGATGATACTGAACTTTATAAAAAGTCAGATATAGGCATGAATGTATGTATAGTAAACTAGAGAGAAAAACAAGAAAATTACAAACATAAAATTTCATGAAGTAGTCATTTTAGGGAAAGGAGTCAGGGGTTTTAGACTGAGTTAGTGCATATGAGAAATTTTAGAACTGTATTTTTTTCTACTTTTTAACCTCCAAATTTTACATGTAGGTTTTATCTTATCACATACATACACACTTAGACACATACATACATATATATATACACACATATATGTATTCTGCCATATATAGTAGAGGTTTTATAGTAATAAAACTATATTTTAATGACATAAAACCTAACAGAATAAGGCCATTACTCATTCTCTTTTTCACTTCAGATATTCTTTTCTGTAACTTCATATGTGGTGACATGATGGGAGAATTTGCACTGTGGAAGTTGTGGATTATATTCTCAGCTCTACCATTTATGTGAACATAAACAAGTAGCTTAATCACTATGAGTTTTAAGTTCTCTGTAAAATGGAGCAAATAAGACCTTTTACACTTGATCTGTATTTGTATTATGGGACTGATCCTTCCACTGTAGTGTTTATGGTTTTTCCCAGACTTAATTTTAAAACCCTTAATAATAGTCCAAATTTAACAGTCTTTATAGTTTCATAGCAACTGGAAATATTTTATGTATAAATCATAGTTTGCTGTCATTGAATGAAGGAATTAATGAGTTAATACTTAAATAGAGGAATATATAGAGTTTAATCAGTGTATAGACTAGGAATAAGTTCCTCTGGAGGTTGGTGAGAAACAGAAAATATTACATTAAACAGTGGCTCATGCCTATAAACCTAGCACTCTGGCAGTCTGAGGCAGGCAGATCCTTTCAGCTCAGGAGTTCCAGACCAGCCTAAGCAAGAGTGAGACCCTGTCTCTACTAAAAAAATAGAAAGAAATTAGCTGGACAACTAAAAATATATAGAAAAACTTAGCCAGGCATGGTGGTGCATGCCTGTAGTTCCAGCTACTCAGGAGGCTGAGGCAGTAGGATTGCTTGAGCCCAGGAGTTTGAGGTTGCTGTGAGCTAGGATGATGCCACGGCACTCACTCTAGCCCGGGCAATACAGTGAGACTCTGTCTCAAAAAATAAATATTACTTTAAACAACATACTAAATATATATAATCAGTAGAATTCAATAATTAGATTTCTTTATTTAGCTAATCTATCAAGAAAGAATATTCTGAAAAAGACTGACATATATACAAATATACACATTAATATATACATATATACATCTATATATTATATATATAAATATTAAAATATATATTTACAAAGGGAAAAGTGGAAAAGTCCTTTACACATTTAATTGTGATGTATTTTTCCTGTACAAATTCATTGGGTGAAAAATGAGAGTTTACAGGAAATATATTAGCCAGCTGACTAAAATATTTTATCTTCTAGGGACTTATTAGTGCTTTTGCTCCTTAAAGTGTGGTCCTTGGTCTAGCAGCTGACTTCAGTATCTGCATCTCCTGAGAGCTAGTGAGGAATTCTGAATTTCAAGCCCCACCCAACACCTACATAATGGTAATCTGCATTTCTACAAGACATCCTGGAATTCATATGTAAATTTTGCAGTTTGAGAAGAACTGTTGTAGTGCAAATGAGTAAATCACCCATTCACAATTTCTTAAATCTATCTAGTTAGATAAACCTCTTCTTTCTGTGTAATTCTGTGTTCCAAGGCATATATTTACATAAGAGGATTTAAATATAAAGGATTTAGTTTCCCATAAAAAAGATACTGTAAAGGCAACACAAGCATTCTAATCTGTTTGGCAGTTGTTTGTTATTATTATTAATAACTAGTAGTCATTTTTTAGTGTGTTTATTGTGAATCTATTTCATAAGTCTTCTGTGCCCCTGTATCTCTGGGCAATGTAAAAAACCAATTACTGAATATGGTAAATTTGAGAAAACTCCCTAGGCTAGTGTTCCTCTAATACTGCATTAGAGACTAATCTAGTTCTAGCCGAAATGCAGATCCCTAGGCTATGTGCACTATGTAAGGAATGTGACTTCACCATTAGACTTCTATTATATTATTAGCATCTATGTTTTTAACAAGCCCTACATTCTAAAGCTTGTGAAAGCAATTTTAGTGAACTCATGAAGAAACGGGTGGTATTTTAAGTTCTTTTTAAAAATGATATTCAACCTAACTCTCAGCTTTTAATTTTAAAGACCTATATGAAATTGCTTATTGCTTGCTAACATTAAGAAAATGATGCTAAAGTCCCTTGTCCAAGAACATCTGAGGCTGTGAAGGGCTCTACTTACCTTTTTTTTTTTTTTGGTAGAAATGGGGGTCTTGTTATGTTGCCCAGAGGGGCTTCCCAAAGTTCTGGGATTACTGGTGTGAGCTACCATGCCTAGTGTTAATTATCCTTATATTTCCCATTATTTTACTTATTCTTCATAACTTGGAGCAGTGAAAAGCAAGATTTACACTTATAGTTGCTATGTGTACAAATAATGAATGGACATATATATGAGATCTAAATGAATTATACCAATATTTTATATTTATCAAATTACCTGAATAATTATTCTTTATCCCATGTCATTCTTATCTACATAGACTCATATAGATGGAATGGTTTCTATTTCATTTTTATTATCAACTAACACACTTCTCTAATTTAATAAATACTTAGACTTGTTAATAGAACAGTTGATGTGCCATGTACTATCGAAATGTCACAGAAAAATCAAATTGGCAAGACTTTAGTCTTCAAGGAAAACCAGATTTATCTTGCCAGTTATACAAAGTCTTAAAATAACATTGGAGCAATGGTCAAAATGACCATATGGACAGGTATCCATTAGTGGTATTCTTTTAGTAGGGGAAATCATTTACTATAAAAACAGTAACTGAAAAAAATTACCAAATATATTTATATCTATCCTTGCAAAGTATTTGCCTAGCTAAAATTATTTAATTATTTTATGAAAATTACATTATTTAAAAAGTTTCTAGTAACACAGCAAATAAAAATTAATAATAATACTATAATTGACTGGGCATATTCAACTATGTCACAATTAAAAAACAAAACAAAACAAATAAAATAATAATAAAACCTTCCAGTCATCTGCATACTAGAAAAATGAAAATAATGGTAAGAATTAATGAGAGGTTACAGAGGCCAAAATCAATAAAAGAAATAATTTGTTGTTTTAGAGCCCAACATACCAATTATCATTATGGTAAGAACATTTTACATTTACTGAAAATTAATTGAACTTAAGTTCTCTAATGTGATTGCCATGTATATTAGTAGACTTGAAAATCAGAGTCAATTGAAGAAAGAAACAGCAGCTTAATTACAAAGCATTTCACCGCCAGTATGCATCTTCATCTCGGATACTCGAACAGTACTAAAATTTTCTCTTGCATAACCTCAGTTTGTCTACATTCCAGATGAAAATCTCATTTGTCTCATGTTGATGATTTTAGAATAAATTGTTTTAAGAGATTTTGTGACCACTGCTACTGCTTCAGTATGAAGGATATAAAAGGTGTTATGTGAAATCATGTAAAAACAAATAGTCAAAGTAAAGAGCTGAAAATCTGTTCATGCAGTGTAAATCAATTCAGATTATTATACTTAAAAATCCATTTTGGACATGAGCCAAGATGGTTCCTAAATAGAAACTATTTCATTTTACCTCACAAACTGGAGAGGAGCCCATGATAATTTCAATGGCTAATGTTCAATTATTTACTTTATTTTAGCTTTAAGTACTTCATTTCTTTTGCTACTATCTCTGCTTTTTGATCTCATCAGAAACAAAATTCTTCCTTGAGCTATTCAAAAACATTCTCCAATTCAGAAGTCTTAAATGAAATGCCCATGAATCTACTTTGTTTTCAGATTTTGTTTCCTATGTAATGAGACAAGAGTTTTGCCCTAGGCTAACATAGAATAGAACTAAGCTATTTTATTTAAGACCATTAAAGGCCACTCTTTTACTAATGTTTAGAAGCAATGATCTACACCCTTAATTTGAAAGCCACAAACCCCAATACCACTATTCTTGACCATGCCTTAAAAATTTAATTGCCTTCATTTTGAACTACCCATGAGTAAGTTTTTTAGGATAAAATATTAATTGTTGAGTCTTATGACTCAATGTTTTTCCATAGAAGTGGAAATAAGAAATGTAGTATTATTTTAAAGCAATAACTAAGAATAATTTAAAAAATAGATGCTAAAATAACAAAATAGACTGGGTTATGAAAGAACATGAATATGGAACAGGGAGTTTGTGATTTGACTGATATAAAAATGTGAAACTTTTAATGTGAAAAGAATACTAAGATCTAAATTACTTAAGAAAGGTAATTTTTGTGGATTTTTAAAGTAACCTCTTCAAAAAGAATAAAATAAACATGCCTATGGTTAATAAAAACCAAAAACATGTTACGTAATGAAAAGTAAACTCTGGGAGATGAGACCAGAGGAGGAAGAGGAGACCAGACAGGAGGAGGGAGAGGAGACTAGACTGGACAATGAAGAAAGTGCTATATTCTTAATATGCAATACCTCATTCAGACCTCATGAACCATTCTATAAGAAAGATATTGTGCTTTACCTTGTTTACAGATGAGGAAACTAAGGATTAGAGAAGTTATATAATCTGCCCAAGGTAACACCTTTACTCATGAAACTGAGAATCAAAACCGGGCCTGACTCCAGAGTCTCTAGTCTTAGCCATTATGCAAATCAGATACCTTCTTTCCGCCTATGTGGTTGTTCCCACAGCTTGCTCCAAAGGTATCCTCAGGCTGCCCCTGGGGCTGAGCCACAGCTGCTGTCCTGGTGATTTCCAACCCCAGAATTTATTTTTACTGTGGATGGGGAGAGGGACACAGTCCTGGGCTGGAGTGCAGAAATTGGGCTTCTTGTGCTGCTCGTCTCTGGACACAAGAGGTGAACTCTCACCAGGCATCTCTTGCACTAGGCCTCACTTGCCCCATCAGTAACATGGGAAGAATAATCCTCCAGGTACCTGCCAAAATTACTCTTTTTTGAGATCATATATAGAAGAAATCTGCATAAAGAACTAGCACTTATTAGACTATGTACAGATCTAGCTGCCAACCAAAGTTCCAGACTTAATTCCCAAAAGTTCCCAGCAAACTTGGAAAACCTCCAAAGGATCCTCACCTCCTGCCTTTGCTCATGCCCTTCCTTGTATCTGAAAGGCCTCCTCATCTTCATCTACCATAATCCTACCTATCCACAAGGCCTAATTCATAGGCTTCCTCCTGGAAGGTATTTGTGGACAGCTGTCCTTGAAGTGACCCATTTCTCCTACCTAATCTTTGGCTGTCAGCACTTAAGACAGAAATCACTCCTAGCCTTACCATATAATTACTGATGTACAGGACATCTCCTCTACGGAGGACATGTGTTGGGTTTTGCTTGCTTGATATCTTCTCCTCCTCTTAGTAACAGCAACTTGATTTTCCTCTGGTGAACAACATTCCCTCACTTTTAATCCATATGATTTGTATGGGGTCACCCCCACTTCCACATCCAGAGGTAGGCATGTGACTTAGGCCAATTCAGAGTTACTATAATGGGTTTGGTGAAGGGCAGGTGACTCAAATAAAAAGCGTTGAGAATTACTCCTAGGACTTTTGCTCAGACCATTGGCATAAAACTCTATTTTTGGTATAATTGGATGTAAACATGGAACTGTGAGGGGCTTTCACATGGAAAAAGAAAATTCCTAAGGATGAAGCCACCCAAGAGCAAGTTATAGAAAGAGATCTAATCTGGAGGATAACATTGTTGGAAACCCTTGGATCTTACATTCAGCTATTCCTGAAACTATTAATAGAAGTAACCTGCCTAGGACAAATAAATTCTGTCTCCTGCCCACATTCTTTTTTTCCTTTTAAGCTAGTTTGTGTTGGGTTTCTATAAAGTAGATTTGAAAGATAGGAACACATCCTCAATTTGTTTATGAACTTTAAGGGGCCAAGATCTGATCTTTTTAACTTTACATCTCTTAGCATGGTATCTGGTAAGAGAGAGGGTCCTTGAGGCATGATGATTGATTCATTCAATCTCACTTTCCCTGAGGACCTACAATGAGCTGAGCTAAGCTCTGGAACCACAAGGAATAATTAGACTAGTCCTTGCCCTCAAGGAGTTCTGAATTTAGTACAAGGAGGGGGTATGAAAATGAACACTTTATAACTTGGGCTATAATAGAAATCTGAGCAAACTTTTGTGGGATTCCAGAGGGATGGAGGTTTGGGGAGATGGGATATGGGAAGGCTTCTCAGAGGAAGTAACATCAGAGTCAAGTTCTCAAAGAACAAATAGAAGTTCCTAGGCAGAGAAGTGGGCATGGGGAAAAGGTGTCCCAGGGAAGAGGTATTCCAGGTGGAGAGAATACGATTATATATTAATAATTATAAAATTAATAGTAATATCACCATCTCCTGTTCTTCTTGTGGCCTCTTCACAAGCTCCTTCCTCTTTCTTTTCCTCTCCCTCATCTATCAGTGGAAACATCATAGTGGTTAAGAGCACAGGCCCTGAGCTCTGAAAGATTTTGGTTCTGCCAGATAGGGTGCCTCAGGCCTATAATCCCAGTGACTCGGGAGGCTAAGGTGGTAGGATCACTTGAGTCCAGGAGTTTAAGACCAGCCTGAGCAACATGGTGAGACCCCATCTCCACAAAAACAGAAAAGTTAGCCAGGCATGGCGGTACATGCCTGTAGTCCCAGCTACTCGGGAGGCTGAGGCAGGAGAATCACCCGAGCCCAGGAGTTCAAGGATGCAATGAACTATGATGACACCACTGCATTTTAGCCTGGGCAACAGAGCAAGACTTTTGTCTCAAACAAACAAACAAAAAAAGATTTGGTTCTGCCATTTGCTACCCATATGACCTTTAGCAAAATCACTTACATTTTTCAAATAAGGACAATAGTGTATTTGTCTTGTAAGACTGTCAAGAACATTAAACAAAATTATAAATATAAAAAAAGAAAAGTAAACTCTGTTCATAATGCATAGTCCCAATACCATTACAAGAAGCAAACAGGATGAGTAGTAGTGGTCTATGCATGTATGGCTATGTGTATGTCATCCCCAAATTGCCTAGGCATGTATAAGCATATAAACATATACACATATCTTCTTTACAGAAATGAGACCTTATTGTACACATTCTTCTATAACACACTATTTTCACTTACCCTATGGATCATGTCATATCAACACATGTAAATCTGTCTCATTCCTCTTCTCCCATTATTCCAAAGCTGATTTATAGTCATTTGTATGGATGTTTCACAATTAACTTATTTATGTTTTCTTCTGATGAACATTGATAAATTTGCCTTCTGTTGTCCTTTGCTTTCCAATTGCATCAGTTAGAAAAATATTAAATAATAACATGATAGTGGCATCTTGACTTAATGGAAGTCCTTCTAAAATTTTACCAGTAAGTATGCTGATGGTTTTTTATTTATACACACAGCCATCATGGTAAACCAGTTTCTATTTATGCATATATTTCTATCTAACTAGTATTTTTGGTAGTTATTTTTGTCTTTGTTTTTGTTTGTGTGCATAGGTGTGTGAATTTTTAGAAATAATGCCTATTAAATGTTATGAAATGCCTTATCTGCAGCTATGGAGATAACGTTTTTTTCTTCATTGATATCAATGTTATGATTTATATTTATAGATTTCCTAATATTCAGTTATTCTGACAAATCTAGAATGAATCACTGAAGTCACAGATATATTCCAGATTTTCTTTCCTTTTCTTTTTTTTGCTTTTTTTTAATACTAGTTTTGTCATGTTTTCTTAATATATCCTGGCCTTTGTTAAGAGAAATACTTTGAAGCATTTCTTTGGTCTTTTTTCTAGAATGTTTCAAATAGTATTAAAATTATGTAATTTTGAGAATTTGTCCATATTCACTTGTAAAATGATGTAGATTGGTGAATTTGGGAATATGGGAAATAGAAGGGAGCTCTTTGGTAACTTTTTCAGTTTCTTCTGTGATAATTGATCTGTTTGTAGCTTTTATAACTTCATGTTTCTGGCCCTAATCCTAAAATACATCCTTAAATTCTCAAATAAAATAATTTTCCTGGGGAAATAAAACAAATATCATCTAATCATTTATCAGAGTAAAATCCATTAATGGTGATATTCCCATTAATTCCCAGTGTGTTCAGAATGAATGATGTATCACCTATAAAGCACATTTGGTCCTGCATGTTCTGACTCCTCTCCCTATTCTAGTTCCATCCCTCGATAGTCCCTCTCAGGCCCTCTAGTCCAGTCATATGGAAATACCTTCAAATTCTAAAGATGTCATGTTGGCTTACAACCTTGTAAATTTATATGTATCATTCCCTCAGGCCTAAAACTCAGGCCAAGTTTAACCATTCCCTGGTTACTCCAGAGATAAGTCTGGTTTCATTTCACCTCCTTAGTACTTTTTTTTAGCATTCTTTGCAGATTTCTATAAGCAATTATCATATTGTTCATAATCATTGATTTGCATTTCTGTCTCCCTCTCACCTATGTTTCTAGGATTGATGACAAAAACATAATATGTTTCTAATTATCTTTAGTACATTGCCTGCCATTTAATTGGGTAGTTCTAAATGAGTGTAGAATGCATTTCTTTAATTGATAAATATGAAAAAAATATAAATTTTATAACTAAATAAGAATTGTTATGTTGGAAAATATTTTGTTTTAAATTTTCTTCTACTATTCCACAAAGTTCATCTTCAACTTCCAATATTGTTGAATACTACAATTAACTAATAGTAGATCTTTAAAAGAATAGCCACTTCCCCCTGACCCAAACCAAACCAAACCAAACAGAGCCAAGCTCCCTAATTTCTCAACTACATAGAAACTCTGATCACACTGTCCATTATCTACCTAGCAGTTTCCCACCAACTCACGAGAAGAGGACAGGGGCTAGAGACAATTATCCCCATTATATGTGAGAAAAATAAATGTACATAATTATAATACTTATTACCTTGTAAAGTAAAATTAGAAAATTGACTTGTGGTTTAGAAATAATAAAAATGTAAGTCATTATTTAGTTCAAAATTTTCTTATGGAGAAGTGACTGTTATCCTGCATTTGAAAAAAGTGACAAATTGCAATATTGCTGTCTAAGAACCCAAGATCTGAAAGGTTACTTGGTTGCTACCAGAACTGAGGGAAATATCAACCAGGAAATTTGTCTGAGAGAGTCAAAGAAAAAAAAAAAAAAAACCTATTTCTGCTATCAAAATCCTCTAGGTGAGGAAATAGAATTTGAACCACAAGGAAATAAAGATTCAAGTTTTATGGAGAAGAGGTTTTATTCTTTCTTAGAAATAGGATTTATTCAGTGAAATGATACAGTAAAATAATTTTTTAACATACTGACAGTGACCTGTGCTCTGAATGAAAGAAACTTTTATTTCTCACCAAGATGCAATTTATTTTCTGGGTTTGCCTTAAGTCTCCTATATCTTCAGTAGTTTAGCTAGCTAGATGACTATATCTAGTGGCAAACATCTTTTCAATATTAATCATACAAATATCATTACACCAGGTTGTTACATGTCTCTTCTTTGAATTCTCATTTGCCTGTGGAAAGAAAGAAAGAGAAAAAGGAAGAAAAAGGAGAAAGGAAGGAAGAGAGGAAGGGACAAAGGGAAGAATGGAGGAAGGGAGGAATGAAAAAGAGAAAGAAGAAAGTTGCATTTACTATTCGAACAGCAAAAACAATGCAGATCAGTTTCTTAAAAACTCTGAAGAATCCATATGATTATTTCTTTTTTGCCACATATAGTATAACTTGTAAAATATTGGAGATATTCAAATAATTTTTGGTGTTCTTCCCAGAAATAATTTCCTATTCTTTATTTGATTAGTGTTAAATGTATACATAAAAATGACTTGTGTTAGGATATTAAAAAATACAGGAGACAATTGCTATATAGCATTAATCCTGTGTTAGCTGTCAGTATTGCTTAACCATTAATATATTCAAAGAGCTAAATTTACCCTTTCAGATTTCAACATACTAATTTCTACAGAACAAAATGATTGTTTTTTTAATAAACTGCAAATCTGATGTTTCACATATGACCAGTTGCAATAGAAATTAATATAACTTGGCTTTCTTTCAATAATTACCAACAGACATTATTAGAAATTTTAAAGCCCATTTCAAAATCAGTTACACAAAGAGATTTCTAATTATTTTCCTATCTTTTACCAATAAATTCTCTGTATATCCAAAATAATCTGAAAATAGATAGTTAAATCTACTTTTCCACTGCTTTCAGCCCAATAATTTTATCTAATGTTGAAAATCTCATCTGAATTGCCAATGAAAATAACATATATTCTTACTTTATTCTTTGTTTGGAGTGGATAAGCTGATGGCAAAGCAAAAATAATGTGATTTTAAAACAAACTAATACAGGTAATTCCTTTCTTAGCTAATATACCAACGCAAATATTGTGCATCATAGAATAGACAGCTTTACACGTATATTATAGAAACTTCTTAGCGTATAGTTCATTTGCCATTATAAACCTACCAGGAAGCCTTGGATGACAGATAATTCACAATTACAACATCCTATGCTAATTGAATCAGGATGAAACAGAAGAATGGTAATCAGAAGTGATTTCACATTCTGCTAACTTTCTGGATGGAAAATAGTATCTTCTCCCAAGGGGGAAATATTGTGGCAGCTTTAAACCAACAAGACCTTTATTACCCAGTGTCTCATGAGAAAGAGAGAGATGTAACAGCATAGGTTTCTATTATTAAGTAAAAATACCTGGGAAGAAAAAAATAATTGGAAATGAAGGAAGCTACAATGGCACGAGTAAACAAGGTTTCATGCCCAGTTTTGATTACATCTTCTGGTTTTCTGTTTTAAACTTATTTATATATTTGTTTTGATAGTTGCCTCCCTCTCCCTCTTCTTGGTATTATTTTTATTTTCTTTGCTTTGGACAACCTTCCCTTATAAATCTTTTGCATAAATAAAAAAAATACCCATGGATTTTAGTGGGTAATGATGTTGACATTAAATTTTCTTATTTCATCTTGGACACCACAATAAAGACCTTACACATTTTAAAAGAAAATCAAAAAAAGAGCAACTATGCATGATTATGGTGTCTTCACTAAAGACCTTACATAGTTTTCAGTCTTAAAGACAATCTCTTTTTAAAAGAAGCAGGGAATAAAGATGACTGGAATTGCTAAGTATTAACCTCATCCTAAATAAAGACTGTTTTCTGATGAAGATGGCAAGTGACTCTTTTCTTCTCTATTTTTGAAAAACATTAAAGAACTGTTCTAATTTTCTGAATAATATTATTTGGAGGAGTAAAATTTGGAAATTTTGCCTTATTTCACGAAAGGATAGAAGGAAATTGCATTTTGTAAATGTTCCAGCCTGTAGCAACTTGCTTTTTTACCTTGCCATGCAATACAATTAGCTGTTTTTAGTAATGAACCTAGGTTCAATAAAAGTGAAATGCTGTGCCTTCTATTCCTAGCATATTGTTAAAACACCAAATATCCCATTTTCTTTTTTTAGATATAATGTATGCAAATTAAAAATTTCCAGATGACATGCTAACTTATTTCTGGGCATATCTGTTCATACCTAGATTTATCAACTCTAAAAGGGGACCTTGCGGCTGAACCTGAATGAGAAAGCTGGAGTGTGGTACAAAGTGAGTGTGGAAGGATGGGCCACTGTCACATCAGAGGCCTGCTAGACTACTGTGATGACAATGTTGAGGTTAGTTTTCATGAGAATTTCCCACTGTCTTTAGAATTAAGTAATTTTGTTATTTTGATATCTTTATTTGTTAAAGAGAGCCACCTGGAGATCAATAGGCCTTATTTTGTATTAAAATTGTTTTTTTTTTTCTTTTCTTTCTTTCTTTTTTTTTTAAGGCAGGCATGAAACAAAGTTTATTGAGGAAGGACAGGATAGGCATACAGAGCAAGAGCAGGATATAGGTTTACAGAGTAAGCAAGATACATTTGCCATAGAATGACAAACGGACCTCTCTGTCATAACAAAAGGGCCTTGTATTAAAATCTTTGAACTTTAAACAGTTAATATATAGAATTATTGACATGTTATTAGTCTAACCTATTGATGAAGAATAAGAGGAAGACACAAACAATAGCCATGGTATCCGCACATATTTTTGATTGTAATGAGATGTTTAAGGTTTATAACAAAAGGACTGGGTAAGGCTTCTCCAACTTCATCAAGTTGGCGATTAAAGGTGTAATGGTAGAGGCAGTTATCACTGAACAAAATAGCGCTCTTAATTGTTAAGTCATGAGAGAGCTACAAATGCAAATAGATTGTAAAATTTACAAGGGAATAAATGGTTGTTTATTACATGTACATGATTTAAAAAGCTTAGTCTCTTAAATTTGGTAAGGTGTATAACTAGCCTAGCTCTAATGGTACAATGAGCTTTATGATTAAATAAAATTTTCTGAGATTCTGTAGTACAGACCTTCTCAGACTTCATTTGATTATCCCTATAGCCCGAAGAAACACCATATTTCAAAAGATAATACCAATAATAGCAATTAAACAGCACTTCGAAAGGGTGCGGTATATAGGCATATTTTGGTGAATTTGTTCAATTTCCAGATTGCTTATAAGGCAGATAAATAGAAGACTAGCATAATTGGAGGATATTCAAAAAGTATGGCAAAGGTCTTGAATTCTGATCTTATTTTAGTTAATAACAAGTCTTGTAATTTGGGCATGTTATGTAACTTTTCTTGATCTTGTTTTTACAGTATTAGAAAATTTAATGTGTTAAATTCAATGACTTTTCTTATACATACTTATGAAATTTGTTAAGATAGTTTCTTAGAAATGCCAGAATCACATTGTAAAAAAATATATTGGCCAGTTAAATCATGGAGAACACAAAATAATTAATTTTTAAATTGAAATTCATTTAATCGAATGTAGCATCAATCTAATGCATTTGATAGCTGAATTGCTATTATTCCCAATAACAGTAAACATCCACGTGGGTTAAAATTCACCCGCGCGTGATCACAAAATTGAGCACACTATGAAGGGAATAAAATTTTAAAGAAAAATTTGTAATATAGAATGTAATGTATATTTTATTCAGTGACGGTTTCCACATTGGGAAATAATGTTGCATTGTAAACATTTTTTACTGTCTTTGTAAGATTTATAGGCACAATTATATTCTCAAAAAATGTGATGTTTTTAATAGATCTGGGCATATTTGGTAATATTATTTTTTAAGTACATTGAACATTTTGCACGCCAGACATAAATTGTCAAAACCAAAACTCTTTTTTTGTCAAACTTAATAAAACAGATAGAACCTCTTGAAAAATCCCCTGCACGAGTAACATCAAAACATAACTATTTGGGTGAAAATGAGCAATCAGTTTTAATTCAGGTCATTCAAAATGATCAACTTTTTAACTTTTATTTATTTTTGTGTCCTTATTGGTCAACAAATGAAGCTTAGGGAGAATCTACACGTCTAAGTTGAGTGTGGAATCCAATTAATTCATGTAAAAAAATTCAACATTAGAGGACCTGGCACCACAGTAACAGATCCAGAATTTTAATTTACCACATAAGATACAAACAATAGAAGTATAATATAATGTTAAATGAAATCACTAAAATATGAAATGCTTTGTTTTTTTACATATGCTGAGAAGACACCATTTGTCCATGTAGTTTAATTTTTAAATTCAAATTTATTTAGGTTTTTAAGACATCAAGAACCTAGAAAAAAAAAATGAGCTATGGAGACAGAAGTATACAAAAGTATAAATCAGCATACATTTTATTATACTTCTATATACTCTATATCTACTTTATAATAAAAAACAGATATAATTAATGCAATTTGCTAATTTCCACTGTGACCATAATATGCATGGTCTTAAAAATATCACAGTAAACATTATATTTTTAACCCCACATATGAGAAGATTTGTTTTGTTCTCATATCCACTCTCGGTGTACATACTCCGACATACTGCCAGGATTTGTATGGGTTTACTAATATCAGGATCAAAAACCTCAGGTGATTGCATCTGCTAGGCCTAGCCTTAGATTATGTACATTTACGAAACTGTTATTAAAATTTTTTCATGAAAGAACCTTCTTGCTAGAGAAGGGACCTGGCAGAGTCTCCCTTGGGACAATGGCAAGGTTAGTGTTTTTAGGCAGTATAAGAAATTGGCCAGAGATGTGTCCTGAGGATTTTGAAAGAAGGAAAACAAATTTGCCTTTTAACTGTGAAGTGAGAATCTAGTACTGAGCCTTGGCCCTTATGTATTTAGAGAGGTACATAAGGAGAGTCTACAAAAGAACTAGGAATATCCTGTGATCCAGTTAGGAATTTGAGAATGTGGCATTGCTGAAGTCCAGCATGAAAGTGTTTCAATATGTAGACAGGGAGGGTTGAAATTTTTGAAGTCTAGCAAGGTAAGGAATGAGGAGGAGTTGTTGAGTTAAACAGTATGAATTGTTCATAGTGACAGAGAAAAGAAAAGCTGCAGTGGAAAAGCCAGGGAAAGGGCTAATTAGAATAAATTCAAGAGAATATTTAAGGAAAGAAAGTCAATAAACTGACCATAGATTATTCTTTCAAGATGTTTTTTAGTCTATTTGCAAACAGTTGTAGATAATTTTCCTTCTTCATACTTGTTAAGATATTGATATCTTTTCCTTCTTCATACTTGTTAAGATATTGATATCTTCTTATTTCCAAAAACAATTTATATATCTTTATGTATCTTTTCTTTTGACTTTTGTGCTTTTGGTTTCATATCTAGAACCATTGCCTAATCCAAGGTCACAAAGATTTACTCCTATGCTTTCTTCTAATAGTGTCATAGTTTTAGTCATTATGTTTACATCTGTGTTAATTTTCATAGTTAATCTGAGTTAATTTTCATATATGATGTGAGGTAGGGGTCCTATTCTATTCTTTTCCATGTTGGTATCTATTCTTTCCAGAACCATTAGTTGAAAACACTATTTGTTTTTCCCAGTTGAATTGCCTTGGGATACTTAAATGTCAATTGACTATAAACATAATGATTTATTTCTGGACTCAATTCTATTCCGTTGATCTGTATGTTTAAATGTACTCCAGTGCTACTACTGTAGCTTCATAGTAAGTTTCAAAACTGAGATATGACTCCTACAATTTTGTTCTTGTTTATCAAGATATGGTTGGCTATTTTGCATTTCCATATTTATTTAAGATTCAACTTTTAAATCTTTGTAAAAAAATGGTTTTTAGGGATAGTATTGAATCTGTAGATAAATTGGGGAGTGTTGCCATATTAATAATAACATTTCCATTTCAAGACGATAGTATACTGTACCACTTATTAGGTCTTTTTAAATTTCTGTCAACTATGTTTTCCTGTTTCTGGATACAGATCTTATATTTCTTTGGTGTCCCAGTCTGGGTTGCTGTAACAGTGTACTATAGACTGAGTGTCTTAAACAACACAAATTTATTTCTTACAGTTCTGAAAGCTGGGAAGTCTGAGATAAGGGTGCCAGCAGAGTTGATTTTTGTGAGGTCACTCTCGTTTGCAGAAGGCCATTTTCTCACTGTACACTCACACAGTGAAGAGCAGCATAAGACATCTTATGTCTCCTCCTCTTTATAGGAGGGCATTCATCCAATTCATGAGAGCCCCACCCTCATGACCTAATTACCACCCAAAGGCCTTACCTCCTACCCCTAATACTATCAGATTGGGGATTTAGGCTTCAACATGAATTTGGGGGGATATATACATACAGTCCCATAGCATTTGGTTAAAATTATTATGAGGTATTTTTTCTTTTTTTATATTATTGTAAATGTCATTGTTTTATTGTTTTCTTAATTTCCTATATGTGTCATTCATTGGTAGTGAATAGAAATATAGTTGATTATTGTATACTGATCTTAAATTCTGCAACCCCACTAATTTATTTCTAGTAGTTTGTGTATGTATATTCCTTAGGATTTTCTATATAAAAGATGATATTATCAGCATATAGAAATAGATTTTGTGGTTCCTTATGATTCTGTATCTCTTTTCTTTTTCTTGCCTATTTACCCTCTCTAGACCCTGTAGAACACTGCTGAATAGAAGTATTAAAAGCAGAAATTCCTGTGTTTTTCCTGATCTCAGAGGGAAAGCTTTCAGTCTTTCACCATTAAGTGTGATGCTAACTGTTAAATTTTGTAACAACTCTTTATCAGTTAGAGGGAGTTCATTTTTATTCCTAGTTGTTTAAGTGGGGTTATTTTTAATCAGGACAGGATGTTGAATTTTATTAAATGCTTTTTCCCTGTCAATTGACATCATAATGTGATTTTGTCCTTTTTTCCTTTTTAATATTGTGTATTATGTATCACATTGATTTTTATGTGTTAAACAAACTTGCATTCCTGGGATAAATCTTACTTGGTCATGATGTGCAATCTTTTTTATACATTGCAGAACTTTTACATCTATGTTCAAAATGGATATTGATCTTTAGTCTTCTTATGATATTTTTTTTCTGGTTGTGGTATCAGAGTAATAATGGGTGGTATTAACCTTTGACAACCTCTTTTATTTTACTTGTGTCTCTGAATCTAAAGTATGTTTCTCTGACTCCTTTGCCATGCATATACTTGGACATGATTTCTTTTAATTTTATTCTGACAGTTTCTGCCTTGTGATTGAAATATTAAAATATTTAGTCAATTTGTGTTTACTATAATTACTGAATAGGTAGAATTAATATCTGTCATTTTTCTACTTGTTTCATAAATATCCTATTTTTTTCTGTTCCTTTGTTTCTAAGTTAAAGACTCCTTTGCATTAGATATTCCATAGAGAAACATTGTAATTTTTTTCTGTTACTATATTTTTGAGTTATTTTGGTATTGGCTACCTGAGTGATTACAATTAACATTTTAACATAATGCATCCTGACTACTTAATTTCAATTATATACAAAAAATATCTGTCCAATGTAACTCTGTTTCGAACTCCCCTCCTTTGTGCTATTATTGCTGTGTAAGATTTTGAAGCTGTCCTTTGTTCCCTTGTTTCTGGGATTTCTCGTTTACTTTTTAGCTCATCACACAACCTTGAGCTCTGTCAAGTTACTCCTCAAACAAGTAAGAATACGCCTTTCTTCCTGAACTCTATCTGAAATGCCACTACAAGAACTGGAGAGTGTTTTAAGGGGGATTTGCGTACCTGTGAATCTGTCACTGAGTTTTTGTTGCTCCCTTCTCTCAACAATCAAATATCTTCTGGTTTCTTTTATCACTCTTATTTGCCCTCTCAAGAGTTTATCATTTTTTTGGCAAGAGGGTTATTTCTGTTATCATATTAAAAATAAAAGCCAAAATGCTGTCGATAGGCTTTTAAGTCTATCCACTTGTTAAACTGACTGCATGCTTACCAAACAACAATGAAAGTACCATTGCAATGAACATTTTAACTTAAAGTACTCTACTTAATTTTCTATAATGTGTAAAAAATATCCTCCATTATATCTCTGTTCCCAACACCCCTCTTTTGTGCTATTAATGTTATAAAGGATTTTGAAGCTCTCCTTTTTGAAAGGGGGTAGTTAGATAACACAGAGAAAATGTATGCTAATCAGGCTTAAAGATAACTAGTGTTAGCCTGCTAAGTTTGTCTACCATTAAAAGTAAGAAGTGACACTGTAGTTTTATATATAATTCTGTGGTAAGTTGTCTTAGCATGGTTCAACCTTTTCTAGTCTGACCAACTGAGAAATACTAGCGGAAGTCTGAAAATTTGTTCACCATTATTTAGACTTCGATGAATTCTCTGAAGTAATATACCTGATAGTAATTTCTGAGCAACTTATGGTGATCTCCTCTGGTGATAGTCTGTGATTGACATATACTCTGTTTTTAATTTAAAATTCCTTCAACACAATCTTCTGTACCTTCACACAAGCTCTCAAGCTTGTGCTTGTTATTAAGAATTTAGTCCTGGCATACTTAAGCCCCTTCCAGATCAAAATCAACCAGGGAATGGCTGAGAGCCATAGAAATGGTTCATTTTACCACTTTTTTTTTTTAAACCAGAGAGCCTTCTGTTGTGGGAGATAATCTTCCTGGTCTCACACAATTAGTTTTCTAGCCTTACTTTTCATTCCATTTAGAAACCTGTGGCATCAGGATTGGTGGAAGTAAGGTGCTTCTGAAGTCTACTCTTCTAAACTTAGCTAGAAGTACATATTGGGTGGAAATCAGGGAACATAGAGTTCAAGTCTTGGTTCTGTTTCTTCCGTAAAAAAATGAGTCAGTATTGCATTTATTGTCAATTTGAATGTTGAATATTTTACTCAGTACTCATGACCAATCTATTCAAATAAGTTGCAAATTTTCCTGAGTTTGATGTTTTCTGGAATGGAATACATAACTTTCTTCAGTCCTATAAGAAAAGATACATTCCCTTAGCAAATATTTAAGGCTTTGACTTTTTCTATAAATTGCAAGGTAAAAATGAATTTGGGGAATAGCATTATGCGATGGGGGGACACATTTTTACTTTTTCATTCTTGGAGGTGGTCAACATCTTGCGAAATTATCACATTTAATTTTATTTGTAATATTTGGAGACCAAATGTGTTATAATCCTTTAGTTGTTTATATCAAATTACATCTTCTTTAAGCTTTACTCACTTCTCCACAATCACATCAGAGATCTCAGATTTCTGTGCTCTAAAAATCTAGAGAAGAGCCAGACCCCAGTCTAAGAACTCAATGTTTATCATGCTGTTGATGACCATCTTCTGTTCTCAGGCCCCGAGGTTTCTATCTGATGCTCATGTAATACTCCACAAAAATTTCCCCACCCCAGGATCTCATCAGAAAACACTCCTGACCAACATCTCTTCCATGACATCCTCTCTAGTATCAGGAGAAGCTAAACTCACCCTGGGCTCCAGCCACTTTACTTCACCTATTCAAAACACCTCCGTTTCTTCCTCATCCTACATACTCCACTTGAAAATCTAAAATAATTGTTTTCAATGGATCCTTGAGAAAAGTAATACGGGCCTCTAACTCTTATAGTAGTTTTCCCTAAATAATTCATCATGTTATACATGAAAAAATTTATATGCTTGTTTTTAATATTTGGGCAGGGCAGGAATGAAAGCTTAATTTTATGCCCTTCCATCCAACTACATTTGAATGGTGCATACTGCATAATCTAAATCAACTCTTTTAAAAAATTGCTACTACTCCAGCAGTCTGCCTCTGTGCCCTATCTTGCGCTTCTGTGCAACAGGCAGAACCTCTCTTTGCCTGAGGAGTAATTGATTATTTACTATATTCTAGAATGTAGCCTACCTCCTGGCCCAGTGGAGCTGTTCATTAGTATTTGTCAAACAACTTTTTCAGAACCAAATCAATCAATTAATTAACTAATAGATGAGGATTACAGTGACAGGAGAGCAATACAAGAATACTCTGCCTCTGTTTATAGTGATTCTCATGCCTTTATTTTCTTCTCTTACTCTTCAGACCAGTATCTCAGAGTTTCTTTCTCCAAATGACAGGATGAAAGCAGAGACAAAAAAGTGACATCTCATTTCCTCAGCAGTAGGAGAAGAAAGCTTAGGGGTATTAAGAAATATTCACTGTAAAGATGATGAGTTTAGTCTGTATCTGGGTGATCCTGGCTTCATAGAATCAGTTAGGAAGAATCTCTCCTCTGATATTCTGGAACAGTTTCATCAGATCTTCTGTGTAGGTTCTTCTGTGTAGGTTTTCTAGAATTGGCTTTGAATCCATCTCGTACTGGGCTTTTTTTTTCTTGTGAAATTTTTTGATACTGATTCAATGGCACTACTCGTTATTGGTGTGTTCAGAATTTCTATACCTTCTTGGCTCAATACTGGGAGATTTTGTGTTCCCAGGAATTTGTTCATTTGCTCTAGACGTTATAGTTTGTTAGCTTATGGTTGTTCTTAATAGTTTCTAATCATCTTTTGTATTTCTGTGATATCAATTGTAATTTCTTATAAAAATGATTTCTAATTTTGTTTATTTCGATCCTCTCTCTTCTTTTTTTGTGTTGTCTTGCTGGTGCTCTATCAATTTCATTTATCTTTTCAAAGAACTAACTTTTCGTTTTACTAATCCTTTGTATTGTTTATTTGGTCTCTATTTTAATTTTTTTGTTTTTGTTGCTCTACTCTGATCTTTGTTATGACTTTTCTTCTGCTGACTTTGGATTTGATTTGTTCTTGTTTTTCTAGTTCCTTGAGGTGCAACATTAGGTTGTTAATTTGTGAACTTTCTATTTTTTTGATGTATGCATTTAATGCTATAAACTTCTCTCCTAACAATGCTTTATCTGTATCCCAGAGGTTTTGAAGTATTACATTTTAATTTTCATTTGTTTCAAATTTTTTTAAATTTCTTTCTTAATTTCTTCATTGACTGTATGATTGTTCAGGAACATTTTGTTTAATTTCCATGTATTTGTATGGTTTCAAAAGTTCTTCTTGGTATTGATTTCTAATTTTATTCCACTATGGTCTGAGAAGATATGTGAATTTTTTAAAAGATCTAATTTATCGAGACTTGTTTTGTGACCTAATATATGATCTATCTTGGAGAATGTTCCATGTGCTAAAGAAAATAATGTACATTCCGCAGTTGTTGCATAGCATATTCTACAAATGTCTGTTAGGTCCATTTGGCCTAAGTCCCATTAAAGTCCAAAGTTTCTTTGTTGATTTCTACATTAATGATCTGTCTAGTTCTGTGTGAGTGGGGTGTTGAAGTCCCACACTATTATTATATTGTTGTCTGTCTCTGTCTTTAGATCTAGTAATATTTGTTTTGTGAATATGGGTAATCTAGTGTTAGATCTATATATATTTTTTACTTGTTCTATCCTCTTGCTGAATTGATCCTGTTAACAGGATCAACATATAATGACCTTCTTTGTCTTTTGTTACTGTTTTTGATTAAAAGTCTGTTTTATCTGATATAAGTATGGCTGCTCCTGCTTTCTTTTGGTTTCTGTTTGCATGAAATATCTTTTCTACCCCTTTACTTTCAGTCCATTTTTCTTTACTGGTATGGCTAGTTTCTTATAAGCAGAGGATATAGTTAGGTCATTTTTAATCTATTATGTCTATATATCTTTCAAGTGAAGTATTTAATCCATTTAAACACAAGGTTAATATTTATTTGTGAGGTTTTTTTTCCTATTATTTTGTTAATTGTTATGTAGTTGCTTTATAAATTCTTTGTTTCTTTTTGTTGCTGTTGTCCTCTGTCTATCTTTGTCCTTTGGTGGAATTTTGTCATGTTGCCATATAATTTTTTTCTCTTCCTCCTTTGTGTAATTGTTTTATAAGAAATGTGAGTCATTTGGGGTAATTGAACTTTTAAAGAACTGAATCATTGTTCATCAGTTTATCAGATTCTAGGTCTGATAATAAATGGTAACACAAACAATTATATGATCACTTAACAAATTGTTTTCCTTAGAATTTAAAATTAGATTTTCAGGCTATTTTCTCTCTTTTTTGCTTCTATGCTTTTGAATGATTATTGTGTGTAAGACCCAAGGTATTAATATATGTATGTGTGTGTTGTTTCCGTGTGTGTGCACAGAAGTGTGTGCATCAAGGCACAAGGTGGAACTGTATTATTTAACTGGATTCATTCCTTAGAATGATCCTGGAAAAGGTCTCTTAAAAACGTGGGAAAACTCACTATAGGTAAACCTTAAATTTATGAATCATAGGCACTTACCAATAATGTATTCTTTTCTTTCTTTTTAAGGACTGAGATATTTCCTTTCCATTGCATAATGCTGTGTGGATGAGCTCAAAACCTGTTTGTTGAATTGAAGATAAATACCTTGGAAACAAAATGTCACAATTTTTAGAAGCATCTAAATACATTTAATTTTGTTTCCTTTTTTTCAACAAATGTTTTGATAGGTTAAATACCTACTTGCTACTTTTGAAAACTAGCAGCTTAAAAATGTGAAATCTGATTGTTGATTCGGGCTGATAACTAACAGAGATTTTCTGGAAACTACTCTCAGGCAGTTTCTGACAGCCTTTCTTCAAAGCCTTCATCAATGCCTTGGTAGAAGGCAGCTTGCCTTTGAAAATGCACTATCTGAAACATTCTGAAAACTCACAGCACCTGTAGGTGCAAACAATCTTTCTGCAATGTGAATTGCAGGGGATAGACATTCTAGCATTTTATAGTGCTGAGATTTACAAAAAAGCAAGGACCTTTTGGACACAAGGTTAGTACCCCCTTCAAGTCCCATATTTTAGGGACCATGCCACTGACATAAAAGTATTTAAGAGGGAAAAGTGCCTCTGAAAAGAGGAAGAGATTTTGAAGGCCTAACTGCTTTAGATTTTGCACTGTGTATGTTTTAGTGTGATAGGTTCTCACTGAAAAAAAGTTACTATATTACTTAAAATTGCTGTATTTTACTCAGTTCAAATATCTGTGGTTTTTGATCTAACATAACTCAGAGCTAGATGCTTGGGGAAATGTCTTCAGCAGATTCATAAGAATAAGAAAAACTGGATCTTGACAGATTTACTGACAGAATATAAAAAGGACCCTGAAGGAGGCAACAATTCTGACAGGTTTTGATGGGGAGTAGAGGGAGTCAGGATTTTGAAAGATTTGTGAAAAGCCAAATTCTTACCTCCTCATCTTTAGCATAGCCTCTGATCTGGTGTTAAATAACATTGCTGGGTATAATCCAGGAGACTGATGTATTTCAGGCCAATAGTAGACTCTATGTAAAGTATGATATAATGTTCCTATTCTGAGAGCGTACAAAAAGCACGAACAAAGAAAGTTTTAACCACATATGATGTAAAACATTTTTCATGAATATTTGACTTTTTTTAAGAAAATAATGTTACTTGATTGTTGAAAACATATTAAAGAAACAGAATCAAGCCATGTACTTCTTACCTCCTCATCACCTAAAGAAATAAATGTTCTTTGTAGTACATGTAATATTCCACAGTGTGTTTTTAACCATATCAACATATTTCAAACAATATGATAGATCGGATTTTGCATTGTATTTTTACTGGATAAAATACTATTTGCTACATTGTTGTCACTTTTTTTTTTTTTTTTTGCTATATTTCATCTCTCCCTCCCAGAATCCTGACCTTTTAAGTTAATGAGTATTAAGAACTTAGTATTAGAACTTTTTTATTAGCATACAATTCTAATTATGCATATATGCAAATATAGTTATATTGATTTATTTATAAAAAGAATATTCTATTACATATGTTTCCTAGAAAGTCCTTTTTCACATTTAACAATAAGCTATGAATCTCCTATCAGGGCAAAAGCAAGGGAAATTCTTTTATTAGATGTATATTTTTCAATAGTATATATGGAATAAAATTTATTGAGATGGTTATTAAAATCAATCATTATTATTTTTTAATTGCCACTGCAAACCCAATACATATTGCCTTACATAGTAGTGCTTTTAATTCTATAGGATAGATTCCTGAAAGTTAGGATTGTTATAATTAAATGATAACAGCATTGCCACATTGTATTTCCAAAACAGCGTATATAATCATAATTCTTCCAGGAGAATGTAACAGTGCATGCTAACTTACATTCTTGCCAGAAGTTGGTGGGTCATATATAAATTTCATTCTCAAATGTGAAAATACATCTTATTTTTCATTCTTATTCAGTGTCAAAAATATGTTCAATTAAGAAAAGCCCACTAGTTATCATAAGTAATATTCTTGAAATTTGATATAGGTTACTTAAAATTATATTAAATTTGATTTAAAAATTAATTTGCTTTTTGTAGAAAACCTTACAGTGTCTTTTGAAAAAGAAATATACAAATGTAAAGATGAGAATGGACAAATAGTTTGACCCAGAATGAAACTACTACTGAGAATGATTTGAACTACTGAGAAAGATTTCTCAAA
Source organism: Lemur catta (assembly GCF_020740605.2). NCBI lineage: Eukaryota > Metazoa > Chordata > Mammalia > Primates > Lemuridae > Lemur > Lemur catta. The sequence goes on along the minus strand of NC_059134.1, from coordinate 38,072,416 downwards.
GAAAATCATTTTATGCTTATTGTATGCCTTTCTTGAAAATTACTGTAAAAATTGTTAGTCCCAGAAATATTTCCAAGTGAGTACTTCTGTCAATTTGATCATTCCAAGTTTTCCATAAATCCTCACGTAAACGTCTTGACACCACTTTAATTATTCTTAAAGTTACTTATAAGTGCTTTTACTGAATTATCCTTTATAGCAAGAGAATTCTAAATGGGCAATTAGGCTCTTTATTTGAAAGATTACACTAAAAAGAAAGTTTCTCTTGTGTTTGGACTAGATTTTCCATTCTTTACCTTGCTAGTCTCATTAGAAATGCACATAATTTATCACTTTATTACTAGTAACATTTAAACTTTTTAACATGTTTTAGCAGAGACAATGCTTGGTATTCATACCACATCTTCTTTTTGGGCACAGAAAATACATTCCAAATCCTCCCTTGCAATTAGACTTGGATCATGTTAAGTAATATTGTATTGACTTGGAATGTGGACAGAAGCCACAAAAGTAAGGCAAGCCGCTTGCAGGCCTGGCACTTTAAACACCTACAACTGTCTAGTTTTATTTCTCTTTGAAGCCTTGTGTTCCACATGGCATATCTACAAAAAGGAAGAGAGCTCTCTCATCTTTATGGCATTAAGATGCGTGTGAGATATAAACCTTTATTGTGTTAATATACTAAGATTTGGGGGTTAATATGTTATCTTAGTGGAGCCTATGTATTCTGACTAATGCATACGGTTTGGAATATCTTCCATGGTCTGACATATTTTTCTTTCTAGAATCATATCTTTAACTTTCTTCACCCCACATCACCAGACCCTGATGGGCAGCAAATCTTTAGTGAGTGCCTACTGTGAAGTAAATCACTGCCTTGCGCTTTGCCTCCTATGATAATTTGCTGTCAAGTATTACCATTTATAGTGTTTTAAATGTCCATTTTTGTGTCATTTTTTTCACACCGTTCTTTGCCTAGAACATTCATGCTCTCTTTCATTTGTTCCACACCTTCTATTCTTTTGCCTCTATCACTTTTCTTCATTTTATAGTAGGTAATAGGGAGTGGGGGACAAAATAAAATCCAAGCTAAATAATCCAAAATAAAATATAATGAAACTCTTTTCCTGAGAGTCTTTTTGTAACACTATGGACTATGTTTAGTACTTGCTTGAGGGGCATCATAAAAAGCCCCATGGTAATATTCATTAAATTTTGTTTAACTATCTGGGATCCTATGCGAGAAGTGATCATGTCAATCTTGTGTATTTCTGTACTAAATACCTGGCAAAAAAATAGGCTCTCAATATAAATGAATTGATTAATGAATTAATTTTTATTTGCAAAGTCATTGAACACCAGCAAGTGGTTGTGAGTAGTTTCCTTCTATAAAATGCTTCTATTTATAGATCACTTCATGAGGCACAATGGTAAGAAATAAACTGATGGATTGGCAACTATTGCTTCCCTTGACAAACTGGAAGAGTTATGCTTCCGTATTTCCCTTTAATACCTGAAATTTTGAATACAGTGATTCATTAATATATTTACTCACTATACTGATTTTTCAAGAAATATTTTATTAAAACTCTAAAAATTCATTTCATAATCATAAATTCTATCTCCATAATTTAAAATAACTAATTGAAAAGTATTGAGTGAAGCATTAAGTTGTCTTTTCAATACAGTGTCATAAAGTTCTGATGTTCTTTGTAATACCTGTTTTACCTTAATCATATGTATATTAAAATTTGGTGAAATAAAAATGTTTTGAAAAATATCATTTCTCAAAGATATCAGTAAAACTGGGCCAGGCACAGTGGCTCACACCTATAATCCTAGCACTCGGGGAGGCCGAGGCAGGAGGATCGCTCGAAGTCAGGAGTTCGAGACCAGCCTGAGCAAGAGCGAGACCCCGTCTCTACTAAAAAATAGAAAGAAATTATCTGGACAATTAAAAATATATAGAAAAAAAAATTAGCTGGGCATGGTGGCGCATGCCTATAGTTCCAGTTACTCGGGAGGCTAAGGCAGAAGGATTGCTTGAGCCCAGGAGTTTGAGGTTGCTGTGAGCTAGGCTGATGCCATGGCACTCTAGCCCGGGCAATAGAGTCAGACTCTGTCTCAAAAAAAAAAAAAGAAAGAAAGAAAAAATGCAGTTTTATATCACTGAGAACATATTTGGGCAACTTTGCTATGATAAGTACAGCATTTCTTCCAAGAAAAGATCCACAGATTGATGATTCCCTAGTTTGACTTAGTGTAACAAAAATAGTGATATAATATACCAAAATAACTTTGAAAAAAAGACCAATTGAACTTGAGGTAGAGTAGTACCCCACACAAAATAATCAAAGTAGAAATTTAAAAAAAATGGTGATAACAGACAGTATCTGAAAGAAGATGCCATCAAATAAATCATCTTCTCTTTGCTGTAATGTTATAAATGTACTAGGTAATAATAGATATAAAAACATATTACCAGTTTCTCTGTTGAGGAATAAGATTTTAACTGAAGTGCAGGAAATTAAAAAAATTAACTGATAAAAGTCATAAAAGATTGATTGCCATAGAAAAAATAAGTACACTTGTCTTGAACATTACAAGATAAACAGGATTTTATCAATATGCTATCATAACATGATATCCAGACTGTCTGAAAGACTCGACCCTGCCCAGGAGAGCACCTGATCAGTAATGTGTGAGGGTAGTTATCCATGGATAGATCTGTTGAAATATTGAACCAGAAAGTGATACCCAGACTGAGACAATATGAACACATTCAAAAAGAAGAGACTAAAACAAAGTTATGTTAGCACAGAGAAAGAAGAAATTGAAGAGAGCGAAATAAAGCAAGAGTTAGAAGATTGGGGTTGCCTGGAGATGTTTTTCTAAAGGACCAACTTTGGTGAAAAGGAGGTTGCTATGTGATGTGAATTAAATCAGTGGATTATTAAGACTTGTTTTTCTCATCTGTAAAATGGAGATAGCATTATATACATTGCTGGATTTTGTGAAAATTAGAATTAATCTGTACCTATTCAATATTGATAGTTATTGTTAGGTGCATGACTTCATTCATCAGATATATGCATAAATATCTATCATTCTTTAGATGCTCTGGTAAGTGGTAGAGGTTTGAAGACAAATATGCTAAAGGCCTTCCTTTGTTAGGGTCCTAGGCTAGCTGGGAGAGACAGATAAGGCGAATGAATTAAAGAAAGAAAAAAAAATGAAACAAAATATTATTACATAGGAGCAATACTAGAAGTCTATATTTGCTGCTATAGAGGTACAAAAGGAGAAGTAAACTTTATATTGGGGGATAGAGCTTTGAAATTACCCTTCAATGCAGTCTTGCAAGATGAACTACAATTGGGAAAGGCTCTTTACAGGCAAGACTGTGAAAAGGGAACATAAGCTTAGTGGCATGCAATGGCCTAGTAGGCTTGAAAACTGAAATCAGTGTTATGAGGATGGAGAATGGGTGTGACTTAGTAAAGCAAGAGACAAGGCAAAAAATCTAGTGTTAGGGTCATGTTATTCAGGTTTTTATATAACATATTAAATAGGGCTGTATTTAAAACTAATCATGGTTAGCAGTCTGAACTAAGTGGGGATGGAGAGGCAGACATGAATATATAACAACTGCATTTTTCTAGCACTGCAAGGGCTGTTTTGTTCCCCTCATTAGGGCACTTCCACGTAAATGGCACAAGGATTTGTTGTGGCAGAAGTGACCTTATGTGACATTTGCTGTCACTCTGAATAGGTTTAACTAAATTCACACATCTCCTGTGACTTTGTATCAAATTCACCATGAGGGCTTCCTTAAAATGACTCAACAAACTATAGACCCATGTTCCCTGGGGCAAAGATAGCTTTCAAAGGGACTTGTCAATGTAATTAACTACTAAAATTTAAACATTTAGGTAGTAAATGTATAATACTTGACTACAGCAATCTGCCTTTGCCCTGTTTGGATATTATCCCAGAGCGTATAGCTAAAAAGTCAAAAAGGACTTGAAAAGAAAATAAAGTGATATCTAAAATTGGGATTCAACATTTGGAGAAAAATTGTAGGATATAAACTATGGAAATCATTTAGATACATTTTTTTAAATTGACAATATTAGATATTTCTGTAAGTAGGCTTTTTGTTAATGGTAGAATGGTTCTTATCACTCTTCTCTTCAATACCCATTTATTATGTACCTACTAGTAAGTGGCAGATTTTGAGTGCTGCCGATTTGGCAAAAGCTGAGCATGCCCCTGCCTTTGACCCTTTGCTTGAAATGCACTTGCTTCACATAGCCGTATTTATAAATCTCTTCTGATCTCTGCTCTTAGGTCACCTTCTCAGGGAGACTTTCTCTGACTCCTTACATATAATAACAATGACCACCCTACCCCACCCCGCCCTCTCATTTCTCATTCCTCTTACCTGCTTTGTCTTCCTCCATAGTAACTATCATCACCTGGCCTTCTATATATAACATTTACTTGTTTATTTATGTCTTTTCTCTCTAGAATTGAAGGCATGCACTGTGTTTTGCCACTGTTCTTTCTCTTTTTTATTATAGCTAAAAGGAAGATGCTTGCTTTCTCTTTTCTGGTACTAGTCATTTTCCCTGGATCTTGCATTCTAGTCTCTTTCAGATTCAAGTCCCTTCCAAGAATGGGCACCCAAATGGCACAAGAAGAGGCAAGCAGTAAAATTAACCAAGAAACGACAATTTAAACACGTTACGTCTGAAAAACAGATTAAGATCCACACAGTTATAAGGGAAGGAGAATCAGACATAAACAACTGAAGTACAAATACTTTTGTGATATACTCATGGATTGACAGATAAGCAGAAATTAGATACTTTGGTATATTCTCATAGTATTTTTCTTATTATGTATATATGATTTTTCTTTTCATTTTGAAGATTTTTTTTCCCTTTACATTGTGTTCATCACAGAAGCATGAGATTAAATTGTCCACATCCTGCAGGTTGAACTTTCAGAAAATGTTCCTTTTCTACTGTTAATTAAGCCAACAATCAATTCCTTTATAGTTTCTGAAGATTTCAAGAGAATATATATGGAGCACAAAAGTACAAGACATTTGAATAGTGACTCTGGGATGATTGTTGTATTAGCTAAAGATATAATATCTGAGCTGGAGGGTGGACAGGCTGGTGTAAACTAAGTTATCTCATGAGTGTCCTCAGCCAAACCCACCCTATCACAAGATATATTTGATTATGAAATGTGTGGAGATATCATTCTAAATGCTATATATACATATGTATGTATATATAGTATTGATGCCTTGAACTATGAAGAGAATGAGAAAACTTGTTGATTGGTTTGGGAAAATAGGTCTCAGACACAGTTACTACTTTAAGAATTTTGTCCTCAGCAGGCATATTTCTTCCGCCCTGTCTTTTCCCATTGTCATCATTAACATATCAAGGAGTTCTGTTGAATTCTGATAGAGTAACTCCTGAAGTTGGCTCACTGTTTTTGGAAGGAGCCCATTAAATAATTATCAGTCTAACTAACTGCCTAGCATGGAAGGTCCTAAAAATACTTCCTGGGGGAAGGGGGTTAAACCACAGTTTTCATCTCTGAAGATGAACCCCATCTTCCTCTTTGTCGGTAGAGTAGACATTTTTTTTGGCTCAGTAGGAGCAATTGTCTTTCTTCCTCTTAACCTCTGTTAAGGTGGGTTATTTTCCTCTGCAGCTAAATGGAGCAAAATGTTCCTGAAAGCTTTTGCCAGATCAGTTCTGCTTTCTCTGCTCCCTGTTGGAAAAAAAATTGCCTCTTTAGAGTGGTGAGCTTTCTCCTCTACTTTCTCTCATGACCTTTTACCCTCCTTTTTTATTCAATGGAAAACCCCATTTGGTTCACTTTATATCCTGCTTATCCCACTAATAGTATCTCCAGCATTTAGTCCATAATATTGGCATCACTGAGTTCCTTAGGGTTACATATGGTGGTTCAGTTATCTATTGCTGTGCAACGACTATTCCAAACTTGCTGCTATAAAGCACAACAGTCATTTAGTTTGATCAGAAATCTGCAGTTTGGGCAGAGCTCAAGGGGGACATCTTATCTCCTCCTCAAAATAGTGTCATTTGAGGTAACTTGAAGACTGGAGGTTGAAATTATCTCAAGCCTTGCTCAGGTTCTTGAGGTTAATACTGATATCGATTGTCAGCTGACACCTCACCTGGGCCCGTCAGCCAGCACATCTACACATAGCCTCCCCTAACAGTGCAGTGGCTAGGTTCAAGAAACAAACATTTAAAAATACAGTAAGTGGAAGGTGCCAATTTCTTAAAGCCCAGACCCAGAAAATGGTGGTAAATCCTTGGCCTAACAATTCTGGAGCCCAGATTCCAGAGGAGAGATAAGAGGAATGTCAGAAAATTTTGAGTCCATGTGTTACAACTTGTACAGTTCTTATTCTGTTAACATATTACTGATGTTTCTCTGCACACTCATCCAGTGCCAATACAGAAGTCCTCTCACCCATCCATGGTTTCACTTCCTGGGGTTTCTGTTACCCATTGCAAACTGTGGTTAGAATAGGTGAGTATAGTACAATAAGGTATCTTGAGAGAGAGAGAGAGAAACTAGGTTCACATAACTTTTATTATATTATATTGTTATAATTGTTCTATTTTATAACTAGCTATTTCTAATCTTGTACTGTGCATAATTTCTAAATTCAGCTTATCATAGGATATACATATAGAGGGAAAACCATAGTATTTATGTAGCATTTGGCACTATCTATCTACAGTTTCAGGCATCCACTAGGGGTCTTGTAACGTATCCCTTACAGATAAGGGGGGACTGTTGTATCCCCCAAATTCTCATTCCATTGAAGCACCAGGCTCAGGCTTGAGTTTTAGGACTTTATCATCTTTACCATGTCCAGGTACAAATGAAACTCCTTCAGTTTACTCTCTACTACGGCTCCTCAAAAACATTTCCATTTGACACTATGACCTGAGGATTAAAGAGACAAGTTATCTTCTCCCTATACATTCATTTTACACTGACATTTGAAAAGAGAGAAACTGGCAGCATCAAGCATTCTCTGACCCGTAACAATTACGAAGCAAATAATACACAAAATGTATTTCCAATTTCTTGATTCAGGCCCCGTGAATGATTCTTTCTTAACTCCGCCTTTTAAACTCTTGTTTCTACCCTTAGAATCATCCTGTTTTTCTTTCTAAATAAAATTGCACTTGCAAAGATATTGCCTTTTCAATCTACCCCTAAGAAGTTTGGTTTCCAAAGGTCTCTTTTCACTTTGTACTGTCTGTCACTTTCAATCCAAGCTGGCCGTGTTTCTATCAGTGTAGTTTTCTTTTAAAAAAAAAAAAAGCATGTAGGTTCTTTATGAATCTTCACTGCATTAGAAAAAGAGCTCAACCATAGATCTCTGCATGATAAGCCCTCCTCTACATCACACTTACTGTGAAGCTGTAGCTGAAAACCCTTAAGATTTTAAGAAGCTCTCTTGTTTAAGGAGAATATCCGTGAGGCACACTCCTAAGCTTTTTAGAGGATCTTTTATCTATAAGGTCTATGAGGCGCAGCCTTCGATCTTTCTGAAGCCTTAACAAAGGGTTTCACAGTCATGCCCTTAGCTTCATCTTTAGATCATGTTTTCCTAAAAGTGCATGGGCTTGATCTCTGCTCTGAGATCTTTTCTTATTTTGAGGATTCCCTGCTGGCTGTAGAGGCTGGGAATGACAATGAGTTTTATTTTCAAACCCAGCAAGTCTTGGCTCCTTTATACTTAACCGTTCTGTTTTTGGCTTATCTTTCCCTTATAGTATTTTATTATAGGGAGCCAAAAGAAGCAAGGTGGTACTTTTACTATTCTAACTGGAAATATCCACCAGATGATCAGGGTCATTAATTGTTTTTCCTATGTTTCATATTACTGGAGGTGACACTATTGCCAAACTTTTTGCCATTACATAGAAAGTGTCCCCTATGATTCAGCTTGCAATAACAGTCTCTTACTTTCCTTTAACCACTTAACGATAACCTTCTTGAGGTCCTTTAGACCCCTGGGCAAACTTCAGCCTTTTACTAAAAGGCTCCCCAGTGCCCTTCCACTTTCCATGTATAGCCTACAGTCAAAGCCAGTATCTCATGTTTTAAGTTGTTATTGCAACACCTGTTTCAGTTTCCAAATTTGTTTAAGTTACCTAATACTGCATGAAACACCCCAAAATTAATGCATAAAAAGCAGCCATTTCATTATATTCATTGATTCTATAGATTAGGAGTTGGACAGGGCATATCAGAAGTGACATTTTTCATCCAATGAGGCCTCAGCTGGAAACACTGAAGGCTGGAAGTGACTCCACGACTGAGACTGGACTCATCTGAAGTAGAGCTTTCCCATAAAACTTTCTGTGATGATGGAAATGTTCTATGTCTGCATGGCCCATTGTAGTAGCCACTAGCTGCACGTGGCTACTGAATGTGACTAGCAACACATTACATTTATTTTCAATTAATTTAAGTTTAAATTTAAGTGGTAACATGTGCCTTGTGGCTACTATTTTAGACATCACAAATCTTATGGCTCACTTGCTAACACATATGGAGTTTGATTCTGGCTGTCCTCTGGGACCTAACCCACAAGTAACTTCACCACATGTTCTCCCTGCTTCTTAACACAGTGACTAGGTTCCAAGAGCAAGCTTCCCGAAAGGACCAGATGAAGACTGCATTACTTTAATCACTTAGCCTTAGAAGTCACATAGCACCAATTCTTAGTCACAGACACACTCAAAGTTAAGGGTAGGGAACAAAGAACCCATTTCAACATCATGTTTTAAGTAGAGCATTTGGGAGAGAAGATCTGGTTGAGGTCACCTTGGGAAACACAATTTGCTACACCATCCTAAAGGGGAAGGGTGTATGGCTTATGCTTGTCATTCTGCTTTCCTATATTCTAAATTTCTTCCCTTAACTATGTAGTTAATTCATATACTCTGGATTATTTTTTCAATGTTGGGATCCCTAGACCTCATTATGTTGTTATTATTTGGTTTTAAGTTATTGTTTCTTCTGAAAATTGTCTATATAGAGAGTTCTAAATAATATGTCTATGCTATTATTGATTTTCCAAGTTTAGATATTATGTAGCATTTCCTAATTAGGAAGATGGTAGTAAACAACAATCTGTCATACTACACAAATTTTTGCTGCTTCATCCCTGTAATATAAATTTATCACATATTTTATAAATAAATATAGAATAAATATCATGAAGATCATTAATGTTAGAAAACATTATGTCTAACTTCTATAATATATTATATATTATATTATATATTCTTATATCTATAAGTAATTATTGCATATTTGGTTGGTTTTATGTGTACCATAACTTTACTTCCAGCATTTTCAAGCAGTGACATTAATTAACATTTCTGTTTCTCTGTATCCTTTTCTTTTTTACTTATTCATATTTTTAAAACATACTACTTGTAGATCTCTCTTCTTCTGCTCCAATTTTAACTGATTTTGCTTTGTGCTTGCTGCACTGCTATTATCCTGAAATTCTTTCCATCAATATCATTCTAGTCTTTTTGACCCCATGTTTTCTGGATCTCCTGTGATCTCCTATATCTTGTTTTACTTGCTGGTTTTGAAAATTATATCTTTAATTAGCTTCCTCAGTGAGGCAGCATGGGAGGTAGATTTTTGTCAGAGAACATGCTGATCTAATTTGATTTTTCTTTCCTAATTTTTGTTTGATATAAAATTGGTATAAAATTCTGATGGAAAGCTATTTCTTTCAGCATTTGCTCTTCTTGGAAAGTTTGCTGATTGTTTGATTTTTTTAAGTGTTGCTGAAGTCTGTTTTTGAATGCTCTTTCTTCAGTTTGCTATTTATTTAATTTTTTTGGTCATGTATTTGTTGTTATTTTGATGGGCAATTATTGATTGCTTTTGAAATTTCTTTTTTAAAACATCTTATATCTTGATATATTTTATTTTTTGGTGATATTAGTTATTATATTATTTTTTTCTTCTGTCTATGTCATTGTTGCTACCTCTATTTTATTCTTTAAAGTGTTTTAGTTTGGTTTTGTTCTTTAATTTTCCTACTGGAAGCTCTATGAGCATGTATGAAGCTTGTTGATTCGTATAAGAGTCTAAGGAGTAAACTGGTAGAAACTTAGCATTTTAGCTTGAGATCTGTTGTTCTTTTCTCTTTGAACCTAAAAATAAATTTTCCAATTTTTTACCTGGAAGCCATGACCCTGGCTGCCAGCATTCTTGTAGCTGATAGTGGAAGAGCCCTAGAGAGAATGAGAAGTATCTAAATAGTTAATATTTAATTTTCACTTGAGCCTGTTTTCAGAACTTCTCACTCTGGCTTTCAGCTGTATCTTGTATCTGAGACTACAGAAAAATCTCTGTTTCAACCTCACAAGAATATAATGTTCTGCTTTTCTTGGGATAGGGAATGAGCAATCACTTCACTACACACTTTGGGAGAGGGAATCTGATTGTCTAACTGCTTTTTAAAATAGGTTTTCAAAAGATCTTCCTATTTAAAGCAGTACCTCAAATCCCATCTTCTTAATTCCTTAACCTTTCTATAGTCCTATGGTGCAATTTTACTTTTTCTGATGAGCTATATAACTTATCAATACCACATTTGCTGTACATCATACATTTCTTTGCTGTTGTTGAAATCTTGAATTTTAAGTTAAGTTGTTTGTTTTGCTTAATTCTTTGTTCTTGGGGGTAGAAAAATCTTAACATTAATTCTCAATCTCCCATATGGTTTAAACAGATCTAGCAAAAATCATTAATAACTAATGGCCATTTGTTAATTTTTTAGTTTAGTGAAAGAAATAGCTAATATTTTTTAAACTAAGGAAATGCATTTCCTCAACTACCTTAATTAACTGAGGAAACAATTACTAACTCCATCTTTCCAGTCCCCAACAATAAGAAAATGTATAAGAGATAATGATGGAAAGACAAAGAAAATAATGCAGTCATTACTGGGAAGAAAAAAATATATTTTTGAGGAAAACCAAAGTAGGAATAAATGTTGCAATGTGCAGACATTAGTTTGTACACCATGAGTTATCACTAATCAAGAAGAAAGGCAAGAATGGTGTTTAAATAACTAAATCATATTTTTGTCTTTGCTCACTTACATAATATTACTTTTGTATAGTATTTCAGTTAACCATGTAACAATTATAATCTTCCATAATGTCTTCCTGGTCAAAATGGGAGCAAAATATTAAACAGGACCTGAGATGCCTCCTCCCAACTTTCCACTAAGTTGTCCATAAATACACAAAAAAATGTAAAAGTACTATTACCTGCCCAATAGAAAAGAAATGAACAACCACTACCCAGCTCACTTCCACTAAATTCATACAATTCAGTGAATAATTAACAAACTTTTTTGGGGAGAAGAGGAACTTGGAAAGGCCTTGGAAGGCATGAAAACTGAAAAAAAAATTAATATGGGTAAAAAAATCAAAGAACTTAAAACAACAGCAATAGTATATATAATTAATTCATAATTAGAGCTTTTTTCCCCTTAATTAAGACTGTATTTCAGTTTGCAAATCCAAAGAGGTCACCAAATTTCAAACAGTTTTTTAATTATTAAAGTTAATGCAAAAGCTCTGCCAGGCAGAATTTCCTCTAAAAATTATAAACAGAACTTCGATATGATCCAATGATCCCACTTCTGAGTATACATATAAAGGAAATGAAATCAGTATCTCAAAGAGATACCTGTGTCCTATTTTTATAGCAGCATTATTCACAATGGCCAAAATATATAAACAATCTAAATGTCCAACAACAGATGATTGGATAAAGAAAATGTGGTATATATAAGCCAGGTGTAGTGGCATGCACCTGCCTTTAGTTCCAGCTACTCAGGAGGCTGAGGTGCTTGAGCCCAGGAGTTAGAGACCAGCCTTTTAATATAGTGAGACCCTGTCTTAAAAAAAAAAAGGAAAAAAAAGAAAAGAAAAGAAAAGAAAATGTGAGAGATTCAGCCTTAAAACAGAAGGAGGTCATGCAATTTGTGACAGGTATGATCCTAACCTAAAGGACATCATATTCAGTGAAATAAGCCAGTCACAGAATGACAAATACTGTATGATTTCACTTATGTGTGGAGTGCAAAAACAAGTTAACTCATGGAAGCAGAGAGTAAAATGGTGGTTACCAGGCACTGAGCAGAAGGGGAAGATAGGGAGCTGTTGATCAAAGGGTACAAATTTTCAGTTGTAAGATGCATAAAATTCTGGAGACCTAATATGTAGCATGGTGGCTATAGTTAATAATGCAGTATTGTTTACTTGAAATATGATAAGAAAGCATATTTTAAGTGTCCTCACCACAGACACACATACATGTACATACACACACACATAATGGTATGTATGGGTGGTACGGGTATGTTAATTGGACTGTGGTAATCATTATACAATGTACACATATATCAAATCATCACATTTTACACCTCGAATATATACAACTTTTATTTGTCACAGATATCTCAATAAAACTAAAAAAAAAGAACTTTTACTTAGGACAGAAATACACAGACATTTTTTAAAGGTACTTTGAGTTCTCTTTATTGTAGAAGCTTAGCCTGTATCCTAAATACACAAGCATTATAAAACATTTGTTATTAAAAGTGGGTCTGATAGTATTGAGAACTACTGTTTTAAATTGGTAAATATGCATCCTGAAGTGAGAACTATTTACATTTTATTATACACAGTTACATTAAATGAGATAAACTAAGAAACCATAAAGGCAATATAGTAACTCCGTTATCAATTTCTGTGGCAAAAAATTACAATTTGTATTTTTGCCTAATCTAGATTTTATATCTCCAGGTTGCAGGTTTCTTCATTTCAATTTATATTTGTATTAATTAATTTTTATTTACAATTGACATACTAATTTTACACATTTATTGGGAAACTATGATGTTTCAATGCATATATACATTTTATGATATTTAAATCAAGGCAATTACCATATTCACCACTTTAAACATCATTTCTTTATGGTGCTAATATTCAAAATCTTCTCTTTTAGCTATCTTAATATATACACTACATTGTTATTAGCTATAGTCACCCCATTGTGTAACAGAATGCTAGAACTTGTTCTTCCTGTCTAACTGTGACTTTGCATCCATGAACTGACCTCTTCTGTGCCTACCATCCCCCTACTCTCCCCAGCCTCTGGTAATCACTATTCACCTCTTTTCTACTATGAAGTCAACTTTTTTTAGATTCCGCATATGAGTGAGAGAATGCATTGTTTCTCTTTTTGTGCCTGGCATATTTCACTTAACATAAATGTCCTTCAACTTCATCCATCTTGCCATAAATGACAGGACTACGTTCTGTTTTAAGGCTGAATGATATTCCATCGTGTGTGTGTGTGTCTGTGTGTGTATACACACAGACACACACACACACACACACACACACACATATACACACACCACATTGTTTTATCCATTCATCTGTAGAAAAGCATTTAGGTTGATTCTAATTCTTGGCTATTGTGAATAGTGCTGCAATAAACATGGGAATGCAGGTATCTCTTTCACATACTGGTATAATTTCCTTTGGATATGTACCCAGAGATCCACTGCTTAATCATGTGGTAGTTCTATTTTTAATTTTTCGAGGAACCTCCATACTGTTTTCCATAACTGCTACACTAATTTACATTTCTACCAACAGTGTGTAAGAGTTTCCCTTTTTCCACTTCCTCACCAGTATTTCTTATTTTTTGTTCATTTGATAATTGCCAATCTAGCTGGGGTAAGGTGATATCTCACTGTGCTTTTGATTGCATTTTCTTGATGGTTAGTGATGTTGAATCTTTTTTTCATATATATGTTGGTCATTTTTCTGTCTTTTGAGAAATGTCTATTCAGGTCTTGCCTAGTTTTTAATCAAATATATATATTTTTATCTATTGAGTTGTTTGAGTTCTTTATATATGATGGATATTAACTCTTTGTCACATGCATGGTTTGCAAATACTTTCTTCCATTCTGTAGATTGTCTCTTCACTGTAGATTGTTTCAGCTACTGTGCTGAAGACTTTTGGTTTGATATGATATTATTTCTCTATTTTTGCTTATGTTGTCTGGGCTTTTGAAGTCTTCTTCAAAAACTCTTGCTCGATCCAATTTCATGGAGTGTTTTCTCTAAGTTTTCTTCTAATAGTTTTGTAGTTTTGAGTCTTACATTTCACTCTTTAAAAATCAACTTAGAGTTGCTTTTTGTACATGTTGAGAGATAGGGGACTAGTTTCATCCTTCTGCATGTGGATATCCAGTTTACCCAGCAGGGTTTATTGAGATGAATTTCCTTTCCCCAGTGTGTGTACATTTGTTATGTTTTCTCTATTCTGCTCCATTGCTCCATGTGTCTGTTTTTATTCCAGTACCATGCTGTTTTGGTTACTAAACACAATAACATATTTTGAAGTCAGATAGTGTTATGCCTTCAGCTTTATTCTTTTTGCCCAGGATTGCTTTTGCTATCCAAGGTCTTCTGAATTTCTATTCACTATCTTCTAGCATGGCTTCTTTTCTCAGTGTTTTTATTTCCAAATGGCAATAGTTGTTAGGCTTTGTTCACAGACTCTTGTCAACTACATTCATTACACATACATTATCTATTGATTATTAGTTAACAAAGAGTTTGCTTTCCTTAAATATGCTCTTGAGATGTGACTGTATCTTAGACTTGTTAATAAAAGTGTTTACATCTGGTTGCTGCTCTACATTTCTAACATGAGTGATCAGTAGTTTAGTCCACTTAATCCAGGTGTTTTGTATATCATGAATGTCATATTGAATGAGAGGAAGATGTTTTAAAAGATTTTTTCTCATAAAAAATCAAATTATTAATTTCCATTTAAAGATGCAAGTGAAAAAACAGGTTTCAGTGAGCGGCATGGTGGCCATCCCTGAGAATCACCATTAAATATACTCAAGAAGCAGAAGACAAAGGACAGTCCTTGTAAAATTCTCATTCACAAGACCAAGTAAGCCAAACAACACCGAATGGTCTACATCAAAAAATGTTCCTAAATAATCATAAAAATAATTATCATGCTAAGAATAAGCTGAAAGCAGCACTGAAATTTCTGCCAGAAGTTTTTAATTGTCTAAACTCTACCTTCAGCATGTGAAATAAGTTAAAATTGCTTTAGGCCTCTTCAAATACATTTTATGGTTATAAATAATTATTTTATATTCATTTACTAAACTTTGCCTAAAGAGAATATTCCTCATTACCTAATCAACCAGAGACAGTAGGATTGGGAATTTTAATCATAGGGTAGATGCTCTTAGCATAAAGATGAATAATAAAATTTTTGGTATGGTAAAAAGGACACTAAAATACAGAAAGAAAGTCTGCAGCTTATAAAATATTCAAGCATTTGTTATGAAGAAATTCTATCTATCACCCCAAGCAGATTTATTTGTGTTTGCTCCCTACAGAGGCCTTCTTATTCAATAGCTTACTTTGAAAGCACTAGGCTTAAAGTAAGAAGAGTAATAATAGAGTCCAATGCAACATAAAAATCTGGGTTTTACTGCAACAATGCATATGTTTTTGGAATTTTTTGTAGACCTAAAATAAACACTTTTTTTAAAAAAGAAAGCTCATTGTAGGTATTAATATTTGTTTCATGTATGCAGAAGCAAATGGGAATTTAAAAATTCAAAAAATAATTGGCACTTTCTTATGAAATTTAAACAAAAGGTATCAGAATTTGGAAATTATAACCAAATAAATAAAAATAAGTTCAGTGAAAACCTACCTCATCATTAAGCAATTCATTGTATCACTTATTTACAGCATTCATATTCTGATGACGTTTATAAAGTGGTAAAAAAATAACTATCACTAAAATTTCAATGTGATCTGGGTTTGATTGTGTAACATAGAAATAATGCTGCCATAACAGGACTTACATTAATGCAGTGTGTATTGCTTTGGAAATCTACCTTTCACATGGAATTTATACAAATCAACCTCACCTGCTGCGTTCTCACCATGGCGGTAAGCTTCTAACCAAAGTGTTTAAAGCTGTAGTTCTCATTAAATGCACATAATGAGAGATGGAGTCAGTTTAACACTTATAAAGGAATGCCCCTGGATGAGAGATCAATGTAAAGTGAATTTATTTTTGTTCCTTAAAAAAAGTGAACACAGCAAATGTGAATGTTTTGATAAATTACTTGCTTCTTCATTTCCACTCAGCATACACATACGGCAATAGGCTGTGTAGACACCACAGAAAGAGAAGAGACAATTACCCACTTTAAAATGGAGTGAATAGTCTAATTGGCAAATATTAAAAGTTAACATTATTGGGTATGTACTTATTAATAATAAGGGCTAAAAATTTATTTTACCAGACCATTTATTTGAATAACAAAACAGATTAAGTCCAATAGTACCTTTGTTTTTAAATTAAAAAATAAAATCACAATAATAGGTATTTCCATTAGCTTTTATTTCTTAGCATATTTTATATTTCAAAGGAGATTAGTTTTACATTAAAAGTGAATATTTTTTATAATTAAAAAAGCACTGACTATTTCATTTAAAACCTTATAGATTGTATTGGGAAAACAGATGTGACTCCAAATTATTGGACTATTTTACAGATAAACAAAGGCTTAGAGAATAAATGTGCCTACCATCAATGTTTGTACTTCTATGGTTGTATGAAATGTAAATAACAGTATCACCTAAGGGAAAAATCTTCAGAAATAGGAAAATTATACTTGTTTCTTTGGAAAGTTTAGTAATATATTATTTCTTTTTAAGCACCTCTCCTAAATATAAAACAGTAAATAATGAAAAAGGAAGAAAAATAAAACATGAATCAATTTAGAACCCAAGAAAGACTGCTGTAACCATAGAAAAGAAAAAAAGAAGAAGACAAATGAAACATTGAAACATTTAGAACTTAGAAAACTGCTATATGCCATTCAATAAATGTGAGTGACTAATACATATCAGTCACTAGACAGGTCCTGGGGAATCAGATTAGAATAAGACATGATGCCTGCTCTCAAGGCGAGAATGGAAAATACATTTCACTGGTCGGGCTTGCCAAGGGTCCAAAAGATGCCACATTAAAATTGTTATTTTTTTAATATAAAATAAACATAATTCTGACATAGTTTAAAACACACACACAAAGCTTAATGTACTTTTTCGGGGGTTAAACTTATCTCCCTTATAAAAGTAAGGAAATAACAGCTACCATTTGTTGAATACCTTTTCTTGCCAGACTAGAGATGCATATTTTCTTCTCTGAGAATT
Organism: Lemur catta; assembly: GCF_020740605.2. Taxonomy (NCBI): domain Eukaryota; kingdom Metazoa; phylum Chordata; class Mammalia; order Primates; family Lemuridae; genus Lemur; species Lemur catta. The sequence continues at coordinate 38,055,002 of NC_059134.1, read as the reverse complement.
ACACTGGAATGAGGGTATTATTTTCACCATTTAACAGTTGATAAAGGTGATATTAGAGAAATTTAATGACTCCTTCAAATTACCTAATAGCAAGTATGCAAATCAGGAATTAACGAATCTTTGATGTAAGATTTTTAGCTTACTTATCGTCAATGTGACCAGACAGATCTCTTATTATCTCGGGCATAGATAAGCATTGTATATGAAGTTCTTTAGAATTCCCACAGCATCCAGAATTGATTTCTATGAGCATGTGTAGCAGGCTACCACTTAATAGACATAATTTTTTATGTTAGGGAAGACAAAAGTTTGTATGTGTATTTTCAATTTAGTAATACTTAAAATGTATTCTTTGGGGGAAAATTTGATTTCTAAATTTATGCTACCAAATTAGACAAGTTTTCACACATGTAAATGCCTGCAAAGTGAACTGATTTCTTGATTTTAAATTAGAAGTCAACAACTGTAACTAATAAGGACTGATGAGAAAAGCAAAGTCACTAATTGACCAATAAGTGCATTGATTCATTTAAAATAAGTCACCTGGCTAAACTTTGTGCTCATGCTAGATGCTATAAGTTAGATAATATCTCTATTTTATTTCTATATCTAGATTAAATTAAAGGATTTTACGTTATTATAAATGTAATTATTAATATTATTGGCTAGATTGTCATGCAAAGAAAATGCAAAGAAAGGTAAATTTTTAAGAAGTGAAAAAACTTTAAATTTAAAATATATGTGAAATCAATAAACATCACATTCTATATAGGAAGAAGAGAAAGTAGACTTATTAATTTAGACTCATTAATTTAGGAAAATAAATGAGTTACATAAATGAGTTACACACGTTACATTTTAAAAAATATTTATGAACTGTCAAGTTCCATACTAACTGACTTTATGGATAAAATCATTCACTTTACTGTGCAGTAAACAAAATGTGCTGTTCTTGTTTTGTTTATTTTGTTATTTTGTTGTTTTTAATCTCACATTTATCTAAATATTTGAAAATAATAATGAATAAGAGTTGCTGTTTATAGGACTTTACCAATGAATATAAGTTTCAGTAATGTTTTTAATGCAAGTCACCTTAAGCATCCTATATAATTCAATATGCTACTATTTAATGGAGGAGAAATATATTCAAATTATGGCAAGACAAAGTATTCAAGTAGGTAGGATACATAACAAATTTCAAAGAACAATCACAAAATATTACAAAGGAACTAGGTGAGTTCTGCTTCTAGAAATGCAAACTCACACGAGAAACAACTAGAAAAGTTAGGCTAAACACACACAAAAAATGTGCTTGACTTCATTAGAGAGACATGGGATTATGCAGTGCTGCAATTTGGGCAGAAAGAAAGACAGAAAATAGAGACCATATTTTGGCAGCCCGCTGTCCTCTAGAGGTTTTGATTCTGAAAGTTGCCCCGATAGGTTGGTAAATTAAACAGAGGCTTTTTTCCAGTTTTAGAACACTGCAGGGACATTGAAGTTCAGAGCCCACAAAAATGAAAAGGCATTCTACACACCCCAGAAAGTTGGATGATATTTCCAAAAGTTGGATGATATTTCCCCAGGATTGGAAAACAAACCCTCACATAAACTGAAGCGCAGGTTCAGATCATTTCAATCTCTGGTAAATTAAGCTAATTTGCCTCTACTGTAGTTTCCTTCAAGAGGAAAAGAGAATCCTCTTTGGAGGATCATAATATCATGAAGTGTCTCTAATTACAAATATAATTTTGTATCCAATATGTCTGTCACTCAGTAAAAAAAATAGGCAAACGAAAAACCTAAAATTAAGAGATTTTGAGAAACACAAATAATATGTGCAGACTCACGAGAGATCTAGATGATAGAGCTATAGGATTTGGATGTTAAAATATCTATGACCAATTTATTCAATTAAATTTAAAAATGGACAATTTCTATAGACAGCTGAAAATTAACAGAAAGAATATAGAAGAATTTCAAACTACTTAAAATAACAACTGATTTTAAGAAGTCAATATATAAGCTGAACAGCCTATTAGATGAAAGCAATATTATTATGCTGGAATTCAGAGCAAAGGAAAATTTCCAAACTAAAATATACAGAGAAAAAATGGGTGAAAGTATAGAAACATGAAATATGGTAAAAAATGTTAACCTAAGTAAATTGGAATGTCAGAAATTGAATAGAGACACATTGTTGTCCAATTAATATTTGAAGAGAGAAGGGATAAGAAAGATCTATAAAACATAGATTTAAGAAGGATTACAAACCTAAACTACTCCCAGATACATTATAATAAAGTGCTGAAATCCAAAAGCCAGTAAATGCAAATCAAAACTACAATGAGATATCACCGAACTCCAGTGAGAATGACCTCTATCAAAAAGTCCCAAAATAACAAATGCTGGCATGGATTTGGAGAGATTGGAACACTCTTACACTGCTGGTGGGATTGCAAATTAGTACAACCCCTGTGGAAAGTAATTTGAAGATACCTCAAAGAGCTAAAATTGAAATAGTATTTGATCCAGCAAACCCATTCCTAGGCATCTATCCAAAGGAAAAAAAGATATTCTATAATAAAGACATCAGCACTTGAATGTTTATGGCAGCATAATTACAATTGCAAAGATGTGGAAACAACCCAAATGCCCATCAAAACATGAGTGGATTAATAAAATGTGGAATATGTATACCATGGAATACTACTCAACTACAAAAAACAATGGTGATCTAGCCCCTCTTATATTATCCTGGATAGAGATTGAGCCCATCCTTCGAAGTGAGGTATCACAAGGATGGAAAAACATGCACCACATGTACTCACCATCAAACTGGTACTAATTGATCAACACTAAGGTACTCACATGGTAGTAATACTCACTGGGTGCCAGTCAGGTGAAGGGCATGGGGGGAGTGGGGGCTAGAGCGGGTAGGGTGAGTAATCCAATAGCTAATGGAGACCCGGCACACTGTATGGGAAAGGACACATTTGTGGCCCTGGCTTGAGCGAGGCAAATGCATTTCATGTAACCAAAATGTTTGTACCCCCATAATATCCTGAATAAAAAAATATAGTGAAAATCTTAAATCCAGCCAAAGAAAAAAATGTACTTTAAAGAAGTAGCAATAGGACTGTTAAATGATTTCCTATAAGAAGTAATGGAACACTGAAAAAAGATGGGGTATTTTCAAAATGCTACAAGAAAATATTTGCCAATGTAAAGTCTAAATCCAGTAAATATATAATTCAAACATAAAACTGAAAGATATATTCAAAAGATACAATAATAGAAACAAAAAATAGGAGAATTTGTCACCAGCTGATACACATTAATAGAGACACTGAAGGGTTTTTTCCACTATAACGAAAATATTTTTCTTATCAGAAGAAAATTAAGTAAATTAATTTTATATTCAGCAAATAAAGAAGAGTAAAGAAATTTGTTATGTGGACAAAGATAAATAAATTTGACTTTTTGACCTAACAATGATAATGCATTTTTATATATGTGTATATACATATGCATGTTTATATACATACATGTATATATGTGCATGTGTATACACATATGTGTAAATATATATAGAGAGAAAATAATACAACAGAAGAAATTTATAATTAAAATATATTAGCAGGGGAAATAATAAATTAAACAAGAAAATCTAAAAAAGAAAGAATCAGAACCAAAGTAAGTTAAGAAAGGGGAGGGAACAAAACATCTCTAGAGACCTCTGGGCCAAATGAAGATTAGACAGTAAGGTGACAGACTTAAACCATTAAGTATGTTACATGTAAACTAAAATTAAATATAAATTAACTGTATTTAAAAGAATATCAACCACAGTTTACTTACAGTTGACACAATATACATGTAAGACAAAAGAAAGTTTGAATGTGTAAGTGTAAAATAGGATATTTCATACAAACACTAACCAAAAGAAAGTACTTATAGCTATACTGTTACTGGAATAGACTTGTAATTGTCAAGCACACATAATACAAGATAAGACAAGGCCAAGGCCTGACTGATTTGCCAGCTAAAGATGCAACAAGCCACTTTTAGAGTTTATTACTTCCATAGACAGCAAAAAAAAAAAAAAGTCATAAACCAAAGGAGTCAGCTCCCCATGATTTTTATCCCGCATACAAAAGGGAGAACATGGATGGGTGCAAAGCAAACTGTGAAATACACTTGCTAAGAAGTCAATTATAGACTATAGCTAAGCATTTTATATTCTTCATGTGTAATTTGAGAGAATTAGGGTAAAAGCCCTATATCTCACCAAAACATGGGAAATGATGAAACTGTCGCATAACAGCCCTCTAGGGGAGAGGGGAAGGTGAGTGGGGATGGTCTCATAGATGTTCCATATAGGCCTCCCATTCTCTCATGTTTCAAGAGAATCACACAAACCTATCCACCAAGTCTCAGATAAGCTTTGATTGCCTATAGGGGTACATGCAAGATCATCAGGGTACTATGGCAGAGTCATTCCCTTACATGAGGTATCTGTTTTTCCATTCCTGAGATACTTTACTTAGGATAATGAACACCAGTTACATCCAAGTTGCTGTGTGAAACACATTATTCATTCTTCTTTATGGCTGAGTAGTCCTCCACGGTATATACATACCACATTTTCTTTATCCACTCATCAGTTGATGGGCACTTAGGTTGATTCCGTATCTTTGTAATTGTGAATTGTTCTACAATAAACATTCAGGTGAAGGTGTCTTTTTGATATAGTGATTTATTTTCCTTTGGGTAGTGGGATTGCTGGATCAAATAATAGGTTTTCTTTCAGTTCCTTGAGGAATTTCCATACTGTTTCCCATAGAGGTTGTACTTATTCCAGACAACAGTGTGTAACTATTCCCTTTTTACTGTATCCACAGTGCCACCATCTATTGTTTTTTGACTTACTAATAATAGCCATTCTGACAAGGGTGAAGTGGTACCTTATTGTGGTTTTAGTCTGCATTTCTCTTATTATTAGTGATGTTGAACATTTTTTAATATGTGTTTGGTCATTTGTATATCTTCTATTGAAAAAAAAATCTGTTCATGTCTTTGCTCGTTTTTTAAAAGGATTATTTGTTTTTTCCTTGATGATTTGAGTTCTTTGCAGATTCTGGATATTAGTCCCTTGTCAGCTGTATCATTTGCACACTTTTTCTCCCATTCTATATGTTGACTATTTACACTATTGATTATTTCCTTTGCTATGTAGACACTTTTTAGTTTAATTAACTACCATTTATTTATTTTGTTGTTGCTGTATTTGCTCTTGGAGTCTTAGTTATAAATTCTTTGCTTAGGCCAATGTCCAGAAAAGTTTTCCCTACCTTTTTTTCTAGAATTTTTATGGTTTCAGGTCTTACATTTGAGTCTTTAATACATCTTGAGTGAATTTTTGTATATGATGAGAGATAAGGATCCAGTTTTATTCTTCTGCATGTGCCTCTGCAATTATCCCAGGCACCATTTACTGAATAGGAAATCCTTTCCCCAGGGTCCTTTTTTGTCTCCTTTGTCAAAAATCAATTGGTTGTAGCTATCTGGTTTTATTTCTGAGTTCTCTATTCTACTTCTTTGATCTATTAATATGTTTCTACCTTTATATCAGTATCATGCTGTTTTGGATACTATGGACTGATAGTATAATTTGAAGTCAGGTAATTTGATGACTCCAGATTTCTTATTTTGGCTTAGGATTGCTTTGACTATGCAGCATCATTTTTGATTCCATGTGAAATTTAGTATTGTTTTTTCTATGTCTGTGAGAAATGACACTGGCATTTTGATGGGAATTGAATTGAGTCTATAAATCACTTTGGGCAGTGTGGACATTTAACAATGTTGATTCTTCCAATACATAGACATGGTATGTTTTTCCACTCGTTTGTGTCATCAAGGATTTCTTTCATCAGTATTTTGCAGTTCTCTTTGTAGAGATCTTTCACCTTCTTTAGTAAGTTTATCCCTAGGGATTTTAATGTCTTTGAAGGATTGTGAATGGTAGTGCGCTCTTGATTTGAATCTCAGCTTGACTGTTATTAGCGTATAGAAATGCTAGTGATTTGGGTACATTAATTTTGTAGCCTGAGACTTTACTGAATTATATCAATTATATCAATTCATCAAGTCTAGGAACCTCAAAAAAATACTAGGAAACCAAAGTGAACAGCACATCAAAAAAATTTTTTAATTGTACTTTTCAACTCCAAAATTTCTATTTGCTTTTTTTAAATTTTTATTTGTATTGTTCTTAATTTGATGAGAATTTTTTATGCTTTTCCTTAATTCCTTTAAATGTTTCCTTTGGTCCTTTGAACATAATTGTAATTGCTAATATAAAGTATTTGCCTAGTGAGTCCAATCAATATCTGGACTTCAAGTGACAGTTTCTATTGACTGCTTTATTCTCCCTTATTATGGGATGTACTTTCCTGAAACTTTGTGTCTCTCGATTTTTTTGTACTTAATATTGCAAATAATATGATGTGTAAATTCTGTAATTTTTATCTCCCCTTCCTTCCGAGGACTTCTTGATCGGGATGGTGCAGGTATTTGTCTACTTAGTGACTTTCCTGGACCAATCTGCAATATCTATCTTCATTGTACTGTGAGGTCACTGAAGTCTGTGTTTGTTTTTTTTTTGTGGTCAGCTAATGAATGAATGAGATTTTCCTAATTATCTCAACCAATAAGTGTCTCAATCTTTGCTGAAATGGTTCATGTATGTGTTTGAGTACATATTCAATTCTTCAGCATGAAGTTTATAATTCTGCCATATATAAAAATATATTTAAATAATTATATATATATATTTAGAATGCTTATAAATTCACATAAGACAGACCTACCAGAAATCATATTAGAAAAAATGTTAAAGAGACTGCACCAGGAATTTTATGTAAGTGTAATTAGAGAAATGCTACCAAAATGCCATTATGACATTCTATTGTCCAGACACCAGATTGCCTAAAATTAATTAGCCTGATAATGCTAACTCTTGGTAGTATGTAGAGCGGTAGGAACGCTATATAGTGCCTGGGAGAGTCTAACTTAGAACAACCATTTAGGAAATCATTGAAGCACCTAGAAAGTATTTGTTTACTTTTCTATATTTACTTGGTTCCATTTTTCTCCGGGGTGTTGGCTACCTCTCCTTGATTTTGATCAAGGTCAGTCTCAGCAATGACTCATTCTGATCCTGTGAGTTAAATCCATGATAATTCCATGATTTTTTATTAAAAGACTCCACAAGTAAATATTGGGTCTTGGAATGACCCATGTCTGCTATGCTTGGAACTGCAGATTTCAGCTTTAGTGAAATCTATGGAAGATCTAGCTGTCCTCTTGACTGAAAAGATGGCATTTAGAACACATTCTGGCATGCAGGGCAGTTTATGACCTTGGGATAAACTTTGGTCGATAAGGGACAAGAGCCCAAGAATCTAGAAGATAAATGACTTTTTCTTCAGTGATAATGCACAGTTTCAAAATGTAGTGTCTGCTGTTGGTCTCTCTGGTGATGTGCAACATGACCAAACACATAGTGATGTTTTCTTGTAGAATCATGACCATCTTAGAAATACACCACCTAGCTAGCAATAATGGATGAGCACATAATTTTTATTTTAAGCTCTGTTTTATAGAGAAGCTGAGGTATGACCATTGATACCAGGAGGACTGCAGAAAGCAGAACTTTTATTAAGGACAATCTGGAGTATGGTTTTTACCATACAGGACTGTTATTGCTTCTGGTAACAACCATGGGCCCACAGTGACATGACAATCACAACAGATTTCAGCTTTAATAAGTTGAAAAGAGATGCGGTTGGAGGAAAAGCCCTGGGCAAATAAGTAGCTATACTGCATCAGATTGGTATGGAAGCAATGGTTATTATGAGAATTTTGTTGTTAGGTAGCCACTTTTAATGGCTTTAAAGTCAAAGTTCTGAAATAAAAACCACGTGACCCTCAGACCTGGATTGAGGTATGGGATACCCTGCACTGATAATCTTGAAATCCAAAAGTCTTGTGAAGCATTCTAACTGGGAGAGACAGCCCCTTCTTCTTGGCCAGAAAGGGGTAGCAAACTTCTCTTTGTAGATCATGCAACAACTCAATTGAATGAGGTAAAGAGGATTACTTACTTTTTTCAAAAATTCTTTATTTGGTACAGTGTTCAAATCTGATGCTAGTGACATCGTGATCTTCAGAGTGGGACCTACAGAAGCTGACTGAAAATGAAAAGTTAAGAACTAAATCTAGTAAATCTTGGATAATCCTGGTTATGTCCATGGGCCTTAATTTTGGAATTGGGATAGACATTGGTTGCTGATCTGTGAAGTAAGAGGCAAATGGAAATCACTTAAGTGCTCTACATTTTCCTGTCCAATATTTTAACTCAAAAAAAAAATGCATCTGAGGAGAATTGCAATATTACAATCATCATCAGTCATGCAGCTGTGGTGGTCATCATCATATCCCCATTCAGTTCACCTGTCTGTTCTCCCCAGAAATCCAGCAGACTTTAATTGCTGGACTGCTTGAGAGAATTGAGGTAACACAATTCTTCCATCTTAAGATATTTTTTTTGTATACTTCCATAAACTTATCCAGTAGGTGGCTGCTGTGGCAGCTGTTCCAGTATAATAATAATGAACAAGCTAAAGATTCACTCAGCAAATGCATGTATGACAAAGCATAATATTGAGCAAGATAAACTAAACATTATGGAAATATAAGGTTTCAGCTACATAAAGTTCTAAAATAAGCAAAATGATTTAGTGGTATTAGAAAGCAGGATAATCATTACCCATGGAAATAAAGGAATGAGTTGAAATTGAGTGAGTACAGGGGTTCTTCTAAGGTTCTAGTAATATGCCCTTGCCTGGGTTGGCTGATAAATGGGTATGTTCATCATGTTAAAATTAATACATTGCCATTCTTCTTATATGCACACATTTATGAATTTATATTTTTCTTTGATAATAAAACATGTTTATTAAAACGTACCTTAAGGATAAAGAATTAGGTTACTAAAATTCTCTCATATAGTCCAGAATTAAAAGATAATCCATTATGAACCTTCTCAGGCTTTATTTATTGATAAGAAATCACCCTTAAGGGTTTCCAGGCTCACAATTTGCTTCCTTTTGGAAACTTTTTTATAAGGTAATTTTAAAATGCTAAACATGAAACAAAACTTTCAAAATACTGCAGAATCTTTCCAAAGTGAAATGGAAAGCCAGTGAGGCTAAGGGCCTGGTAACAAATGAGAGTTTTTGTTTTCCCATTTTAGTTTGAAAATAATTAATTTGCTTAAAGGATGAGTTACATTTCTTTAGGTTAAAATACATTTTCTAGGTTAAGTCATGGGCCTGCTGCCTCAAAAGCAATTTTGTAAATGACTCGACTGTGCAAATTACTATTTATAGTCAGGGAAAGAAATCCCGTGCAGTTATTTTTTTCCCCTAGGGATATTGATTATAATGGTGTATGTTTTTCGGACAATAAAGAGTACAGTAAGTCTCTGTCATGTAGGGAGATATTGTCAATGATATAAAAATTATTTATCAGTGGCGTATATTTAAGGGACAAGAAGCAAGTTAAGGTGCTAGTGGGAGCACTTGTATTTAACAAGAAAGTATAAATGCAAGGCAGCTTTAATATATGATTTTCCGTAGTCTTTACAATAACTTTATGAGCTAGGTATAATTGTTTCCTGTTTACAAAATTGGAATTGACTCATAGAAATTACACAACTTTGTCAAGTTCACAAAGTTAGTGAGACATTGAAACAGAATTGGAATCCAAATAGATCTCTTTGAAAACCATACATTTCTTTTATTGTACCTAATAACAACTCCTTCAAACAAAAGTATTGAAATCAGGAGTGTTTTTTTTTTTAATATACTTCAATTTTTAGAGCAGTTTTAAGTTCACATCAAAACTGAGTGGAAGGTGCAGAGATTTCCCATATAACCCCTGTCCCCATATATACTTAGCCTCCCCCATTATCAACATCCCTTACCAAAGGCTTACACTTGTTATAATTGATGAACCTACATTGACACATCATTATCACCTGAAGCCTGTAGTTTTCATTAAGGTTCATTGTTAGTGTTCTACTTTCTATGGGTTTGGACAAATGTGCAATGACATTTATCCACAATTATACTATCACCCAGAATAGTTTTATTGCCATAAAAAATCCTCTGTGCTCCATCTATTCGTTCTTCCCTTTCCCCTAATCGCTGGCAACCATTGAACTTTTTACTATCTCCACAATTTTGCCTTTTCCAGAGTGTCATATATTTGGAATCATACAATATGTAGGCTTTTTGGATTATCTTCTTTCATTTAGTAATATGCATTTAAGTTTCCTCCAAGTCTTCATTGTTGGATGGCTCAATTCTTTTTAATGCTGAATAATATTTCATTGTCTAGATGTACCATGGTTTATGTAACCATTCACTTACTGAAAAACATCTTGGTTGCTTCCCAGTTTTTGGTGCTTTCACATCCCCACACAGGTTTTTGTGTGGACATAAGTTTTTAACTCCTTTGGGTAGATACCAAGGAGCATGATTACTGGATGATATTGTAATAGTACTTTTAGCTTTGTAGAAACTGCCAAACTTTTAGCTTTGTAGAAGCTGCCAAACTGCCAAAAAGGGCTATACCATTTTTCATTCCCACCAGTAATAAATGAGAGTTCATGTTGCTCTCTATCCTCACTAACATTTGGTGTCATTGTTTTGGGATTTTGGCCATTCTAGCAGATGTGTAGTTGTATTTCATTCTTCTTTTAATTTGCATTTCCTTGATGACATATGATGTGGGACATCTTTTCCTGTGCTTATTTCCCATCTCTATATCTTGTTTGGTGAGTTGTCTGTTGAGTGCTTTGGCACATTTTTTTAGTATGGATTTTGTTTCTTATTGGTGAGTATTAAGAATTCTTTATATATTTTGTGTACCAGTCTTTAACAGATATGTCTTTTGCAAATATTTTCTTTAAGTCTATGGCTTGTCTTTTCTTTCTTTTGAGAGTACCTTTCACAGAACTGAAATTTGTATTTTTAATGACATCTAGTTTATCAACTCTTTCACAGATTGTGCCTTTGATGTTGTATCTAAAGAGTTATCACCAAGCATAAGGTAATCTAGATTTTCTCCTATGGTATAGGAGATTTATAGCTTTGGGTTTGCTTGTTTTGTTTTACATTTAGGTCTGTGATCCATTTCTAGTTAATTTTTGTGAAGGGTGTAATATCTGTGTCTAGGTTCATTTTCATTTGCATATGGATGTCCAGTTGTTCTAGCACCATTTCGTTGATAAGACTATCTTTAATCCATTGTGTTACCCTTGCTCCTTTATCAAAGATTAGTTGGCTATATTTATGCAAGTATACTTATGGGTTCTCTGTTCTGTTGCTTTAGTCTATTTGTCTATTCTTTCACCAATACTACACTGTCTTGACTACTTTAGCTTTATAATATATCTTGGAATTGTGTGGTATCAGTCCTCTAATTTCCTTCTTCTCCTTCAATTTTTTGGCAATTCTAGGTCTTTTGTGATTCCATATAAGACTTGCAATTAGTGTTTTGATATCCACAAAATAACTTGCGGGGCAAAAGGCTGTGTTTTTTTTAAATCTTTTGATAGCATTCTCTTCCTATTAAGTTATAAACATATGTAATTTATTTCTTCAGTATAACTTTAAGTAATTTTTGCTTTGATGATTTTTTTATTTTTCATAAAGCATAATGCCAATACCAAGAATATTTATGATTAATCCCAAAGTAAAAGCACATTCATCTTTAAATTATATTTTATTTTTTAAAATTGTTTTGAAAAGTATTATATTGCATTTGAGTTGCAAAATAACAAATGCTCAAGAAGTGCTTCTGATAGAGAGACATTAAATGAGAAGCATAGAAATCCAACTGTACATATAGAAAAACCAGGGAATATTAAAGACACTGTGAGTCAAGTAAGGAACTGAAAGTAGAGACAGAATGAGATAAGAAGAACCTAGAGAGTCATTTCAGTTCTTCTGGTATTGTAAAGAAATAGAAATTGTGAAAATTGAGTTAAATTCCCAAGATTCAGTTGTTGTACCACCATTATAAATGTTTGATTTTTTGAAAATCAATTCTACACTTGAGACTTTTCCTCAGTGACAATTTGAGTCTTGTATCACCTGTTCCCAAGATTGTTTTGTTGAACAAATATATAAAAGCACTATAAAAATAGTTTACAAATATGAAATACCAATAGTCTTTTTTTATAGCCTGGAATAATCAATAACTACTTTTATAAACTGTTTGTTTGTGTTCTCCCAAAATTCATATGTTGAAACCCTAACTCCATTTGTGCCTGTATTTGGAGAGAGGGCATTTGTGGAAGTAATTAAGGTCAAATGAGACCATAAGAGCAGGTCCCTGATGTGATGGCATTAGTGTACTTATAAAATGATAAAGATAGAAAACAGCACACATTTGTGCTTGCACTCTCTCTATCTTTCCATGTACATACACTGGAAAAAGGCTATGAGAGGACACAACAAGAAGGCAGCCCTCTGTAAGCTAAAAAGAGAGCCCTCACCAAAACTGAATCAGCCAGCACCTTGCTTGGACTTCTCAGTCTCCAATGTTGTAAGAAATAAATTTCTATTGTTTAATCTAACCACTTTATGGTATTTTGTTTTGAAACCTGAGCAAACTAAAACAACCATTAAAAAATCCCCAAATGTTTCCTCCTCAAGAGTATGTTGTTACGTAGATCTGCTCAAGCAAAAATAGATATATTAAATCGTTGCCACCAGGTGTTCTGGACTATGACTACTTATCTCCTGTTACTACCACAGGCCTGCAATCTGTACTTATGAACTCCACAGATCTTAAATTAAAGGTCATACCATCTGAATCTTACCCTCCATACATGGCAAAAATCTGTCCTGCTGTTTTCCCATGATCTCATATCAAAAAGAAAATGTGTGTCTACAGACTCATAGTAATATAATTCTTAACAGCGTGTACTCTTCCTTTTACTGAATTTCATGGTTTCAGGAATAAAACAAAATAGGATTTTAGACATCTCTTTTTATCTGTTGCAAGAAATAGAAAATGATTCTAGTGCACTTAAGTAAAAAGCAATTCATGGAAAGATAATTGGAGAGGTTAATAAACTAACAGAAACCAAGGCAATTGGGAGATCAAGAAGCAGGAGGTTCGAATATAGTCTTACAGCATTAAGACCTATCAGGATGCTTCTATCTTTACCAAAGCCACAAATACTCATTTATTCAACAAATATCTTTTGGGGAAATGCTCTATACTAGAGACTGTTCTTGGTATTGGGGATATAGCAGTGAAGAAGGTATGCCTCTGTAGTCATGGATTTTTGATGCTATAAAGAGTCTTTAATAAACAAACGTGCAGTATAGATTATATCAGATTATAGAAAAATAGAGTGATGGTGTAGGTTGTGGGTTTTAAAATAAAATAACCTCAGAAATGACTAACATCAAATCCTCCTATATTTAGAGAATTTCCAATGGTCAGGGGCCTGTTCTATAATTGGACAATGATGAAGAATTGGTCTCTTTGGTTTCTGTTTTTGTAGAGTTTAATCTTACACCAACATTGACCACCAAATGAAACATAAAAGCTTGTAGCAAATGATAAAGATATACTCAACCAAATATATGTCAAATGAACATTGTACTTTACAAATCTTTTGCATTTCCTGGATTAGAAAATAAAGCGAGAATAATATAATCAAATATAATCACCTTTTACAATTCATACCCTTCCTGAAATCCAGCTATAGAGGCTGAAGGAAACTAGCAGCAAGATATTAACCACTAGTACATTGCAAGACTTCACCAGATTCTTTTATTAACCCAATTTAACAAGTATTTATTGAACACTTTGTGCAAAGCATTGGATGTTTTTATACCCCTCTGCTCAACTTTCAGAGAAGCAAGATATTTAGGTATCCTTAATATAATGAACACTGATGCCTGATTTGTCTGGATAAGTCAATTCTAATGGAAATTTAGAAATCTGGATGGTACCACCTTATAGATCAAAATAAACAACCATCAAACACAAAACAAGGTTTCTATGCATACTGAATGAGTCCTAGTTAAGTTTTAAAAATGGTACTGACATGTGGCAGAGTTAGGTGTTTATCCCAATAATCTTACACTTTTTCAAATAAACATTTGCATATAAATTGCTTTGAAAAATATGTTATCAACTCAGAAGGTAAAAGAGACTGAATTAATTTTAATCCTACTTTGAACTTTGCAGTTCTAAAGTTTACTACTAAAACAGGATCTCTTGAAAACTTCCAATTTTGTGAATATAGTTCTCAGTTCTTAGGCTTTAAAACTTTCATCAGCTTCAGTACTTCAGAATAACATCCACTCTAAATATCTTCATGTATTTGTGCTGCTCTCCTTCCCTGGAAAATGTATTGTCATAAAATTCTAATGCTTTCAGAGAAGTAATACTATGTTAACCTTTTCATGTTCTGCTAAACTAAATAAGGTTCTCCAATACTGCTTGTTTTAAATATGAAAAGCTAACATTTTAAGATTAGACATTTGAAAATGAGTCACATAGCTAACGGTAATAAATGTTTTCAAGGAGGTAGTTTACCTTTGTTTTTAAAAATTCAAATTTTATCAAGTCTCCATGCTCTTCTATAAAATATTACATTGTAGAGATAAAATATGATTGTATTGCCTTTTCAAATATTGCTTGAATTTTGTTTAAATATTTCTATAACTGCTTTAGAATTTAAAAAAAAACTAAGTTTAGATCTCTAAGGCAAAAATAACATGAGTAGTAGTATGAATTAATATTTGCACAGTACCTTTAGTTTCTGTGCATTTCACACATATTATCTTATTTGATCCTCACAGTAATCTTGTGATAAAGGGAGTCCCACTAATCCAAATAGAACAGATGAAGATATTATGGATCATAAGTTCAGTAACTAATCAAGTCTCTTAAAACTAGTAACTGAGAGTTTCCTTTTTTCATTTTTTTCCATTTTTATTATTTTGTGACTAAAAAATAATAACAAAAGGCATTGCTTATTCTATGTGTTTTAAATCAAAGAAACATTAACCTGATTTATAGATGAAGGAAATATGAATTATAGCCTCAGAATCTGTGCTCTTAACAATCAATTTTTATTTATACACATACATAGTAAGACATGAAGAGAAGTGTTTGAAGGCCAATTTCTCTATAAAATGTCAGGTGATTCTCCTCAAGGTTCAAGCTAGGTGTGGCTTTTAAGTAATCACTCCAGCCAGGTGATACACATATATCCAGTGTTCAAAATAAAAACTGTTCCTAATAATTTATAGAATCTGCCACTACAGTAGCATGAAATTAGTTTCTAAGTATAAAATCATTTATATTTCTTTTCTTTTCTTTTTTTTTTTTTATTTGAGACAGAGTCTCGCTCTGTTGCCTGGGCTAGAGTGTCGTGTGGTCAGCCTAGCTCACAGCAACCTCAAACTTCCAGGCTTAAGCAATCCTTCTCCCTCAGCCTCCCAAGTAGCTGAGACTACAGGCATGTGCCACCATGCCCAGCTAATTCTTTTCTATATATATTTTTAGCTCTCCAGATAATTTCTTTCTATTTTTAGTAGAGATGGGGTCTCGCTCTTGCTCAGGCTGATCTCGAACTCCTGACCTCGAGCGATCCTCCTGCCTTGGCCTCCCAGAGTGCTAGGATTACAGGCGTGAGCTACTGCGTGCGGCCTAAAATCATGTATATTTCTGAGTATTAACAAATTATTCTTTATAATTTTAAACAGTATTTATTAATTTCATCTCTGTATTTAAATTGATACAGTGACTAGAATATTTATAAGAACTGTATATATTTGTAAGTCTTTTAGTCCAAGTTTAGGCTTATATCACTAATTAAAGGTTTAAAAGTTTGATGAACTAAAGGAGCTAAAACCTTGTTTAAGAACAGTGAACTGTTATGAAAAAAATATTAGAAGGAAGCTCAAGTGCACTGTGAGATTAAAATAAACTTTAAGAAGAATAGAATGAAGAATGTTTAAAAAAGAGAATAATTGAAACTGAGAAGAGAAAAATATAGCCTAAGAGTATCAAAAAGAAGTATCAGTGCATATTGGTACCAGTACTGTGAGCTCAGGTCACAAAGGAAGAGTATGGCATAGGGAAATGCATATTAGATAGAATTACAGATATTAGAACTTCAGTGCATGAGAGAGTGAATAAGACTTAAGTGTATCTGATACATATTAATACATAATAGTGTTGCTGAAGTTTCACTCAAGCCACAAGATGAGATTTCTGCTCCAATGCAAGAACAAGTACAGGCCATATTTATGATAGAGAAATAAATAACAGGGGATAAAAATAAAAAAAAAACAAATTATTAAAGTGAGTTTAGATCAATGGGCATCAAAATTATTTCATTTTTTGATTAATCACAGATGTCCTTTTTGATTTTTTTTATCATTAGATAACGTTAAAATGCCTCTGAAAATAAAAATGCTGGCAGCCATTTTTAAAATACAATGTATGAATGAATGAGTGAAATAGATGAATCTTTCAGTAATAAAACTATCTCTAGATTCCAAGTTACAAAATTATAGCTACCACTAAATAGCAAAACTTACGTAAAATCAGTTAAAATATTTACTGGGAATGTTTGTAGATCATTTCATTATAGTTTATGCATTGTTATAATATCTTAATTTTTTTACTTACTCAAAATATTTGATTAACAGGAACAATTTAAAAAAGTAAAATACAAATATCCTGAAATTCAATTATACATAAATAATCCCATTGACAACATGACAACCCTCTTTCTAGATCTCACTTTCCATATTTAGACACACACACAGGGAGCAGGGTGGTGGGGTGGGGGTGGAGAAAGAGAGATAAAGAGAATCTTGTGTCTGTAAAATTTTACATTAATTCTATAATGCATCCTTATCTGTGCTTTTTATCCACAGATTCTGAGTGGTTTTACCACTTTTTATATTAGGTCTACAGGATTACATCCTTGTGGATCATTTTAGTTTCAAACTTCCAAAATGCCTATTCATATCATTTGTCCATTCTTCTTGCAGGGTGTTTCGGGTTTTGTGTTTATATTCATCAGCTCTTCATAAAGTAGAACATTAATATTTGTGTTTGCCATGCTTATTTCCCTAAGCTGTCAAATGTTTTTCTTTTAAACAGAGGAAATTTTGTCATAAACTTTTTAAAAACTGTAATAAAATATACTTTCACTTTACAGCTTCTAAGTGCTTCTTTTGTTTTGAAAGTTTTCCCCATACCAAAATTACCTTTTTTTCTAAATAGTACATTCTAAGTAAAGGTATATAAAATTTAATCTATATGGAAATTACTTTTGTGTATACTGTGAGAGCAGAGACCAATTTTATTGTTTCTGTTGTTTATGAAATAAACCATAATTTCTCAATGAATTGAAATATTACTTTTTTCACATGTCAAATTTAAATATACACAGTCATCCACTTTGATATATTGTTTTGCACTGAACTATTTGTTGAATTATTTTTTAAAACCATACTCTTTGAATATAATATAATTTAGAATATATTGTGTCACCTAATACAAGTTTATCCTTTTAGTATTTTTATATTTTTTATTATTCTCAAATATGGATTATTTTTCATGTAAACTTAAACTGCATTTTATTTATTTATTTAAAAAACAAAATATATTACATATTTTCTTAGCTTCTTATAACAATTGCATAAATTGTATACATGAGAAAATATTGGTATTATATCATGTTGTATTTCTCCTCCATTACCAGATTCTAATTTACCATTTGTATAGATGTGTTTTATGTCCTTCAATAAGAGTTAAAGTGTTCTTCAAATATGTTTAGAAACTATTAAAATTTAATTCTAAGTGGGTCTTTTTTTGTCAATTTAAATACATTGTCTTTCCTTTATATGTATGGCTTCCTATTGGAGGTATAAAGAAATAAAAGTATCATTATTTTTCATTTGGGGGGAATTTTAAATTATAATATAATTTTATATTTACAGAAAAGTTGGAGAAATGATACATAGTACACTATGATTTCCTGGAGATAATTTTCTTTGTATTTTCCTGAACTTTTGGTATTCCTAAGTTTAATTTTTTCATCAAATTAGAGAATTTGTTCCATTGTTAAATTTTTAAAAAAAACTGCATTCTCTAGTCTCAGTTTCTGTCTCAACTAACACATTTAGTTAGACCATTTGATTTTATTTTACAGGTCATTGGAACTGTCTTTCCTTTTTTTCAGTCTTTTTTTCTCTGTTTTTCAATTATATAATTAACGTCCATGTATTTTTCAAGTTCACCAGCCTTCAGCCATTTTTTTTAATTCCAATCTGTTGGTAAGCCCCACTGTTTAATTTTAAATTTTACATATTTTATTTTTAGGTCTACAATTTACATTTGTTCATTTTTATAATTTTCATTTTTTTTCTCCTGATGATAGTCACCTTTTTATTCATTATGACTATATTTTCCTTTAATTCCTTTAAGATGCTAATAGCACTTTAAAGTTCTTCTCTATAAATTTCTACATCTGAGTCATCTCAAGGTAGATTTCTAGTAACTGTTAATTGATTTCTATGTAGTATCATTGATATACATATATGAATGATATATATATCAATCATTAGCAGATTCACTATATATATATATATATATATATATAGTTTCTTTGCAAATCCAATATTTTTAATCATATACTAGATAGTGTGGATGTTATGTTGTTCTATTTCTGTTATCTTTTCCTGAAAAATACTGATTTTTGTTCTAGCTGGAAGTTAACCTTGCTTGATGAAAAAAATTTAAACCCTGTCCTTCCTAAAGTGGGCAGCAAGTAAAACCTTTCATTCTTTCAGCATTTCAATTATTGCTTTTTGTGGTGAGAAACTTGACATTTTTCTCACATATGCACAATTAAGGTGTCAACCGATAAATTGAGCAGAGTTAACATTAAAATTAGAGCTTCCTTTTTTAGCTTCATTTTCCATGATGTATTCTGTACATCCAAGCTGCTTTTGAATGCCTACATTCTGTATATAAATCCTCAAGCAGGTACCACTGTGATTTTCTGCTTGGGTCTACCGTGCCACTCTTTATCAAATGAAGATTGTGAAAATGTCTCCAGATGAAAAGCCATACACAGGAATTTTACCTAGTGAAGTTCAATTCCTTCAGAAGATATAGGAATCTAAACAAGATAATTTAACATAGATATTAATATTATCAATATGTATAAAATTTACTTACCAATAATAGAGAATATGCTTGTTTCTCAAGCAAGCATGGACCATTTCAATGAATGATAAAATATTTGGTCACAAAGAAAGCACCAGTAAGTTAGAGATATTGGAAATAGAAATGGTAGAAACATTAAAAACAGCACTCTTACCACAATGCTGTAAACTAGAAATTAGTTACAAAATCTAAAACCAAAAGACCCTTCTACCTAGAAATTAAAAAGAAATAAAATGTTGATAAAAGCCATTCTCACTGGAGCTAGGTGATATCTCATTGTGGTTTTGATTTGCATTTCCGTGATGATTACAGAAGTTGAGCATTTTTTTCATATGTTTATTGGCCATTAGTCTATCTTCTTTTGAAAAGTTTCTGTTCATGTCTTTTGCCCACTTTTTAAAGGGGTTGTTTGATTTTTTTTCTTGCTGATTTGCTTGAGTTCTTTATAGATTCTGGTTATCAGACCTTTATTGGACGATAAAGCATGATTGTATAGCATGCAAGTATTTTCTCTCATTCTGTAGATTGTCTGTTCACTCTATTGTTTTCTTGGTTGTGTGGAAGTTTTTAATTTATTCAGGTCCCACTTATTAATTTTTGTTGTTTCTGTGATTGGTTTTGGAGTCTTCTTCATAAATTCTTTGCCTAGGCTGATATCTATAAGAGTTTTTTCAGCATTTTCTTCTAAAATTCTTGTAGTTTTATGCCTTAGATTTAAGTGTGTTACCTATCCTGAATTAATTTTTGTGAGTGGTGAGAGGTGTGGATTCTGTTTCAGTCTTCTACAAGTTTCAAAACAACAGATGCTGGCATAGATGAGGAGAGAAAGGAACACTTATACACTGTTTGTGGGACTGCAAACTAGAACAACCACTATGGAAAGTAGTATGGAGATACCTCAAAGAACTAAAAGTAGAACTACCATTTCATCCAGCAATCCCACTGCTTAGTATTTACTCAAAGGAAAAAAAGACATTTTATCAAAAAGACACCTGAATGTTCATTGCAGCACAATTCACAATCACAAAGATGTGAAATCAACCCAAGTGCCCATCAATATGTTAGTGGATTAATAAAATATAGTATATGTATACCATGGAGTACTACTCAGACACTTAAAAAATAGTGAACTAAGCCTTTTGTAACAACCTGGATGGAACTGGAGACTATTCTTCTAAGTGAAATATAACAATAACGGAAAAATAAACAATACATGTACTCACTGTTAAATTGGTACTAATCAATCAATGCTGATGTGCACATATGGAAGTAAAACTCAGTGGAAATCAAACAGGTGTAGGGGAAGAGGGAATGGGTAGGTTCACCTCGAACAGATGCAATGGACATTATCTGGGTGATTGGCACACTTATAACTTTTATTGAAACTGTGCAAAAGCTATTTATGTAACCAGAATGGATTGCATCCATGTAATATTCTGAAATTAAAAAAAAAGACAAAATGTTTTTTTTTTGTAGAAAACCTTATAGTACAGAACCCTTGGATAGAGAGGAAAATATAGGTCAATATTACAGAATTTGTAAATTATGATTGTCTATAATCACATGGTATCCTTTATTATTATTTTCTATTTCGTCATTAGGGTTTTTCTTCTCAATTAAACTGTAAATATTTGAGGGCAGTGAAATAATATGCATTTATTTTGAAATTCCCTACTCTGTAGCTTACATTCATTCTATCTCAGGCTAGTATTTAAAGAGTATTAGAATGCAACTATTAAATTTAAATATATATACAGAAGTAGGATTCCTGGGTCACATTGTAGTTTATATATATAAACTTATATATATGTTATATATATATATATATATGCACACATACTTCCATAGAATTATCAAACTGTATACCTTAAATATATAATTTTATATACAATTTTTGTCAATTATACTTCAATAAAGCTGGAAAAAAAATACCTTCAGTGAACAATTGACAACTACTGGCCAGTCTTTTCTTAATCATTTGCTGTTAGCAAGGAGCATTACTTTTTCTGAAAGTAGAATTATATTTGTCTTAAGGATATTATTTTTTCACTTCCTTATTCCCCAGTGTAAATCTACACCATCACAGAATCTCCCGAGTTCTTTTTATTTTGTCCTGTTTAATTTCATATTTTACTAATTGAGTATCATTGTAACCTGTAGAATTATCTGCACAACCTCTATATTAGTTGAAATTCTAGTCAGAGTTTTCTTCTCTATCCTTTGTTTTCTTTTCTGAATAGTTACTAATCTGCATATTGTGCTTTATAATTTACAAATCACTACAAATCAAATCGTATGTTTTATCTTTATAATACAAAAAAAGAAATTGACATGCAATGTTTTAAGTGAGTTGACTATTTACAATGATGGTATGTGGAGGATCTGGAAATTTAACTAAGGTTTGGATGTCAGATTTAATGTTTTCTTTTTTACAATGCGGCATTACTTGGTGAAGTAATCTATCTAGTTTGAATATATTTGTTTATTAATGGCAAATAAAAAAGTGTCCAAAACCAATAATGCTGATTTATTTATCTAGATAATCATTCACAATGACAAGATTTCACCAAGAAGCTGGTCAGAGTTGGAAGAGTAATTGTGACCTTAAACTTTGTAACAGATTCACAGAGGAGATAGCCCTTATTTCTTAGTTTCAAAAGTAGCCATTTCTAAGAGTTCATCTACCATACACCCGTCAAAGCTTTGAAGTCAAACCAGAGCCCATCTCTTTTCCCTCACATATCTTCATAGCTCCTTCTACCTGATATATTTCTTTTACACTAAGGTAATTAATTTCAATATTCTTAATAATTATAATTATTTCTCTTATAGGGATATAATTGCTTCCGTGTGATGTATTTAGAATATGATTTCTCAAAGAATATTTTCAATTGCATATGTATTTCCAAAGATGTTACCTTTACATAAGAGATGTAATAATAATTATGCCAAAAATTCCTATTTATGCTGCCACAAACAGAATGAATAAATTTGCTTTTGTTGACATTGATTATCTCTAATGTTGTATATGTTTCACTCACTCAAACATTACGTTACTTTGGCAATCAGAATAAGAATAATATTTATGGACAGTTGTCATCGCAAACAAATGAAGAAGGAAAGGCAGAGGGCTACGGAAATCCTCCAGGGCTCCTCAGCCGACTTCTTTTCTTTAATGGGTGGTTGGTAGTAATTCATAATTTAGACCTATTCAACTTAAACAACCAAATGCACTTGTTTGCATATTTACCCTGCTTTTTTTTACTTCTCATAGATATTTTCTCTCTTTAACTTTAGCCATCTAGTTGATACATCAATTGCAATCAGTTCCACTAGATGTAACTGGAGGTGATATGGAATGATGGTCATTTGCAATTACAGGTTTGCTGAACTCTGTTAATATTCACTTCACAAAAATCATTTTCAGTTGCAGAAAGTGTTCCCTAATACAATGTCCTGTTGCTCTCCAGAACGTGCCTGTTTATCTGTTCCCTTCATATGAGACTAAAGAGGCACTGAGTGATGAGACAAACTTAGCCTCAGCCACCCAGTGATTCGGAGACTTGGACACTCAATTTACTTTTATTACATTTGTACGTTAATTGTCCTTTGAAAGATTCACCACAGAAGAGTGACTCTCACCCCCATGTGATATATAGGGGGCTTGCATGATGAGATAGCTAATGATGTCCAGCAGACATATGATAATGAGAACAGCAGAACAAAGAACACTCGGAATAAATAAGCATGGTGTAACCAACGCCAAAGAAAAGGCATACTCTGGAATTAAGGAAAAGAGCCTAAGGGCTAGCACAGGTGAGAGATGTAAATTACCTTGTGAAACAAGCGGTGGTTAACCTGGCATAAAATAGGAGAAAAGCAATAAATAAATAAATAAATAAAAAGAAGAAAAATGAAAATTCAAGGAATAAAGAGAGAAGAACAACAGATGGCAATGCAAAAGAAAGACAACCAAGACCATTAGGAGTGAAACAAACAAATCGCAAAAGCAGATTCAAGTAAATGTGCACAGCCGGAAACAAAGCATAGTACAATACGAGGGGAACTTCAGTTACACATAGTGGAATTGCAGTATTTTGTACTTGGCTCTTCTGAGCTGATTTTACAAAAAGTGAAATATTGTGTTAGATTTAGTTTAGTGAGTAAATTTCTTGAAACCTATGAGGGGAAATGTGTCAACAGAAATCCAAATATAATTAACCTTATAATCCAAATATAATTAAATGGCTTGGATATGTGAACATGAACACAAGAGTCTCTGTGCCTAAATCTAAGAGCAAATGCCTAAATCTAAGATGATTTCCCCTTCCTTTGTCTTCCACAGGAGAACCAAGTCTGTCTGAGAGTAATCAAATTGAGTAGCAGCAAATCTGGAAGTTCTGTCGACCATGGCACATAGATGAAGTTGATGTAAACTTTTAAAAATGACCTAAGTACTACTAGTTTAGTGATTTTAGAAATGAGCTTTTAGATAAGAATTCCATAGAAAAGCACCGAAAGTGTTTGAAAACAAGCAAATATAATAGGATCACTTTCATAATGTAGAACTTGAAAACAAATCAAAATAATAGTATATAATGGCAGTTAGAAAGTAATAAAAAGCTATAAAGAAGGCACATTAGGTCACACAGGTAAGAATTCAGCAAATCAGTTGGCAAATTTTAAAGTTGCTTAGAATCAACCACAAAAATAGCAGAATAACTTATGATCATTTGGTATTTGTTATAAACACAATGATTTAAAATGACATATTTCTGGATCTTCCTTAACAATTAACCACATTGGAACAGACAAGAGTCACACACCAGACAAAGAGATAGGCTGTTCAAATTCCTGTTTTCATTTAGCAGTTTTGGGCTAGTAATTGCTGAAGGAAGAGGAGTACTAAAAGTTGATTTTATTCATATAAAGATGCTTGTATTAGTTTTCTTTTGCTCTGTAACAAATTAGTGGTTTGAAACAATACAGCTACGCAGATCGGAAATCCAGGCATGGCTCAACTAAGTTTTCTGCTCAGGATTTCCAAAGGCTGAAATCAAAGCGTCAGCTGGGCTGCATTGTCATATGGAGGCTTGATTAAGGAAGAATCTATTTCTCAGTGTATTCAGGTTGTTGGCAGGATTCAGTTCCTTGAAGTTATGTTCAGATCTGTGATCCATTTTGAGTTAATTTTTATGTAGAGTGTAAGATCTATATCTAGATGCAATTTTTTTTGACCTGTGATGTCCTGTTGTTCTACCACCATTTGTTGAAAAGACAATCTTTTTTCCTAGTTTTTGTTATTTTAAATTTTAAAATTTCTGTGTTTGCTTCCTTCTTACTTCTATTTTTTACTGAAATTTTATGTTTTTACCCTTTTTAAGGGAATTTGTAATTAACTGTTAAAGTTTTATGACATTTCTTTTAAAAATCTTTGTCAAAGAGTTTTAGCATGTGCTTCATCTCAGTGTTGACATCTGTTGAATATCTTTCTAATTCCAGGTGTAATCTTACTTGTTCTTGGTATAATGAGTCCTTTTTTAGTAAATTCTTTGTGATTTTGAATATTGTGTTGGAGATTCCTTATGTTATTTAATTTTTATTTTAGAGACTAGTCTGTTTCGATTTAGCTTGTTTTCTCTCTTTCTTCTTTCTTTCCTTTTTTTTTTCTTTTTTTTTTTTTGGAGACGGAGTTTCATTTTGCTCTGTTGCCACAGCTGGAGCACATTAGTGGTGAGATCATAGCTCACTGCAGCCTCGAACTCCTGGGCTCAAGGGAGCCTCCTGCTTTAGCCTCTCAAAGTGCTGGGATTATAGGTGTGAGCTGCATTAGGCTGATTAGATTTAGCTTGGAGGTGGCAACCTACTTACTTCTGTGGACTGCAGTTACAATGAAAATTGAGTTTTCCAAGCCTCTGTCATGCTATTCTGCTCTGTTTCATTCTGCTTGAACTCTTGCTAGATCCCTGCTGGTGCCATCTGTAGAGACAGAAGACACTTATTGGGGCACCTGACATTATCACGTGATGTGGGCAGTCTGGACCCATGATGAAAAGCACTTCCTCTGGCCTGTTTTGTGACCAGCTAGAGATAGGTGGGGTTCCCACTCTATCTTTGCTGGTGCCAGAGGAGAGAAGTGTCCACTTATGCCACCTTTTGTCACTAGGTGGAAGGCCGGGATATGCTGGCCCTGAGTTGCACTCTACTATTTACTGAAGAGCTGGAGGACTCCTGTTTTTAATCTCTGCTTCTGCTAAGTGATAGATGATAAGTTTGCCAGGTCTGGCTGGCTCTATGCTGTTGGGTGGAAGATTAGGAAACTTGGGTCCTAGATCTGCTGTTGCTGGGTAGAAAACAGGTACTCACAGGCCTGCTGGTGCCACCACTGTAGGCAGAGGGGCTCCTTTTTGCTGACAAAGGCTGTTGGACCAGAGTTAGCCTGTCTGGGTCCCAGTTGCTAATGCAGTGGGAAAACTGAGACAGCTACTGCCAGTAGTTGTGGGGCAGAAGATGAACTGGCCTTCCCAGGTTACGTTTACCCCATTGCTGTGAAAGATTGGCCTGTTGCTGCCAATAAATGTGGGGTGGGGATGGGTTGGCACCTATCCCCCTGCTGGCCCTGCTTGTCAATTTTCCACTGGGTACAGATCTTCCAATTAAAAGCCAGCTAGGCTTTCACTTTTATGGCCCATTTGATCAGAGAACATAGACTTCTCTTTCTTTCTTTCTTCCTTCTTTTCTTCCCTCCTTCCTTCTTATAACTTTTATTTTTTGCTGAAATTTTATATTTTTACCATTTTTAAAGGAATTTGTAATTAACTGTTGAAGTTTTATGACATTTCTTTTAAAATTTTGTCAAAGAGTTTTAGTCTTTTTGTTGTTTTTTTTTTTATGTTATCGTTTGTTTGGCTTAGTTCTTCTAGGAGATTCACTAAGAATTTCTCAGGAATAATAGTCCTATGTTCTTAGCACAAACTGTTTTTCTGTTGCTTTTATATACAGTCATGTGTTGCTTAATGACGGGGATAAATTCTGACAAATGCATCATTAGGCAATTTTGTCTCTGTGCATAAGAGTGTACTTACACAAACCTAAACAGAATAGCCTACTGCACACCTAGGCTGTGTGGTACAGCCTGTGGCTCCCAGGGGACAAACCTGTACATCACGGCACTGTACTGAATACTATAGGCAATGGTAACACAATGGTAAGTGTTTATGTATCTAAGCATATCTACACATAGAAAAAGTACAGTAAAAATATGGTATAAAAGATAAAATATGGTACATCTATTTAAAGCACTTACCAAAAATGGAGCTTGCAGGACTGAAGTTGCTTTGGGTGAGTCATTGAGTATGTGGTGAGTGAATGCAAAGGTTTAGGACACTACTTTATGCTAAACACTGCATACTTATGCTACCCAAATTTATAAAAAAAAATATCTCGGCTGGGCATGGTGGCTCACGCCTGTAATCCTAGCACTCTGGGAGGCTGAGGCAGGTGGATCGCTCAAGGTCAGGAGTTCGAGACCAGCCTGAGCAAGAGCGAGACCCCGTCTCTACTAAAAATAGAAAGACATTATCTGGACAACTAAAAATATATATAGAAAAAATTAGCCGAGCATGGTGGCGCATGCCTGTATTCCCAGCTACTTGGGAGGCTGAGGCAGGAGGATCCCTTGAGCCCAGGAGTTTGAGGTTGCTGTGAGCTAGGCTGATGCCACGGCACTCACTCTAGCCCGGGCAAAAAAGCAAGACTCTGTCTCAAAAAAAAAAAAATATATCTCTTTAATAATAAAGTCATCTTAGCCTACTGTAACTTTTGTACTTTAGAAACTTTTTAATTTTTTTAAACTTTTGGACTCTTGTAGTAACACAGCTCAAAACACCAACCCTTTGTACAGATTGTTTTCAATTTTTTAATTTTTTTTAACTTATGAAATGTTTTATTAAAAGTTAAGACACAAACACACACATTGGCCTAGGCCTACACAAAGTCAGGATCATCGATATCACTGTCTTCCATCTCCACATCTTGTCCCACTGGCTGGTCTTCAGGGGCACTAACACACATGGAGCTGTCATGGCCTATGATAATGCCTTCTTCTAGAATATCTCCTGAAGTACGGCCTGAGGCATTTTTACAGTTAACTTTTTTTTTTTTTTTGGTAAGTAGAAGGAATACACTAAAATAAAGATTTAAAAGTATAGTATAGAAAATATATAAACTAGTAGCATTTATTATCACTATCAAATATTATGTACTATAAATAATTGTATATACTGTACTTTTATACAACTGGCAGCGCAGTGGGATCGTTCACACCAGCATCACCACAAATACGTAATACACTGTGTTAGGGCGTTAAAACAGCTAGGACGTCACTAGGTGATAGGAATTTTGCAGCTCTGCTAGAATCTTACGGGACCACCATTGTATATGCTGTCCATCAGACACTGAAATGTCGTTATGCAGTACATGACTATAGTTTGATAATGTCACATTTTGGGTCACATTTTTCCCTCCCTGAGGATTTAAAGGAAGTTGTTCCACTCTCTTTAGATTTGACCGTTGTTCTGGAGAAGTGTAAAACCAGCTTTAATTCTTTTACTCCTTTGTAAATAAAATAGTATTAAAATTTTTGCCTTGTAGCATAGGATTTTTATGTATCTTCGAAGCCAATTACCTTTACTGCTATGTGGCTTAGGGTTGACTGTTCTGGATCCTTGTACATTCAAGTCCTTTTTTATTAAAGAAAGCCTTTTCTAAATTTTTGGTTATATCTCTAAATACTGATTCTGCTTGCTAGTTGAAATTTTCATAGGTATGTCAATTATACAATTATTGGGGTTCTGATGGTCTTAAAATTATCATATCAACACTTGTGTGCTTACCTCTAGATTTATTCATGCTATAGAAATTTGTTTTTATTTGAAGTCATTATTTTTTAGGTCCTTATTGCTCCCAGTCACACTAATGCTAACTGATCAATTTTATTATTCTCTTTATTTATTCAGCAGCATAGTTGTTTACATCATGAGCTATTTATTTTTGTAAGTAGTCACCATAACTGGCAATGACCATTTACAAGACCATCAATTTGAAGCAAGATCTTTCAAGGATTTGCCAAGGACTGTTTCAGGAGAGATTACATATTCTTATGATCCCCGGTTTATGTGTATGATTAATCTTCATTCCAAACCTGGATTTTGTCTCTAGGAAAAATAAAACAGATAAATTTTCACAGATAAATTAGTCTAATTCCCTTCACTGCCACAGAGGCAGAATACTTCCTAAGGAGAGGAATTTTCTGTTTGATTTTTCATTTAGCCTTATCTCCTTTGATTTTCAGTATCAGAGCCAGGTTCACTCCTGCTACCATTATCTGTGTCTCTTTTTCACTATTACAATCAAAGTACTTAGGATGGCCACAATAGACTTTACTCCTCCTCTTGAGGGTGTGTGTTTTTCAGGCTCTGCCTAGGCTTTTCAGCTTTTTAACTGAAAGTTGCATTATCTTTTAACTAGGACACTACCAGTTCACTTCCCTAGAACATAGTTGCCCTGTTCCCAATTCTGATGTCTTGGGTTTAGCTATACCTCATTTTCATAAAAAATAAATAATTTTTATATTCCTCTATTTTCTTATTTACTTACAAATTACTTTCAGAAACAAAAGAGAGAACTGCTGATTTTTGTAGTCTTGATCAAAATTACAAACTGAAAGCTGCCACCAGAGTTTCTTTAGTTTTAACTCAGGACCAGGAAAAGCTATCATAGTGAACTAGATTATATTCTTTTCATGAATTTATGAAAGGCTTTTAGGATATTTGGCTAAACACTGCTACATAAATTCTTTCAATTATTTGTAAAAAGTCTTGTTTATGCTGTATCTTAATAGCTTTTCAGGTTATACAAAGCAACCTCTTTGCTAAACTGTGTAGATAAACTCTAGATGTAGAGATAGAAAAGATAATTGAACTCTACTGTCAGACTATTGTTATTTCAAAAGAGTTCTGTTAGAAGACTCACCTTGTCAAAATAATTACATGTCTCATATATATGCCTTTCCCTCTTGACTGATGTATAAACATGTAACTTAATTTGAGTAACTGTACCTATATTTTAAAGCTAAACTCATTTCTTTCTTATATTTTTCATATTATTCTATATCATTTAACCTAATTCATTTTAATGCCCAAAGTTCTGATAATTTTGCCCATAAAAATCTGAATTTAATTAATAGTGTTTTAAGACTTTTTCTTTGTGACACAGTTTCAATCAAGAGTTTGAGGCTGGGCACGGTGGCTCACGCCTGTAATCCTAGCACTCTGGGAGGCCTAGGCGGGTGGATTGTTTGAGCTCAGGAATTGGAGACCAGCCTGAGTAAGAGCGAGACCTTGTCTCTACTAAAAATAGAAAGAAATTATATGGACAGCTAAAAAAATATATAGAGAGAAAAAAACAAGCCGGGCATGGTGTCACTTGCCTGTAGTCCCAGCTACTCGGGAGGCTGAGGCAGGAGGATTGCTCGAGCCCAGGAGTTTGAGGTTGCTGTGAGCTAGGCTGATGCCACGGCACTGTAGCCTGGACAACAGAGTGAGACTGTCTGAAAAAAAAAAAAAAAAGAATTTGAGAATCTCATTACACTAAGAGACCTCTTTTTTGTCATCATCCTACTCCAGCCTGAGAATTCTCTTCTCTAAGATTAGTGTGAAGATACTGTTTATGATGAAAGGATGTCACAAATGTAAAAGCATCATTATGATAATTAACATCTTTTCCAGGACTGGATATTTTACAGAATTAAACTGTATCTATCTTGCATTTTCATTGTAGGAACATAAATGTGAGGAGATATAGTCATCCAACAAATACATATTATTTCCTGTGTGCAACTCACTGTTTTCAGCATTTTGGGAATACTAGAGAGTAAATCTCTCTCTCTCTCTTCACACAATTTACCATTTGGTAAGGAAGGCAAACACTAGTCAAACCTTTACTTAAATAACTATACATGTTTAATTATGGACAAATATAAAGAAAATATAATAAGAAATCATTAGCATATAAATTTGAGTTAATATATGGACAGGGAAGCTTCCCTGAAGAAAATATATTTGAGCTAAAATCAAACAGGTGATTAGATATCAGCTAGGGATAAGAAGCTGGTGAAATGGGGAAAACCATGCATTTTATTATCTACCCCTCCATTCCTCTTTATAGACCCACAGGCTTAGACACTACTTTAAAACAATAAAATACCCAATATTGATTGATATTTTATTACAATAGTTTTAAAAATTGATTTTTGTAACTTGGAACACAATTATTGTGTTATTAGCCTTAAAAGATGATAAAACATGAAACTAATAATTCATAATTGGCCATTTTTATTCAGACATATGATTCAAAAAATTAAACAGAAAGAGAGAGAGAGATTTTGGAATTAAACGTTTGATGGAATAGACTACTAGGACTACTACCCCAAACTCATAAAAGTAGTTTTATCCCTGTAGCTTTGTTTTTGTTCAAACATCTCTTTATCTTCTCCTTGCCCTGAAAGCTGATGAAGTGGTTCACTAGGTGAAAATGGAAGTCTCCCAAG
The DNA here is from genome assembly GCF_020740605.2 of Lemur catta. Classification (NCBI taxonomy): domain Eukaryota; kingdom Metazoa; phylum Chordata; class Mammalia; order Primates; family Lemuridae; genus Lemur; species Lemur catta. The sequence continues at coordinate 38,024,038 of NC_059134.1, read as the reverse complement.
AGTGTGATCACATAATGACTTTTGAAACTTCTTTGTCGGGGGTCACAAAACAATAAAAGAGGAAAGAGTGTGGCAGATTTAATGCTTTATTTTACTGTCTACTATTATGTCTGCAGCAGTGTAGTCTTTGTATGGGGGAGAGGAGGTCGTGGTGTCATCTTAAACATTTACGCTGAGCAATTTATTTAATGTGTAACTTTTTGTCAAAAGATTCTCATTTTATGTATTAGGTCGTATAATGTGTATTTTTCAAGTTATCTTTTGCATTTCAGGCAAAGAACCATTGAATTAACTTCTTTCTTTTTTTCTCTTTCATTCTTTCTTTAATCATCTATCTATCTCTGTCTTTGTATCTCCTAACTATACAAAAAATTATTTCCCTCAAATTCATGATAGTATTTTGAAATATATAGATGGGTTGTTCCAAAACAAAATGTATTATAAAATACAAAGTGCAATAAATAGAGTTAAGTTTTATCCTTTGAGATGGTTTAATAAAAAGATGAATTCCATGCCAAATAATGGAAGTTAACCATTTAGGTATATGTACAGTCTGTACTTCTGAATGTTTAATATGGGTAGGAATCACACTAAATAATTATATTTTGAGTTTATATACAAAATACCTATGTCTGAAATTAAAACCTGGTAGGATATTAACATATGTTTGATCTAGACTTAGCTAATTGCATTAATGAAAAGTAATAATCAAAGAAGAAAAATATCAAAAGATGTTAAAAGTAAGTGGTGTCCTCAAATATAGTGTCATAAATTTTACTGTGGCCCTTGTAAGAGTTAAAGATCAGTGAGGACTATATTAAAGAGGGATGGAATTATAAAGATACTGTAAAAAATAAAAAATTGAAAACAACTTAAAAAAATAACTACATGATAGAGGAGATTGGACTGAAAAGTTCAGTTGATGTACTAACACATATTTATTGTCTAAAGAGCAATAGATAAATTTTGTGCCCCATGCTTTCACTGCATATTCCAAAAACTTGTATTCCAGAATGCATTTAAATATAAATATAGTATAACTATAATAACCTGTGATACATTATAAAAATTGTGTAAGTTCAATAAATCATTAGTATTATTTCTGCTCCATATTTCTTGATGACGAAATTCTAAGTAATTGATTAAAATTTCTTCTCATAAGCTTCTGAATTTTTCAAATATTTTATTATAAACATAAATTATCATAAAGACTAGAAGAAAACACACCACAATTTTAATGGCCAATTATTTTCCTAATTATTATAAAACTATTACTTTAATTATGTATATCCTCAGTAACTATGTAAATACCTTTTTATGATTAAAATAAGATAGATTGGTAACAGTTTATGGATGACATTGACAAAAGTTAAGAAGTAAATAACTTCTGGAAATACGACATAGAAAAAATTGAAAATTAAAATAAGTATGATTGATCTAATTTAGCATATAATATTTTAAATAACTCTTTTGTAAATTATTACAACAGATATTTCCTGGGTGTCTAAGAAATCCAGAAGATTTTTATCAACATATGGAATAAGGTAAGTATTCTTCTGAACTAATATATAATTAGTAGCATTTATTTTTGAGTTAAATGTAACAGTTGTTATATTTTATCAGAATGGGAAAATGAAAAAGACAGCTTTGGTGAACCATGTGGTGCATCTTGGTTTTTCATATTCTGATGTCAGGATTGTGAATTGTCATGATCCATTTTGAACTGTTTGGCATTTTCTACTAAAATTACACATATGCACACTCTATGAACTAGCAATTCTAGTCCTTGGTTTACCTAATATGTGTGCATATGTACCTGAAAACACCTATTAAAATATTGATATCAGTACTATTTGCAATAGCCACAAATTGGAAAATTTTCAAATGTTCATTAATAGTAGAATAGATATAAATATTACTGTATGCTCATGCAATGGAAGAAGATAAAGCAGTGAGAAAGAATGGAGTAAAACTACATGGAGCAATGTGATTAAATTGCAGGAACATTAGTTTGAGTAGAGCTGAATACAAAAGAATTCTCAATAATATACATAAAATTGAATTCATCAATATTAATCTATGTCATTAGAGGCCAGGATGGTAGTTATCTTTGAGGCATGGAGGATAGTAGTTAGTAGAGGATACAAGAAGAGCTTCTGAGAAGTTGATATTTTGTGTCTTGATCAGGATACAGGTTTTCGATGATGTTCAATTTGTGAAAATTTGAGACGAAACATCATTCATGCATATTTTATCTTCAATAACATTTCTGAATAAAATTAACTTTCCTACAGCTGTGCTTTCAAAAAGTATTTTTTATTGATAAAACTCATTATGTATATGCAATGCTCCTCTTCTAGACACATAAATATGTTTAAATGGAAGAAAAAATTCTAACCCAGGTCCTCTAAAACCATATTATCATCCAGGTATCATCAGTGTATGTTTTACTGGGGAGAAGAGCATGTAATATTTCTATTTGCATAAAAAGATTAAATTAAAATAATACAAGAATATCATGAGGAAATGACTGCCTTAAGCGCATCTGTGTCTTATTTTGTAATGAAAGATAATTCAAACCAAAAATCCATACTGTGTTCATTTTGTTTGATTTCATCATCTTCATTGATTAAATAAACCAGACAAATTTAAAATCTGATTTTGTCTGATGCTAATGAATATTACCTAAATGTCTAAATCATATTGCATCAATGGAAGTAGGAACATATAAATGGATCTGGAAATGAGGTCATTAGCTTTCCAATTACTCCAGGTCAATTGGTCCTTGTACATTTTTGGTTGCCTGTCCATTCATTGTGCCACACTTGCATGACTTGATTGGCCAAAGGTAAACTCTCTCCTTTATTTGAAGCATTGCCACAATTTGTCAGTATCTCTGATATAGCAGCTATCTCACTCTAGCTTTTATTAGAGCTATTTTTGTATGGCTTGTCTTCCTTGCTAAGTTGTTAACTTCTTAGGATCAGGGCTTATGGTTTGCTTATCGTTTTTATCTCTGCAAGAGCTGACCTTAAAGCCTCACATTTAGGAAGCACTCAACAGTATTTATGGAATGAAACATTTTCATTTTAGATAAGAAAATCAAGCTCTCAGTAGAGACTTTAGAATTTCTACTTGGTGATTCCTGAGAGCAACAACTTAGTTGAAAAGGATATTTGTCTTAAAGCTGCTTTGTTTATATTGCGTGTTCATTGGAAGTGGCTTTGGAGATGCTGACAGAAATTATGTTATGTTAAAATATTCCTAAGAAGCTCCTAGCAACTCTAATTAATACCTGTTTGTGCATTTTAAAAGCTTTTTTATTAAAGACGCATTTTTAAAAAGTTTATCATTATGTAGGAATAAGCAAAGACTTCATATAACATCAGCTGACATATTAAATATCTTGTAATTTAACAATCTGAGAGAGAGACTCACTTTTCGGAGGCCATTCAAAAACCTCCATTTTCTTAAACTTTGAGTATTTGCTTTAGTATCTAATGTTAAATACCTCTCTCCAGAGCCTGTCCTTGTATTCTTCCTGAAAAGAGAAAAATTTGGCGCTTTCTATTCATACTATAGAAACTAAATATACCTCTCTAAAACTAAGGGTTCAAGGTCAGAATAATATGATTTTATTATCTACACAGTAGATCAACAAATGTAGATGTCTTCAAGTCTCAGAAGACACTGATCCAATTCTTCACCTAACTGGCAGTTGTCTTTGGAGGCTTCGAGGATGTCTCTACCCATGGGGATTCTGGATAAGCTGGACATGATTTACATAGCTGGTGAATACAATCTGGGTGCCCAATTCTCCATATTCTATTATTGACTTAAAAATTAATGAGTTAATATTCCTTGATGACCAATCAAGGGAGAACATATGACAGTTTTCTTCTATTGACACATTTTCTAGAAGCTAATCCACCTTAGGACTAAAAATTGATGACAGCTGAATCAGTTGAAATTTTAAATAAAGCATTTATTTACTTATATATAATTTGCTAAACATGACCATATGTTCAAGGTACATGATCTTTATTCCAAAGCACCAATATTATTACAAAGGCAACACTAATAAAAATTGACTTTTCACCTAGTAGATATGTAAAATTATGTCATTTTATTTAAATACTAGGGAATTTTTTTTTGTCTAGTTTAAACGATGATTGTACAGGTACAATGTTTGGCTATGTCTACACAGCCAGAAAAAAATTCTCATTTATCAACTATATGAGGTAGAGTTAGCTTACAGCTAGACAAGGATAGCTTTGTAATTCTCTCTGGGGTTAACTGGAAGTCAGCAATAGACTCATCCCCACGATAAAGATGAGATAGGCTAACTAGCACTTTTTAATATACTCTTTAAATTTTGGAACTCCTCTGGCAGAACTAAGGACCACTATTTGGGAATGTGTAGATAGATGGCTTACATCTGGTAGATGTAAGCAGTCCAGTTTTACTACATAAGCAAGGGTGCATTAAAAAATTAAAAAATAAAATTAAAAAAAACTAAAAACTTCAGTTAGACCTCTCTTGAAACAAAGATTCTCCTGAATATCTTGATAGTTCATAATCCAGAGAAGAACCACATCTTGTAAAATTTAAAAAGGACCAGGGAGAATTGAACTTGGAAATCTCTTAGGTACCAAATGCTTGCTTGCTTTTTCTTTCTTCTACTAAACTTTATTCTTTATTTTTATTAGAATCTTCAATGTTTATTATATGTGCATTCTTGTGAGTCTTTTCTATTATCTTACCTATACAGTCTTTGTATCAACTGACTGCTAATTGTAAATATTTCCCATAACCAACATGGAGAGATATGCTTGTATAGTCTATTCCATTTTTTGGTGAACTTTGTGCTGCGTAGTTTCATCCATAAATTCATTTGAACTGCCATAGTTCAGAAAACTCACAATAATACACATAAGTAAAACATTTTAAATTTACAGAAACTCATGTATTACCATCAAAAAGGTCTTTGAGAAGTAATGCCACATTTTGTCTTCTTACATGTCAGGTATTGTGGAGGAAGTTAGATTCATTGTTCTCTTTGTCAGTTTTCTAACAAATTCAAAATATACACATAAAATCTAAGTTAAACCAGTGCAAGCCTCTGGCCTCTCATTTCAGCTCAATTGCTGCTTCTAAGTTACCTACCATGTAGAATGAATCACAATTGATAAGGAGGGACATTTCTTCTTTCCTCCAAAAAAACCAAGACTCAGGGATTTTAGGTAAATTCCCTAACATTACAGAGCACTTGCTCAAAGTCTTCCTTATGCAACTTATCCAATGTAGATTCTCTAATTGTAGTTTCTAATAAAAATTTTAGCCACTTTAGTGTTATATTACTTGCTATTCATGTTAAGAAGCTCATATACTGAATTACTTGCATTTAATGAGTACTATTATTTATAACAGAAAGCTTAATTAACTGGATACATTAACCTCATGCTAAACATCACATTTGATAACTTAATGATTCTGCAATTTATAATAGATTAACGTATGAATTCTGGGTTCAGTCTAAGTTAACAGAAAGTTGTACCTCATTTTCTTGTCACTATATTCTCCCCTGGTAAAGTCTGATTGTTTACTTTCATGAATGTTACAGTGGAATTGGTTTTATTTTATTTTTCTTGGATGTGAAATGATAGCCCAGGTGGAAAATTAAGCAAGACACATAATACTAAAAATTAAATTGGTCTGAGTATATTAAGGAAAACTAGGCTACAGGTATGAAAAAATACCAATATTGCCACCTGAATTCTTAGCTTTTAATACACTCCACAATATCTGGCAGCAGTTTTTCAGGAGACACTAGATTGACAGGTTAATTATAGAAGATGTAAAACTATATGTACAGATAGCAAATCAAACGAGTATTCATTCACTTGGCACTCTACCAGAAAGCAGCAGACAACTTTTATTTGAAACTATTTGAGGATACAAATCATATAATGCATGACATTGAAAATTCCCATAACAAATGCACAGTGAGGCTGCCAGTAAGATTACTGATTCACACCCAAACATAAATTTATGGGGAGGAAAAAAAAAACACCTCAATTCACTTCAAAGTAAATGAATTCTCCTATTAGGATGTGCTGTACAATAGCATGCTGCACAATATCCTTCAACTTGAATGAGATCACCTTCAAGTTTTACCATTACCACACTGATGTCTTGACATAACTTGAAAGTATAATATTTCCTTTGTCATTTTGCACTGAAGAGTTGCAGACACACCAGCAAGGAATTTCTTGGTATACTAAATTTGCTCCAATAAAAATAATTTTTTATCCACATTTATGCAGAGTAGTTCACCTTGCTTTGAAGGCAGTCTGGACTTCTGAAAGCAGATTAAAGAGATACTTGTTTGAATAAGTCTATCTTGAAATGATAAAGCTTCCAGAAGACATGTCAACATATGATCTGATTTTCACGAATGCCATGTAGTACCCCAAGCTGTGTTGTTTATTGGTCTGGGTAGCCCTGGTCTTGATATTTCAAGTTATTTTGGCTGTGAATGAGACTTAAAGACATCCAAGGCATATTTCACAAGTGTAAGAATTGTTCTGCTCTTCTTCACCAAAATCACTTTTCTCCCCACTGTTGTACCATATGTTCTGTGCAGATTGTCTACTTGGCTGCTGCTATCAGCCCTGGAAATGGCCTCATTTCAGTGGTGAAATGATCCCTGTATGAAAGAAGTTTGCAGGGCTCTTTGGGGACTCACAAGAGGAGGGGATCTATATTACTGTAAAATGCTTTCATTAGTATAAGATTGCTTTCAAGTCTGGCAAATCCACAAACAGGATAAATTAATGCATTCTAATATGGGACCCTTGGCAGAATAATGGTTTGAATATCCTTTTCCTTTACTATATTGCTTAATTCTGAAACAGAGAACGAATTTGGATAAGTTTCTTTGGGGAATAAATAAACAAAAAACTTCCTAACTCTTCTGTTTGCCTAACCTTCAAAGCCATCGATAACTAATAATTAATTGAGGGATGTGTTCCAGGCCCTTTTCTTAGCATCTTACATGTATTTGTTCATAGTTTTCTCTCAATGTCTCTCTGGGAGAAATCATTTTCCTATTATTATTTAGTTAAAACTTAGGTTCGGCAAAGTTGATTTCATTCATTTAAGCCAATATTTTAGTGCCTACCAAAGATGAATTTATGGGGAAACTAATGAAGACTATGTCTCATGGTCATTTGTTCACTTAGCAGACATCCCCAATCTTTTTGGCACCAGGGCCCAGTTTCATGCAAGACACTTTTTCCATTATGGGGCTGATAGGGTGAGGCAGAACTCAGGTGATGATGCCGGTGATGGGCAGCGGCTGTAAATACAGATGAAGTTTCACTTACCTCCTGCTGTTCACCTCCTGCTGTGCAGCCCGGTTCCTAACAGGCCACGGACCAGTACCAGTCTGTGGCCGTGGCCGGGGAGCTGGAGACTGCAGCCTTACAGGGACTCCTTCCCAATGCCCTGGATGGAGCCTTTAGGACTATGTTCATATTTTTGTACCTCCTCTAGTATTTACAATGATGTATTATTTTTCTTCAAGAGGATTACCCAATATATATAAGATTTAATTGGCACACAATTTGTATCTACTCCTGATAATTATTAAAAAAAAGTTCCAGTCACTCTTAGTGCGTTTGGGCTGCTATACCAAAGTATCAATAAACTTGAGGGCTTATAAACAACAGAAATTTGTTGCTCATAGTTCTGGAGGGGGGAAGCCCAAGATCAAGGAGCTGACAGATTTGGTGCCTGTTGAAGGTCCACTTTCTGGCTCATAGATGGTGTCTTCTTGCTGTATCCTCACATGGTAGAAAGGGTAAGGGATCTCTCTAGCCTATTTTATAAGGGCACTGATTATATTCATGAGGGCTCTGCTCCCATGTCCTGATTACCTTTCAAAGACCTTGCCTCCTAATGCCATCATGTTGGGGAGACATAAACAATCAGACCATAGAAATAGGAAAAGTCGGTTAATAAATGTTTTAGGAAACCTACAAAGCTAAAGCAAATCAAGCAGCATAAAATATCAGTCTTGATGTGAAATAATTCATAATTTCATTCAGAAGATGAAACACACATCTAGATACACAGCCACAGGAGGGACATAATCTCATTGCCCCAAAATTTCTAATTTGGAGTCTCAAAGATGATAATCAAAATGTTGCAGAAAACTTCCAGGAGTAGTTGTAGCTAGAGATGAGCTTTGAAGGATCAATAAGTTTTGGGTAAATGAAAGGGACCTTTTAGGAAATGTGAGGAAACAAATCACCAGATTTGTACCCTAGTGTTCAGGTTGTTGTCCCTTCTACCAAAATAATTGTTTTGTCCTTCCAAACTTTTTAGAAACATTAAAAATATTTTGTTTTCCAGCTATTTGAGAATGCCTGATGCAAGGAAGATATTTTGACCATCACTTTATCATTTTAAGGATTGTCAGGAATCCTTAAAATAGAGCAGACTCAGCACTGGGCACAAAACATGTTATATTTTAGGCTAATCTATGTTAAATGGTGTGTGTGTGTGTGTGTGTGTGTGTGTGTGTGTGTGTGTGTGTGTTTGACTCATGTTGCTTCAATTTACAGTGTGTTCTCAGGCCTTTTGAATTTACAAGTAAATCACACAAGAAATAAACCATGATAAACAGATTTCTGCTTAGTATTCTGTATGGGAATTACAGAGTTTCTTCTGTATAATAACATACTGGTAATAATTCTAGCAGCATAATGCCTTTTATATTACAAATAAAATAACCACTTCTATACTTAATTATTGAATCTATGTATGCATCAAATCCTTTTCATACGCAGTCATAGACTTCATTCTTTAAAAGATCACTAACTATAAATTTGTCAACAAGTAAAGTAACTTTTGATTATCTGCTTTACTAAATGAGATAGCCGAGATGGCCCACTGTGGCCACCAAGGATTTCTACCGCCTTCTATCAATACCATTGTATAATTCAATGCTTCTCAACAGTAGGTGATTTTCCCCACTGACCTGGGGGCATTTGTAAATGTTTGGGGATAATATTGGTTTTCTCAACTTGGGGAAAGGGTGTTACTCTAGTGTCTTGAATTGCCTGCTCTAAGGAAAGCTAGTTGCTATGTTGTAAAGATCCTACCTAGCCATATAGATGGCTCTGCATGACGAGGAACTGAGGTCTGTTACAAAACATTTGAGTGATTCACCTTGGATGCAGATTCCCAGCCCCAGTCAAGCCTCCTTGACTGCAAAATCTTGAGATTCCTTCAGCTAGAACTACCCAACTCTGCCACTTCAGAATTTCTGAAACACAGAATCTGTTACTAAATGCTTACTGCTTTAAGCCGCTAATGCTTGGGATAATTTGTTTTGCAGAAGGAAATGACAAATGCATTAATTAAGTTTTTTTTTTAATATAAATATTGTGGTTTTTAAAGCCAAGAACAGCTGCCCCCCACACTGCTCAGAGTTAGCTAATTCTTTAAATCCTATAAAAAATGTGGCTCACAGCACAAAACAATAGCATGATCTGGGAACTTGTTATAAATGCAGAATCTCAAACAACATTTTAGAAGTCCTATATCAGAATTTGAATATTTTTTAAAATCCTCAGGTTATTCAAAATCCTTTAAATTTTGAGTGTTATCTTAAAAGGCAAGAAAAAGGAATAAAATAAAATACTCAACTAGGCTTTGCCACTTCTTAATAGCTTTTGTAGGTTGAAATAAAAAATGAGCTCAAATGGATGAAAGTGGTGTTTTACATTAATAATTTGGATTATTTGTTCTTAGAAATTTTTATATATTTTGGAAATATAGTGGGTATTTATATGAATGGGCCAAACAATTCTTTTGTAACAGCAATGGATTAGCTATTTGTTTTGTAGCTAGTATTTTCTAAGCCTTGAGGCCAAATAGGTGTGTTTACTGGTTGCTTCTTCATAAATGAAACTCAGACCATTGGTATATATATTTGTATATGCTTGGATCTTCATTACACAAAATGACGTTAAAACCAGCTCCATTGCTGGAATAAAGGATCATTTCTCAAAGCAGCGATCTTTTAAAATGCTGGTTAATGTCATCAACTTGACAATTTTAGCCTCCTAAGTGTGTTGGTAGTTTGGCTGTGTGCTATCAAAGTTGTAAAAACTGCCACCTAGTAACAAAATTGGAATTTCCTTGTATCCAAAAATAAAAATAAACTTCTGAAAGAAGTACTAAATGAAGAAATATGTTTTAAGTGAAATTCTGTTTCTGAAATGGATTCTGTTATGGTTTAAATATTTTTTCCCTCTCAATCTCATGTTGCAATTTAATGGCTATTATAACTGTATTAAAAGGTAGGACTTTGAGGAGACCATTCGGCCCTATGAGCTCTTCCCTCAGGAATGGGTTATCATGGGAGTGGGTTTCTTATGAAAGAATGAGTTTGACCACTTTTCTCTGTCTCTTACTCTCTCTTTGCCCTGCTGCCATAGGCCAACACAAGAAGGCCCTTGCCAGATGTCATCCCCTTGATCTTGGACTTCCAACCTCCAGAACTGTGAGCCAATAAATTTCTGTTTATTATACATTACCCAGTCTGCAGTATTCTGTCATAGCAGGACAAAATGGGCCAAGATGATGTCTTTATTATTGTTTAATATTGTTAACCATTTCCTTTTTTTCTTGCATTTCTAAATATAAACATCTCCTTTTATTATTCTGTTTTGTTGACTGACACCTTTTTGTCCATTGTGCTGAGTTTTCATGTTCTACTGCACCTCTAATGTTGGACTTTCTCAGGCCTTGCCATTTTTTATCTTCCCTGCATGATTCACCTTAGGTAATTACCCTCTATATCCTGATGATGCCCCCTATCTCCAGCCCAGACCTCTCCTCCAAGTTCCAGATTCATATTATCCACTTTCCTTTATTTTGAAATCTCAGAGACATCTGATATTGGATATGCTCAAAATGTAATTAATGAATCTCTCTTCACCAACAAATATCTGTTCTTTCCCTAGTGTTCCACATCTCAGTAAACAGTAACACTATCTATCCATTTGCTTGAGCCAGAAAGCCAGTTGGCATGTTTTATTTCCTCCACCCACATCAATGTAATGCTACCATGAGATCTTATCAGTTCCAATTTGAAAATATATATTGGATCTGTAAACTATTTTTCTATTGACTTAAACAAGTATAATTACTCATCTACCTTAGCCTCATAAATGGCCCCATGCTTTCACCAATGAAAAGCACCAGCCAGACTTTCTTAAAACACAAATCATAAAATATAAATTTCTCCCTTTAAATTCTTTAGTGGCATTTCATCACACAAATACTGAATCCAAACACATACAGGACTAACTAGTAAACCTCATGTTTGTCCCTCTCTAGCTCTTTCTTCTGCTTCAAACATACATATGATGCGATATATGATATAATTTGCCTTCTAAGTAAATAAAATCATATGTGCCCTGTCCTATAAATAAATTATTTCTGGAAAGAAAGGTACAAATATTTTATTGTTCCTTGATATTTATCTTTAAATGTAAAATAATAATTGATTATGGAATGCAAAATTAACTATAATTAAACAGTACTTCATGTACAACTAAAATACATATTATGCATAGTGAATATTATTGGGACTTCTATTTATCAAGTCACTGTATTATTTTTAAGTAGAATATTTAGTCCTCAGTGATTTATTTTAGAAAAAAAATCATGTCAGTGCTATTTTGGAAATTGATTTTTACCAAACACAGCATATGTCTTTATTTGAAATCTTTAACATACTTCTTGGGCTGAGTTGAAGATCCTTAATTCTAGATGGGCCATGTTCTCCCCTTTGTGAGGAGGAGGACTCCATAGGCTATATATGTCACCCTTCTCTCCAGTAAACTCTCCAGACTATGTGTCCAGGAAGAAGGTTAGTACTATGCCAGCTGAAAGAAATGTCTCTAGGCCCCTGCCTGGAAATTAAAGATGCCATGGCCATGATCTGTTTCACCAAGTTTGTTACAAGGATTCCTTCAGTTTAAGAACAACCAATCTTATCCATTTCTTACTTATAAGGACATGATTTAAGGAGAAAAATACATCACTAGAAGAAACTTTCTTTCAACTGATATTTCTGAGCAATTCTGAAGTAGAAAAATTTGACCAGACATGCATGCCACTGACAATGTTCTATGTTGTTTTTCACCTGAATACAGACATTGCTTTGACCTAAATAGAAGAAAACTCCACACCAATGTTTATCAGTTTACAATATACTTATGGGTGATTAATAATTTTGGCAAGGAGTCTAAAAGAACAAACTTTTTAAAAAATGTTAATGATCTTAATGACATAGAACTATAAAATCATCATCTAAACTTCCTATTGCTTCTTGACTGTGCCACATAATTACTACCTGAATTTTATAGAAAATTGAGTTTAAAATAATGGAGATACTGCTTTAATCTAGGGCTGTAATTTTTCTTTGACTAAAATATCTATAGTTTCTCTAAATTCATATTGTGTTATATTTTTAAGGTACTGTTTTATTATAACCAATAATTCTTCTTCATTATCACAAAATAGTCATTGAACAAGAGTAGTGTGCTGGTTTTTGCTGTCACTTTTGGTGACAAAAATAATCTTATTAGTATGGTGATGTGTGAATCAAAATTGTAAATAAAATTGCTCTCTATTGATATGAGTGATTTTCAGTCTCTATAAGATTTCTAGAAACTATATTTTATAAATTAACCAATGAGGTATTAAAAGGAGAAATACTTCTGCCCCACAGCTCACAAGTTTAAACAATGTTCATGACAGTTTGCAGTTTGATGTTGAGTCATTTCAAAGGATGTAGCATGTAGCTACTTAGACTCTCAATGTTAGAACTTTGGACAATATCCCAGTTTAGATGAAGATAGAGAAACTGAGAAAAAGAGACAACTTGAAACTTTAATACTCACTATTAAAGTTCTAAAACTCATATATTTTTCTAATAACAACTTTGCATTACTTCTAATATGAGTAACAGTTTTAGAAGCTTTCTCAGAGCATATAGTTAACTACTCATGGGATGCCACTCAATTGACCCATAATGATATTCTGCAAGATTGGCTAACTCTGGAAATAAATAGCTTTGTGACACTGTGACCTTGATTCAGATATGACGATTTGATAATGTGGCTTCTTGCACTGCCCATCAAGCATCTAATAGAATCTATTTTACATTTATTAACTATCAGATATGGGAAGAGTGTCCATTTCCAATTTTCAAGGCAACGAACTTGCTATATATGTGAGTTAAATGCTAAAGAATGCATCCAATAAATTAAGAGTATAACAGGTCCAGAGAAACCTATGAACTCTCCGGCATGTAGGGAATTCTGATTCAGAAGTCTTAGAGGGCAAGTTGAGATATGAGGTTTCAGATGATCTTAGACTGCTGAGTCCCATTAGCCTCTCATCGGAAAAATCAGCCTTAGCATTGGCACAAGGTTATAGGGAGAGAAGATTTCCATCTCCATCTGCTCTTTTTCTCTAAGAAGAGGTTCTGTCTTCTCACATGCTTTCCACATGTTAAATTTTTCTCTAATTTACATCCATTATTTGTGCTTTGTTATTTTCCCCCAATGGATACCTTTAATCATCACTATGTACACTTTAAGCTTTCTATCTAATTTTGTAATGAAAGTTATTACCATCACATCTCCCTCCTAGGAACACATTTAAAATCAAAGATTAGAAGCAGAATTAAGTTGAAGGCATCTAGACCCTTAACAGGATCTTTGAGCTCAGAATTCAGATTGGGTACATTGACTGAAAAAAATAACTGAAAGCAGGGACAAAAATCAACCATAACAATTTTTTCTTCTGTGATTTGCCAGCCTCTCTCAGTTCACTCTCCATACCCCATCACAAGACATCTCCTAATTTTTGGTTGCTGAAATATGTATCATGACTATAGACAAGTAATGTTCTCTTCCATTATATTTGAGGGCTTGTATTTATCTTCAAGTAGCTTACAGTACCCCAGTAATGAGATACCTAAGGAGTTGGTATGGCAACAAAAGTCAAACTTAGGGGAAAAGGAAGATTTCTTGGAAGTGATGGCATAATTAGAGTTTTGAAAGAAGATCAGGCAGAAAATTAAAGGAAAGTTTATTCTAGACACAGAATTCACAGGACAGGAAAATATGTGATGAACGGAATTTATTAGAGAGAAAAGTATGGAGATGTGTATGAGAAATATGTTAAAGGGCACTATGTGTTATGGTAATCGGCTTAAATATTATTTTGAATATTATGAGGAAGCTTGGGGGAATGTTAGGCAAAGGTGAATATTTGAGTATCACATGTGGAGTTTTATAGAATTCCCCTGAGAGTAATATGAAAGGTATATTGTAGGTGAGGAAAAGTAAGAATGGCAAGAGGGAAGACAGTTATTAATAGTCGTTTAGATAAAAGGTTGACCTTGATGGATACTAAGGGGGTGGACTGTGACTGCTGCTTTTCAATGTCATAGGTGGTATTTCCTGAAATACCTTTCCCATTTCCCACTATTTTCCCCATTCTCTTCATTGTATCTGATCTAGAACCAAATGATGTGAACTGTCTCCCAAGAAAATCAGAATTTTTATATATTTGAATTACCTTGTATAATCCTTAAAGAAAAGTTTTCACTGTTAAATTCATTTAGTCTAGATGTACTGACCATCTGTGTTAGGAGATTTGTAGTAAAAAATAGAAAGCATAGACCGTGATAGGATGTGATGCTTGCTTGTCCTTATGATTCTTAATATATTTCAAATAAGAAACTGATATGAGGCACATGGAAAACAAGTATTGCAAGTGTGGAACAGTTTTAAGAACATTTAGAATAATAAGTGATCTCTTTCAAAGAATCTATCCTAGATGCTCTGTTTTAACATCACTTAAGAAGAGAACAGAATATAAAGAAGTAAAGAAAAACAGGTGTTCTATGAACTGAGGGGAAAAATATGCAGGAGGAAAAGGAGTACCTGTAGCAAAATTAATTGAACAGATACAGAGTTGTGTTAGGAAATACAGAGAATTAATGGAGTTCTCTTTTCTGGAATGTCAGTGTAATAGAAAATCTGATGTCCCACAACCCTTATTTCCTTCTGAAAAACTATGCAGTTATCTCATGTGTCCTACAAAGGCCAATATATCCTACTTTGCATCCAATAATATGCTAACGATGTCAATTTCAAACTTCACAAAAACACGTAAGAGTGACCATTTAAAAATAATGCTACCAACATCTTTTTGGTCTGTGGATTTCTGCTGAAACTACTTTTTTTCTTTCATAATTAGTATTTGCCCTGTAGCTAAAATAGTACCTAGACACAAGTAAAGACACTTAATGAAGGATGAGAAGAAACTACTTAGCTACAGCTAACCTGCATGTCTGTCTAGCCTCCTAGGGACATAAGTGAGCTATTTGACTACTCTACACTCAACAGTTCAGTACATCGATCTATGCTTGCATGTACTTTTCAGAACTATCCCTATTTTACTTTAGGAGATGAGCACTTCAAGGTCATTCAGAAGACACTGTTTTCCTTTAATTGCAACAATAGAAGTTATAGAGCTTAATGGATAAGACAAGAGGGCAGAAAATAGTGGTGATTATTTTGACTTCCTTACCTAAGGACATCTAAGCCCAAAGGAGGAAGAAATTGGGCTTGCACTAG
Organism: Lemur catta; assembly: GCF_020740605.2. NCBI lineage: Eukaryota > Metazoa > Chordata > Mammalia > Primates > Lemuridae > Lemur > Lemur catta. Next base: position 38,008,301 of record NC_059134.1, on the reverse strand, counting down.
GTTGTTTATATATCATTTAAATTCTACTCAGGGAAAAAAAAAGTATTGAGGAACCAATTCCTTTGCAGCCCATTCATGTTTAAATACTCTGCCAACAATTTACTCCATATTTCATTTAAGGTGAAATTGAATATCTAAAAGAAAATCACTTCAACATGAGCTTGATGCTAATTAACAACATTATGCTTCCTTCCTTTCTTGTAGCTAAAGTGATCAGAGATACTAGGTGCATACCAAGTCAGTCATACACAATAATACCGTTTGTTTTGAACAACAATTTACTTCAGCTTTAAAGAAGAACATATTGTTAATGGGATTTGCCAATACTGCTTTCAGATGTCATTAGGTTTACATGGGTAATGGCAACATGGATAATGGCAGAGTATATTGGGATTAAAATAGCAAATCAAGAGTGTATCATTATTTCTCCACATTCATGTTTCTAACTTAATTTTTTCCTTTACCATAACAACAAATTGACAATGCATTAATTTAAACGTTCGATTTAAAACCTGCCTTGGAGTTAATGCATTTAAATTGGTAAAAGCAAAGATAACAGCAGGCTAAAAGCTTTATGTAAATTGAAATGCCATCAACCCAATTTAAATAATTTTGGTTCTACCATGATTTGTCTTCCTTATACTAGAATAAGACTTATCCATCTTAACTGTTGCAGGTTTTGAAAGTTTGATGGCTCTCTTTTTTTCTCCCTCATTTTGAAGGTTACTTTTTGTTCTTTTTTCTTTTTCTTTATTATGGGTACATAATAGTTGTATACCTTTATAGAGTACATGTGATGTTTTGATAAAGCTATACAATGTAAATTAATAGAATCAGGGTAATTGGGATATCTATCATCTCAGGCATTTATCATTTCTTTTGTTAGGAACATTCCAATTCCACTCTTTCAGTTATTTTAAAGTATATCCTAACTTACTGTTGATTATAGTCACTTTGTGGTTTTATCAGAAATATACTCCAAGATAAAAAAAATAATATTCTTTTTGAATCAGAAATCCAAGTATGCTTTCAGAGTTTCAAATAATTATTATATTTGAGAACACTGCTGATATAATGATTTACACTATGAAGAGGTTTATGAAAAATGTATAATGTACAAATATATATGCAAAACAAAATCTATTTTATAAACAGTATAATCTTAGGAAAACACAAAGTGTGAAAAGTTTATGGTTGTAGGTATATATTTTTTTATTCCAAAGTGAACATGAGGAAAATCAGTTGGTAAAAATCACTTGACCTGAAATAACCTCTCTCACATTTTAACTCAAGCTCATATTAAAGGAGAGCTCCAAAGACTGATGCCTCCTATACACTGTTAAAATAGTTAATTATAGCACCTAGTCCTGAGAACACAGGCAATTCTGGTAAGTTATATGATAAAGAAATACTAACCAGAGAGCCAACTCATTTAAAGCTACATGATAGCAGTTTTAACTGCAACCTTAAAGATCATTTAGTTGAATACCTTGAAATATAGGATAAGAATCTAAGCTTTCTGGCTTCTAGATCACTATTCTTTTCACCCCCGTTAGTAGTAACAATTTTCTTCTCTTGTTTTTTGTCTCCTGTCTTACTGTTTTGACTACATACCGACTCTATTTCTTATACACATCCTCCACCTCAGTCACGTATGACTTTCTTACTGCTCTCTATCAAAATGTACTCTCAGGAAAGAGAGTACATTGTATTTCTGTAAAAATACTGCATTCTAATTTTGCTTCTGAAATATTTGCTTTAGAGAAAAATATTCAAATTAAAGAGAAGTTTTGATTGCCAGTAAGACAGAGTAAATATTTGAGAACTTTGAAAAAAAAAAATAATAGTAGGTGGATTGAGGATGATCAGAAAGCATGGTGGTGGCCTGGGCAAAAGCAATGTCTGCCAACGGACACTAGGGCACAGAGAGGGCCCCAAAAGAAGCTCTCTAGTTTTGGCTTGAGGAGCAGGAAAGGAAATTTCTAATTCTCAGGGAGAATGTAGAGCCTTGTTTTTTCTCTTGTTCTTTCTTTCTTTTTTTTTCCTCTCTCTTTTTTTTCTCTCACACTGTAGCTCCAAAGCAATCCTGTGGGAAAGGTAGTAGTGTGACTGGTGTCTACCAGTGTCCGTTTGTCCAAATTTTCTCTTCTTATCAAGACATAAGTAAGATTGAATGAGCCCAACCTAACACCTTCATTTTAACTGAATCATCTCTTCAAAGGCCTACCTCCAAGGGGCTTCAATATATGAATTTTCTGGGGACACAGTTTATCCCATAACAACCACATATTACCAAATCTAACTTAAGTTAAATAGATAATATGAATAGTCCAATAACTATAAAAGAAATGGAATTTGTAATTATATTTCTTCTGAATAAATAAATCTCCAGTCCCAGAGATGAACTGTATTAAAGATTTGGAGAAGAAATATCAATAATTTGAGAAAAATCTCTTATGGAAAGTAGAAACAGGGAGAATACTTCCTAATTAAAATTATAAGGCCAGAATTACTCTGCTAAAACTAGAAAATATTATCAAAATAAATGAAGAACCAAGAACTGACCCTCTCCAACATCAACTCTGCCTAGATCTTGGACTTTAGTTTACTGACTTAAACTGAAGCCTGTATTCAGTGTGCTTTCTGTTACACAGTGTTTACATATAATGATAAAAGAAACAGATATGTTTAAGCTGTTATAGAGGGAGCTATGATTCATATGGAGAAGGGAGAGACATAAAAGTCAGATATTTGCAGAGACTGAACATAAAACAATTAGTTATTTGAGCATTGATTGATTCAAAAAATGATTAGTAAGTTCTTCAGTGAGCTAGACTTGTGGGAGACACTAGGAATAAAATAATAAATAAGGTAGCTACCTATATTCCTAAGAAATTCCTAAGGTATGAAAAATCATTAAAAAAATCAGTCAATTTTCTAAAACTTTTGTGAGCAATGTCAAGTTTACTTCTATAAAAATAAAGATTACACAATAATAAATTTCTTTGCCTTTTAAAGTTACTGGATGACATACCTAATCTACTAGAAATTTAGATTTAAAAGACAAAAGACAAAGACAAAATCATCTAACAACACATTTCTCAAAATGTATCCCCCATTGCTAAGTGATACCTGACTGTATATAGAACTATTTGTATTTTTAGAAACTGATAAGCAAAAATAATAAGACCACCACAAATAGATTTTCAGAATCCTATATTATCTTTGAAGTTTTGTAATATACTGGGGTAATTAAAAATGTGAGATTATGAATCCAAATGATTACTGTTTTGACAACTTGGAATTCAAATAAGCTGTTTCAATCACATATTTGTAAAGGATTTATAAATAACATAAGCAATAAGTATAATAGAGTCAACACTTTTATTACCTAATCTAGACCTACCTAAAGAAAGGTCAATTTAAAAAACAAACTCACATTCTACCCTCTCCCCAAGTCAGGAATCCCATGAGATCCTGAGCTCTATCAATAGCCCAAACAACTCACTACTATTTATCAAACTAGCCAATACTAAACTATATCATATGGTTATACTTATGATTCTTTATCTAGTATCATAATGAATTTCAAGGATTAAAGAGAAGGGTAACATGGGAAAATCTCGAAAATAGTAATCTATTTAACTAGATTGTGTACCTTGATTTTGCCACCATCATCAGTTAAATTCTTGTCTCTTCCAATATTTTTAAACTTTCTGAGAACTCCATTTAGAATAGGGAGTTCTAGTGTTTCTACGAGCCCTATCAAAAAAGCCCAGATGTAAATTTAGCTCTTTTAGTTTTAAAAAAGTTATCCAAGATTTGTCACACTAGCAGTCAAGAGTAAGGACATTTTATCCTCCCCATAGCTTATTTCAAAATGGATGGGGTATAGATCTATAATTAATTGTCATCCGCCCTTACATCATATCTGAGGTAAATTGCCATCAGCACCTGGCCCCTGGTTTCAGAGTTAGCACTGACTCATAAACATAGTCATGTCTGATACAGGCCCAAGACATAAAACAGGGAGCAACTGCACTGTGTACATTCTCATGGAGATTATAGCCTGGTCATAGGAAGAAGACAATAAACAAATAAGTTAAAAAAAAAAAAGCAAATAAGTAATTACAGATTGAGGCATGTGCTCCAAAGAAAGAAACTCCTTTAAAATAGATGAATGTTATAATAAAACCTGACCAGACTTTGGGTTCAGAGAGAGCTTAAATGATCTATCTCTATGTTGATAGATTTTTTTAAGAAATTAACTTGGTGAAAGCATTCTGGGTATGAGCAGTGGGGTTGATTCCATCCCATCAGACCACAAAATAAAAGGCCTGGGAGTGAGAAGGAAAAAGAAGTAAATGAAAGGAGACTTCTGTGAAGGAAGCCAGGGAGAAAGTGCTATGAAAAGAAAGGCTGGAGCAATTGATAGGGTCCAATCCTACAGGGCCTTTTGTGTAATTTTAAGGATATGCCTTTTTATCTTAAGAACAATAGGAGTCATTGGAGGTTTTAAACTTGAAGTGGATGGTAAGTCATTTCAAGACAGTTATTTGCTTGTATCACAAAATAGGCAAGAGATATTTGTAGCTTATAATAGGCAGTGGTATATATGGGAAGAAGTAAGCCATTAAAAATAATATTTTTAAGTATGCACCTGTAGCCTTTGTCTAAGAACTCTTAATAATATTAAATAAAGTAATGCTGGTAATCAAAAAAATCTCCTCCTTCAAAAGTATTAATGTGAAGGCCCTCGAACTAGAAAGAAATGAGTATTTGCATAATTTGAAAAAGTGTGTTGATTTATTATACTTTTGAAGCACTCCTGGAACCTTCCCAAGAGTCTAGATAATGACACCAATTGCTTCTCTCCATCAAGGCACACTCCATAAACTTTGTGGATAATATGTCTGCCCAAGGTCTAAATATCTGAAGAGTTAAGCTTAAATTTTTGCTATTATTCATATAGCTCTAAGGCTGCTTGAAGTTAACTGTGATAAACTATCCATTTTAGTGAATAATCTGAATGGTAGTCTCAGCAGCATTGGGTGCAAATTTATTCAAATCGACACTAAGGAAGTCATAGATCTCTGATTTGAAACACACTATAGTATTTTTCTGTGTGCCAAGAAAGTTAAAGAAGATAAAGGTTTATCTAGCAAGCCAGCATGAATGCAAAAATCAACAGCAAAGCAATAATTTATGAGCTGTGCTTGCATGATGTAGGATGGGTATATCTACATTTTCAGAAGACTGGTTTCTTGTAATGGATTTTAAGTAATCTGGGAATCTATGGCCCATAAAAGAAAATGAAATGAAGAGAAAAACTTTCAAGAGACAAACAGAAAAAGCACTGTAATACCAGATGGTATAAGGACAAATTATCGAAGTGACTTGAGAAGCTACGTTGTCAACTCTGCTACATGAATTACTTTAATTAATAATCACTGCAGTCCTTGAACTAGGTTTTACTACTATCTCCATTTTATAGATGAAGATACTTAAGAAGTATATTAACTTGCCCAAGTGAAAGAATCAGCAAATCATGAAGTTAGGCCTTGTGCTAATCATCTCTTTGGATTAAGAATCATTAGACTAAAGCATCATGTCACTCCTTCAAGAGTTAATTGGAAAGTCAACTACAGAAAGTGTCCTGAAAACTGGAGACTCTCATTCTGAAATATAGAGAATGAAATATTACTATTTACTCTCTTTTAGGTTTACAAAGATAAAGTCAAATACTGTAATTTATTAAAAGAGGAACATCTATATTTAAGCAGCCTCCTGTTAATATCATTTATGTTAAGCCTTAAAGTAGCAGTAAGAATTGTTGGGTCAATGAGAAAACAAGAAAAACAACACTTCCTATGAGGAGACATCTCAGATGACTGCTCTGATAGCAGCAAGAAACTGGGATCCTGAAGTGAAATATAACAATTTAGATGTTTCAGGGAAACATAAAATAAAAAGATGATGCTGTTTTATGCTTTGAAATAAGAGATTGTGTTGACAATATTTATTTGACATCAAGCACCCAAACAAAATTGAAAACAAAACAAGAACAACAAAATAGGCATGGCAGAGGAAGGCACTCATTAAACATGGGGGGGTGGGGGGAGGGGATGGGTGTATACCTACATGATCAGTGCGATGCGCACTGTCTGGGGAATGGACAGACTTGAAGCTCTGACTCGGGGGGATGGGGGGGCATGGGCAATATACATAACCTGAATTTTTGTACCCCCATAATAAGCTGAAATAAATAAATAAATGTTAAAAAAAATTAAGCATTCAATGCACCACAAATTAGAATTCCCTTACAAAATAAATATAGCTAATACCTATAGCTTCACTTTCTTACCAACTGGACAAAAGAAAGTGTCTTTTCCAATAATGAAAGATCTCCATTAACTGCTTATGATTTTCCACTGAAATCGTGTTTCATTAGCCCTTCTTTCTGGGCTAAGCTTAAAGATTTTCCCTTTGTTTGCTCTCTTGATTTTGTTTTCTTTTTCATTCCCTTCTGTTGTCCTTTCCCTAGCTCCTACCTGCACATCAGAATACATGCTTACACTATATAATCTGCTTATTCCATTACCCATATTGGGGATGTTTCCTTTCAGCCAATTGTATATTCACTTCTCTCCTTTTCCATTCATCTCTGATACTCGCACACTTCTCAGTATACCTCTAAAATTATGTCTTCAAAAAAGACTTCTTGGATTTATCTGAAGGAACTAAGTTAATAACTTTTATACCTATTCTACTAAAGGGTTATAAAGAAGAAATGAACTAGGCCAATAGATATAGTGCATTTCTTTGTGCTTTCATTAGACCCTCAACTTGAGAGAATTTGTATATCTGGTTACCAGTTCATACATGTGCACACACTCACACATTTATAACATACACATGAACACCAGACATAGACATACAAAAGCACACCTAAACTAGATACAAATTCTATTTGATTATAAAGTTTATTGTTGTTTTAAAAGCAAGAATTAATTAACTATTACGTTTGGAAAAGGTGTCATTAATAATTTAATTCAACCAATAGTTATTGAGGCTTTGGGAAACCAATAGTGAAGCAGACATGGAAATTTATCACTCAAAGAATTGCTGGCAAAAGGCTAGTTAAAAATGACAAGTAGGCTGGGTGCGGTGGCTCACGCCTGTAATCCTAGCACTCTGGGAGGCCAAGGCGGGTGGATCGCTCGAGGTCAGGAGTTCGAGACCAGCCTGAGCAAGAGCGAGACCCCGTCTCTACTAAAAGTAGAAAGAAGTTATCTGGCCAACTAAAAATATATATAGAAAAAATTAGCCGGGCATGGTGGCGCATGCCTGTAGTCCCAGCTACTCAGGAGGCTGAGGCAGGAGGATCGCTTAAGCCCAGGAATTTGAGGTTGCTGTGAGCTAGGCTGACGCCACGGCACTCACTCTAGCCGGGCAACAGAGTGAGACTCTGTCTCAAAAAAAAAAAAGCAATAAAATGACAAGCAATATTAATCTTTGGTGGAAGTTGACATAGTGATTATCTCCAGGGTTTGAAGGGTAGGTATGAAAACTAGATGTATTATGTATCTTGACATTGATGGGGGTTTCACGTGTTTAAATTGATCAATTTTTGCACTTAAGATATGTGCCCTTTACTATATGTAACTGATTCTTAAAGACATGTTTTAGAGTAAAAACAAAAAGTTAGATATATGGAGCATGTGTACTATTAGGTATTAATTTCCCACAATCTCCAGGTACCCTACACATTTCTCCTAAGTCTCTTGATTTTCTTGAAAAGTATTACTTTGTCCTTCTCTTTTGAAGGAAAGTCATTGCAATATAGTCATTTTATAAAGTTGACATAGAAAGTGCTATTTATAATATATTAAAATCTCAAAAATTAAATCATAGCCAGCAATGCTTCCACTATTAAGTGATACAAAGAAAATCATGTTCATCAAATTATTTATTAATATTTTGTATCTCGTTTCTATAAGCTGCACACAGAAGCTGAGAGCAATATACTCTTAACAAAATGGGAAAAGAGCTATTTTAATAAATTAGGTATATATTAAAATTATCTTTGAATATTTACTAGAGTAGAGGCAAATCCAAATTTGGGACTTGAAGTACATACAAATGCGAGATGGGGGCTACTTAATAATGAATACATTTATGAATAAATTTTTATAGTAAAAATGTATTTATAATGAGAGAGAAAGCAAGACTAATTACAAATTTTTAAAAAGTACTAGCAAAATCATAAATCTAAGAAAAAAGCATTTTAATTACCTGACAACTCTAAGAATATGTATTTATCTTGACCTTTGTCAAAAGTATTGTGATATGACTTTTTAGGAAGAAAAGAAAGATAGTTCTTGCCCCTTGTGTGATTTGCTGAATTGGGTTTTTTATTTCTTATAACTTTAAAATTTTCCTTTCATTTTCACCACTTATTGGTAACCCCTGTTACATTTATAGAATTGTCAAATTAGCAAAATGCTTTAAAGTGTGCTTTGTATATAAAACGTAAGATTTAAAACATTTCAAGTTTTTTGGGGTATTCGCATATTTTAAGTATTTTTGAATTGTTACTCATTAACCAGTTTATTGTCAATATGTATATTGAATTGGCATATTTGAGTTTTATCTTACCTTCATCAATGACAGTATTTTGTTTCCTATAAGCAAGAAATTTAAAATGTTTTCAGAGTGTCCATGTGACCCACTCCTCTCACTTGATAGGATTATCAAACAATACAAGAATTTATTCATCCATTTGAAATTTATCTAGTCCTCTTAATGAGTTGCTGAATTGGTATTACCTATTATTTTGGTTAAAATTTATGGTTAGGTGTCAAAATATTTATTGTTTTTTTTTTTTACTTTTCATAATCATTTTAAGTCTAAATTTTCTGTGACACAATTAATTATTTAATTAATATTTAACTATTTAAAACATTACCTCATAATTTCTTTTATATTTATTTATTTATGTTTTGAGACAGAGTCTTTCTCTTGTCACCTTGGGCTGGAGTGCAGTGGTGTCATCATAGCTCACGGCAATCTCAAACTCCTGAGCTCAAGCAATCCTCCTTATCCTGCCTTGGCCTTCCAGAGGGCTACAATTACAGGCGTGAGCTACCATGCCCGGCTGCATAAAATTATTTTTTAAAGTTTTTGTCATATGTATAAATCAGGAGTCAATAATTTCTCACTTGTTTTACTGAAATGCCCCAAAACATCTTTCCAAATTGCACTTAAAATGGCTTATTAACAAGCTTAATAGATAATACACTTCTATCAAGAAAGAGAAAATGTGTAATATTTATAATTGGAAATGCATATAATCAAGTCTCTTTATCAGAAGTGAAAATTTCCATTTCCGATGGCATCAAGAAATACTAACTCCACTGCTTACAATTTTACATGTCTGAAGATAGGGAGAATTTCCATAGATTAACTTCCAGTACCATGAATTTCAAATCCTTTTATTCTTTACCGCCCACATACTCCAAAGAGTAAGTTTGAATAACACATCTGGCTTTGCATCTCCCCATCTTGATGCTGACTGAATCAGCAGAGTGGGAAGTATGTATATTCCTAGAAGCCAGGCTAAGACCAAGATGACTAGAAATAACTTAATTATACAGGAAACTGACTAGGAATATATTCTACAAATTTTAAACTAAATGTTACCAAGCAAATTTCCCCTTAGATGGATCGTAAAAATGCCTGCAGCCATTTGAAGTCACCCAACATATTTGATAAATGAAAGGCAGAATGGGAAGAATTGATTTTGATTAAAATATCTCACTTTTGTAACTTCTAGAAAAACATGTCTTTGGGAACACATTTCTAGGTTCTCTACTAATACTTCAAAAAGAGCACTTTTATGGGGGGTTTTCAAAGCTTAAGCTTCACTAGCTTTATAGTTAATCTGCCTGTAACTATAAAACAGACACAAGAAAACTACTGGCCTCTTTTCTGTTAATTTTTGTGTTATGTTAATTTATATTTTTGAGTCTTTCTTCATTATGTGCCATATCCATTTGCCAATCCTGCATATTTTATAACTGAAATATCTTTTAAATCTCTACCTATCTTCTCTTCTAATTATTACTATTCTGATTTGAGCCTATTGACTACCATCTATTCCATATGTAATTTTCTAACTCATGGCTGTAGCTCCTGTTCCTTCTCTACCCAATTTTGTTTTGTCGGGTCAGCAATCTTGTTACTGGTTCTTGGTGTTCTCTTGGATATAGAATGACCAGACGCACCCAAGTAAGGCAAGCACGAGTTGAAGTTTATTGAGTAAAGTAAGATACGTTTGCCATAGACAACCAACAGATTCCCATCATAATAGTCTGGGCCCTCCTTGTGGTTCAAATGTCACCACCGAATCACTTTGATGGACAGTTGGGAGTGATATAACCTGAGTCTGATTACACATGCGAATCTCCCATGAGCCTCTCTGAAAGCCCATTTGTGGGTGTGAATCAGCAATATAGATTTAAGACATGATAATCACCCTTAGCTTGTTTTAGGTCACCTTTCAGACCCTACTGCACCTGCACCGCTTGGCCCCTGGGCTAGAGAATCCTCTGCATTCTTTTGCAGTTGGCAAGCTAAGTTCTGATTGGCAGACTGGTAAGGTGCTCCTTCCTCCCCCAGGTGTGGCAATTGCTGGGAAACCAGCCTTTGTCTCCAGGAGGGGTCAGAGGTCCTCGCTGTCTACCTAACAGTTTCATATATGGTTCTCGTATCAAACTTCCAAAACAGCAATGTAGATATCTTTCTGCCTTGCTCACAATCTTTTAATGCTCTCCATTGTCTACTGAATTAAGTAAAAACTCCCGAGCCAGGCTTCAAGACCCCCTTTAATTTGGCTTTATCCTATCTTTACAAAATAAGTGATCACAAAGAATAGGTATTTCTAAAACTGTAAGTAGTTTACACTTTCCGGGAGACCAGAGATTGTTGTTTACTTAATGGATCTCTAATGCTTAGCATAGTGCCTTACATATACTCATATTTTGGTGAATTGAAATAAAAGATAGTATAGGGGAAAAACATAAGTTTTACTCAACCCAATACCTATCTCTGATACTGACTTAAAAATCCATACACAGATCCTTCATTTTTGTGATGTGTTTTTCATGGAAAAATATTCTCTCATCTATTCTACTCAATTCATTATTATACCACTATGTATATATGTATGTAGTGGTATATATGTTGTATATATATAAATTGATGATATCTTTATATATCTATCAATATCTATCTTCATATATTTACCAGAAATTGCAGCACCTCCAGTGATGTCTAAGTGTAGATATTAGTAAAATCTATTGTTCTATTGTGCTGGCACACAGTGAGCTCTCTCATCCTAGAGGCTTGTATATTTTGGAAATTAGAAATTATCCTATCCTAAATGATTATCTCCTTTTCTCTATGATAATCTGTGTGCATGTCTTTGTGCCTGTTTTTTCTCTCTTCCTAAAATTTTTACCTCTCTAGTCAAATTTTATAAACTCTATTTTCAAAAAAATTACTTATTTTAGGTAAGTTTTGAAATTCATTTGAATTTAGTTTTGTGAACTAGTCTCTTACTTTTTTTCTCTAAGTAACACATCTTTGAAGTTATTTTACATGTTTTCCCAAACTGAGTTTTATAAATATATTTCAGAGAAAATCAATATATTCACTTGACAAACAAAGCAATTTAGTAACCAGCATGAAGCATTCATGTACCTACTTAATATACACAGATTCTAATTGTATAGTTTGTAAGCAGAATCATTTGGTTCAAAACACATCTGGTTAATTGCGATTTTTTTAAACTTCTGCCCTGTCAAACATACTTTGAATGATATTTATCTAGTAGTTAATGAGTGTCTTCTAAAATATGCACTTGAAAATCACTTTTTGTTTGCAATGTTTATTTTCATTTTAAATACAAATTCTCCTTTAAAAATATATGGCTCTTTAAATGATCTGTCATGTTTTTTTTCTAGATTGCTATCATTGAATTATAATGCTACAGAACCATCAAAGTGCCCATTAGTTTTGCATTCATTCAAAATCTATTCATTGCTCAATTATTATTTTCTAGACACTAAGTACTCAGGAAACAGAAATGAAAGATACGATTCTTACCCTTTAGAAGTTCTCAATCTAGCAATGCAATGAGGTGTTTGTGTCAATTTTAATATAGTGTGATAAATGCTGTAAAATACGCAGAGAAGATGAATGACTAAAATATGGGGAAAATAATGTAATTTTTATTGTAAACTAATGGAAACAGAGGCCTGAAAGTACTGTTTGGAAATTTTGGGGGATAATAATGCATACACTGCTACCTACCTCAATACCCACTAGTCAGATCCCTGCTTTAATGCTTTTATGGTAAATTCTTCTCCATATCTCTCTTGCCCTCATCTTTCAATTTTGTTCCATTAATTTTGCTTAAAACTTCAAAGAAGATATTCCAGATTTTTGGTCTGAGTACCAGTAAACGCTTGCAATCTGAAGGGTCACATTTTGAAAAGTGTATTGTATCTTTGCTAATCCCTTTACATGCATTTCCTCTGTTCTCTCTTTCTAAAAGCCTTATGACTAAGATGGAAAAACCCTGGTTTTACTAACCCTGAAAAATGAAGAAGTAGAGTAAGGATTCTTTGAATCTTCTTTATGCTCTAAAAATATTTTTTTTAGTAGAAAGCTAAAACTGAGGAGTGTGATAAAAATTTTACAATTATGAAAATCACTAACAGGAGAGTAAATAGAGATGATTCAGTCTAGTATGCATGCTCCACAGTACATGTGTTAGATCATTTAATTCTAACAAAAGCCTGAAAAATTTTGTATCACTAAAAACTATTGGACAATAGTCAATTATACATCAGTTTTAATTCTACATGTGAAACCTTACATTTAAATAAAAACATGGTGCACAAAATCATTGTTGTTGTTGCATTTAGGATTATGTTTGAAATTGCATTTAAATAACTATTTGTGTTCAATTGATTTAATGCTTTCTTCTCTTCTACACACACACACACACAAATACATATAAATTCATACTTAGTTTAGTTAAGGACTCACATGTATGACTAATGTGCTGAGCATCCTACTCATCTTTTAACTTTCTCTGGGAAGTATCCTCTAAACCCAAAAGTACAGATAGGACAAGCTATGTAGTTTGTATAACCCAGTGCAAAATAAAAATCTGAGGCTCCTTGGTAAAAAACAAAACAAAACAAAAAACCACACTACAACTTCAAGACAGTTGCATCACACCAAGCTCAGGACCCTTCTAAACACAGGGCTTTGTTTGACTGAACAGATTGCATATTTGTGAATTTACCTCTACATCCAGGTAAAGTATCCCTTCTTGTTCAGCTTATAGCACCTATCATAGTAAACACCACATTCTTAAGTGATCTGCTATTCACTTACCTGCTGTCCCTTATATTATTAATAGTTTGCTAGAGCTGCCATACCAAAAATACCAGAGAGTGGGTGACTTAAACAATAGGAAATTAATTCCTCCGGATTTTGGAGGCTGGAAGTTGAAGATCAAGCAGGGTTGGTTTCTTCTGAGACTTCTGTGCTTGGCTTGTAGATGGCTACTTTCTCCCAGTGTCTTCACAAGGTCTTTCTTCTCTTTGTATCTGGTTGTGCACAAATGTCTTCTTCTTTTGTAAGGACACCAGTCATACTGGATTAGGGCCGACCTTAATAACCTCATTTTAATTTAATTACCTCTTCAAAGACCCTATATCTACTCCACTTCGGTGGAGAAAGTAACTGCAGATGTGGAAATAGTAAGAGAAGGAGGATTAGAACTGGAGACTGAAGAGATGACTGAGTTGCTGCAATCCCATGATAAAACTTGAACAGAGAAGGAGTTGCTTCTTATGGATGAGCAAAGAAAGTTGTTTCGTGAGATGGAAACTATTCCTGGTGACGATGCTATAAACTTTCTTAAAACGACAACAAAGGATTTAGAATGTTACGTAAAGTTAGTTGACAAAACAGTGGCAGGGATGGAGAGGACTGACTCCAACTTGAAAGAAGTTCTGTGGGTAAAATGCTACCAAACAGTACCACATGCTACAGAGAAATCTTGCGAAAGGAAAAGTCAATCCATGCAGAAAACTTCATTGTTGTCCTATTTTAAGAAATTTCCACAGCCACCTCGACCTTCAGCAACCACCACCCTAATCAGTCAGGAGCCATCCATATTGAGGCAAGACCCTCCACCTGCAAAAGATTATGACTAGCTGCAGGCTTAGATGATTGTTAGCATTTTTTAGCAATAAAGTATTTTTAAATTAAGATATATACTTTTTTATAGACATAATGTTATTGCACAGTTAATAGACAAGAACATAGTGGAAACAACTTTTATATGCACTTGGAAACCAAAAAAATTGTGTGATTCACTTTTTTGCAGTATTTTCTTTATTGCAGTGATCTGGAACCAAACTCTCAATATCTTCAAGGCATGCCTGTTAATGAGTAATGCATGTGCTGATGTATTTGAAGGAAGCAAACAGGTGTATGAAAAGGTAGACCCAGAGCCTGTGTATGTATTAGAGATTCTTACCTTCTGCTATCAAAGGCATTCCAAATTTTAGGACTGTGGTTTGTGAGATTGGGGAATATTTTCTGAGTCATTCAGAAAAAATGTGATGGATTGATAAGTGTGGCATTTAATGAAACAATTAGTCTGTTGCCGGAAAAAAAAAAAGGTTTTGCTTGAACTTTTGTCTTTAACAATGTGAAATATTAGGTGAATTATAGTAATTTGATAATGTTTTTCAAACAAATATTCACAGTTTTAAAAAACTTAGTTTTAAAATATTCATATCAAAGAAAAAACATACAGTCAAGTAGTGATGATTTTGAAAATTATTTTTGAGTGGAAATGCTAATTTATGTAGGATTTTACTTTGGATTAAGATATTTTTGCTATACAAATAAAGGTGAATTTTATAATTTTACTCAAAGTTTAGTTCTCATTTATTACTTACTAAATACTGCTGAAATATCAAAAACCCATTATAAAATGTGACTTAATTTCATGCAATATTGTGTAAAATGTATTGTAAAGATTCATCTGCATATAAAATTCATCAGACAACTAAGTTGAAGATACTTTTATAAGTGCATTGTACATAATCTCTGATGTGTGTTCTAAACTGAATGAGGTAGACATTTTTGAAATAATAGACAACTATTTTTCTATTCTTCTAATAACGTAACTAAAATCTACTTGACAGGTGTTATAATTGGAACTCAATTAACTAGTACATAGCTCTAAATCAAAAGTTATCCCTGGAATTGAGGACAAAAATCATATTTTAAGTAATTTTTTAATCTTGAGTAATTTCATTTTCCCTCCTTTGGTGAATTATACTTGTGGTTTCAGTTTATCTTTTAAGGCCTCATTTTAAATACACATTACACCTATATACTACATACTATACACCTACACTAAGAAAGTTATGAATCATAGTACTTTACTGAATACTACCACATTTCTCAGTTGAACCAAGCCATCTTTGAGATTTATTCACACTATGAAAAATATATTATTCCTCAATAAGAATTACAAAGTAGAAAATGAAGAAAAATTTGAAGAAATAAATTATGTGTACCCCACAACCTCGTATTTCTCTTTCTTCCCACCCTCAAATTCTACGTGGTTAAGTGCTAAAACTTTCAACCCAAATGTTAGTCTCGACCAGACTCCCTTGGGTCCTTTAATATTATAATATTGTTCTCAAGTCTTCATTTCTTTTATGAGCTCAAAACAGTATTTAATGATATTTCATTCTCAGTTTTGCTAGCTGCTTAGTTAGAACCACTACTAGGCCAAGATGTACAAATCTGATAAGTGTCCTAAGACGGACTAGGCCTGAAAATTCTGCCAGATAGACACTGCTAACTCAGCCCTCCACTATTACGTATTTTGGTTCTGGTCCATGGCCCAAGTAGGAAAAGACTTGGGGAGAAAAAGTAGTGTCTGTCTTCGAGTTTAGCATAAAATTCTGGGTCTACCTTACAACTGTTTGCTTCCTTCAAATAAACAATTAGAAATGTGCTATTCTGAGGCCTCTACAAATAAATTTTATAAAGAAAATATAAAAACAACATTTTGAAATTATAGTGGAATAAACTAAAGAACATGGGAGATAACCACAAAAATGTAACTGCCAAATTTGGGAATCACTTCTAAAAATGCTTAGGATTTCAAGGCATCCATTTTGTTTTAAATCATTCTTTCTTCTATTTGATTGTTTCACTTCTATTTCTTATTGCTTAATTGTTTTGTCTATTTTAAATTTTTATTATTTGATATGTTGACTGGGCATTGTTAAACTGTCTGAAATCGAAATTTTGTGTTTTAATATTTTGTTACTGTAGTTGCCTTTCATTTTTAACTTGCTTGTGTATAAATAAATAAATGCGATTATTTAATAATCACTGTGTGTATAGTGGAAGCAAAATACGTTATTTTATAGATTATCATAAATTTAATTTTGGAATTTGTCTCTATAATTGGTAATGATTCTCAAAGTTAACCATTATTTATTTCAGAAAAATGTAAATACAGAAATAATTTTGAGGTGGTCAACAAGTTTCAATAAATAATGCAATAGTGACTTTGACATACACAAGGTTTTTAACTGGGAATCTTCACTAGAAATCTCCTAGAAGTTTTATTTTAAAATATATTAAATATTAAAATATATATAAAAATGTATGGGTTGATTAAATTAACTCAGTAGTATGTTGCTATTGCAAATGTTGCCTCTGTTAAGTTCTTGTTAAACGTGTGAATAACATATTTAAATTTCTGATAGCCTTTTATAGAAACTTTTGAGAATATAGATGATTAATCTATTATATAATTCCCTAAGGATAGCTATTTGCTCCTAAAATTATAGACTCTTTCACCATTTGACTTTTGAAAGCTCTTTTTGCTATAACAGTGATTGTGATGCATCATAAATATGATTCTTTAAGGTATAGTTCAGAGTCAAAATCAATGATATAAAATTTTGCACATTTTTAACAAAGAGTTTGATAAATTAATTTGCACTCTGAAATCATAGCTCAAGTATATAAAATATAATATTTTGTATTCTTGCTAATTCTGTTGGAAAGATTTTATAGTTTTAATTATTGTAAATCTACAGCATCTGGTAAATTATCATTTTGTTCATTAGAAAACTCTAGGAAGAGTTCTTGCTATACTTGCTTTTGGCATGTTTTAAAACAGTTAAATTTCATACTCACTTTTCTCACCCACTGGGACCATATGCTGTAATTATCCAAGTGAGGTCACCGAGAGGCAAAGAAAAGTAAATTTTCACAGCAAAATATTTTATTAGAACTTCTTGCACAATGGTTAAAGCATTGTTAAAAAAGTGGGAAAATAAACATCTATAAGCAACCCTAACTGTACTATCAATAGTTGTTTCAACAATTTTTATAAATAGATAAATAAATATGCTCTTTTTCCTTAACCAGTGTCAAATATGAAAAAGAGAAAAGTAAAAGGACAGAGGATAAGTGTCAGGCACAACTAGATGAGTGACCTCTGAGGCATCCTATGTTGCATCTGTAGAAATGAGGGATTCTAGGCAAGTGAGGGATTATCACGCAGGTATGAGAGGAAACATAATCAGCCCTTGGGAGAGCACAATAGCTTTAACTATTCACCTGTGGATATTTTAGAGTTTTTATTTTAGAAAAGTGTCACAACTAAATATCTTTTCTCACTCCCCGGTTTTCTCAGTTTTATCATAAATATTAGAACTATCACATTTCCCTGAAAACTTTTTGAAATGTCTCAAAGTCCTAGGGATCCTAATGGGTTATAAAAGACTTAGAAAGGCATCTATGACTAATAGCATCACACAGTAGTGCTAAAAGTTAATAAATCTTTGCTTAATTATTTTTTTCATAAAATAAAAATCATTCAAAGATTTCAAGTGCAAAATACCTTGCCCTCAATGTTGGGCTTTAAATGTATAAAATCAATTAATTTGCTTAATTCGAATTAGGATAGTCAGTGTTTTCATTCTTAATTCACTTTCTGTTTTCCTAATTTGGGTCATTTTTTTAATGCTTATTTTGCAATGCAATTTGGTTTTCATATTAAAGCAAAACATGTTTTCTTTTAGGTACACAAATCACTCAATTTCTTTCTCAATTCCTTTCCTTTATTTTCTGGCCTAATTTTCCTACTTCTGCTCTTTCCTTGTATTAGGCATTGAGGAGACAACATAGAATAAAGATGGAGGTTTTACAATAAGGTTACAATAAAATAGACCAAAAAAAAAAATACTAAAGCATCAGTTAGAGTTGATTAACAAGCACCAAGGTAGATTTCATCAAAATGATGTAAACACAACAAAGATAACAACATTTATAAATGATATTAATATACCATATTTTTTTATTATCTTAAAAATGTTTCTACAAGATGGCACATCATAAACTTCCATCCTCCTTATTATCCTCTTTATCATAATTAGGTTATTCTTAAAGTGTTGATTCACAAAAAGTGATAATAAAAACAGTTGCATGATGGAAGACTTCATTTCAACAGCAGTAAGCATGACAACCATCTACACATTTTGCTACTTTTGTAGCATACCATGAAAAGCTTTCAATTTTCAAGATGGATCAAAATCTTCCTTATGTTTTAGACCACAAAATAGACTTGCAGCACTCTTTAACTTCAACACAAGGCATTTCCAATGTGTATACTTATTTTTCATAATTTTTGTCAATTAGTTTTATAGTATATTAAAAGAATATTCATTAAGTACTTGCTATATACTACAAACCTTGCCTGGAGCTTAAAATGGAGAAATAAATACAGCTTTTTTTCTTGATGGTTTTAAAGTGCTGTTTATGAGTAAAATAAAAATTATATTAAACAAACCTGCAGTAGCTGGGCAGAAAAGATCCCAAGATAAAGATTTAAGTCAAGAAGAAAAAGAACTAAGAAAAATATTAGGTAGAATCTCAGGGTTGAACAACAATAATTGGAACAAAGGGCCTTCCTGGAGAAGGGTACTTATGAAAAAAAAGAAAAAAAATACTAAGCTTTAAGCTAGAACTCCAGAAGAGCTACATATTACTTTAGGAATAAGGCAAATCAGAAATACATGTTTTATGATTAGATCCAGCATCAAATCAGCTTAATATTATACTGAATTACTTTGGTCTGTGCATATTTTAACTGCTTTATAGAAACAAAAATAAAGTCATTTATGGAGAAATAAATATTCATCTAGAACAAGAGTCAGCAAAAGTTTTCTATATAAGAGAAATAAATATATAATGTGGGTCGGTCTTTGTTGGAATTATTCATGTCTGCTTTGTACACAAAAACAGCCATAGCTATATGTAAAAAAAATGCTGTTTCAAAAACTTTTTTACGAAAGTAGGTGGTGGCTTGCAAGCCATAGTTTTCCAACCCATAATCAAGACCCTCAAGGTAATCACTATGGTTTTCATGAAGAATGTTCAGTATTTAATCAAAAATTACTTGGCATACACCAAAGAGAAAAAAACACAGATAATACAAAAGATACCCACTGGAAATACAGATTAAAGAGTTACACTACATTAGTGAAATAAAAAATAAATTAATAGAAAGCATACTATCAAATCACGGAAGAGTAGAATAAAAACATATAAGAATTAAAGTATTAACAGTCCTAACATGCATATCTTGCTTAATACATATAGAAGAGGAGGGGTAGAAATAAGGAAAAAATATTATTCAATAGGAAAATTTCTGAGAATATTGAAAGAAAAAAGATCAGGAAATCAGTTTATGTATTTATAATTAGGCAATGGGACTGATTTACATTTGTGGATTTCTTTAGTTTTATTGAAGTCAATAAACTTGATACTGCTCCTGGGTTAAAGGCAACCATTATTCAATAAATGAAAAGGCATTCAACTTCTTTAAATCTCAATTTGCTTTATTTACATTTTGTGAATAAAAGTGCACACCTATCTTAAATGGTAGAGTAGGTTAAATAATAGTCATAAAAGGTAAAGCATATAAAGGCAAGATTTTTTAATTATAATTATGTTTTATGTGATTTAAGTTAATGTTAAATACTTATATTTATTAAAAAGTTCATGAGCTTTATTTTTCTTAAAATTTTTTATTTAAAATAAATACATATTTTAAAAAATGTTTTTAGTATTTTTCCTTCCCAAAATCACTATTTAAATTTCTTAAATTACATACATTAATATTTTATAAATTTATTTAAGTTTTTGATTGAAAAATAATTGTGTATATTTATGGGGTAAAATGTGATGTTTTCATGTATGTATATATTAGAGAAATATTTTAAAAGATTAAATCAAGCTAATATTCATCACTTCACCAATTATTTTTTTTATGGTATGAATGTTACAAATCTACTATTTTAGCAATTTTGAAATATACACTATTATTAACAGTGGTCACCAGGCAATGCAATACATCACTAAAACTTATTCTTCTAGTTCAATTGAAATTTTGTACCCTTCGATCTCCTCTTTTCCCATTTCCCCTGCCCCCAGCCTCTGGTAACCACTTTTCCACTCTCTGCTTCTATGGGATAGACTTTTTTAAGATTCCACATTTAAGTGACATCATGTGGTATTTGTCTTTCTGTACCTGGCTTATTTCACTTAGCATAGTGTCCTCCAGTCTCTGATCCCTAGACCACACATTAAGGTAGACTAAAAGCAGCTTACAGATAAAGCTAAAAGAACTAAACTGAGATTTGAGCTGCCATCCATAAAAGGTTGAGTTTACTGTTTGAGTCTAACTAAGCTAATTCTTATAAAACCCAAAACACTGACACTCTTTGGAGGAATATAATAGAATCCAGAGCTTCCAAAATAACACACAACTGTCTGAAATACATCCAAAATTAGTAAACACAGAGAAAAAGCTAAGGGTAGTCCATTCTCAAGGAAAAAAAAAAAAACAACGAAACCCATGCTCAAGAAAAATGACCAAATGTTACAGTTATCAGACAAGAAATTTAAAGTAGCTATTGTAACTATTCTTGATGAGGTAAAGGAAAACATGGTTTTAGTGTGTAAAATGATAGATGATTTCAGCTGAGAAACAGAAAGCACATACAGAACCCAGAGGAAATTCTGGAACTGAAAAATACAATATTTAAAATAAAAATGATACCGACTTCAATTAATAGCAAAACAGAGATAACATCAGAAAGCTTCAGTCAACTTGCAGATAGATAAAAATATCTATTATGAAAAACAGATAAGAAAAGGCTTTTTAAAAAAATGAGCAGAGGCTCAGGAACCTGTGCAACTATATCACAGAGTTAAATACTTTTATAAATAGAGTCCCAGAGGGACAGAAGGGAGAGATTGAGGCAGAAAACATATTTGAAGGATTAATCGCCTAAAACTCTGTTAAAACAAGCATTATGCAGCACCATCACCTTTCTTAATCAGTTTAGTAGATGTTGCCCATTGAAATAACATCTAATTCCTGCCTGAATATAAAATACTTTATCTATTAAAACATTGAATTTTCTATAAAATATCTCCCTATAAAGGGAACACAGGGACCATGAGGTTTGACTAATGAATTTTGTCAAACACTCAAGGAACAAATAGCATATTATAAATGACTTTTCAGAAAATAATGGAAGTGTACACTTACAACTTGTTTTAAAAGGTCAGAATACTAAAAATTGGAAAAAAAAATTAATACGAAGAGGTATTGAGGATGACAGAGAAGTGAGTGAGATAGGCAATAACCAAACACAGTTCCTCACCAACTTAAATTTAAATATCCTTACCAATATATTAGCAATAATATATACAGTCATGCGCCCCACAATGATGTTTTGGTCAATGATGGACCACATATACAGTGGTGGTCCATAAGATTATAATAGACCTGAAAAATTCCTACTGCCTAGTGATGTTGCAGCCATCCTAATGTCATGCATTACTCATGTGTTTGTGTAAACAAACCTACTATGTTGCCATTTGTATAATGATAATAAATGACTATCCTACAAGTTTATGTATTTACTATGCTATACATTTTATTATTTTAGAGTGCGTTCCTTTACTTACTAAAATAAAAGTTAACTGTAAACAAGCCTCAGGCAGGTCCTTCAGGAGATATTCCAGAAGAAGGTATTATTGTCATAGGAGATGATAGCACCATGTGTGTTAATGCCCCTGAAGACTTTCCAATGGGATAAGATACAGAGGTGGAAGACAGTGATACTGATGATCCTGATCCTGTGTAGGCCTAGAGTAATGTGTGTATTTGTGTCTTAATTTGTTAAGAACAAAGTTTAAAAAGTACAAATTAATTTAAAATTTAAAAAGAAACAAGCTTATAGAATGAGGAGATATATATATATATACATTTTTTCTGCTAGCACATTGATTTTGGATAGAATGAGGATATAAAGAAAGAAAATATTTTTGTACAGCTGCACATGTTTGTGTTTTAAGTGTGATGATAGAGTCAAAAAGTTTAAAAAATTAAAAAACTTTATCAAGTAAAAAATTACAGGATGCTAAAGTTAATTTATTATTGAAGAAAGAAACTTCTTTTTATGTTTAATGTTGCCTAAGTATCCAATGTTTATAGTCTACAGTAGTGTGTAGTAATGTCCTAGGCTTTTACATTCATTCACCACTCACCCACCCATTGAGTCACCTAGAGCAACTTCCAGTCCTTGAAGTTCCATTCATGGTGAGTGCTCTACACAGTTAAACCATTTTTTATCTTTGACACTGTATTTTTACTGTACCCTTTCTATGTTTAGATATGTTTTGATATATACATACTTACCATTGTGTTATAATTTCCTATACTGGTCAATACAGTAATATACTGTACAAGTTTGCAGCCTAGAAGCAACAGGCTATACCATATATCCTAGGTGTGTAGTAGGCTATATTATCTAGGTTTGTGTAAGTATACTCTATGATGTTTGCACAATGACAAAATCACCTAAGAATGCATTTCTCAGAATATATCTCCTTTTTTATGTGATGCATTACTCTAATAATATTACTATATTGGGGTCAACTTGGTTTTATCTCAGAAATACAAGGTTAGATTTGTAATAAGCAATAATCAATTTTATTCACCATATTAACAGAATAGAAAAGAACTTATGATCATATCAATAGATTAATTAAATTATTGAAAAAATTCAATACCTATCCATGATAAAACTCTTCTCATGACTGAGAAGAACACTTTCTCAGTCTAATAAAGGGAAACACTGTAAAACTAAAGCTTACATCATGTTAAATGCTTAAATAAATATGTTCCCCCCTAAGATCAGAAACAAAGCAAGGATGCTCATTTTACCACTTCTGTGCTCCATTTTACTAGAGATTCTGGCCATTTCAAAAAGTCAGGAAAATAAAGAAAAGTTAAAAAAAAGTTTTGCAGACAATAATAACTGTGTAATAAAAATTCTAAAGAATGTACAAAAACCCTACCACAACTAACAAATGAATTTATTAAAGTCAGAGAACACAAGGTTAATATAAAAAATCAATTGTGTTTCTAAATAATAACAGCAAACAATTGGAACATGAAATTTAAAAATTCTTATACTGTAGTATCAAAAAAAAACATTACAAATAAATATAACTAAAGTTGTTCAAAACCTACAGAGCTTTGCTGTGGGAAATATTTGATAAACAAAATGGAGAGAAAAACCCTGCTCATGGATCGGAAAACTTGATATTATTATAATGCCATTTTATCCCAAATTTATCAATAGATTCAATATCATCTGAATAACAATTCCAGCATACATTAATGTAGAAATTGATAAATTAATTCTAAAATCTGTATGGAAATCCAAATGATGTAGAATAACTAAAACAATTTTAAAAAAACAATGTTGGAAGATTCACACTACATGATGTTAAGATTTGCCATAGGACTACAGTGAAAGGTTGAACATATAGATCAATGTAACAGAATCAAGAGTCAAGAAATAGAACCAAACAAATATGGTAAATTAATATTTGACAAAGGTGTCAATGCTATTCAAGGGGGAAAATGATAACTTGTTCAACAAATGGGAAACAATGAAATATATGAATAATTTAAAGAAAAACATTGAATCTCACTTCATGACATATATAGATATCAATTGAAAATGAATCATGCACCTAAGGGTAATGATAAATTAAGTTCAGACATAGTTTAGATGTGGGACGACTGGCAAAATTTTCTCCTGGAACAGATTATTGAATTCAGGAAATGAAAAATGCATGGCATTTGGGTACGTGCTTTAACAGTTAATTATTTGTTTAGATTCTGAAATTATTTATTTTCCTCACTATAGAAAACTCCAGACAATACTATTTATAGAAATCACACATACACACACAGACACACACACACACACCAAAAATTAGGACAACAATGTCAAGGAAGGATCCAAATGACAGAAACGTGAGAGGCCAGAGTAAGGAGCAGTAGAAGCAGTCATTGTAGCCCAAATCTGAAAGAACCTACTCACAATAAACAGTGAGTGTTATGTCATTAGACTGTGAAGCAGGAACAAAGGGCCAGAAATACGGGTTCAAAGGAGAATGTAAATTGAGAGGTTTTGAATATCCTGGATAACTAGAAAAAAAGTGCCTACACTATATTTGGTGATTAGGGATCTAAACACTGAAAAATATTTATAATTTACAAGAAAGCATAGTGTGGCCAATGCAGCTCTCTGACAACTCTCCCCCAGATATGACCATTTCAATGATCAAACTCCAAATTGAATCACTGAATGGAGTTTAAGTTCGCTAGTCATAGGATAAGAGTAAGTGCAAACACTGACCAGCCATCTAAAATGAAGATTTTCATCTAAACTTTTTTTCCCATACCA
The DNA here is from genome assembly GCF_020740605.2 of Lemur catta. Classification (NCBI taxonomy): domain Eukaryota; kingdom Metazoa; phylum Chordata; class Mammalia; order Primates; family Lemuridae; genus Lemur; species Lemur catta. The sequence continues at coordinate 37,983,333 of NC_059134.1, read as the reverse complement.
TTTTACATCCTTTATGTTCTGTGGAAACCTTAACATATGTTCCAGTAATGTAATCGTGACTGGATAACTGCTCTAAGAGTGTGGATTGTCTTGTATTCCAGATGTGGTGAGTGTAAGGGCAGGGCTGCAATAATTCCTCTGTCATATTAACCCTCAGGACTCATAATTTAAGGCACATGAGAGTACCTAAAGTACTGCATCTATTTCTAAGAAAAAATCCAAATTGTATCAAAGGCAATATATGTAAACAAAGTGTTTGTACCCCTGTAATATTCTGAAATTTAAAAAAATTGTATGTACTGTAGGATTTTATGTAGACATTGAAAATACACCAGGCTGAAACTGGGCCAAGTAAGTGATTACAGAGAATAACTGAATGATTCTGGGCTTTGATATCCTTGGCCTTTTATTCAACATGAATGATATTTTGATTTAATCATTGAAATTTTGTGGAAATTTGAGAATTTTTAAAATATCAATTTTCTAAGGGATCTAAATTTTGGATTTATTTGCTCTTGAGAATTTGATTATAGGGATTGTCTGAGTATTATGTGAGTATTAAATGAGTGTTTATATGAATATTAAAACTTGAGACATTGTCTTTTTGGAAATTTATCATTGAATTATCTTAAATTTTTTGATTGAACTTCATTGCAGATCTCCTAATGATCTGTATCATATCATATATCACATATGGAACAATATGTCTGAACATAATTGGGTATGGGTAATAGAAAAGAGGTTGAATTTTCAGCCTTGCAAAAAGTGCGGTCGTGGAATTAATTAATGCAGTATTCAGACTCATTTCAAAAGCCTCTGAAAGCAAAAATCACAATTTCCCGTGATTAATTCCAAGAACATCCACAAAGGAATAGTTGAGGATGGGAGTACAACAGTCCTGCCAGACAGATCTAATTCCCCAAGAGGGATGTGAATATGCCTGGTAGAACATAGGTTTAATAGTTGGGAATTATTAATGTGAAAATGCTTCTTTGTCATCCCTAAGGTTTATTATCTTATTTTATTTTTAAGTTTCAGAGAGAAATTAAACATGCATAATCAAATATTTTCCCCTTTTTGTCTTGGGGGCAAGTTTCCTGCAGAAACCAAACACTGATATGCTTCATTATACAAGTTGATTTTCTCAGCAAGAAGCTCATAGAGAAGAGTGAGGTCTATATAGGCTTCATCTGCTTATAGAAAATAATATGTATAAATCTGATATTCAAGATTATATTTACCCTTATTTATAAAACATGATCTATAATATAAACTTTTGCATTAAAAAAGTAAAACATTTTTTTCTCTTCTTGATTTATGTCTTATTTTTTATTTGTTTTATATGTAAGTAGGAAAAAGAAGGATTTGTAGACTGGTTCTCTCAAGCCCTTACTAAAACCCATTCTAAGCATTTTTGTTACTTTTCTTCTAGAAATTATTAATTGATGATTGAATATTTGAATTTGAATTTTCTCTCTCTCTTCCTTTCCCTCCACTCCTTAATTTAAACATATATAAAATGCAGTTATAAATAGCAATGTTATAATATATACTTTGGGGATGTTTTATTTGAATTATACTTAAGTTTTTATTCTGTCAGTACATGGCATAATTGAACTTTCTGGATTCATTTTTGGAGTAGGGATATGAGACTAGTTATGGTCAATGAGTTGGGAATAAAAGTGATACACATCACATCCAGGACAGAGTGTTAAAAACCAGTTCAAGGACCCCTGGCATTCTTCCCTCTGACAAAACCTGGCAACATTATAGTTATTGACTCTGTGCCAGCCAAGTTATAAGAATGATGCCAAACAGAGCTTTTACAAGCATACAATGGACATGTAACATGAATAAAAAATAAAATGTGTTGTTTTAAATCATCAGAATTGACACAGAGATTGACATCTAGATGTGGGGTGAAACTGTAATTACAAACCTCAAACATATGTAGGAGCCAGGAGGCAAGAAAGCTGATATTGGTGACTGAAATGATGATAATTCATAACATGCAATAGAAATTCTTGAAAAAATTGTTGCCTGTCATAAGTTAGAAGGCAGATAATATACCTGATCAATTTGTAGCTTTAATGGAAGAGTTTGAAAATTCAAATATTAATAGAAAATGTTGCCTTCTATTAGCTATATTTGACATCTGTTGGTCAAGAAAAGTATTAGCTCTGAAAAAATGCATAGTTTAGGAATGAATGAAAAGAAATAATTAAATCTGATAATTCTGAAATTTGCAGTATTGGATTAGGCAGTTGCCAATAAAACTGAGGATATCTTTCAATGTATGAAGAAACATACAGGGAAATAGTAAATAATTAAAAGATGTGTTTAAATAATTGAGTTGACAAAATGTTGAAAATAGAGGTTAAGTTAGGTGGGGCATTCATTAAGTTTGACAACCTGAAGATTACTGATGATTTTAGCTGAGTGAAGATGTATGATAGGTTAGAGGAAGTTGAAGAGTGACTCAGTTTGAGAACCTTGGATATGAAAGGGAATTGAAAACTATGAATTATGGGAAAAGAATGGACAAATATGATATTTAATATGAAATTATTGAATATGACTGAATGCTGATGAGAAAGATCCCATTAAGCAAGAGATTATAAAGACACAAAGAAAAGAGAAGAAAACTTATTCAGCTAGTTCTCTGAGCAGGAGGAAGAATATTTCTGTTTTATTACATGTAAAGTATGGTTTCAGATGAAGGTAACATTATGATATTATCTGTACATTGGAAGAAAAAATTAATATATTTTTAATAAATAGTGTATAGTATAGAACCAAAGTCGTCTTCTAATGGTAAAGGAGCTGACTGCTTTTACTAACATAATGAACTACTATCTAATTTGAAAATTCTTTGATACAAACATTTAGAAATATTGCATACAACAAGATAAGCATCCTTTTAAATCAGTAGCTGAGCTTGTGAGAATGTCAGTAAATACTCTAAGTGCCAATGAAATAAAAAATAAAATAAATAAGAGAATGCAAGTAGGCAAAATTCTAACATAAACTGAAGGCACTGATATATCCAGGGAATATGACAGTCACAGAACATAGAACTTTCAGGTTTAATGTCCGTGTAGGGAATGGGTCACAAACACAAAGTAGAGGGAAAGAATTGAAATTCCCTCAAAAGTCTGAAATGCATGATAGGTTTCATGAACAAATCAAAGGCATTTCCAAAGAAAAACATACCCCACAAAATTAAAATGTTTTTTTTTAAAAAAACCAAAAGAGCATCTAAAAGAAACATAAAACTGGATCAAAGACAATCAGCGTCTTAATATGGCTCCATTGTGCAGTGCTTAAGGTAAAGCCTGCATTCCATGAGTGGAAGCTAAGCAGAAGAAAGGAATTTCCATTTCAGGACCACACTTGCCTGGAAATGATGCTCAGCAACAGATAACTAGGGGTAGGATGAGAAGTGCTGATATTTTGCTCCTCTGAGGAAGAACACTGGAGAGAGAGAAAGCTATGTTTTCTTAGTAGCACCAGTTTCAAGTGAAGTTTTGACTTCACTAAGATGGAATGGAGTAGAGAAGGCATGATGTTAGTTCAAATACCACGGTCTCAATTTTCTTACCAAATTTTCATAGATTTTCTTCATCAGATAATTTTTCATTTACTGTATGCCCTTGGGACTGTATCCAGGGGCTTTATATGTTTTTTTAGCTTTATGGAGCTCTTCACTCTGTCATGCCAGAAGTCAATTTCGGTAAAATTATTGTAGAGTTATAAGGAGAGAGTTTTTCTTTTCCTTTACAGATATAATAAAATATATCTATATAATAAAAATAGCATTTGCTTTTAGTGTAATAACAGACCAAAAGACCAACAATTCCCCATAGAAAGCTCTGAAATAGAACCAGGTATATATGAGGGCACACTCTGCCAAAGCGTAGTATTACAAACTCATGATGAGATAACAAGTTAGTAATTACTTGTAACCCAGTGGTAAAACATGTAAAACAATGTTAGAGATCTTCCTTACAACATAAATACTCAGATTTTGGGTTAATGTTAAGGCTAAAATATGAGTAATGTTTTTTTAACTGGTAGAAAATAAAGGTGAGTTCTAAGGAAAAAATCCATTTTTGTCAGCAGAAAAGAAAAATAATGAACAGAAATAATAAAAATTCCAAAAATATTTTACATTAAAACAATCACATATAAAATTTGTCACATATGTATTGGACACATTTTTACATCCTTAATACATAAAGGAAAATTTGTAAATTAATGAGAAAACAAGGAGTCACCCATTAGGAAACCATTCTACTGATGCAAAACTTATAATAGAAACAGTCCTATGTTGTTTAGGATTATGTTTGAGAAAATGTGACAGAGCACAAGAATAGTGACTTAAATAAAATAGTTTACTTTCCTCACACACACAAAAATAGTTAGACAAAGACAGTCCAGAATTGGTGTGATGCTTATGTTTTAGAAAGTCCTAAGATGTCACTGTATTGTATATTGCTATATTATAAAATGTCCATTCTTAGAATAAATCCTGGTTCTAGATGAATGACTTTTCTAATTTAGATCTCTGTTAGTTCATCAAATATGTCTGTTAGGTATACAGCAAGGGACCTCTGGCCCCTTCTGGGGACAAAAGTGTGCACCTCGAGCAATTGCTACATCTGGGGGAGGAGAGAATGCCCTATGAATGTGCCAATCAGAACTTAGCATGCCAACATCAAAAAAATGCCAAGGATTCTCTAGCCTATGGGCCAAGCTTCACAGATACAATGGGGTCTGAAAGGAGACCCAGGACAACTTAAGGCTAATTATCATGTCATTAGCTTAAATCTACAATGTGGTTCAGCCCCCAAAATGAGCTTTCAGAGAGGTTCATGGGACATCTGCATGCATAGTAAAACTCAGGTTATATAACTCCCAACTGTCCATCAAAGTGGTTCAAGGGTGACATCTGAACCACAAAGAGGGCTCAATCTGGACACTATAAAACAAGACCCCAGACCATAACCAAGGCCTTTTTGTTACCACAAGAGACCCGTTCATCATCTGTGGCAAATATATCTTGCTCTTGCCCTGTAAACCTATATCTTGCTCTTGCTCTATAATTCTATCTTTCTCTCCTCAATGAACCTTGTTTTGTACTTACCTTACCTTCGGTGTGACTGGTCATTCGGCCAAGAGCACGCCAAGAACCCACATCAGACTGCTGACCTGACAAGTCAAGCCCTTTCCTAAGTAAATATACTTGCATACGCTATAACATCTTCCTGAAGCAATCCCACTACTACCACCATCACCATTGTCTCTCCAACATTCATTATCATCGCTTTTTACATCTGTTCCCTTCTCATTATTCAGGGTTCATTTTGACCACCTAAAACACAGATGCATTCATTTCATTCACTTTCTATTCATCTGTTTCAGTCTTAGCACTTAGCATACTTTTCAATAACTATCTTGGGACTATTTTTCAAGACTATTTTATAGTACAGACAGGCAGGAATTATAGCTGACATAATCACTCTTAAAACTCTAGCATGTGCATATTTTGACAATAGGAATGGAGCAACCTAACATTTTCAAATAGTGGAGAGAATAGGTAGCATTTGCAGATCAACTGGATGAAATATTTGACAGAACATGCTTTAAAAAGTACTTGAGATTAGCACAAGTGAATATAAACACAGGAAAAGACACCACAGACTTAAAAACTTATTTGCCAGACAAGTCAAAAGAATTAACTTTCACAATATAAAAAAGAACACCTATAAGTCTATATGATAATTAAAAATAAATATAGACAAATTATAGGAATAGATAATCCACATAAGAAAAAAATCAAATGTCAATTATTCTTTGAAAATATACCAAATCTTATTACTAAATACAATTTAAAATTTTTTAAATGAAAATGTTGGAGCTCAGAGACTGATACCCCAAAATATGGTGTTTTGACATATTTAAGAAGCCTCAAAGTCTCTCTGACCACACTCCCCACTCACTTTCTCTCCCAAATAATTTAAATATCCTTTACCTGCCTAGGATCCAGACCCATCAAGAAGAACAGTTATCTTTTCTTCCTCTCTCTGTAAGACCAAAACTGTAAGCATACCTAAACAGATGCTTTCACTGTGAAAAAGAACTGTTAATATTAATATTTACAAGCTAATATCTGTTCCTGGATCCATTCTTTCTCCTTAGCAATCCTTTATTTCCTCTCAACAGAATTTCTGTTATGTCTAATGCCCTCGCACTTCAATGTGAATGTCATCCTTTAGTATTTTTTTTTTTTTTTTTTTTGGTAGGACAGGCCTGCCTAGTGGTAATGCTCTCCCATAGCTTTTACTTACCTGGGAATGTCTTAATTTCTACTTCATTTTTGAAGGCAGTTTTGTCATATAAAGAATTCCCAGTTGACAGGTTTTTTGTTTTGTTTTGTGTTCTGTTTTCTTTCAGTGATTCACATACCTCTTTCTATCGCCTTCTGATTTCAAAGCTTTCTGCTGAGAAATCAGCATATAATCTTACTAAGAATCCTTTGTACATGACAAGCCACTTTTCTCTTGCTGATTTCTGGATTCTCTGTTAGTCTTTTGGTATTAAGAGTTTGTTTATGATGCATCTCAGTGTGGGTCTCTTTGGATTTACCTTACTTTGGGTTTGTTGGGCTTAGATTTGTGTAATAGATTCATGGTTTTCAACAAATTTGGGAAGTTTTCGGCTTTTATTTCTTCATATAGTCTTTTGCTCACTTTTACTTTCTATTCTCCTATGGGACTCCCATATGTGTATATTGTGTCCCTTAAGTCCTCTAGACTCTGTTCACTATTCTTTATTCTTTTTTCTTTCTGCTCCTCAAACTTGATAATTTAAAATGCCTGGTTTTACATTCACTGTTTCTTTGTTCTGACTACTCAAGTCTGCTGTTAAATGCTCTAAAGAATTTCTCAATTAAATTATCTTACTATTCAGCTCCAGATTTTATATATGGTTACTTTTTATAATTTTTCTTTTTGTTGATATTCTCATTTTGTTTGTATATTTTTTCCTGATTACCTACGGTTCTTTGTCCATATTTTCCATTTGCTCTTTAAATATACTTAAGACAGTTATTTTAGAGTTTTTATCTAGCAAGTCTGATTCCTGTGATTCCTTATGGGTACTCCTTGCCATTTTATTTTTTTCCTTTGAATTGACCATATTTTCTTGTATGTTTGTATGCCTTATTATTTTTGGTTGAAAACTGAGAATTTTTTTAAAAGTCATGTTTACCAGTCTTTGCAGACTTGGTTTGTGCCACAACAATCGTTTAATCAGCTTAGCATGTTTTCAGCCTAGATTATGGCTCAGTGCAAGCTTAATATCTTCTCAGGTCTTTTCTAAGTATGCATCTTTCCTGGTCCTGTGTGTGGCTGTCTTTGTGTTGCTGTAAAGAGTTTCTGAGGCTGGGTAATTTATAAAGAAAAGATGTTTATTTGGCTCATGATTCAGGTTGCTGGAAGACTGGGCATCTGGTGAAAGCTTCACATTGGTTCCAGTCATGGCAGAAGAATGGGAGCTGATTTGTGCAGAGATCATATGGCGAGAAAGGAAACAAGAGAGGGTGGGGGGTCATTCCTGACTCTTTAACAACCAGCTTTCTTAGTAACTAATAGATTAAGAATGGACTTACCTCCTCCTCCAAGAGAGGGAATTAATATATTCATGAGGAATCTGCCCTCATTACCCAAACACCTCCCATTAGGCCCTGCCTCCAGCATTGATAATCAAGTTTCAACATGAGATTTGGAGGGAACAAATATTTAAACTATAGCATTCTGCTTCTGGTCCCCAAATTTCATGTGCTTCTCACATTGCAAAATGCAATCATTCCTTTACAGAAGTCCCCAAAAGTCTTAATTTGTTCCAGCATCAACTCAAAAGTCCAAAGTCTCATCCAAGACTCAAGACAAGTTCCTCACAGCTGTGAGACTATAAAATCAAAATCAATTGATTTATTTCCAAACAAAAATGGTTGTACAGATATTGGGTAAATATTCTCATTTCAAAAGAGAGAATTTGGTCAAAAGAAAGAAGTGACTCAGCAGGGCAGTCATTAAATCTTAATGCTTCAAAATAATCTATGACTCTATTACCCACATCTAGGCACACTGGTGCAGGAGGTGGGCTCCTAAGGCCTTCAGAAGCCCCACTCCCATGGGTTTGGGATATTCTCATGAGTTGGAGTTGAATGCTGTGGCTTTTTCAGACTGAGGTGGCATGCTGCCAGTGGCTCTATAATTCTCTGGTCTGGAGGGCATCGGCCCTGCCCGGACAGCTTCATTAGGTACTGCCCTAAGAGGTTCTCTGTGGTGGCTCTGCCCCTGTGGCAGGCTTCTGCCTGGACACTCAAGCTTTCCAATACATCCTCTGAAATCTAGGTGACAGCTTGCAAACCTCCACTCCTCTTGCATTCTGAGTGCCGACAGACTTATTTCTTGTGCCCTCTGCAACAGTGACCCAAGCAGTACCTAGAGCCCTTTGAGCTGATTCTGGAGCCAGCACAACTGGGATTCAGGGAGCAATGTCTTAGGCCTGTCCCCTATACCTATTCTGTGCTCTTAGTCCTCTAAGCCTGTGATTGGAAGGGCTGTCCCAAAGATTTCTGAAATGGTACTGGGGCCCTTTTTCCCCATTGTCTTAACTATTAGCACCTGGCATTCTTTTGGTTATACTAATCTCTCTAGCAAGTGATTGTTCTACAGCACCTTTTGATCCCTTTCCTGAAAATGGTCTTTCTCTGCCAAATAGTTGGGTTGCAAATATTTCGTGTTTTTATGCTCTTATTTCCTTTTAAGTATAATTTTCACCTTTACTTATTCCTCTTATGCTGTATCTGATCATAAGCTGTTAAAAGTAGCCATGCCATTTCTCAAACACTTTGCTGCTTCAAAAATTCAATTTTAACGTGCCACTAAATCTTTAACCCAAGATATGAACATCTTTTAATTGTGTGTGTGAAATTCTCTGGAACCACATGTGAAATGTTCTCAGAAAATGTAAGGAAACTTAAATAAAGCAAAAATGATGTATTTTATTTATTTTTCTCCATAAACAGTATTTTATTCATAGGTGGGTAAAAGGAGTATAAAATCTTTAAGCCTAAGGCCATTCATATATTTGCAAGAGATTTGAACACAGTAAGTGTAAATCTTCTCAATCAAAATATTTAGTACCAGACTACTACTCCTTGGAAAGTAATTGCTTAAGGGAAAAAGCATTTTCAGGCTCTCTGTCACATATAGAAATCAATTTGGGAAATTTAGTAAGGCCATAAGTTCCAAAAAAGCTAAAGTAGTAGCACTTCAGTGTGCTGCTCACAAAGATGGTGGCTTATTTTACTGAATTTACCTTTATTATGCATTCACCAACTTCTTCAATTATTTTAATTACAAGAAAAATTAGAGATGACATTAGGTTTCTATCCTAAAGATGTTTATCCTTTGTGTACAGTTTTGTATAAGGTTTATGTTCTTGACACTTGTGAATAATTTCTATAGTTCATTTTGTCTTCTTTCATGTAAATAAACCTTGTGATTTTGTCTTTCAAATAGCATACAATGTCTGCACATGTATTACACTATTAAAAAATTAACAGAAAAGGGAATTTCTAACTAAACCTAATCTACTTAACAATGCTATCAGTTAGGAAAACACATTGATTGGGAAGATCAATAACATTCCTATTTATTGGCACAAATACAGTATGTGTTCAAGATCTAATAAAGATGCCCTGCCAGTGTCTTTTTTCTCCCAGTGGAAAATGATATTTATTTATTTAAAGAAAAAGAGAAAGAAAACTGTTTTAATAAAGTAATCCCAAGAGAACGTGATAAATATATATTCTATTTGATATTCAGTCAAACTCAGGTAATATTTCCATTCTCCAATATTTTATTTAATTTCCCTCTGACCCTCACTTGCACTATACTGTATATTTCATTTCAAACTCAGTTAAATAAATAAGTCAAATTCTCTTAGCCTATGAGTTTCATAGCTATTCTTTGCTGCCAGTAAATCTTACTTTTTATTTTCACTTGTCAGATCAGGCCCATAATCAGGAACTAGGAAACAGGGTTCTGCCCCTTCTTGGGATTATCAGCAATTTTTCACCTACAATTAGATATGAATTATTAAGATAGTTGCTGGTTGAGAAGATAAAACTATTTCAAATGTGATGCTGCAATGGGTTGGAACAATTGAACTTCCCATATAGCAAATACAGGGTTGTTTTCTATAATACCTCTCAAATGAACTCTAATGACAATGAAAATTTAAAAGAAAACCACTTGATGCAAAAGGGAAAGTTTTTATTATAATTTAGAGTGAAAAATAAGAAAAGTACCATACACACTTGACACCATATACAGATGAAGGTCAAGCCAGATCAATCACCTTTGACTCATTGTGCTGAAGAGGAATTATGAGTACTTATGGCATCTACATCTATAAAGTTTCTATAGGCTCACAGGGTCAGAAGAGGGGAAGAAATATTTGGTAAATCATGTAATCCACTGTACAATGCTGTATTTCACATTGCAAACAGACATGCGGACATTCTGTTTTTCATATGTAAGTAGCTACCAAATATTTCTTTCTCACCATCATTCATTTCTTTCCATTCTCTTTGTCAAATATGGAATATTAATTTAGTGTCATTATGCACTGAAGAAAGCCTTTCAATAAGAACAAAAACCTATTTCTGTATTATATCTCCAAGTAACCTAAATATTAGTATAATACACTATATTATTTAAATATTAATTATATAAAAGGAGACAATGTATATGTTTTTCCAAATTTTGTATGATATATATCTCAAAACAGATGTGTTGAATTAATCGCAAAACCAAAAAGCGTTGAGCTTCTTCTAGTGTAAGTTAACAGGAACTCTAGTGTCTTCTCTCTTGATTTGTAGACATCAGATTGTACAATGTTAACTTAATGACAAATAAGAGAAGAGATTCTAATTATTCATGAATGAAATACAGTACATCAAATAGAGACAGAGAAATTAAATTTTATATTTTATATATATGTATATATACACACATGCACATAAATATTTTCAATACTTTTTACAATGGCAAACTGATAAATGCTTCCTCTTAATTTGTTTGACATTCTTTGGGATGGCTTGTGCTATGTGTTACTTAGTTAAAAAAAAATTTGAACAAGTGTTAATATCATCTGTCAATTACTAAATACTTATAGGACTTCTTCTAAATGCAGTATATGAATTAACTTATTTACCCTTCACAGCAAATCTATGAGGTAGGTGCTATAATTACCATGTCTGAAGATACAGAGAAAGAAGAGGTATGGGAAAGTTAAAGCTCTCACTCAGGATGAGAGATCAGGGAGTGGTAGGGCAGCATTTGAAGTTAGGCAACATGGTATCAGTGACTGCTGTCTTTTGTATTGAGATAGATTGGTTTATTCAAAAGAAATAGAAAAAAATTCCAAAGATATATGTACGTTTAAGATCTTTACACATGTGTTATGGGCTGAATTGTATCCCTTGCAAATTCATATGTTGAAGTTGTAACCCTCAGTATCACAGCAGGTGACTGCATTTGGAGACCAAGCCTTTAAAGAGGTAATTAGGTAAAATGAGATCATATGGGTATACCCTAATTTAATATGACTGGTATCCTTATAAGCAAATGAAATTAGAGACAACACCAGAAGTACACATGCCCAGAGAAAAGCAAGAATGTGGTTATTTGCAAGCCAAGGAGAAAGGCCTCAGAAGAAACCAAACTTGCCAACACCTTGATCTTGGAATTCTAGAAATGTGAGAAAATATAGTTCTGTTGTTTAAGCCACCCAGTCTGTGATAGTTTGTTGTTGTAGTCCTAGTAAATTTTTAAACCTGTGTCTACTCACATTTTATCTACAGAAAAATACACAGATACACAAGCATAGTGATACCTGCTAAACTACAGAAAATGGGGCTTCTCATTGTAGTCATTGATCATCTAAGGACTCTGAGAAATACTTTTAAGTGATCCATTGGTACTAATTAAAAACAAAATAAATAACAATTAAATAATTAGCAAGCCTATTGTCAATGACTCACGCTGTTAGACATCACCACTCCTCTTACAGGATAAATACACATTTATTTAGATTTATCAAATAGTAATAACAAATTGAAAAGGGCAAAAAGGACTTCAGTCAAATTTGGGTAAATAGGAAGAAGAAAATCCACTGTATACATTCCTCCTGAGTGATTATTAAAAATATAAAAAATTATTTCAGTGTATAGCTGGGCAAGAAAATGAACCTTGACAAAATTTGTCTGAGTTTAAAATGTCTAATATTTAATGAGTGCTCAGTATATATCACCTAATGCACTAATGTTTTACAAAAGTTTTCTCATGTATTCTTCACAATCATGTAGAAATGGTATTATTATTATTTCCATTTTGCAAATTTTACCTATTTCTCAAACCAAGGTTTTAAAGTTTAAGGTAAAGTTTGTTGTTTTGCTGTATTTGCTTTTGGGATCTTACCCATAAATTGTTTGTCTAGGCAAATGTCTAGAAGAGTTTTTCCTATGTTTTCTTCTAGAATGTTTATGGTTTCAGGTGTTACATTTAAGTCTTTAATACATCTTCAGTTAATTTTTGCACATGGTGAGAGATAGGGATCCAGTTTCCTTCTTTTACATATGGCTATCCAGCTTTCCCAGCATTATTTATTGAATAGGGGGTCCTTTCCCCACAGTTTGTTTTTGTCTGCTTTGTCAAAAATCAATTGGTTATAGCTATATTGTTTTATTTCTTAATTTTCTTTCTGTTTCATTGGTCTATGTGTCTACCTTTATACCAGTACCATGCTATTTTGTTTATTATATCCTTGTAGTATAATTTGAAGTCAGGAAATGTGATGCCTCTAGATTTGTTCTTTCTGCATAGGATTACTTTGGCTATTTGGGCTCTTTTTTATCTTCTGAGCCATTTTATAGTTCTGTAGGGACAGAGTTTAATTTGTGTACATTTTTGCAATAGAGATGGAACGAGGTTCTATTCAATGAAACAGATAACCCCAAAGAGTACAGTTTCTGGCACTATTGGACATTAATCAGTTTTATATATAACTCAGCATTTTATTAGTAACCATCATTATTTTCTTTATTGATTAATAAGTTCAATCAAATCTTTGATAGATATTCATTTTAATTTGCATGTGAATCATGGTTTTAAATTTTTGATAATTATATTTTTAGTAGTTGTACTTTTCTGGTAATTGATTTGAAAAAAAATTTATGTTATAGTTATGATCCATTTGTAGCCATCATTTTGAGTTTTACCTGGAGATACACTGTTTAATTTTGTAAAACATTCAAATGAATTCCATAATTTAGGAAATTAAAAAAAATTAAAAACATGCAGCATGATGTCAGTGATTATTGAAAGAGGACAGAGAAAGAGAAACTTACTATCTACTGAAATACAAGGACAGCCAATGATTTTTTTTTTTTTACTTTTTTTTCCCTTTTGTGAGGAGAGGAAAATTTTTGAATCATCAGAAGCCTCTTATAAAATTATATGATTTTAGTAAGTTGTAGTCCATAGCACAATGGTAATAACCAAAATTTAGTTTTAACAGTTTGAACATAAACTTAAGAAAATTATAATCCATGATAAATTTAAATTTTCTTAAGATTAACCTAAGAATATCTGGACATAAAAGACATCTCAAGATGATTTTTTCAAAAGGAATTCTTATTTGAAAGAGAGATCCTTTTAAATTATAAGCTTTCTAGTATAATTTAATCATAAAAATATTTTAAGATAATTTATATATCCCTTTTCAGAAATATTATTCTTCATTAAAAGGAGAAGATTGTTAGAAAATTAGAAAAAAATGTGAAGTATTTAAATGGAAGTTTATATTTCTTTGGAAATAGAATAAGATTTTCTCATGCTAAACTTTTCAACCTTAAGGATTTAAGCACCATACCTACTCAGAGTCACATATCTTGGCTGATCTTGGCTGAAGAATAGCTTCTAAGGATGATTATGCCACATTTCTATGTGTCTACAGTGGACATTAAAAGATAATGAGAGCAGCCAGTCCCATCAGTTGTGACCATGGAACATAAATTCTTCCCTTAGAGCTAAGGATAAATTGGATCTTGGAATCAATGTTGCATTGTCCTCCTCACCAAATACCTCCTTCCCTGGCCCTTTGAACCTTTCTGTTTAAAGGAAAGAACTACTCTGGGGGGACAAGTGGAGGTGAAATATCAGTAGTCCTCTGCTTAGGAAATAATGAGCTATCAAATATTATATTTTTAATTGAAATAGTTTCATAAGGTAAAAACTGAGGGAAAGATTGGTATTGATATAATGAAAGATTCTTTCATGAAAAATGAGAAAAGAGGTTGTTTTTACTTAGGCTTCTGGCACATGAGACCCTATGTAGTAAATGGTCCTTTCCATACCTCAGAGAAACCACTGGTATCTAAGACTGAAATGAGAAAGTGCCCCTAATTAAACAAATATTTAAAACTTAAGAAAATAAAGGTCACTAAAAAAGTGGTATAGCTTGCACAGTGGAACAATTGCTGAGTGACCAGGTCATGAACCCACATCTCAAAACTCCTTGTACTCTGTACAATTCGTACTTTATATTTGATTTCAGAGGTTGTTCTTAGCCACCAGAGGAGATAACTTATACAGTGCTCTTCTGTTCATGAACCTGTGCTTACATAAAGCTTAAAATTAGTAAATGAGATCTCATCTCCTGACTTATATTACAACCTGAAATAAATGATTAATAAATTTTTACAAATGGTAGGAGTGATATTAATTATTTCCTCTTAGGAACCCATTAAAATGCAATTAGTGTGAACTAATATGGACAACTTGCTGTCATTCTAAAACTATAGGAAATTATATGTTTTTTATTATTTCAAAGATCTTGGAAATTTTCAGTTATAAGTGCACTTAAATAAATGTGTACCTGTTCAGTGTCTAATGGCTGAAACTTATGGGGATCCAAATTAGTCATTTTGGTCCTGTGGGTCAGTTGGAACACTAAAAAACAATGTGAGAAAAAGGAAAGTAAGAATTATGGAGAATTTGTAAATTGTAGAGCTTAATTATCTCCCAAAATGTTTCAGTAATAATGAGAGTGAAGGAACTATGGCTTTCTTGCAGTTTAGTTTTTTCATTCATTAAACAGATGGTATCATTCTGAGGTAATTATAAACTAGAGTATATTTGACCAATTAACAATATAGTTCAAACAACAATCTTTGGACTGTTGTCAAAAATTAAGCGCAAGGTATTCATTGACAAATTTCACTTGATTGCAGTTGGTTTATTTACCGAATTCCACAGGTATGACAAGCAGGACAGATAGGATATAGGCTAAGAGTCAAACAAATCTAGCTTCGAATTATAGCTCCAGAATTATCTGCCTTTATGAGTGTGCAATCTGGTAGAGATTTTAAGGGTGATCAAGCTAAAACTGTACACTTCACAGATACAGAAGCCAAATACAAAATGTGAACTGAAATGCCCAAGGTTAAACAGTCACAAGAATACCATAAGCTCCCCCTCAACACTAAAAAAGAAAGAAATGAAGTTTAGTCCTGTTGGGACAAACTGTCTTGTACTATGTTGCCCTGAAGCTTATGTTAACTCAGCCCCACTGAGGAAAGATCAGTGCAGTAATAAATTTAACTACCTACACCTACACATTTAAGTGCCTTCATAGCTAAGTTTGTTTTTCAGAAGAACTCTAAAACATATTAATAAAATGGAAATATCCATATCAGTTTGGACACCAAATATGATGGCTGTAATTTTTCAGAAAGCTCAAGAAAATTGGCCTGAAAAATTTACTAACCTGAAAATCACCATAAGAGAAGAAAACCCTATAAGAGTGTAAGTGGAGTTGACATGCAGCAAAACTCCATGAAAACCTCCTAGCTGAAATCAGCAAGAGTCCGAAAAAAAGGAAAGACAGGTGCCAGCCATGTTCTGATTACCAGTTCTACAAATCTGTGTATTAGAATCCTTATTCTTTACCTTCCTGCTGTTTCTGTAAATGCAGTGTCTGTACATCTGTCTAAGGACAACCCCTTCATTGTGACTTGTATAACATTTTCTCTCAGACTTAATCATGCAATGATATCATCACTCAATTGTTTTCACTCATTTCTGTTTCATTAATTATTTTAAATCTACCTAACAGTTCCTATCAGCATAAGTATATGCTGTAATATTTCCTATCTTAAAAAAATGAAATTAAAACCAAAGTAAAATATTCCAAGCAATAAAGCAAAGTAAAACATCAGACAAACCTCAACCTTTCACAGAAATGCAATCACAAAAATGATAGTTAAAACATCAAAAGCGAGCAAACAACCTCTTTTAAAAAGCATTTTTAAACTGTCAGAAAAGGAAGACATTCACTGGAGTTTAGAAATAACAAGAAAACAAGAATCCCTATGGAATAACCTAGTATTAAAGCCAGTTCCTCATATATTTTTCTTTGGAGTATCTGCCAGTCATTGTTGGCCCAGAGCCATATTTTAAACTAGCTAAGAACTTAGACATGCTATAAAGTCTAGGCCAGAGATTTGGAAGGCGGCTAAGAAACCTAAAGCTGAGATTCTAGAAATTTAATATAGACAATTTATATTAATGAAAGGAAATAAAGAAATTACCATTACTTGCATATTATATGATTGTATAAATATAGAAAAGCAAAGTGACTATAAGATCAAGTTATTATAATTAATGACAAAGTTTAGCAATTTTGTCAGATAAAAGATTATTTCCAAATTTTAATGGAATTTCTGTATTTCTGAAATCTGGCAACAATTACAACCTTTAAAACATTAAAATATTTTATATACATATATAGCTCCCCAGTAGAAAGTAGGTATACTTTATACATATATACACACATGTCTATGTGTATGTGTGTGTGTGTATATAGTGTGTATATATACACATACACATATATATACACATACATACATATATATGTATATACACACACTTTAGCAATAAAAGTGAGTGGCACACAAGCATATATTTAAAAACTTAGCAAATATATGTAAAATATTGCAAAACTATTTTAAAATAAAAAATCTTAAAAAGGAAGAGATGTGATGTTTGTTCATAGAGTAAAAAACACAATATAATCAAAATAGAATTGCTATTTTCTATATGTCAAAATAATGTATAAATTTAATGCAGTTTCAAACTACCATTTTGTTTTACAGAACTAGACAATTTGATTTTAAAATTGATATCAAATGTTAACATTTCAAAGTACCTTAAAGATGAACCAAGAGGGAAAACTAGCTCTAATAGATATAAATGTTTTTATTATAGAGTCATGTTAATTAAGACAATGTGCTACTGGTGAAGCAATAAACAAAGGACTATGTAGAATAGATGTAGATTCCAGAAGTTTAGTGTGTGTGTCCATGTGTGACATATTTTGATATATTTAAATCAGAAAAGTCCACATCCAATTACTGGTGAAAGATAAAGTAGTCAATAAATTATGTTGGGGCACTTTTTTTTTTTTTACTTATATGGAAAAATTTAAAAAGATCATGACAATCATTACTTCAACCAAAATATAAAAATACATTTCTGAATAATCAAATTCTTACCTGTGTTAGCAATATTTTTAAATATTTAGAAAAATTATAGAAAAAACATTTCGATATGATAGGAAAATATTTTTAAGAAGACAATAAAGTATATATGACAAAAAAGTGTAGCTAAATTTGAATACATTAAATAGAAGAATTTATTTTATTAAAACACACTATAAAGAGAATGAATGATAAAGGTGCAAACCAGGAGAAGATATTTACAAAAAATGAAACTTATAAAGAATTACCATCTAGAATACATAAAGAAATTTCACAAATTGATAAGAATCATACAAATACCACAATAATAAAATGGTCAAAAGAAAGAAATAAGGATTTTCAGAATAAGAAACAAAGGATAATACACAGATTAAATGATGATCAACCTTACTGTTAACCATGAAATACAAAATAAAATTATAATAAGATAACATCAAATCCAAGCAGTTGGTAAAAATTAAACATCAAAATGAAAATGCCTGCAAGGATATGGAGCAGAGGGAATTTTCTACACTGTTGGCATGGGTGAGATGTAAATTGCTACAGATGCCATAAAAATGATTTTCCAATGCCAAGTAAAGTTGATTACATGCATACCATAGAATTGCCAATTCCAGTCTTGGATAACTAGAGAAACTTTATGCACACATGGACCAGAAGATAAATCAGAAGACAACCAGAAGATAAGAATGATCACTGAAGCACATTTCATATTAGATTTTTTAAAAAGGAAGAAACAACCAAATTTTCCATCAATCAGGAGACTGTAGACATACATTTTGTTAAAGTCATACATTGGAATACCATACAGGAGGAAAATAAAAGGAATACAGCTATTGCATCCACATGGATGAATGTCAGGATCATATATTCAGCATATATCAAATCATGAAAAGAAAGAGATTTTATCAGAATGCCAAACTGGTACAGATGCCATCTTTTCCCACCTGCATCAAGATGGTTCTCTGAGGAATTATAGTAAAAAAAAAAAAAAAAAAAAAAGAAAAGAAAGAAAATAGTGAGAAAACCCTGGAGCAATGAGCTGAGAGGCAAGAGGCTATTTTGGACAGTTATGTGGGGGGAAGATGAGATCTATGTTTTGTTCTTGTTATCACTGCTGCTCCCCATTTATTTTCCCCAGTCCCTGATATTGTCATGAGAATGAGAAAGAGAGTGTGCATACCATTCTGGGAAATATGCCTGGTCCATGTGTACTTAGTACCATTATCGGAAACCAAGTGGAGATTCACTTACCACAGGCAGCCACTTATTCATCTCCAGCATCCAAACCCCCAGTGATGGTTAATTACAGTCCAAGGAGTATCTCTGCCTCATTCCAAATCTCTCTGGCTAGACAAAAAGTGAAGATCTGACCAGTTTTGTCAAATAAAGAATGTTTAACTTTAGTTTTCTGATGCAGTCTGAGGCTTTTGGTCATAGATCTTTTCACCAGTTCATCCATCGTGCACTTCAAGCAATAGCACAAAGGTCAAGCTTTTCCTGATACACATTGTTGACAGAAGCTGACACTCCACTAGGGGAAAACAAGCTCACAAGCTGAAATAATATGGTATTTGGGAAGAATAAACACTTTAAAAAGGAAAAGAAATATACTGGATTATGGATTCCATCAGAAGAAGAAATATAACAACAACAGACCGGGCGCGGTGGCTCACGCCTGTAATCCTACCACTCTGGGAGGCCGAGGCGGGTGGATCGCTCAAGGTCAGGAGTTGGAGACCAGCCTGAGCAAGAGTGAGATCCTGTCTCTACTAAAATTAGAAAGAAATTATCTGGCCAACTAAAAATACATATAGAAAAAATTAGCCGGGCATGGTGGCACATGCCTGTAGGCCCAGCTACTCGGGAGGCTGAGGCAAGAGGATTGCTTGAGCCCAGGAGTTTGAGGTTGCTGTGAGCCAGGCTGACGCCACGGCACTCACTCTAGCCCGGGCATCAGATAGAGACTCTGTCTCAATGAAAAAAAAAAAAAAAAAAGGAAGAAATATAACAACATCATTACATAATTTAAAATTAACCTTATAAACAGATCAAGAGAAAAAGGAGACCTCCTATTCTATGTTGGATGGACTTGTTTGAAGTAGACAAGAACAGTCAGAAAATCCAGATAAAATAAGAAAACCATTTTTAATAACACTGGAGAATTACTGAAGCAATAGGGACCACGGGGGCTGAGCAAATAGAAAGAAAATAGCTGTGTTCTGCACCCACTTTCTACTGGGCAGCATTTGCAGATTTGTGACAAAGGGGAAAGGTTCCCTTTGCTTTCCCAGGTACTGCCCTGTTGAAAGGCTGCTGCTGGGGAAAGAGAAACCAGCAGAGATTTTTGCAGTTGCTTAGCACAGAGAAAACAAGGTTGAAAATTTGAGGATCCTTAAATAAATAGGTTCCATTCAATTTGCAAAGCAGTATCCATCTAATTTTCAAAATTCTGTATCTGCATGGATCAAAATGGATAATAAAGTTAAGCTGAAGACCCCTCTAAAACAGAATAGATTTTTTTTCTTTTTCAGTCTCTCAGTGCTGAGGAAAAAGGTTCGAGTTCTGTACCAAGAAGAGAAGTCCTCATGAAAAAATGCCAAGAGCTCAGTTGAAGGCCCTGGAGGACTCTGCCCTACAAACAAACAGGTTTGAGCCAGAGATAGACTGAGCCTTAATGAAACTCCAATCCAGTTTCAAATAACAGAAAATGATCGTATTAAGGCCATGATTCACCACTCCTTGGAGACAAGTCTGCCGTTGAGTCAGAAAGTAATTAAAACGTCTCAGAAGCATTGAAGAATGTATGGATGAACCAGGAACTCATGCACTGCTAATGGAAGAGTAAATTGGTGAAACCACTTTGTAAAGCAGTTGAATTATTTCCTGAATTTGACCGTTCTCATAACCTATGACATAGAAATTCTACTCCTAAGAATATGTTCAAGGGAAACTGTTACATAGCAATTAGGGAGAATTGTACAGGAATGCCAGAAAGTCTGCTCATAAAAGCAAATACCTGGGAATGCCCAAAATTCCCACCCACACAACAATAAATGAAAACATTTAGGTATAGTCTCATAATACAATTTAGCATTGAAAATAAATACCATCATCATAAGCAATATTGCCGATAAATTTTTACAACATAATTTTAAAGGAAATAATAAAAGATTTCATACAGCATGACTTGTTTTAATAAAGTTTAAAGACACATAAAATATTAATTATACATTTCAGATATACAAAAAGATGTGATGAAACTATATCAAAAAGAAAGCAAGAAAATCATTCTATTTATGTAAAATTCAAAATTAGGTAAAACTAAAGCATTTTGGGGGATGCAGTATGCATACACAGAAAATAAAACAAAGAATGATTAACATAAAATCTATTGTATATGTAATCTCTGAGCAGAAGAGGTTTCCAATGGGAAGATCACTTGGAGTTTTAGAAAAACACTGGCATTGCTTTTTAACTGTGTATTACATGGGTGTTTGATTAATGTTATTGCTACTGACTACTATTATTTTTGTCATTTAATATTCAAATATATTGGATAATCTCTTTTTAGAAATATATTTCACAATGGAAACAAACAATAAAAAGGAAACTTTTAAAAATTTTTGATAACTCATTAGTTTCTTGCCTGCGTCTCATCTTTCCCCATCCTATAGTAAGGGAAATTCTTAGAACAGTCTTTTCTTCATGCAACCCAATATTTGAAAGAAGATGATGTTTTCATCTAGTGCATCATTTCCCAGGTGAAACTTCAACATTGTACCTCATGGTCACCTTGGAAGAGACAATTAGCAAGTGGGTCAAATGGAAAGAGAGAGAGGAAAATAAGGAGAAATAGAGTTGAGAGGATCCAGTCACATACGTTACGCTAATGATATTGTAATTTGGGAACCCTGAAATTGGCAACCTGAGAGGGTCAGGGAATATATATGTATGTATGTGTGTGTGTGTGTGTGTGTGTGTGTGTGTGTGTATCTTTGTGTATCTTTCTTGGGTTTTATAACCTCTCTTATTCAGTACTTTAAAAACAACACCAGAAAACTTTCAGTATTTGAGTTTATCTGACATTCTTAAATTTTACTTTTTTAACAAAATCTACAATAAATTTATTTATGCATGTAGCTGTGCTGTGTGTGTTTTGGTCATCACGTGAATGGCTGTATGTGTATACATGTGTGCATGTGTTTGTGCATGCATACAATTGTGTTGTTCCTTAATTCAAGAGACACAATGTTTGGTGACAGAAGTATATTTTGAGAATCTCCCATTATATTACGTATCATCACTCATCTTCTCTATTATGCAGGCAGAGTAATCTTCCTAAGAAAGCAAATCTCTTCATATATTCTCACCAAACTCACACTATTCATAAATTTGTCAGTGGCTTCCAAAATACTTAGTGTGTCCTACAAGGATTGTCATGATCCTTGCCTATGTCATTAGTCCTATTTCACCACCATTGTCTCCCTCTTCCTTTGTAAGAGTCAGTCAGTCAAGCCTTCTTTCTCAAAGAGCAAGTGAAGGGGTGGTTTGAGCTCAACCTGAGGGATAATAAGGAGTTAGGTCAAAAATGGGACCAGTGCTCTTGGCCTAGTTAACCTCTGCTCAGCTGCCTCATCCTACTCATGCTTATGCTTCAGGCCTGGTTCAGGTGTTCCTTCTTCTAGCTGCAGTCTTGATCAGATAATTTAGTTAAATCTTTCATTTTTTCCCAGATCTTTTCTCAATTTTAAATTTTATGAACATAGAATTGTGGGATTATTTACTTACTGATCTATTTGTTACTCTAATAGGCGGAGCTCAGTGAGAGAACAAAGTGTGTGTGCTTTCGCATACCATTAAATCTGTAGTGATTTAATGTTACCAGACACAAAATAGATGCCAAGAAAAATTTATTTAGTTGATGATTAAATCACATATAACTTTTATTCTTCTATTCTCCATGATCTATTATTTTATCTTTTCTATGTGCCTAAAAGCTTTCCAAATCTGTACAATAGATTAATTGACCAAGTAATATTGTTCACTGATTTTGCAAGCAAATAACTATCCTTAAGCATTAATACATGCATGAATAGTATAACATTTTTAATGAAATGAAATTATGATGGTGATTATTTTATACCCAACCTTTTCTAAGTAGAAACGATAGCCTTTCATATATTTTAATACCTTATGTGTCCTTAGATATGCATAAGAGCAAAATCCATTTTAAAACAGATAATAAATGTGGTATTTTTATTAATGCTAGCTTTTAAATTTCTTTCCAACTCTAAGATTTTGTGAATCTACATGCCACATTATGCCCATGAAATGCTTTTTCTTAATTCCTTGACTGTCTTAGGATTTTAATTTGTCCTGATGGTAGAACATCATCTCCTTTCAAAACTTGAATCAGCAACCACTGGAAATCTTTAGGCTGATGTCAAGACCTGTTAACCTGAATGGTGAATCAGCAGAGTTAAGCAATGTCAAACATTTAAGATCAAGCTTTCCCTCTTCTTGCAGTTCATCTAAAGAACTTGTAAAAGTATATCTGATTTCTAAATGTACTTTTAGGTGATGATCAGTGAAACCAATTTGATGGTGAGTACATGTGGTGCTTATTTTTCCATTCTTATCTAGGGGATGAACATGTTTGAAGCTCTGACTCGGGGGGGGGTGTGGGGGGGCAAGGGCAATATATGTAACCTAAACTTTTGTACCCCACAATATGCTGAAATAAGAATTAAAAATAGTATATCTGATTTAAGCTGTTGGGGCTTTTAAAAATGTGTAGTATCACTGTACTTTCTGAGGGTTATCTGAATGCCCTCTCTACTATTAAAAGTTGATAAATCTTCTGTGTGTGGATGACTATAGAATTTCAGATGCAGAATTTTTAAGCAGATACAGAAACATGAAGGGGTATTCATAAGCAGATTTGAACTCTTTAAGAGGCAATCTCTTTATTGATATTCTCTCTTTTATAAGACATTGTTGGCACATTTAGTTTTAATTCTTTAAACATGATTTCCTTTGGTTTTATAAGCATGTTTATAATAGCTGTTTTGTAGTCTTTTTCTACTAAGTCCAACATGTGGCCCCTTAGCAACATTTTCTTTTGGTTGTTTTGGGTTTTTCTAATTGTAGGTGACGCCCTTTGTTTTTTCTTCATATGTTTCATATTTTTAAATGAAAATGTGGCATTTTATTTGATATATTATAATAATTATAATTTAAATCTCCCCAGGCCAGAGATCATTGTTTCTATTTTGTTTTCAATGCTATTATTATTTTCTTCTTGATGTTTATTTAGCAACTTTGCTGGGCTAGTTGTGCAGATGATGCATTCCTTGCAGTATGAGGACACTAAGTTCTCTGCTAGCTAGTAATATATTTTTTTTAAGTTTTTGTTTTCAAGCCTGGCCTCATGAAGGTCTCCTGCATATCATTATAATTTAATGGTTCTCTTGTGATATGTTAGGTGAATTTCTTAGCTCTCCAAACTGTAACTTCCACCCTTTACCCTGGGGATCTGTGTGAGAAAAGTATACCTTCAAACTTCAAGTAGTTTATGAGACAATTTTAGCTTTTACTTACTGCTTGCACAAGTCCTCTTTGTCAGCTGGAAGTGAATGACTGATGCCTTCACCATTTCCAGGTCTTTCTTAGGCATGAAGATAGCCTTGAGCATGCATACAAACTTTTCTATCCCCGGGAATATGTTAAAACTTTACAAAGTTGCATGGGGGTGTCTAGTTCACCAGAATTTCACTGTAAACTTTTACCAGGCTATTGTTTGTCCCAAATGAAATCAAAGCCTAAGGCAGCTGTGATGTTGCCAACACATTGTGATAGTTTATGGTAATATCCTGGATGTAGGTTTTTTTATTTGTTTTTTGTTTTCTGAGCTGAGCACTGAGTCAACATAATAAACTGGAAAATCCTGCATGTAGAAATTTTTCTGAGACCTGCAAATCTGGACTAAATATTGACAATTTTGGAACATGAAGCTTTTATCAGAGCTCCAAAACAGATTATTCCTCTCTGTCAGTTGCAAGACTGTCAGCTATTCACAGCTACCACACCAATGAACTGGGAAAACACCATAGACCCTGCTATCTCACTGAGGTTCCACCGTTTCTCTTGGTAGATGATTTTCAGTTCTTTCTGTGGTTTTAATTATTAGAGTCTTGAAATGATTGATTTTAATTGTTTTGCCAGTATTGTTGTTTTTGAGTGAGAGAACAAGTTCACTGAGATCCTTAACATTTCTGAAGTTGATATCAACATTTTTTCTTCTTTTAACTTATTTCTGTCTTTATATATCAAGTCATTCCTTGTAGGCAGCATATATTTGATTTTTCTTTTTTATCTGGTTTGAAAATCTCATTCTTTTAATTAGAATGTCTAGACCACTTACATTTAATATGAACACATACAATTAGGTTTAATTCTAGTTTCTTGCTATGAGTATTTTATTGGTCCCATCTTTCCTTTCTCCCGTTTTACTTCAATCATTAAGATTAATAAGAATTTCTATAATTCCATTTTTCTAATCTATTGGTTTATTGTTTATATTGAATTAGTATGTTATCTATACTATCTTTATTATTTTAGCAATTACCTTACCATTCACATCATATATCTTTAATTATAATCTACTTAAAGTGTTACTATACTAAGTTATGTATAGCATAAACACCTTATAATAGTACATTTTTTATTCAACCCCAATTATAATATTGTTATTTATACATATTTTATAAATCCCATAATACTTTGTTCTTATTTTTGTTAACCTGTCAGAAGTCTTTTATAGACATTTAAATAAACAATATCTGTGTTTTTAACCACATAATTGTCAGTCCTGATGTTCACTGATGCATATTTTTATTTAGTTTTTTTTTCCGCACTGAAAAACTTCCTGTCAAATTTATTTTAGGGTTGCCCTGTTGGCAATAATTCCTTCAGTTTTGGAAGCCATAAAAAATTTTTAGACTTTATCTTTGAAAGATTATCTCTGAGTATAGAATTCTAGGTTGAAAATTTTTTAAGTCATTCTAAATGATATTATAGTTTTAATTTTAGCTTTTCTGTGCAGAAATACAAATAATTTTTGTGTGTTAACCTTGTATCCTGCAACCTTGATAAACTAACATATTTTACAGTTTTTGTAGAATTCTTGGTTTTTCTACATAGATTATCATGTCACTTGCAAAAAGTGGACTGTTTAATTTCTTATTTTTTAATCAGAATATATTTGATTTCATTTGCTTTCATTATTGTACTGACTAGAATTTCTTGTACTGTGTTGAATAAAATGGTGAGAGTGGACTTCCTTGTCTGGTTCCTAATCTTAATGAGGAAATATCTAGTCATTCATCATTATTTTAGCTGAGGTATTTTGTAGATGTTCTTTATCAAGTTGAAGCAGCTCTCCACTAATTCTAGTTTGTTAGGAGTTCTTTTGTTTAGTTTAGCTTTGTTTTTGTTTTTTTAACGATGAATGGATATTGATTTTTTTCAAATATTTTTTCTGTATCAATTGATATGAACATATGGTTTTCTTCTGTCTAGTCTTTTAATTTGGTGGAGTATTCTATTTTTCAGTGTTCAACCAAAGAAGCAGAACTATTGAGACATTGTAGTGGCAAATCACTTTTTATAGCACTGTATTTTGCTTCATTCACTCAATAAAAAATTATTGATTTTTTTCTATTATGTTGTAAGAACTTAAGTGAAAATTAAGACATAACCTTTGTTTTCATTGATACAGTTGTAATAGCATTTGGAAGTGTTAAAATAAAAATAAAAATAAATATTAGAAGCTGTCATCAGAAAGTTTTAAAAATTGAGTTACAAGCATTTTGTCTTTTTTTTTTTTTTTTGGCATCAGAATCATCAATGATCTTGTTAAAAACTGCAGATTCATGAGCTCCACCAGGCCTGTAAATCATAATCTCTGAGAATTAGGAATCTGCATGTTTAGTATAAAATCACTGAAGTGTAGAATACAGAGGAGAAAACAAGTATGATTTCTTGGAAATGGGAGAAGTTAGAAAAGGATGAGTATAAAGACAGAAGAGTAAATAAAAGGATTTCACCTGGCAGAGGAGCAAGAGTGGGTGGGAGCATTCCCGGAAGGACAGAGACCTTTTCTGGCAAAGCCCACTAGTGCAAAAGTACAAAGCAAATCCCAAAATCAATCCCCATTAAATCCCCATGACAGATATTGGTAACTCATTTTACAAAAAGGGAAAGCTCAGAAACAATATTGTTACACAAATCTAGTAAGCATACGTGGCCACTTTTGGGTAAGCTAGAACTAAAACCACGCTCCACAAATCAACTAATGCTACAGTCTCACCAACATATTTATGGACTGGTAGCATTTGAGCTCTAGCACCACTGTCAAAAGCACCCTGAAACTCCCTAAATGATTGACAAAAAATGGAATGGAATGGTTCTTGAGTTACTGCAACTTCTGGCAGGCAGCAAGGGACATGGGACTTCTGGAGACTTACTTTTTACATCCTCAGTCTGGCCTAGAAATGGAAAGCCACTAATGTAAGACTTAATTTACACTACAACAGTTTTGGCAAATGTCTTTTTTGGCTCCCTGTGCCTCTGCAAGTCTGAGAAGCATGATAAAGTTGTGCTAATATCAAATACACAAATAGTTTAAGGAAGAATTCTTCCAGGCAAAAGTAAGAGGGCATCTTGGCATTTCCTCAAAGTCCTTCCCTCAAAAGTATTATTTTCTAGTTTCTTTTTATTGTGCATCTGCCAAGGTGTTTTCATTAGGGTTCCTGCTTCTGACAAGCCTACAGATGACTGGGAGCCTGCTGGCTTCAGGGTTGATGTGGAGACATTTTCACAGGATGTTGTCTGTGCACCATGGCGCTATAAATCTCAGCACTTCATGATCCCTCTGCCCTGAATTCAAAATGAGCATGGAGGGCAGCAGAAAGCACTCCTGGTGGGGTGATACATTTGAAGTTCCTTGGAGAAGCAGCAGCTAGAGGAAAGGGAAATGAAAGTTGCCAACGTGTAATTATAGCCTGTGAACAAGAACATGTCCAAAGCACAAGATTATCATTCTTCCTTTTCAAAAGGAAGCTGCAGCGATTGGGGGCCCTTGGCACAGTACACTGCTGGCAGCAGATTGCTCACTGGGGTAATCAAGTTGAATCCACGTTTTCAATGAGGCTCTAATTTCTGTAATATCTTACTTTTTACTTTCATTTATTTCCTGAATTGTATGAGCTTACATTTCATCTCCTTCTGTGTTGTTATAACCTTTTTGAAACCTAGCATTTCTTTTTTGTACTGTTGTTTGGGAAATACCATTATTTTCTTTGACTTTATGAGATTCATTTTTAAAATACGTTCTTCTGATCCCTTGTGTAATTTATAGTTAAATATTGAAAGACTTCTGTTGTAAAAGTAAGCGTTCCCAAGCTAGTTTCTGTATATCGTTACTCATTTTAAAATGGGATCTTTCTTTTAAATTTGCCATTTTCTGAAAAGTACTTGAGGAGAGGGACTACAGGAATGAAACAGGGCCACCATTACAGGGCTCCAATGGGGGACATAATTGTAATCAAGTTATGTGGGACAAAATCTCTTAGACTTTTCTTAGTTTATGTTCATATCCTCATCAGTCACTCTTCTTTTTTCCTATGATTACTTCAGTATTACTGAGTAAGGGTAAGTTTTCCAAGTTTAACTAGTTGAAAAGTGAGAAGCTAAGGCACTTGGATGGCCCCTGAAGAATGAGATCCTATGCTAAGAGAAAAAGAGAAGCCAGAGAGTAAAGTGAGCCAACTGGAAATAGATCCTCCAGTTCCATCTGCCTCTACATGAATAAGAAAAATGATGCCCAGTGGAGCCTTTCTCAAATCCTGACCCACACAAACTCATGAATAACTTTCTTAAGTGTTCCAAGTGATATATTTAATTACCCTTGATTAAATTTATTAATATAAAAATTGATTTGAATACAAATCCAAACTTATCTCTTCTTCAAAACTGCCCATAGGTGGAAAATTAAACAAACATGAAAAAGCCTTCCGTGCTAACCTGGCATATGAACAGCTAGTTAAAGTCACCTGGAAGTTCTCTGGCCACAAGAAGCACCCCCACAGTTGTAAAAAAAAAATAAAATAAGGAAATTATTATAAATAAGATCTGGTTAGGACAAAGTGAACAACTCAAAGTAAGACATAAACAAATATGAATTCAAAATAGTGGGTCAAAAGGCAGATATATACAAACCAGTAGGAACCTAAGAGAGTGGTCAACATGTATGTAAACACTTCAGAACCCAGTCATCTTCAAGAATTGTGGCAGTATATAGGAGGCATTAATGACAATAAAAGACCTATAACTAAGGTCAAGGAGCTTCATAGATCAATTGCTTCTTGGGAAGACGAGTGGCCATTATCCAAGAATAACTCGATTGAAGTTTACAGCTGGAGATAATAAAGAACACCTGGTTAGAATACAGTACTAGCATAGAGACGGAACATATTAATAGTTTCTGACATCTGCATTTTAGTTTTGTGAGCACAGTTTACATTTTGGAATTTTATAAACCATTATTAAGGATGCAAAGTACATAGTGAATACCTAGTGTCAATGGAAAAGAACCCAAACTCTGTGAAATAATTTAAAGAGGTTTATTCTGAGCCAAATACCTGCTACCATGTCCTGGAGAGCCAGGGCCATGAAACCTTAAGCAAGTGGTCTTCCTGTGGCTGGGCTACAGTTTGTTTTTAGACATTTCAGGGAAACAAATTTATGTAAAGTCATAAATCAATACATGGAAGGCATACATTGGTTTGGCCCAAAAAGCCAGGATATTTCAAGGAGGGGCATTACATGTTATAGACGTTTTTAAGATCTTTTGATGTATAATTGATTAAAGAAATGAAGCTTTGTCTAAAGGCTTGAAATATTTTAACTTAAGGTAAGGATTCAAGTGATCTATTAAATAAATTGATGACCTATAGATATGGTTTAAGCTTTATCGTGAATAGCCTTAGGCCTGTTAATGAGTTAGAAAGGATGCCTCCAGGAAGGGAGAGGGGTATGATCAGGCGTGTCTGACCTCCCTTCTCGAGGCCAGCAACTCAGGTTTAAGGTATTTCTGGAGTCCCCTTGGCTAAGAGGGGGTCCATTCAGTTGGCTGGGGGGCTTAAGATTTTATTTTAGTACACACTATCCATGTTTTAGCAGAATGTCCCACTTACAATAAATGCTTTTTAGAGTGAAACTGCATCTTTGTTATAAAATATTTTCAAAATTTTAAGGCTAAGTTTTAAAACTACTTAGGTACATTGACAATTTTGCTAACATGCTTTGTCTGTGGTTTAAAAATATTTTGAGATTCCTACTCATAGAAAAACACCTGGAGTTGTAAATTTTTTTCATGTTATAAAATCTGCTTGTTTTATCACAGTTCCCTTCTTTCTAATTGTCCACCAAAGGCTGGTGGAAGCTCTTGGTAACTTTTCTGCAATTCAGCAGTTAAGGTAATATTTCCCAAAGGCTAGTACAATAAGGAGTCCCTTGCCTTCTACACCAGAATCTACATTGACAACTTGCCATAGGCCTGAGGACTAAACCTAATTAGCAGAGCTTCACTTTCTAAAATAAATTAATTCAATCTCAACTTGGCTTAAAATGACGGAGCTCTTATATAAAGTGTTATAAAAAAGTGTTCTTTTTTTAAAAGAAAAAAGATCTTATTACAACTGAGTGACTTTGATTACATAGTCATGTCAGGTTTTCTTATACTTAGGAAATATCTGAGAAGTAAAACAGTCTGTTGAGAGACTTTTAATCTAATTTCCCTTTATGTGACACTCAATGCCCTTCATAGTTTGACCTCTACCTCACTTTGCTCATTCATCTTCTACTTGTTCCACCCATGACAAAACTGAACCACATATACACTCTGATGGTGTCTGTATGTCTATATTTGTATGCCTAATTACACAGTTTCCTCTACTTGAAATGCTCTTTTCTCACTAGTACTTCTGCAAACCTGAAAATATTATGATTGTCACTTGAATATCTGCTATGAGTAGGTAACTTCTGAAAGTGTCAGGGTGGCAGTCTGCCCTCGGTTCTTGGTGTGCTCTTGGCTGAAAAATGACTATTCCAGACTATTATCTTGGAAAAGTCACCAGCAGGGCCGATAGGACAGAGTAACTGCAGGCAGGAAGCAGTTTCCGAGGAGCAGCTCTTTACTGTAGAACAAAATGGGTCTGTCTCTGCGAGTGGAGAGAGACAGACCAACTGATTGTTTGACTGAAGAACTGACTCTGAAGTTTTGATCGTTTCCTTTTATTAGCCCAGTCCAGGGGCGGGCTCTCGGGAGATGTAGGACGATGTTATCAAATGATCAACAGGTGTCCTCAAAATTCCATCTATGTATATATATATATATATAGGAGGTCCCTCGCAGAAAGCCCACCTGGGGCGGGGTGGTGGGGCAGGGTGAGGGGCGGGTGGTGGTGGTGGTGGTGGTGGTGAACCACAATGCAGATTAAAGCTAATGGCATAATAATTAGCCTTAGGTTACTCTAAGTCACCTTCCAAATCCTATCATGCCTGGGGTGGGAAATTCCTATATTGCTAAAGCATTCCTGCCTTCCCCAGGTGTAGCAATTGCTTGGGATAGGATTAAGGGTGGGGCAACACAAAAGTGAAGTGCTTGTCCTTATCCTTCTTCCCAAGTGGAGCAATTGCTCCAAACACCACCAAACAGGGGACCCTTGTCCCTAGAAGAGCCGGATAGCCTAACTAGCTACCTAACAAAAGTATTGCTTACTTCCCCAGTAGAATTTGAAGTTTCTGCCCTCATAAATAATCTATCATAGCAATTATCTTACATCAATACTACTGTTCTGTGGTTGTCTGCCCACTAGAATTCAACCCATAGAAATCAAGAATATTATTTTTCTTCATTTCCAGAGAGACTATTTATTAATAATCATTCAACAAGTATTTTCAGAATTAATATATGAAATGAAGCCAAAATCTTTTCATCACATTATAATTAGATAAGATTCTCACTAGGTCAGGAACTGTGCCTCAAGGTCACCTTAAGCAACATAGAGATCAAATCTAGTAGATAAGGTTGGATCAAGTTTTAATCATAACTTGAATGATACCTATAGTGATGTAAATGTATCAGATTAATTTAGTTTCAACATTTCTTAGGTTCTCTTCCAAAAGTAGAGTGACAATATTTCTTTATCTATATAAAAGTGATTTTATGCTACAAAGTGTGGCACACACTCCCCAATTTTATTCCCACTGAGGAATGGGAATAAAATTATATTTGTTATTCTAAATAAAATAGAAAGAATGAAGCCTTACATTCACTACATACAACAGATTTACCCTGATACCCTCATGTTGCCCCTGTCAGATGATTTTATGTCTGTTAAGCATAGTGCCTAATACAGAATATGTGTTTAATAAATGTTGCTCAGTGTAATTGATAAATATGGAATATGTTATAGCTCTATATTATCTTTGGAATAATATAATTTATTAATATCTTTGGAACAACATATATAGTTATTTTTCTTATATAGTGAATTAACACTCATAAAATGGAGTAGGCATAAAGCAATAATCTTATTCCACACAGTTTTTAACACCTATTTGATTCAAAACAGTCACTCACAAATCATTTAGTGAGCACTCATTATGAGTCAGATGCTCCTCCTACAGTGCATCAAGAAACAAAACCTCCAATATCTATTTCCTTAAAGAAGTTACATTCTAGCAGGGGGAGGGGGAATGCACAATAGACATAACATATTAGTAAATCATATGGCACATAAGAATAGTAATAAAACTGTGGAACACATGAAAATGAAGAACAGGGTAGGAGCACTGACTGGGAGTGATGGTGGCAGGGATGGAGCAGGCTGCAAAGTTAAATTCGATGGTGTTTTCTTGCTGCTTTGGTTAACAGCATTTAACAATGTTCAAAGATACATATGGTCACTACCTTGCTAAAAATTATTTTGAAAATAAAGATAATCTTAATAACAACTCAATTCTATATTTCCATAACTACACAGAGAAGAAGACAACTATTTTTATTAAATTATTTTTTGTTGAGATTCTAATATGAGATATGTGTCTGTTGAATTGACCAAATCAACTAACCCTTTGGAAGAAGTGTTGAAAACCTCATATTCCACAATCAACTTTGTGAGGGGACAGGGATAGATAACCAGGGACAGGCTGGTTATACATTAGGAAAGGATTGACTTTCTATCGACTTTATATTTATACAACTGAATTTCCCATCAACGTAATAATGATAGAACAAGCAGAAAATAAATTACTATTTAGTGAACACTTGCTTCACGTGGGGATATTATGCACTTTAGTTTATCTTATTTAATTCTTTAGAATCACCATGTGGAAATTATTTTATAACCCTTTTACAGTTGAGGAAATCAGAGTTTAAGGAAGTTAAGGAACTATCTAGAGTAACTCTTGGATTCTGTAAGAGCTGGAGCATGAATCCAGCCTAACTGACTCCAAAGTTAACAGCCTTTTCACTGCTTCAAATATGCTTTACCTTCTTCTACATTCTTCTTTTAATTCTAATAGCAACTGAAATAGGTCTAAACAGAATGGAAGCCCAATCTCGATATATCTGTACTATTCTCATTTTCACAGTTTAGGTTCTTATGTAGGACAAAGATAAAAATCCAGTTTTCCTGGAATTCTTGCAACAGTTGAATCATTTTTATATGTGAAGAATATATTCCTAAAATAAGAAACAAGTGCCCATTTCTTTCATTACTCTTTTGTGGTGTCGTAGACTCACTGATTAGCTCTCCCAACTCCTGTGGCATTTTATTCTGATGGGTCACAGTTACTCACACATGAAAGTCAATGATTGAAAAGATGATGCCCAAAAAGGGTAGGCAATGATGAAGTAGGATAATATTCTTTTCTTACAAACAGTTGAATAATATGATCCTATCTGCATTAATTTTCCAGTGCTATTATCTTTAGAATGAATCACCTGTCATGGCCCACGTGTTAAAATTGGCTCTTTTACTAAAACCTACTGCAGTTGTCTATAATTTATCTTACTGAATGTGGTAAAGATTTGTGGGGTAAAAAGTTTACAAGTTATATAATACTATTAATCATATGCCTTGTGTGCAACAACAAAAATACTAGAAACTGCTGTTTATGAGAAATTTTCCATATTCCAGGCATTGTGTATGTATGCATACATTTGTGTATATTCTCATTTTTTCCTTAAACTCTCCCCCAATTTTTTTTAGTGATGAGGGAAAAGCAAAAAACAGGATTGAATATATACCTAAAGCCATAGAGGTACTAAGTACCATGGCTGGAATTCAAACCTCGATATTTCTGATTATAAATATGTGGTCTATTATACTGTCTCCATTCTGAAAGTATAAGCTTCTCAGAATTTGGTCAAAGTGCATATTTCTTCCATGTGTTCTACTGTTAAAGAAGATAGTGTGGTTCCACTTGACAAATGGTTTTCCAAGTATCTTCTGCAAACTTCTGGGTGTCTCAGAGAAACTTTGATGGGGCTGCATTGTCTGAACAATTTTCATAGTAACACTAAGACATTACTTATCTTTCTCACTGTGCTAGCATTTGCACTGATCGGGCAAAAGCAATGGTGGTAAAATTATAGGTGGATTAGCATGAATCAAGGCAATGGCATCAAGCTATATTATCTTGCATTCCTCACCTCCATACATGGATAGTGAAAATAAATCAATAAGCAAACAAATAACTAAATAAATAAATACACAAGGTAAACAACGTTGCTGAACAATGTCCTTGATGAAACAGGAAAAAATGTATTATTTATATTAATTATATCAACTATTGATCATTGAGCTCATGTCTTTTTAACAGTCTGTGTAAAAAATGTGAAGTGCATAGAAAGCACTTCTGTTGTGTACCCCAATACAAAAGTATTTCCTGATAAAGTAGTTGTATGATCATCGTGAATGTGAGCTGAACTAGCTGCTTTTTTCATGCAACATCATTTTTATTTAAAATAATAATGACTGACAGAGAAATTGTGGTTATTCTGATTTGGGTAATTATCTGAAATGTTCTCGAAAACAAATAAAGGGAACCTGTAATTTCAAGAAAAAAAACAACTGATAGTATTGTGACAAAAGTCTGGCTTTAGAGAAAGATTTAGAAGTTGAGAAAATTATCTTTGTCATTATGAATTTGATGACAGCTTTCTAAGATTAATATACTCTAAGGTAAACAGAGTACAAAAGCAATAATTAATAAACTGTCAGATTCCACATTTTACTTAACTTTTAAGAAACCACTATTGAGAAGGTCATTGAATTTTGGTGTAGTAGCAAAGAAAAGTACCCAGAATGTTCTAAAAATGCTATCAAAATATTCCTTTCTCATCCAACTACATATTTGTGTTACTGGATTTTCTTCATATAAGTCAACCAAAGCAGTATAATTCAATCGGTTGGAAGTAGAAGTAGAAATAAGATCCCATCTGCCCTCTATTAAACCAGATATTAAAGTGTTTTGCAAAAATTTTAAAAATGATGTCATTCTTCTCAATTTATTTGGAAAATATAATTATTTTAACACATATATGTTAATATGTAATATGTTTTTATTTTTAAAACATTGAATAGATATTGTTAAAATTTCTCGGTTTTATTTTCCTATATAGTAGAGATTGATAGATATAATACACATAAAGATCTTTAGGTCCTTTATATATCTTTATATTTTCAAGAGCATAAAGAGGTCCTGACACTCAAAGGTTTGAACACCTTACATTAGATATGATATATTTTAGGGAGGTTCTCTTTTTCCTAGACATCTCATCATGATTTTAGAAAATTGCAAAAGTCAATAAATATTAAATAGAAAAATAAGTACACTTTTCCCTCCGTATTCATGGAGGATTGGGTCCAGGATATCCCCAAAGATGCCAAAATCCACAGATACTCAAGTCTTTGACATAAAATGGTGTATTATTTGCATATAACCTATACACCTCCTCTTGTATACAGTTTGTTATATCATCTCTAGGTTACTTATAATGCCTAAAAAAATGCCTACACATCACTTCATTTGTGAAGATTCAACATAGTACTTGGTGTGTGACAAATTCAAATTCTTCTTTTTGGACCTTTGTGGAATTATTTTCCAAATATTTTTGTTCTACAGTTGGTTGAAACTATGGATGTGGAACCCGTGGATACAGAGGGCTGACTACATTATACCTTTTTAAAATGTATTTTCAATGAGCAGGATGATATATCTGAATCATTTGAAGAATATACAACTGAAATAGACCTATTAATTGGAGAATACAATGAAAGGTTCACTGACTTTGAGAATCATGACATCAAACTCAAATTAGAACTTGCTGAGGCAACTAAAGAACTACAGGTGGAATTGATTGAGCTCTCAGTAGATGACTTTTTAAAATCATCGATGCTAAGAAAAATCCAACTGAAATACGGAAAAATGTAGAATACCCACACCTTCGGCAACATGCACAAATGATGCTGTCTTGCTTTTCAACCACTTGTTGCAAATTTACATTCTCCTACCTAACCCAAATCAAGATACCCTTAAGGTCACAAATGACTGATACCCATCTAGAGGATCAACTGAAACTGCAGACCTCCATGCTGCAAACATATATTCAAATGCTGTCCAACAAAAAGCAGATACAACAAAGTCATTAAAAGGTTAGTTAACTTTAAAATTAACAGATAGTTTTCATTTTTTGAAATTGTTAAGTACATAGTAGATTTTTACAAAATAATATACATTTTTAAGTATAGCTAATTGAAGTTGCTTGAACGTGACCTTACTTGATTACAGCTAAATTAATGTGGCCTTCCAACACGAACAAGTTTCCCACTCCTGTCCTAAGGCTCCAGTGGACAGAAGCAGGGTAGCCCTTCTGAGAAAATTTTCTTAACCAACTTGTGTTCATCTGTCTATGTCACAAGCATCCGGTTCAATTACAATGATTTAACCAAAAGTGGATCAATATTTTAAAAAAATAATAAAATACATAAAGTCTAGCAGCTGTCTTTGCCTGGCATTATTATCTTTAGAGAGAACTATCTAACAACAAAGAAAGTTATATTGGGGTATGGCTATTAGAGGTAATTCTACTTTTTATATGCTGAAACACCTGCTTGAAAAGAAGCAGTTTCTGAGTTGAGTTCTTTTTTTTTCCACCAAGGATATAAACAGCAGCTTGTTAATTCCCTTCTACGGAAACTAGAAATATGCCTAAGAAGATTGTTACCGTCATTTAGTCCTGTTAAAATTTTAATGAAATAAAATCTCTGCCACTATAGTTGTGTTGTAGCTAGAGGTTATTTTCTAAAAATGCATTTAAAGAAAAATTAAATGAGAACTGAACATTTTAATATGCCTATTAAATTTAGAAAGGAAACAAAATGCATTGAGGTTGTTACTGACTTTTTTCCTTTTTTGAGAGGGCTAGGTTAGTACATTTCGTTCCACTCTGAGCGTGTGGAGGCTACACCCTGTCATTGTTTCCAAGGGACGCCATCACCTTCTTGATTTGCATTTTTATTTATTTAATTATGCCATTTCATGGTTTGCTAGCTCATTCCCCAAAAGCACAAGATTCCTTTCTAGTTTTAGGCTTTCTTTTTCAACACCCTGGTGTGGACTGGTAAATCACGCCAACCTACTGCCATAGTTTGCTCCATTTTTCTGTTACACATCCCAAAGTGTCAAATTATCTCTTATGTCTCTCCCAGTACTGAATTCCCTGTCCAAGGCTATCACAACTTTGGCAAGACAAAGCAACCCGGGAGACTTCTCCTTATGGACTACTGATTTAAGGTGAATGAAATGGACTTAGTGAATAAAAGCTTTAGTGAAGAGATAAAATGTAGGTAGTAATAAAAACTAATTGTGTGGCAGTTTTAAATCCAAGTCACAAAAATTACTGTAATTTCATTTAAAATTCTAATTATAAAGGCTCAGTAAGGGAAATAAATCTTACAATCTAAAGAAATGTGGCTGTGAATGATGAACCACAGGTGAGAGATGATTTTTAAAATTAATTTTCTGAAATAATGCTGTTAGTGGGAAGTTGCGAGTTTTCTTTCTTTCCTGCTGAGATTTTGCTTTGATGACAGTATTTAAAGTTGTATGAAAGATTAAGTCAAAAAGTGTACTTAACTACCCAAACTCTTAATTCTGAAAAATAGCCACATCTTCCCCTTTATTCACTCTTTGAGGAGGAATAACCAGAAAAATGTTGGAGAACATGTAGGTATTAAAAAAAAAAAAAGTCAGGAGAAACAGAAATTCTGAAAAAGGTCAAATCAGAATAAATGTATTCATCAACTTTTATTGTACTAAAAATATTTTCCTTGAGTATATTTTGAAGCTCTTTTCACAAATATGATTTTGTGTTTAAAACTCAATTGCAGGTGTTGTCCTTAATATCTGTGTGGTGTGCATGTGTATGTATGTCTCTGTATGTGTATGTTTGTATGTAACTGATAGAGGAAGTATCTGCTAAAGCAATACAGTCTCAATTTTTTTGTTGAAATAAAAAAATTACTTCATACAATGAATTAATTATTTTCTGATGCACTTCATTAGTTTAGATTTTTTATTTGAGCTAAGCAATTTGAAGAGCAAATAGTGGAATCACATCTAGGTGTTTATGCTCATTTGATTCCCAGAATTGCTGTGACCCACTTTGGCTGAAAACCATTCACACACAACACATTTTCTGTCTCAAACACTGAACAACCAAGGCTCCATGTTTCCAGCAGCAAAACTGCTGTTCAGTGTTGCTCTGTTTTTATGATTGTAACCACAGTAAAAAGTCTCCTCAACCTTTACAACATTCTTCACTGAAGACAAAGAATATTTAATTCAGAAAGAACTGGATCTTGCTTTGTTTTGCATCTCTGAAAACACAGTACAATATGTCTAAAATTTTTCTAAAGGACAAAGGCACTTGGCATGGATACTCACAAGCCAAAAAATGTCATGCTGTTGCAAATTTTTGGAGTCTTTTTCCTATGTTCCCTAAAAATTGTTATTTTCCTGGTAACTATGATATATCACAAGTATTTCCTCAATTTTAGTTGTCAATATGCATTGAATAGGCTTTTAGTTGATCATGTAAAGAAATAACAAGGCAATATTATAGTAGACACGTAAGAGAGGCTATTAGAATTCACTAAAATTATCAGTGGCATCTAACCATAATGCTTCCCAATTCTCATTAGAACATATATTTTTATACTACAGAGGTTTCAGGTTAATTTATACAAATGCATTACCAATTTTACATAGTACTGGACCAAGTTTACTTGAAAAATGGTCAGTGGCACCACACTGTGGTGTAAATAAATAAAGAGAAAGTATAAAATGTTAAAGGGGTTATCTGTCATTACTACATTACACAGGGGAAGATAAGTCTTTATAGACAAATAGACTGAGAATCACAGAATGAAGGGTCTCTATTTGTGTCTAACTGTATCAGGAGATAAATCAGTGAGGAGAAAACAGTCAGCAGTGATAGATACACAGATTTTTATGTTTTGTTATCTCATGAGTTTAGTAGATTTATGGATTTATGTTAGTTTTAGGTGTTAATTTGTTTAAAAATAGTGCAAACTCCCTTAGGATGATACTGCATCTAAAGAGATGCTTATGTTGAGCAAAAGTAAAAGAACCAGTTAATTTTTGTAATATGAAAGTATTGAAGAGAGTCTTTTCTGAAAGTGTAATTTATTAGCTTATGAAATTGACATGAAACCAATGGAAAGAGAGAAACTGATAGTAACAAAGACAGTAGTGTTCCACATCCCTAACAAATACTTTGTAATAAATAAAGCAGTTAAAATAACTTAATCTGTAAATACTGAATGGATAATAAAGTTTAGTTATTTGTGCATTAGTGCTTCTCTATGCCTTCTGAAGCAGCAAGTATGAGTGCTTAGCAGTACCCTCTCTGGAAAGACTCTTTGGATTCATTTGTTTCCCCACTTACTGTAAGCTGTGAAACCATAAACAAGTTGTTTATCCATTTGATAACAAAATCTACTCACACATATAATTTGTATAATCATAGTACCTACCTTTTGGATTTATTATGAGATTAAATGAAGCAATACATCTGTAGTACTTAGAATAGTAACTGGTCCATAATAAGAACTTAATAAATATTAACTATTACTGTGGATTTCTAAAAGGACTATATGCCATCCATCACTTATCTCACTTCTCAAATACATGCTACTCTGTATATCATATTTGCAAGCTAATATGAGATATATATATGTGAAGTAAAATATAGTTGTCATTTATTTTGAACTTTGACTGTGTCAGATGTTTGATATGCTCTAAGTTTTATGCTTTAAATAACCCTATAACATACATAATTTTATGCCCATTTTGAAGATTTTTAAAAAATGAGGCTCTAAAAGAACAATTATTTATTCTAAGGTCACACAGCTATTAAATGGCATGATCTTTAGCTGAATTAGAAGTTCAAAAAAGTAAGTTTGAGTACAAGTATTACAATTACAACTAGCTATATGACTTCACATAAATCATTCAACTCTGTGAAATCCAGTTTAATCATATAAAATATAATTATATTTCATGATAAAAACACTTAAGTATAGGTATAGAAGAAATGTACCTCAACACAATAAAGGCTATATATGACATCCTCACAGCTAACATCAGATTTAAATAATAACGGAAAGTTTCAAGTTTTACCTCTAAGATTTGGAGCAGTACAAGGATGCCCACTCTCATAACTTCTTTTCAGAACAGTACTGGAAGTTTGAGCCTGAGACATTAGGCAAGAGAAAGAAATAAAATACTTTCAGATTAAAAAGGAAGACGTTAAACTGTCCTTGTTTGCAGGAGATATCATCTTATAATAGAAAACCTTAAAGATTCCAAAAAACTATTGAAAGTAATAAACAAATTCACTAACGTTGCAGCATACAAAATTAAAATACAAAAATCACTACTGTTTTTATACATTAACAGCAAGCTATCTGAGAAAAAAAATAACAAGAAAGCAATCCTACTTGTAATAGCTACAAAAAAAAATACTTAAGTATAAATTTAAACAAGGAAAAAAATTTAACCAAGGAGATGAAAGACCTATACAACAAAAACTATAAAACACTGATGAAAGAAATTGAAGAACACACACATAAATGGAAATATATCCCATATTCATGGATTGGAAGAATTAACATTGTTAAAATATCTCCCCTACTCAAAGTGATCCGCAAATTCAATGCAATCTTTGTCAAAATTCAAATGAAGTTTTTTCCAGAAATAGAAAAAACAGTCACAAAATTTGCATTGAACCACAAAAGACCCCATATAGCCAAAGCAATCTGAAGAAAAAAGAAACAAAGTTAGAGGCATCACACTATACTTCAAAAGAGATTACTAAATTATAGTAATTAAAACAGCATTGTACTGGAATAAAAAACAGAAACATAGGCAAATGGAACAGGATAGAGCCCAGAAAAATTTCTACCCTTTTATGATCAATTGATTTTTGGCAAAAATGACAAGAAAACACAATGAGAAAAATGCAATCTCTTCAATGAATGGTGCTGAGACAACAGGATACTCACGTGCAGGAGAATAAAACTAGACCCTTTTATTACACCACATACAAAATAAAAAACTCAAAATGGATTAAAGAATTAAATGTAAGAACAGAAACTGTAAAACTACTAGAAGAAAGCACAGGGGAAAAATTCCATGGCATTTGTCTGGGCAATGAGTTTTTGCATAACAACCTAAAATCAGAGACAACAAAGTAAAAATGGACGAATTAGAGTATATCAAACTAAAAAGCTACTGCACAACCAGGAAAACAATCAACATAGTAAAGAGACAACATAATGGAATAAGAAAATACTTGAAAGGCATATATCTACAAGGGGTTACTATCCAAAAATTCATAAAGACCTCAAACAACGTAATAGCAAGAAAACTAATAACCCAGTTATGAAATGGGCAAAAGACCTGAGTAGATATTTCTCAAAAGATTACATATGAATGGTCAACAGGTATATGAAAAATGCTAAAAAAATAATCATTCATTATCAGAGAAATCAAAATTAAAACTGTGATAAAACATCACCTCACACCTGTTATACTGGCTGTTATCAATAAGATGATAGATAAGTGTTAGATAGGATGTGGAGAAAGGGAACTATTGGACATTGTTGGTGGACAATGTAATTTAGTATAGCCATTATTGAAAATGGTATGAAGGTAACTCAAAAAACTAAATATAGTAATACCATATAATCCAGGAATCTGACTTCTGGAAAAATATGCAAAGAAGTTAAAATCAATATGTTGAAGGCATATCTACATCCCCAAGTTCATTGCAGCTTTATTCACAATAGCAAGGTATAGAATCAAACTATGTAGCCATCAATGAAAGAATGAATAAAGAAAATCTATATATACATACATAATGGAATACTATTCAGCCTTGAAAAATATGGAAGAAAATCCTGTCATTCGTGACAACATGGATGAACCTGGGGGACATTATACTAAGTGAAATAAGCCAGATATAGAAAGACAAATACCGCATGATCTCATATGTAGAATCTGAAAAACTTGAACTCATAGAAATAGAGAATAGAACGGTGGTTGGAAGTTGAGCACAGGGAGAATGGGAAGATGTTGATTAAAGCATATATAATTTCAATTAGATAGGGAGAATAAATTCAAGATATCTAGTATATGACATGGTGACTATAGTTAATAACAATGTATCATATTATTGAAAATTACTAAAATGGTAGATTTTATATGTTTTCACCACAAAAAAAGTTACACATAATAATGCATATGTTAACTAGCTTGATTTAGTCATTCTATAATGTATACATATTTTAGAACATGTATTTGATAAATATATAAAATTTAAAAATGGGATTATTGTCAGAAAATATATTTCGTATACAAGAAAGATATAATAATTTACACACTGCCTATGTGGAATATATTATATTATAACACATTACATTGCATTATGTGATATGTTATAATTGCATTACTTTTATCCAAAAGATGATTCAGAAAATGAGCATGGCTTGTTAGCTCAAACGTTCCAGCTTAAATATTGTATCAAGTTAAATAGCAATGTAAACTTCACTCACTCACTGCCCCCCGCAACACACACAATTGTTGCTTTCCTTTGTGGAAAAAAAAAATCCATATTTAGCTCTTATAGAGTGCTTAACATATGCTAGGTTCTGGTGTAATCATTTTATAGAAGCTAATTTAATCCTTATAACAAGCATATGAGACAGATACTGTTGTTTCTTCCATTTTATAGAGGGGAAAATGAAGCATAGATAGGTCAAGTAAGTAATTTGTTCAAGCCTCCATGGCAAGAAAGTGGCAGAGTTAGAATTCAGATTCAGAAAATTTCACCCAGACAACTGTGCCAGAAAAGCTCTTAGAGATAACTCTTTCCAGTGGAAATAATGACATTTTGCCAGACTTACAGCACAATTTACCTGTATACATTCTACTATGTCTTGCACAAATTTTACTAAAGTCATGATGGACTGGGGGTATGTGCTATCAATGGTTATTCTCAGTCATTATTATGTAAAGATTTTATTTTTCAGTGCAGCTCACGACTACTTAATTGAACTTAAGATGAAGCTAAACCAAGAAGCAAAGTTTTACAAAAACAGTTACAAGAAATAAGAAAATCCATTATCCAATTAGTTTTGTAAGCTGTCATTTTATTAAAACCTCTGTGCATGTACCAAATGAGTTATACTATTTTCCCACTATCCAATATGCATGATTATTATAATCAATTATTAGCTAAACCTATAAGAAAGATGAATAGTTTTTCCATCACAGTGTTGCCATAGACATATTATCAGTTGAGACTAAACAGTAAAAGGAGTAAATATTACTGTGAAATTGAATATAGAGCACATTTACATGATTTCTATAGATCTTTGCCCTCTAATTTTTTATTTCAAATTCTCCTCTCTCAAGGGAAAAATATAAAACCCGTGGTTATTGTGGCAAAATAAACAATACTTTTTGTTAAAGATTATCCAATTCTCAGATTGTTTCAGAGCAAGGTGGATATTAACTGCCAAAGGCAAATTTTGATAATTGTTTCTAAGGAAAAAATATATTGAGGGAATTCCTCATTCTGTTTCTCTATCCAGTTTTTCCTAGTCAAACTTTCCTACTGTCAACAAGCCAATATAAACCCAAAAAGCATCAGCTAAGGGATATCATGCATTTAGGTAATTTTAGGGAATGCCTAGAAA
Organism: Lemur catta; assembly: GCF_020740605.2. Lineage (NCBI taxonomy): Eukaryota > Metazoa > Chordata > Mammalia > Primates > Lemuridae > Lemur > Lemur catta. The sequence goes on along the minus strand of NC_059134.1, from coordinate 37,939,233 downwards.
GCGGAAAATGACATAGAGTAAGGGTAGGTAAATTTTAGGGCAATATGAAGTCAGCTTTTTACTGTGCCCTTTTTGAAGAAGGAGTCTATGATGCTTACATTTATATTGTCTCTTATTTACTCTGTACATCATTACGATGAAGAGTTGGGCAATGCCAATGGTTTTATGAACTTCTTTTTTGGAAACCAGTTCTCACATTGTTACCTCCTTTACTTTACATTCTTGTTAACCTATTAAACAGTACAACTTTTTTCACATTTCTAGAATGCTCCCCAAGCCATCTGGTCTTTCCTTACCAAAATACGGAAATATACTTTCCTTTTAGCTTTTGCATCTAATTTGCTTCTTTTATTTTAAATCTCTCAGGACCAATATGAATTTCATGTCAGTTGCCAAGTGTTCAGAGATCTTCTGAAATTGGGTGACATTTAGCAATAACAATTACATTTTTAAGCCCCGTTCTGCTTCATTTAAAAAAAAAAAGGAAGAAGAAAACAAGCTAAACCTTTAGATTTGCCAAATCCCCCTTTAAACTTTAACACACTAAGAGAAGATAATAACTGTAGTAAACTCTGTTATAAAAACTGAATTAAAGGGAAGAAAGATTCAGGGAGTAATAAAACAAAATGTGACATAGAAGTTCGAGGGCGTAAACTAATTAGATTCCAATGGTTGTATTAAATAGACAGATGATTTCATCTATAATTGGAGTGTGGAAAAACAAATAACTGCTATTCGTGTTCTGTGCATGTGTATATATGACTATTCAGGGGGAAAACAAAAAGTCTCCTCCTTTGGCTATCCAATGGACATCAGCCACTGAAGGACCAAAAATTATTTAACTAATTTCAGAAACGTGAAGTGTATGGATTCTACATTTGAAATACATACACATAATTCTCATTATGTGAGGGAGCTGATTCTAGGCCTGTTTAGAAACAATCTCTAATTTGGCTGCTATATTTGTATGGGCTCAAAAATAATGCTTTTGAAGAGTGTTTTACCCAGATTTTTAAAGTTATCAATTTTCAGGTTATTAAGAAATTCTACTTGTCTTTTAACTTAACATTTAAAATGAAAATTTTAAATCTTGTTTTATCTCTTTGATTATTGAGTCATCTCCTGTCTATAAAATATGAATTTAATGAAGGATTTTGAGTTCCCTAGAGAAGTTTATCTTCTCCCAAACTGTTCTGTGTTCAGAATGCAATTTGCAGTAATAAAATTCCTACTTCTCACAAGCTTACCCCATCACTGGATAAACTAATTTCAAACTTAATAGAAGGATTTATGGTGGCTTAACTGTTTCATGAGGCTAAAATTTTAGACCAAACTGATTTAAAATCTCATTTCCAGAGAAAGATGGTTATGATCTAAGAATTATTTTCAAAACTACATGCAATTTTTTAAAGGCATGTTTAACAAAGCTTAGAAACAGATATGTTCTATCCAGGATAATACAAGAGGTGCTATATTGCCATTGTTTTTTGTGGATGAGTAGAACTCCATGGTATACATATACCACATTTTATTAATCCACTCATGTATTGATGGGCACTTGGGTTGTTTCCACATCTTTGCAATTGTGAATTGTGCTGCTATAAACATTCAAGTGCAGATTTCTTTTTTATAGAATGTCTTTTGTTCTTTTGGGTAGATGCCCAGTAATGGGATTGCTGGATCAAATGGTAGATCTACTTGTATCTCTTTGAGGTCTCTCCATATTGCTTTCCACAGAGATTGCACTAGTTTGCAGTCCCACCAGCAGTGTATTATGAGCTGAAGCCCATTCTACTAAGTGAAGTATCTCAAGAATAAAAAAATAAGCACCACATGTACTCACCAGCAAATTGGTTTTAACTGATCAACACTTACGTGCACATATAGTAATAACATTCATCAGGTGTTGGGCAGGTGGGAGGCAGGAGGAGGGGATGGGTGTATACACACAATGGGTACAATGCCACTGTCTGGGGGATGGACACGCTTGGGGCTCTGACTCAGGTGCAAGGGCAATGTACATATCCTAAACATTTATACCCCCATAATATGATGAAATAAAAAAGAGAGAAACAGATATGTTCTTTGTAGTTTCCTATGTTGGTGCTGGAAGAAACATTCATTCCATCATATGGATTGCCTTCCATGGTTTCTGCACTCAGAGATTTATGCTCCAGGGAGAGTTCATATTTCATTGAACTCATGTGAAGAATAGGCACTCTTAAATTTTTGTTGTGGATTTATTCCATGAGAATGTGAAAATGGTCATGCAATTTATGACTAATTATAGCTTTTATACCCATGTTTCCTTTAGCTCAACTTTATCTAAATTGTCAGAGGCATTAATAAACATAAGTGTGCTTTTATTTTGTGATAAGATGTTGTTGGGAATGATAACAAGGAAATAACGATTTAGTATATCTCCAATGAAGGGCTGACAACTAGAATCTGTACAAAACTCAGGAAAATCATCAAGAAAAAAAATCAAACAACCCCATTAAAAAAATGGACAAAGGCCATGAACAGAAACTTTTCAAAAGAAGATAGACTAATGGCCAGCAAACATGAAAAAAACACTCAACATCTCTAATCATCAGAGAAAGGCAAATCAAAACCATAAAGACAATAATCACTTAATTCCAGTGAGAAGGGCTTTTATCAAAAAGTCCCAAAACAACAAATGTTGGCATGGATATGGAGAGATAGAACACTCATACACTGCTGGTGGGACTGCAAACTAGTGCAACCTCTATGGAAAGTAGTATGGAGACACCTCAAAGAACTAAAAGTAGAACTGCCATTTATTTGATCCAACAATCTGGATTATCTACCCAAAGGAAAAAAAGACATTCTATAAAAAAGACATTTGCACTTGAATGTTTATAGCAGCACAATTCACAATTCCAAAGATGTGGAAACAACCCAAGTGTCCATATATATATATCGTGGAGTAGTACTCAGCCATAAAAAATGGTGAACTACCTCTTGTATTATCCTGGATGGAGTTGGTGCCCATTCTTCTAAGTGAAGTATCACAAGAATGGAAAAACAAATGCCACATATACTCACCATTAAATTGGTACTAATCAATCAAAACTTATGTGCACATATGGAAGTAATATTCATTGGGTGTCCGGCAGGTGAGAGGGGGTAGGAGGGGATGGGTAAACTCACTCCTAATGGGTGTGGTGCATCCTGTCTGGAGGATGAGCGCGCTTGTAGCTCTTACTTGAGTGCAAAGGAAATTTATGTAACCACGGCATTTGTACCCCCATAATATTCTTCAGAATATTAAAAAAAATACATCTTCACAGTCACATATACGTGTTATTTTGAATTATAATTTGAATTATTTTAAAGAAGTAATTAAATATTTATAAGAATTACTCCTTATCATAATATTTAAAACCAACCTCACTTTAAAATAATTAAATAATTTCTAGTTGTATAGTAATTAAGATGGCATGTCTTTTTAAAAAAATGTTACAACTTTACAGGTTGTATTAACAGTATGTGCAGTGACTATTTAAAACTGTCATAGCACATCAAATGATGTCCCTTCTGATAAATTCAGGAAACAAAGTATAGTTATGTATACTTTGGACATATTTTAAACTATCAGAGTTTATTTAAGTATGTATGTATGGAGGAAGTATATTACTAAAATAGTCAAAACCTTTTTTTTTTTATTTTTCTCATCAAATCCTAATTTTGAGATTTGAGATAAGTAAAAAAAAAAAAAAAAACTTCAACTTTTAGTCCAAAAAAGTGAAAAGAGGATAAAACATTAGTCTGGTAATGGCAAAAATTCTATACTTCCACTGTGGCCATATTTGTACTCCAATTGTGATATAATAAGACTTACTTGAGTCTTGCCCTTGTTATTTATGATCTGAGTGAACTTAGTAAGATTTTTAACATACTATGTGTCTCTTTACCATCTTGTGGAAACTAAGAGTCACAATGTTTAATGGGTTTGTAGGTATTGAAAAAGAAATATGTGTTAAAGTAGGTGAGATATGTACTAAATAAAGTTATAAAATTTGTAGAATCGACATATCTCAGGCCTGTAATTTTTCTTTACCTTTTTCTCTTACACTAGGATCTAGCAGTTTAAAGTCTAGATTTATGAAAACAAATAAACAGAAAACAAATAAGCAACAACAAAACCTCAAGTGTTCATTAGATATAAAGACATAACAAAAAATAGCAAAAGAATAGAAAACTTTTATTACATGTGTGTATCCCATTTATAAAAATTTTTATGTAATTTTACCTCTAAGGCTAACTCATAACTTATATTTTTATAGATGAAATCAAGTGTAAAGAGAATTATGATAAGTATATAAACAAATATAATGTGCTCTAAATATATAGTCCAGATCAAATCTATACTAGTAGAATTTAAAAGGCTTCATGTCATAGATCACATTTGTGCTTTGAAACATGAATAGACTTTTAACAACTAAAGGAGGAGATAAGAAAATTCCATGAAGAAGGAAAAGCATTAGCAAAGTTATGGAAATACATGAACAGGCATGCTACATTTAAAAAGGAGGGAATAATGGATAAAGCTTAGCTTTGATGAAATCGAGTGACAGTCAATAAAAACAGCCAAGTAAATAAGATGCTATTATTTGCATACACCAATATGGTATACATCCATATAAACATTCAACAGAACATCTAAAAGTTAATTCAATTAATCATTATTGTTTTATAACAAATTGAATCACAACAGTTTTGAGTCTTGACCACCACAGTTGTTCATGTAACACATTAAAAGGGCTAATATCTGCCAATATCAACCCAAGGGAGGATATAAACATACATTGGAATATAAGAAACAACAGTCCTTATTTTCAATAATTGAAGATTAAGACATCTGGTAGGATTCGAGTCTGATTCCTCACTTACTATTTTGAATAAATGATCTACAAACTTAACAAGCTTATGCCAAGGCAGATACTAAATAGCACTCCATTTTTATAGTGAGATAGTGATTAGTAAGAACTTACAATTATTGAATGACAGATTTTGTGATTAGAATTTAACAAAAGCACTGAGTCAAATAGCAGATAAAAATAAAATACTTCTGTTTGGGATTGTTCACTTGGGATTTACCTCAAGCCAGTCAAAAGTCAAAATGTCTTTATGCTGACCTTTCTCAATGGAAATGATATCTCTAAAAATTCTTGAGGAAGGAAACGCCAAATTGAAAGAAAGTAACCTAGTTCTAGGGAAAGCCCATAGAATTGTTTTTTAGTGATATGTACTATAATATAAAGTTATGCTCATTTAAGTGAAACAATTTATGTTCAGGTTTGCTTACAGCCAACTATTTAGGAAGTATCTTCTGTATCTATGATTCGGCAAAATTGAGCTAGTCAGGTTTCCCATCACACTCATTATTAGTGTAAAATGTCACCTTCACTTCTTTCCCTAGTCTGACAGATCAAAGTCACCTTGAACCTCCTGTCCCTGTAGAAACAGTAGCTCTGGATAATACAATTCTGGTACTGTCAGAAACAGCTGGCCTGCCAAGACAAAATATAATAGGGAGTAGAAGATTGAAGGAAAATATTCTTATTTTTTGTTTTGGTAGATTGTTTTGCACTTATTTTTCTGCTTTTATAGAGTTCTTTAATATATGAATATTCTTTTGGGAGCTCTGAAGATTAATAAAAACATTACATTTTAATTAAACACATGCAAATGAGATTTTGAAATAGATGCTTAAAAAAATCACTTTTCAATGAGTAGAATCATCTGTTAATCATCCCCAATACTGTCCTTGGAAGCAACAATGATTATAATGTGCTTATTTTATTGATACAGTTATATGTTCAAAATTTCATGTTTCTCATGTTTCATTTTTATTGTCTGAATGAATACTCACAAGAAGTTGTACATATATACACACAGTTATTTGAGCTCATATATTAAAATATATTTTACATATGCACATGCAAGTATATAAAAATACACATGCATGTATTGGAATAGATATAGCATTTGCAGTACATTGTAGGGTGATTTTGTATGTGTAAAATACATGAAATTTATGGAGTTAAGTGTGGCTGTTTTTGTGTGTTAGCTAGTATCTTGCATAGGCCTCTAATATAGCAAATACAGCAAATAGAAAAACTTAATGTGTCTTTTTCTTTTTAAAAACAGCTTTGTTGAGGTTTAACTGAAATACAAGCTATACATATTTAAGGTATAAAATGTGATATGTTTTTACATACACAAATTCAAAAAAAGCCTCCACTGTCAAGATAGTGAACATATACATCATCCTCAGGCATTTCCGTCTAACACTTGGTAATCATCTCTTGCTACCCACCTTGCCCACCTTCCACCATTCTCAGGCAAAACTTGATCTACTGTCTAATACTACACATTAATTTGTAATTTCTGGAATTTTATATGCATGGGATCATAGAATATGTGCTCTTTGTGTGTGTGTGTGTGTGTGTGTGTGTGTTTTCTATTTCTATCACTTAGGACAATGATTTTGAGATTCATGATGATGTTTTCTCCACCCATACATAGCTCATTCCTTTGTATTGTTGAACAGTATTCCATTAGATGGTTATCACCAATCTTTTATTCATTCACTTGGATGAATGAATGGACATTTGTATTGTTTCCAGTTTGGGGCCACTACATATAAAGGTGCTATAAATATTCTTGCGCACATTCTTGCAAAAGATGTGTGTGTGTGTGTGTGTATATATGTGTGTGTGTGTGTGTGTGTGTGTGTGTATTTTGATCTTGGGAACTACCTATTGGTGAAATGCCTGGACTTATGGTAGACATATGTGCAATCTTTTAATAAACTGCCAAACTGTTTTCCAATGTAGTTTTCCAGTTTGCATTTTCACTGGAATCTATGAACATGCTTGTCTCTCCACATCCTCAAAATACTTATAATTTTTCTCTGCTTTCTTTTTTGACCCATGGGCTATTTAAAAGCATAATATTTAATTTCCTATTCTTGAAATATTTTCAGAGATATTTCTGTTATAAACTTCTAATTTAATGTCATTGTGGTCAGAATACATACTTTGTATAACTTGAATCCTTTAAACCCCACCGATAATTGTTTTATGTCCCAGAATATGGTCTGTCTTGGTAAATATTTTGCATGCACTTGGGCCAAATGTGTATTCTGCTATTTAGTAGGGTGCATTAATCTATAAAGATCAATTAGTTTAAATTGGTTGATTATGCAGTTCAACTTTTCTATATACAGACAGTCCTCAATTTGCAAAGTACTGTGGGACCATAAAAATCACTATGCAAGCTGAAATTTCTAAATGATGAAGCCAGCCTTTGCTGGCAGTAAAACATTCTTCTTCAGTCTCCTTGTAGCTACCATTTTCTTTCAATATGGCAACTAACTTGAACATTTCTGCCTGATTGCTAGCCAAACTGATTAGGAGATATTTGAAGCTATGCTGAAACTAAAAGTTTATCACAGACTATTCATGTATTAAAGATTAAATGCTAGCTATATTAGATTTTCTTGTGATTGAGTGTGCCTGGAATTGTCTTCCTATTAAAGGAATCGATCTGCTTCTCCAAGCTTGCTTCATACTCCATGTGAAATAATCTGTTGTGTTCAATAAGTATAGATAGATACTTAGCTCTTGCTTGGTTTATGATATTTAAATTTTCTGTAATATTTAGATCTTTCTATTCATACCTAATCTCTGTGCATCTCCTGACATCTATTCTACTGAATCTGAATTATACTGACTCCTCCAAATTCTTGCCATCTATTCTTATAGTCAAGTCCTCTAAACCTAACTTTTCTTTTTGCATTTCAAAGATTGCATATACTATTTATACTGGAAATAATAAAGTATAAAACAAACATTAGATAAACTCTGGGCTTTCATTGCTTCAGTCACTGAAAAAGTAATACTGAAATCCAGGCTAATTTTTCGCAATAAGAAGATTGTTTAGGAATGTATAAATTCAAAATTACTGACTTCCTAATACTTATATGTATTTAGGAAGGTTTTTTTTTTTTTTTTTTTTTCTGAGACAGAGTCTCACTTTGTTGCCCCGGCTAGAGTGAGTGCCGTGGCGTCAGCCTAGCTCACAGCAACCTCAAACTCCTGGGCTTAAGCGATCCTACTGCCTCAGCCTCCAAGAGTAGCTGGGACTACAGGCATGCGCCACCACGCCCGGCTAATTTTTTTTTTCTATATATATTTTTAGTTGTCCAGATAATTTATTTCTATTTTTAGTAGAGACGTGGGGGGGGGGGAGGTCTCGCTCAGGCTGATCTCGAACTCCTGACCTCGGGCAATCCACCCGATTACAGGGGTGAGCCACCGTGCTTGGCCTATTTAGGAAGGTTTGAGTGGCCTCCAGGTACAGAAAATGGGTTGGTTGTGGCAGTAGTGTAGAGCTATTTCTTTTGCCTCTATGTAGATTGCACAAGTATTCATAAAATGTAGTTACGCTCCATTTGGAGTCAAGATAATTACTAATAATTGATATTAGAAATAATCAGAAATGTAATAATTTTAGCCAAGAATTTAACTTTCTTCTCCATGATTTCATTTATTTTCTTTCTTATCAAAATCTACAGACACAAGACAAAATATTTCCCATAGTTTTTCTGTTCAGTCTTTACAGCAACATGTAAAAAAATACAAGTTAAAAAGAAATAAAAGTTATTTGAAAGGAGAATTATTTCAAACTAAATCAATGCTAAAAAGATCTTCAATAACTGGAAAAGGGATGAAATTGGTTCTATAAGCCTTAAAAATATGTATTATTTTAATCATTTAACACTGCTATTGCTAATCCAATGCTATGCCCAGAAATTAGAAGGTGATGCCAATATGTTGCCAGAGAAAGAAGGAAATGATATTACCTCTGAATAAATATCTATCATTATTTATATTTTTGAAGTTATCAACTATTAATACCAGTGTCATTATTTGACCATTAAAAACTCAGAAAATATATCTTGGAGCCAAAAGGGACTCCCCATTGTGTGGAAAAGGTAAGTGGAATATCCCCAGAAGACCACAATTATACCTCAGATGCCTGAAATTCTAGCTGCAGTAGAGTCCCTCAGACCTCACAGGCCCTGAGCCTAGTATGAGGAGCTGTTTGGAATCCACAGGACTGCATTGTTCCAGAGAGAAAATTCATGCTGAGTCCCTCCCACCCTCTAGGACTCAAGCTGCTGCAGCATGGCACCATTTTGAGAGTGAAGCCAATACCAGGCTACATTCTGCCCATGGACCCCATATCCTCTGCATCTCCACATCACTCAAGCCTTGTATACATGCCCTCACATCCACCCAGAAGGGGGCAGTGTCGTGACACCTGTTGGATCCAGCAGTTCAGGCATGTCTCCAGCACCCTGGCCTATGCAGTACCCTACACTCCTAGTAATGGTGGTCCAGAACATTAAGGAGGTTGTCTGTGGGACAAAGGGAGCCTGAGAGCCACCTGCCCAGGCCCACCACTACTATAGTGACCTCACCACTCCAGTGGCTGGGCTTTTTCATGCCCACAATCACCATTAAGAGACACTAGGATCAACCTGCCCAAGGTATACTGTCACCACCACTTGGTACCCACACATGCCACCTGGGGGCCCAAGGACAGGCCCACTTGGGCCCACCACCATTGGTCCCTGTGTGGGCCACCCAAGAGCCTAAGAAGCAGCCCTTCTTGGTTGACCAACACTGTCACTAGTGTGCATTACCTGGGGACTGGAAAATTGGCCTATCTGGGTCCTGCTGTTACCACTGCTGGCATCTATACACATGCCTGCCACCACTGCCACTGCCAGTGTTCTGTGAGAAACTCATAAATACCACTGAAGTTGATTAAAGCTGAAGAATTCATGTGGAGACTAAAATACTACTCTTACCCAGAACCAAGGCCAAAGCACCCTAATCAGCTGACATTATAGATACACCCACAGGGAAAACTCTTATCTATGAAAGCTACTCCATAAAATTGGAAGAAGCTATCATTACACTTGATGTGCATATGTGTATATATATATATATATATATATATATATATATATATATATATTTAGAGATACAAAAAAAAAATGAAAAAGTGAGGAAAAAATGACATTTACAAAGGAACAAAATAAGTCCCCAGTAACAGACCCCAAAGGAAAAAAAAAATTATGAAATGCCTGAAAATTTCTTCACAATAATTAACTTTAGGAAATGGAGCAAGATACAAGAGAACAGAGATGGACAATACAAAGTAATCAGAAAAACATTTTATGTTCTGAACATGAAATTCCACAAAAATATAGATATAAAAAAGAACAAAACAAAATACCTGGAATTGAAGAATTTAAATCAAATAAAAAATACAATTGAGAGCTTTAATAATAGTTTAGATCAAGCAGAAGAAAATATTTCTCAACTGGAAGACAGGGCTTTTAAAATAACCCAATCAAACAGAAAAAGAAAAAAGAAAGAAACAAAAAGAAAAAAGAATAAAAAAGAAAGCGTATGGGATATATGGGAAATCATTAGTTCCTAAGAGAGAAAAGATAGAAAAAGACATAGAAAACTGATTTAATGAAATAATACCTGAAAACTTCCCAAGTCTTGGGAGAGAAAAAAACATTTGTATACAGGAAGCTCAAACATCTCCCAAATAGATTCCATTTAAAAGGTCCACTCTGGAGCACTATTAGAGTCAAATAGTCAAAGTCAAAGACAAAGAGAGAATTTTGAAAACAGCAAGAGTAAAGTGTTGAGTCACATATAAGCAAATTCCCATTGAGCTAACAGCAGATTTCTCAGCAGAAATCTTAAAAGCCGGGAGAAAATGATATGATATATTCAAGGTAATATACCATGTGACATGCCTGCTCCCCTTTTGCCTTCTGCTTTGATTGCAAGCTCTCTGAAGCCCTCACCAAAAGCAGATGCTGGTGCAATGCTTCTTGTATAGTCTGTAGAACTGTAGCCAAATAAACCTCTTTTCTTTATAAATTACCAAGCTATTTCCTTTATAGCAACACAAAACAGACTAATGCAAGTATCTTCTCAGAACATAATGGAATAAAACTAGAAATTAAGAACAAAAGAAACTTTGGAAACTATAAATACATAGAAATTATACAGCATTCTTTTGCATAACCAATGTCAATGTAAAAATTAAGAAGGAAATAAAAAAATTCCTTGAGAAAAATGAAAATAGGAACACAACATAACAAAACTTATAGGATACAGCAAAAATAATCCTAAAATGGAATTTTATAGGAATAAACACCTACATAAAAAAAATAGAAAGATTTCAAACAACCTAACAAATGTGCCTCAAGGAACTAGAGAAGCAAGAACAAACAAAACCCAAAAGTGGAAAGAAATAAATAATAAAGATCATAGCAAAATGAAACAAAATTGAAGAAATTAATACAAAGATCAATAAAACAAAAAGTCAGTTTTTTTTAAAGATAAAAAATTCAACAAAGCCTTATTATCTATACTAAGAAAAAAGAGAGAAGACGCAAGTAAACAAAATCAGAAATGAACTAGCAGACATTACAACTAATATCACAGAAATATAAAGGATCATTAGAGACTACTATGAAAAACTATATGCCAGCAAATTGGAAAGCCTAGAGAAAATGGATTAATTTCTGGGCATATATAACCTACAAGATTAAACCAGAAAGAATTTAAGAACTGAACAGATCAATAATGAATAATGAGGTTAAGTCAATAATAAAAATCCTCCTAACAAAGAAAAGCCCAGGAACAGATAGATTTACTGTTGAATTCTATCAGCTTGTAAAGAAGAACAACAATTCTTTGTAACCTATTATTTTTAAATTGAAGAGGAAGGAATTCTTTGTAACTCGTCTACAAGGCCAGCATTACCCTGATAACAAAAGCAGACAAGGACACTACAAAAAAGAGAAAACTGCAGGCCAATACCCCTGATAAATACAGATGCAAAATCCTCAGCAAAATACTAGAAAACAAGATTCAATAATACAACAAAAAAATAATAGAACAAGATCAAGTGTGATTTATCCTAGAGTTGCAAAAATGGTTCAACATACCCAAATCAATAAATGTGATACATCACATCAATAAAATAAAAGATAAAAATCATATGATTATTTCAATCAATACAGAAAAAGCATTTCATAAAATTAAACATCCTTTTATTATAAAAACTTTCAACAAATTAAATATAGAAAGAATATACTCCAGCATAACAAAGGCCATATATAGTCAACCCACAGCTAACATCATACGAATGGGGAAAAACTGAAATCCTTTCCCCCTAAGAACTTAAAAAAGACAAGTATGCCTCACTTTTACCACTTCTGTTCAACATAGTACTAGAAGTCTTAGCCAGAGCAATTAGGCAAGAAAAAGAGATAAAGGGCATCCAAATTGGAAAACAGGCAGTCAAATTCTCCCTCTTTGCAGATGGCAAGATCTTATATATAGAATAACCTAACATTCCACAAAAACACTCTTAGATCAGATAAATAAATTCAGTAAAGTTTCAGGATATAAAATCAACATAAAAAATCAGTTGTGTTTCTATACACCAATAACAAACTAGCTGCAAATGATACCAATAAATCAATCCCATTAGCAATAGCTACAAAAATACCTAGAAGTAAATTTAATCAAGGATGTGAAATATTTCTATAATGAAAGCTACAAAACAATAATGAAAGAAATGGAAGAGAAAAAAAATACCGAAAGATATCCCATGTTCATAAAGAAAGAATTAATATTGTTAAAATGACCACACTTTCCAAAGCAATCTACAGATTCAACCCAATTCTTATTAAAATATCAATTGCATTCTTCTTAGAAATAAAAAACAGTCTAAAATTCATATGGAAGCAAAAAAGATCCCAAATAGCCAAAGCAATTCTGAGTAAAAAGAACAAAGCTGGAGGCACCACACTGTCTGATTTCAAAATATACTACGCAAAGCTATACAGCTAAAACAACAAGTTACTAGTGTAAACAGACATATAGAACAATGGAGCAGAATAGAGAACCTGGAAATATATCCATGCATTTACAGACAACTGTTTTGTTTTTTTTTTTTTTTTTACAAAGGCAGCAAGGACATACATTGGGGAAATTACACCGTCTCTAATAAATGGTGCTGGGAAAACTGAATATCCGTAGGCTTAAGAATAAAACTAGACCCCTATATCTCACCAAATAGAAAAATCAACTGAAAATGGATTTAAGTCTTAAATGTAAGACCTGAAACTAGAAAACTACTAGAAGAAAACATGGAGGAAACACTTCAAGTCATTGGTCTAGGCAATGATTTTATGGCTAAGACCTCAAAAGCACAGGCAGAAAAAAACAAAAATAGACTAATCTGACTCTATTAAACTGCAGAGCTTCTGCACAGCAAAGGAAACATTCAACAGAGTGAAGACACAAACTACAGAATGAGAGAAAGTATCTTCAAATTATCATCTGACAAGACACTTATACCCAGATTATACAAGGAACTCAACAGTAAAAACAACAACAACAAAGCACAAAGATCTGAATATATATTTCTCAAAAAACAACAAAAAAAAAGACATACAATTGGCCACCAAGTATGAGAAAATGCTTAATGTCATTAATCATCAGGGAAATGTAAATCAAAACCACAGTGAAATACCATCTTATACTAGTTAGGATGACTAATATCAAAGAGACAAAAAATAACAAAGCCTGTAAGAATGTGGAAAAAAGGGAAATTTTATATACTATTGATGAGAATGTAAATTAATACAGCCATTATGGACAACAAAACAAATATTTCTCAAAAAAACAATATAGAACTATTACATGATTCAAAAATCCCTTTACTGTGTATTTATCCATAGGATAGGAAGTCAATATATCAAAGAGATACCTACACCCTCATATTTATTGCATCTCTATTCACAGTAACCAAGATATGAAATCAATTTAAATGTTCAACAACAGTTGAATAAAAAAATGTGATGTGTATGTGTGTATATGCATACATACACAGTGCAATACTTACTATTCATCCATAAAGAGAATGAAATCCTGTTATTTGAGGCAACATGGATAAACTTGGAGGAAATTATGTTAAGTAAAAAAAAGTCAGGCACTGAAAAATAAATGCTGCATTTTCTCACTCATATGTGAGAGCTCAAAAAAAAAAAAAATGAGCCGTGGAAGCAGAGAGTATAATTATGGTTATTAGAGGCTGGAAAGAGTAGGAGGAAGGGGAGGATAGTTAGAGGTTAGTTATCAGATATAAAAGTACAGCTGATAGGAAAAAGTTTTATTGTTTGATAGCTCTGGAGGGTGAATATAGTTAATAGTAATTTATTTTGTATGTTTATAAAGCTAGAATGAAGAATTTTGAATGTTCACAACACAAAGAAATAATAAATATTTGATGTCATGGGTATATTAATTACCCTGATTTGATCATTATATATCATATACATTATATATCGTATACAGTTGATATATCACTCTGTAACCTATAAATATGTACAATTATGTGTCAAATAAAAATAGAAGGAAAAAACCCTAGAAAATGAAAATATTGGTAACAATGATGATAGTAATGAACATAATAAAAATGATGACATAAACTTTATGAAACTATTTATAAAACATTTTAAAATCTGTTCTCATTTTACATGCCTAACCTCATACAGGTAGTATTGATTGGCCACTATCTGTGCTGATAATTAAATTTGTAAGATAAAACACACTCTGAGGATTCAAAATGGCAAGAGTCATGAAGATTTTTTTTTTTAATATCAGTTTGTACTCTCAATGGGAATATTTTTTGTGTCAAACACAAGAGTGATACTAAGAAGAATTGTGTCCCTCATGATTCTCCAGTATTTTGCCATGGAGAATGCTAAAGTTGTGATAAGTAGTCCGGTCAAACCTTTGCATTCAGGTCATACTGGAGCTCAATTCTAAAAGTGCTTTTTATATATCAAATATATGAAGTACATTCTGGCTCCCGAATAATTGCATCACATCAGACTGAATAATACAGAAATCATTATTCTTATTGAATTCAGCACCCGCTTTCTCAAAAGTCTAGGTTATAACACTGTGCCTGCCTGAAAGAACAAGCAAAAGGGAATCTAAATCCTGGGTGAAAACTATTTTACTAACTCAGGCAAAGCTTTTTCTGGATGCTCGTCGGCTTCATTATGTAATTAATCGTTCCAACATTTTCCATTTCTCCTCTTCTTTTATCGTTCTCTCCTAATTTCTCTTCAGATCCATACATTCTTTAAATTTTCTTTCTCTTCATTCTTTTTCTCCTTGCAGACATTCTCATTTGATCAGGATACCAAGAAATTGTAAATCTCAGCTCTGTCAGAATACCATTTTTTTCTGACACCTACAGTTAACAAAATGTAAAGCCAATGATTTGTATTCTGATTAATTTATGCTTAGATCAAATGCTGGCAGATGTAGTATTGTCACTAATCGGCTATTTTGGAAAGTAAAGGCCTCTGGATTTTAAGTCCAGTGAGATTCGGTGCATGTTGAATTTTGATAACTGCCATCCCAATCGTAGGATATGCTTAGAAATGTGAAGTTTCAAGAACATAAGCAGTTTAAGTTTTGCATACCCCAAAAGATAATTTTCCCAACGTCATCATTGTCCAATAGAAATATAATACATGCCACATACATAATTTTCAATTTTCTGGAGTAAAATTAAAAATGTAAAATTAATTTTAATAATATGTTTATTTGATCTAATATATACAAAATAGTACCATTCTAACATGTATTTAATATAAAAATTTATTGAGATATTTTACCTTCATTTCTTCATACTAGATTTTTTAGTCTTTGAAGTTTTCACTGATTGAAGTGAAATATAATCCTAACAAAACAATAAAGTTGGAGTTGTAAGAAAAAAAATATTTTATGCTGCTTTGTTCTTCTAATTTAAATTTTAAATTAAACTAGAATTTCACATTCTCAGTTGCACCAGCCTCATTTTAAGTGCTCAGTGGCTTGGAGCACACATGGCTGGTAGCTTCCACATTGGATGACACAGCTATAGATACTTTCATTTGCACCCCTAGCCGGGGCTTGCTTCATGAATGTGCAGTCCTCACAGGGCTCTCCCCTTAGAAGGGCCCTCCAGCTTAGTTTAATGCTTTGCTGTAGCTGTCCTGAAATTCATAATTATTTTAAAGCAGATGCCCTGAATTTTTATTTTGCACTGGGCTCTGCAAATTATGTATCCAGCCCTGTTCCCAGTATGGATCTGATGACCTTGCACTTCAACCAGCAACTAAATCTAACAATCTACTGCATAAAGATGACATATAATATTTATGAGAAAACTACTTCAACAGGACTGAGTTCAGGTTTCTGACAAACGGATCTTAGAAGCATAAATTCTAAAGAGGTTGGTTGGCCTCTTTAGGTAGTATGTGGTAGTTTTAAGGGTTTAGCATGCAAAGAAAGAGTAATTCTTTGAGAAGGAATTCTGCATTTAGGAAAAGAGAATGCTCGATTTTAGTTTAGTGAGAGTCCAATAACATTCTCTCTTTCTCTCTCTCTCTTTCTCTTTTCCCTCCTGTCTTCTATTATTTTAAAGTGACTTGTTATCAATCAATGATAACTAGAGTTAGAATTGTTATTTTATTATATTTTTGCCTCCTCGAATTGGCTTTTTTCTTTTTTTGTTGTTACTATTTACTTGAATGACCTTCCAAATCTTTATCTGAAATAGCTAATCTCTTCTAAAGGCACGATGCTTTCTGATAAATTTGTCCTGTTAATCCTTAAGATTATTTAGAGCATTACCAAATTTTTCAAGTTTAGTTATTATTCAGCTCTTGTAATATTCTATCAATGGAAATTAAATGTTCCCTAGGGCAACTAGGAAGGATTCTTACTTTCACATTTTGACATTTCTATCAAGGTTATTGACTCATGAGTTAACATAAAGATTTTCCTCATGTGGGTTTTTACCTTATGACATGTCCAGTAATCAAAATTTCTCAATGGTTAAGCTACCACAGAAAGTCTCTGATATAAACCAAGTAATTCATACACACACACACACACACACACACACACACACACACACATGCACATAGCTTTTTTAAAGCTTCTTTTATTATATGTAAATACAAAATTAGTGGCTAAAGTAAAAAAATTACTTCTTAACTTCAATCATCACTCTTTTGTTTATAAAATGACAATTTAAATGAAACTTCATTAATGTAACAAAGGTTCATATTGAATGTTCCAAAACTCAAGAAATTTGTTAAAGTCAGCATTGGAAATAAGTGAATTAAATGACCTAATCATCTCATAATTCTTCTCATTTCTACCATATATTGATTACTTGACCAATTATGAACTTGATCAGGTGAAAATTGTAAACTTTGTTAATGGAAAGAAGTGAGAGTTTATATCGGCGTTCTTGAAATCCAAATGTGTATATTGGGGTATGAGGTAGTAATGATACAGTTTGGAAATCATGAATAGAGGAAAATGATAAATCCTTGGTGGAACAGTTTTTGTTTACAAAATCTGGCATAGAATAGTGAAGGGAGAGATGAAAAGAAAAAAGAAAAAAATAATAATTATAATAATAAAAATGTGATTTAAACATTTGTATGTGCCACAATTATTTTAGATGTCTATGTACATTATTTCTTTCTACTCACAACAACTTCGTGATGTAAGAATCATTGTTATTCTCACTTTATTGATGATCTGCTTTAATTGTGTCAAAATTAAGTGACTTATTCAAGTTTACACATACAGGAAAGGCTAGAACTGGCACTATAGGGGAAAAAATTAATATAGATCACCATTACTGTTTTAGAAATATTTGAGGCCAATTATGAATAATTCTGAATATATTTATATGACAGTGGAATATGGAACCTGATAAATATATACGCCAATTATTTCTGTGGCAAAATTTAGTTTTCCTACTCAGTGATAAAAATAAGGAAAAAATTATATCCTTTCATATTAGTTTTTGCCATCACATGATTTTTGGAGACAAATTTGAGGGAAGTGTTTTTTTGTCTGTTTTTAGATGTTTTTGCATTTCTAAAATGAAAATAGGTGATTCTGGACCCACACCAAGTGCATTATAGCAAGATAAAATTTTAGTGATAAAGCAGGTTAAATTATAAAGTGAGTTAGGACAGATGCCACATACATAATCCCAAAAATATATGCTCTTTACTCAGTAACATGTTTCATAATGATAAATAAATTGTCTGTCAATGCTTCTATCTAATCAGTGGACATTAGATGGTACAGAATGATTACGTTAAATTTGAGGTTTGGGTTATAAAGGAAGATGGAGCACACTGATTAAGATTTCATGCACAAAACACTAACAGCAGGCGCTGAAGAGGAAATCATTTGAGCCAGAGTGGTTCCATGGATCCTGACAGCCTGAATCCAAAAAGGACAGAAATTGAGCAATGAAAATTGGCAGCAGAAGCTGCCCTGAGAGTAAGAGAGTCCAATATACTGTGTAAACTTACCACGTAAATGAAATTATTTTAATTATATGTATCTCTGCAAATAGAATGAATGGGTCAGGTATATAGAGATGATGTATTTACATGCATTTGTTTTTCTCTTATTTGATAATTTCCTGCAACATCAAAAATTATACTTAAAAAGAATGAGATCTCTTAAACATTTGAAAAATCTGTTTTACCATGTAATTAATAATGTAACTTCAAATTAATGTATTTTTTCTAATCAGATTGAAGAGTCAACAAAGATAATACCCAGAAAATAGGCAATTTTTGCACATTGCCAATTGAATTTCTTCTGAAAATTTTAATATTATAAATAAAAATGTCAAATATTTTCATAATATAATGACTTTTAATTATTCCCACAAAAAATGCGTATGTGAAAAATTATACTCATAAAATATTTTTATTAAGGGTGAAAAAGAAAGTATGGCTACATAAATTCTTAAATATAGAGTATAGGTAAATATATAATACAATCTTACCATTGACTATTAGAATGTCATCAATAGTTTTATTTTGCACAGATGGCATTGAAATTTAAGTCATATACTTCTAAATAAACCATGAGACAACAAATTAGAAAATATTTTGAATTGAATGACAAATCAAAATACAATATCAAAACTTGTGAAATACAATTAAGCAGTGGTTAAAGAGGAAATTTATAGCTTTCAATGAATATAATAGAAAATAAGAAAAGTAGGAAAACATGGAAAAATAAGAACAAAAAGTAATATAAAAAACAGAGAAATGTTTAGCCAAATTTGTTCTTTGAAAAGATTAACATGTAGCAATACTAATTAAGAAAAGAAGAAAAGCTATATATACATGCCCAGATGAGATAAAATTTTTGAAAAATTCTAACATAATCAAATTTACAAATAAACAAATGTCTAACTCAAATATTAGAACTAAAATATGGAAAACTGATAAAGGATGGATAGAAATAATTTGAGTAAATTATACTAATATCCTTTTATTTTGTATAGAAACATAACAACATTGCTTACATCTAGACTGTTTATTATGCAGTATAAAATTGAGCAGATTAAAATTGAACAAAATAGATTTATAATTTTCAATCCAGTATATATATGAGAAGTGTAACAAAATATGTGATTAATCCTAAAGGAAGTAAATGTGAGAAATGAAAATACATACAAAGGTCAGGATAAACAAAAACATAAAATGAGGTTGTAGAAATAGTTACAAATATCTCAGTAATGGCATAAAAGCAAATGGACAAAACTCACCAGTTAAAGGACAGAGATTATCAAACTTAATTGACACAGGGAGCTCAGACACAGAGAGATAAAAATATTAATAAAGAAAATATATCAATCATTTGAGTGTAAATGTTGAGCAAATTATAGCAATACCTGGCTTTAGCGTCCATTTTAAGTCCACTTTAAATCACTAAAAGTTTAAAATATATGTATATATTTATGTAATTTCTTCCAGAATCCCTTCATTTGAGCTCACTCCTACTTGATATACCAATTATAATTATTATGAATTCCTTTGATATTCATTATAAAAACATTATTTTTCACAAAATTGTTTGCTTTTTGTTGTAATGTCACTGATCATAAAGAATTCATTTGACATATGTGAGGGAATCATATTTAGGTAGGTTTTCTGCATAGGAATGTAATTTGGCATCTGCAAAGCATTAATTATAACATAAAATCATATATTACTCATGTTTGGAAATATGAGTATCCTACCAATTCAAGAGGCAACAAAATGCTGTTAGCTGGACAGATCCCTGTTAAACGACACTTTATATATTTTCTTCATAAAGAACAAAGTACTCAGATTCATTATAGTAGCATAATGCAGGCTTTATCTTTATATATTTTAAATTATTTAGATCTACAATTAGTTTCATAATACTTAGAAATTGACATGTAATAATACATCTCGGAATACATGCTGACTGAATGTGGGTTAATTTAACACCTTAAAATATGTTAACAACCTTTTTCTTTTTGCATTTTATGTTTGTATATAGACTAAAACTCATGGGGAAATATAGAAAATTTAAAGTTAAAAGTTCTATGTTGTGTTATAAATCATGTAAAAATCTGAATACAGTTTTCCCTTGGTACCCACAGGGGATTGGTTTCAGGACCCCCACAGATACCAAAATCTATGGATGCTCAAGTCTTTTATATAAAATGGTGTAATATTTGCATATAAACTATGTTTATCTTTTCATATACTTTAAAACATCTCTAGATTATTTATAATACCTAGTACATCTAAATGTCATATAAATAGTTGTTATATTGTATGCTATATTGCATTGTTTAGGGAAAAATGTATAAACATATTCAGAAGAGAGACAACCATTCTTTTTTTTTTTGATAAATTTTTCATATACAGTTGATTGAATTCACAGATATGGAACCCATGGATACTGAGGGCCAACTGTGTCTTAATTTTCTTCAATTACTAATAAAGAATCTCCATAGTACTTGAATTGATGAATGCTATATACAACTATTAACTTAAGTTGTGCAACTTTTTAAAAAAAATTATTCTTTTATGAACTTTAAGTAAACCTACAGTCCAATGGGTTCCTAATATTACTTATTAATATTTCTTCCATAATTCAAAGTAGAATTAATATTTCTAGCTTGAATCCATTTTATAGCCATAACTACTGATCTCTATTTTAGATATATATAATTTTACATACATCTGATCAGACTTTCATATTGACAATTTATGAATGATTTTTTATTTTATCCTTATTTATAACTTGATATTTCTTTCTGTTAACAGAAAAAGGCCCGAACTCTGTAAAATAATTTAAAGAGGTTTATTCTGAGCCTAACATGTGTGATTCGCCCAGAGCACATGTCCTCAAGAAGTCTTAAGAAAATTTGTCCACAGTAGCTGGGTTACAGTTTGTTTTTCTACACTCACGGAGACAGGAATTATATCTAAGACTCTAAGTCAATATGTGGCGAGCATATGTTGGTTTGGTCCAAAAACAGGTTACAGGTGGGTTTAAAGATTAGGCTTGGAATATTTGAATGTTTTAACTTAAGATAAAGATGTCTGTTAATCAGAGGCAAGCCATCAGACATTTACCAAAACTCAAGTGGGCTGTTAAATAAATTGATGGCCTTCAGAGGTGGTTTAAGCTTTAGGCCTGTTAATGAGTTACAAAGGATATCTGCAAGAAGGGAGGGAGCATGAGGAGGCATGTCTGACCTCCTTTCCCACAGCCAGCAACTCAGCTTGGGAGTATTTCTGAGGTCCCCAATTGTTATTTGGCAACTACCATTTTCAAGAAATTCCTGAACTTGACACTGTGATTTTTTTTTAAGAAATATTGCCTGGAATTATTTTTCAAACATACTTTGGAAAATGTTTCATTTTAATATTTTAAAATAATCTGGAACCTACAGGCTACTGTGTTACTGAATAGGGAGTATAAGTGGAGGTCTCTTTTTTTTTTGAGACAGAGTCTCACTCTGTTGCCCAGGCTAGAGTGCCATGGCATCAGCCTAGCTCACAGCAACCTCAAACTCCTGGGCTCAAGCAATCATCCTGCCTCACCCTCCTGAGTAGCTGGGACTACAGGCATGCACCACCATGCCCAGCTAATTTTTTCTGTATATATTTTTAGTTGTCCCACTAATTTCTTTCTATTTTTAGTAGAGACGGGGTCTCGCTCTTGCTCAGGTTGGTCTTGAACTCCTGAGCTCAAGGATCCACCCACCTGGGCCTCCCAGAGTGCTAGGATTACAGGTGTGAGCCACCACGCCTGGCCTGGAGGTCTCTTTTAACTTTACTACTTATGAAGAAAGAGAATAAAAATCAATTGAGACTGGGCACTGTTGCTCACACCTATAATCCTACCACAAAATCTTCTATTTTCTTTTTCTTTGTATCTAGCTGATAAATTGAGTCATTGCCTGTTTCTCTGGCAAGCTCTGTTTCCTTATTCTCTTTTTTTGCATTCTGCCTGCTTGTGGTATTATTGTTATTAAATATTGCATGTTACATACTTCATATTTTTTATATAGTATTGCTTTACTATCTTTTATTTTTTCTTTATTCCTAAGATGTTTATTTAATTTAGAGGTACTTTGCTTCCAATAAACATTTGGTTCTATTTCCTTTCATAATATTCTTGTTCTTAATACTTTTAAATCCTATAGTCACCTAGATTGAAATTTATATTAAAACTACTTTTGCCATTGGGACTTGAAAACTGACAGGTTTTATGCTTTTGTCAGCTTCGTAGCAGAGATATACCACTTGTATAATCCATGAAGTGTGTAAAGTGAAGTGGTTCCAGTTTTCATCAATATCTAGAGTTCTAATTTTGTGTCTGGGAATAGGCTTTAGGAAATACTATACATAATCCACATCTGTGATAATTCAAGTGTATATTTAGAAGTACATCCCATCCAGCAAATGAGTTCAGGGGAATGAGACCAGGAACCCAAATGGGAATGAAAGCCAGTACATATCAGACTTCAACCAAGCCATCTGGAGTCTAGGCAAGAGTACAGTTTCATAAAGAAATTAGAGTGCTGAGCAGAAGGTCATGGAAGAAACCCTATCGTATAGAATGAGCACTGTGGTAGGAAGGAGTTGACATTGCAAGCACAGAGTTGCTGGAGGTATATGTTTAGTGCATCAAATACAGGTCAATGGCAAGAATAATTCTACAGAAAGCATGCATATTTATCTCAGTCTGTGAATGTACTCATTATCAGAACTTGGCTGGGTATGAAAATGGGCTTGAGTGAATATAACTGAGCAAAACTGGAGGAGAAAACCACTTCAACCATAGTGCTGTAATTGTGCCATTCAATTTTATCACCTTTTTCACAGCAAGTAGCCCAACACTTATTTCAAAACTATGTATAAAGTATAATTCATTTCATAGCTATAATTGTCAAAATACTCAATCCTTGGTTCATATGCAGTGAAGGATAATTCTTTTTTTTTTTGCTTTGTTTGTTATTCTAGGACCTCAGAATTTACTGGTTTCACATGTGATTTATTACATGAAATTTGCACATAGTTTGGGGCTTCAGAGCTTTAATTACATAGATCTTTGTCTTTACTAAACAATTACTTGAATTATTATTTATAAATATTGAGTTTATTTTTTTCCTATGGAAAGAATTACTTTTCTATTTCATATAATTAAAAAATGTGTACTTTTACTTTGTTTGTTAATATTGGGAAGGCTAGATGAACCTGCAGACATTTGCCTCTCCAATTTAACATTGGTATTTTCTGTGTTTTTCTCATTGCTAAATTCTTCTCATAGCAGATACTTTTAAATGTTTTGGGTTACTGAATTCTTTGAGTAGTTGATGATAGTTACATTCTACTAGGTCAATAAAATGCTCATGCCTACCCATGCTTAAAAGTACCCCATGCCTGGTTTAATGTTCTGTGGTTCCTGTCTTTTCTTAACATTTTTATTTTGAAAAGTAGATCTATACTTTCATTTTGCCTTGGTACTCACAAATTATGTAGCTAGTCCTAACTTCAGGCATCACTATAATGGGGCTCAGCCATGACTATTTTGAAAAATATTTGCGAATTTGTATATCCAGATACAGATAAGCATACAAGTGTAGGCACATGGAATCCCATCATATAAAAGAAAACACATATCCTACATATGTAAATTAACACATCTATAAAAAGATGCAAAACTTAGAATTTTGGCATTAAATGACAAGAAATTTTGAGAAGTAACTAAAAGATAGAAAGATGTAGAGAAATAAAACCAGGATAATCTACAAATCTAAGCATATGGTTGGGTAAATGACTACTGAATTTGTAACATATCAGTGGATCTCAACCCAAGAGCCTCTGTTAAAGAAACAGGAGACACTCTGTGGCTAGTAAGTGCATTATCCCAGGTATGGCAAGCAGAAAAATGTGATGCCCATATCTCCTGCTGCAGGGAGCATTGTTGACTGGCAGCCTTGCTACTGCTTCTCTAGATTCACAGATGTGTCTAAGCCAAGGGCATGTTTTCTGCAACCCGCTTCCAGCCCATGTCTAAGCATAGCAGGTGTATTAGCCTGGTCCATTCCTGCCTAACACAGGACTCCTCCAACAGATGACATTGTATCAATGACCTTTCATCAAACTTGTTGAACCATTCTTAGAATTGTTTTGTGGTCTGTGATTCTTCACACCTGCCTCCTCCATCTCTATCCTCCATTATTGTCACACCTGCTTTGTACATTTTAAACTCACTCTACCTTCTCCAATTCCTTATGTTGAATCCTTCACAGGTATTAACCCCAATAAATTACTTGACAGTCTACTGATATATTTGTAATTTCTCCTCTGAGGGAGCAAACTATTGAACTCCAAGAGGCAAAGGGAGTCCCTCTCCTCCAGAAGAAAATCCCAATCCCTTAAATTATTACACTACCATTAAAAAAAGGCCAACATTCACATACATAAATTAATGGATGACCAAGAATTACTGTTAATTTGAGGAAAACCAATAAATAAATATAAATAAAATCTTCAGCATCCATGCCCTAATAATTCAAAAAGAGGATAGAGTGAAAGGAAGGAAGAAAATAGAGTGTATTCCTATAAGTAATAAAAAGGATTAAAAGATAAATTTTTTAAAAAAATACAAACTTAAAACAGTGTCATACAAATTTGTAAATGCCTGTTAAAGAAAAAAAGATCCTAAAATCCTCAAGACAGAGAGAGAAACAGAGAGAGCATGAATGAGTATCATACTGACATTCGAATTGACAGTGGTATTCTGATCACAATGGAGTGAAACTAGAAATTGATAGCAGAAGAAAACAGGATATTTCCTGAATACATGGACATTAGATAACATGCTCTTAAACAAGTGATGGCTCAAAGAAGAAAGGCCGGGCACAGTGGCTCACGCCTGTAATCCTAACACTCTAGAAGGCCGAGGCAGGAAGATTGCTTGAGCTCAGGAGTTCGAGACCAGCCCGAGCAAGAGTGAGACCCTGTCTCTACTAAACATAGAAAGAAATTAGCCAGACAACTAAAAATAGAAAAAATTAGCCGGGCATGGTGGTACATGCCTAGAGTCCGAGCTATCTGGGAGGCTGAGGCAGCAGGATAGCTTGAGCTCAGGAGTTTGAGGTTGCTGTGAGCTAAGCTGACACCACAGCACTCTAGCCCAGGCAACAGAGTGAGACTCTGTCTCAAAAAAAAAAAAAAAAAAAGAAGAAGAAGAAGAAATCATACAGGAAATTAGAAAATATCTTGAGACAAATGAAACCACAACATATCAAAATGTATGTGTTTCAGTGAAAACAGTGCTAAGAGAGAATTTATAATTGTAAATACTCATGTTAAAAAAGAGGAGAGATTTCAAATCAACAAGATAACTTTATAACTTGAACTATAAAAATAACAAACTAAATCCAAAAATAGCAGAAAGAAGGTGATGATAAAAATCAGAGCACAGATAAATAAAATAGACATTAAAAAACTAGAGCGAACATCAACAAAACCAAAAATCAGTTCTTCAAAAGATCAACAGAATTGATAAACCTTTAGGTAGACTGCGTAAGACAAAAGTAGAAAAGGCCAAAATTGCTAAAATCAGAAATGAAAGTAGAGACATTACTAACATTTAACAAAAATAAGAAGAATTATAAGACAGTACTATGAACAATCGTATGTCAACAAATTGGATAACAGTCTTAGTCTGATTATGCAGTTTGTTAAATTACTACAGATTGTGTAATTTATAAATAATAGAAATTTATTATCAGAGTTCTGAAGCTGGGAAGTCAAAGATCACAGGATTGGCTAGTTCTGTGTCTGGTGAGTCCCCAGTCTGTTTCCAGGATGGTACCTTGAACACTGTGTCCTCACATGGCAAAAGAGATAGAAGGGCAAAAAGGAGCTTTCTAGTTCTTACTAGCCTTTTCACAAGGCTTAATCCTTATAAAATCATCTCCTAAAGGCCCACCTCTTAGTAGTGTTGTGTGGGGAATTAAGTTTTAACATGAATTTTGGAGGGTACACAAACATCTAAACTATAATAAGAACCTGAATGAAATGGACAGGTTCTTAAAAACCTACCAAAGTGAGTCATGAAAAAAATTTAAAAATATGAATATACCTACAGCTAATAAAGAGATTGAATCAGTAATCAAAAATCTTCCAAGCAAGAAGAATCTTCCAACTTGGACCACATGACTTCACTAATGAATTTTATAAAACATTTAAAGAATGACATTTCTTCACAAACTAATCCAAAATACTGAATAGGAGGAATACCTTTCAACTCATTTTATGATGCTAGCCCTACCTTGTTACCAAAGGCAAACAAAAACACTAAAAAAAAAGAAAAGGAAACTATAGACCAATATCTCTGATGAAAATTGATGCAAATCCTCAATGAAATACTAGCAAACCAAATTCAGCAGTGTATAGTATAATTATACCTCATGACCTACTGAGAATTATTACTGGAATGCAAGGATGGTTCAACATAAGGAAAATAAATCAATGTAATACATCACATTAACAGAAAGAAAGGGAAATAGATGACATGGTTATCTCAATTGATGCATAGAAAGTATTGGGCAAACTTTAACATGCTCTTATGATTAAAGAACTCAACAAAATAGAAATAGAAAAAAACTACATCAACATAATAAAGAGTGTATATAAAAAAACCCACAAAGAGCATCATACTCAAGGGTGAAACACTGAAAGATCTTGTTCCTCTAAGAACAGGACCAGGACAAATATGCTCTCTTTCTCCACTTCTATTCAATATAGTATTGGTAGTTCTAGCCAAAGTAAGTCAGCCAGAAATAGATATGAACAGCATTCAAGTAGGAATAGAAGAAGTAAAATTATCTCTGTTTCCAGATGACACAATCTTATATTTAGAAAACACACACACAAGGAAAAAAAAAACTGGTAAGACTAAAAACAATTTTAGCAAAATTGTAGGATACAAAATCAGCATGCAAAAATCACTTGTATTTCTATACACTAACAATGAAACAATCCAAAAAGAAAAATAAGGAAAAAAAATTCATTTACAGTAGCATCAAAAAGAAAAAAACCTTAGGATTTAATTTAATCAAGGAGGTGAAAGACTTGTACACTGAAAATTATAAAACATTGCTGAAATAAATTGAAGACATCAATAAATAAAAAAAAAATCTTGTGTTCTTAATACTGTTAAGATGTTAATACTAACCAAAGCAATCGATAGATTCAGTGCAATCCCTATTAAAATCTCAATAACATTTTTTGCCCTAATAGAAAAATTCATCTAAAATTCATATGAAATCTCAAGGGATTTCCAATAACCAAAACAATTGTGAAAAAGAAGAATAAAATTGCAGGTATTACTTTAATGAGAATGAAACAAATATAAGAAATATTAAGGAGCAAAGGGACTAAATAAATTAGAGTTAATTCTAAATAATTGCTATTTTGTAATAAAGAATAATTTTTAATCAAAATTACTATGATATGATATGGAACTAAGTTCCCATAATAGCTCACCTTGGGGATGGCATGGTTGAAAAATGCAAAAGGAAACTGTGAAAATATTCTATAGCTCTGAATTACCTGTAGATATCTATAGAATTATGAATTGAAGTGTTTTTTTTAAGTACAAGATTTAGACTTTCTCTTGCCTTCGTATTAATCTTCGTTCTTGAGGAGACATATATATGTGTGTGTCTATGTCTGTGTACTTGTATATTGTGAGCACTTGTGTTTTCTTGTAGGGAACTTTATCATAGAAAATGTAGGAAAATAAATGAGACAGCAAGTAGATATCCCCTTTTGTTCTTTAGCTGGAGAAATGGTTAAAACAGAGACACCTAAGGCTAACTTGGTTTACATATGCTAGATTACTATTGTACCTATTGTGCTGTTATTTAAAATGAAATAAACAGACTCAAGAAATGTATTGTTATTAAAATACTGTTCTAAAGTATTTTTTATGTCACACTGCTAAAAACCAAATCTATGAGTAGAGAAGATTTGCAAGAAATAAGATTCCAAGGCAAAAAATAAGAATTTAAGAAAATTTTTTTCTTTCTCTGGACCCTCTCTAGGATTTTCTTGGGGATTAGACATAGAAATGTTAGAAATGTATGTAAAAATTTTATTGCTTCGGTATAAATTGGCTTTGTCATTGCTGCATGACAAGAGTCATGTAGGAATGTGATCCTCACACTAGGATGGGAAAAATATGGTATGAGAGTCACATAATAACTTTTCAAAACCACTCTCTGATTTGTTTTTCCTTCCATTTTTCTTTATTTCTCAATCAATTGCTAGGAAATTTATAGCCTGGCCACTGTTCTATTGTGGGGAGAAAAGTGTCTACTTGGGGAGGAGTGACAATACATTTACCTACAACTTCTTTAATGTTTAAAAATGGCATATACTCTTCAGACCTGGCTAGACAGTCATTTCTCTCAATTTGCATATCCCTTGATTATCCCTCCATTTTTTTCATTTAATTTAATTTATTTTAATTTATTGCATATCCCCCTACTTGATTATGATTACTTTGAGGTTAGAGAGAGCGTCTTTCCTATTTTATACCCAATAAACTTATGTATGATTTACTCAACAGCCCATCATATTTCTGGCATATCTATAGGAGCTTAATAAATATTCTCTGAATGAATAAATAAATTTATGCAGTTAAGCAAATAACATACAGAATATTTTCTGATTTAAAAAATTAATGTAGTCAAGAAAAACACCTTGAGCTGTGTGTTTTTTGAGACGTGTGGATATAAGAGCATTATTAAATGTCCCTTGTTCTCAGAACACTCTGAGACAACACCTTGGAATCTAGGGAAGTTAGATGTAAAATTCTAGTAAAGGGTCCCTAATCCTTTGGCTTTGAAGTTTTTATGCTGCATGATTAGGGGAACACCACTACTTCCCATGGTATAAGGAACTGGCAGAATATTGGCTACAGCTCTGTGTCACTCCTGCAACTTTTATTAGATGGGAGAATATCAATCGTCTCACTGATAGGATCAGGATGATAGATTCATAATCTCTTGTTGCAATAATACAGTGTGGTGGAAACATGGCTTCCTGCTCTGTTTTACCACTTTAGAATTAATCATTCAGGGAGTATCAGTCACTCCCCTGGTTCATCAGGAGACTAATGCACCAGTCTTGTGATAGCAGTTATATAGTATTGTGGATTGCTAACTCCCTTTCTGGAAGGCCAGAATGAAAAATATAAATCTTTGATGGTTAACAGCTATCTCTCACATATTTACAAGCACTTCGGTGCAGACTTAAAAAATAACATTTTTCTTTGACTCAGATTTATATGAGAACCTAATAACTCACTTGTAATACAGCAAATAAATATCTCTAAAAAACTGTTAGAGAAATTAAATTTGGCTATGTTTATTGTAGGAAAGATAATGATATAAGATACGGTTAAGTTGAAAATGCCCTGAAAAACAATCTGGAAAAGGATCTTACTTTTCAAGTGAAGGAACTAAAAATTCTCCAAAGGAACTAAAAAATCCTTCTGCAAAATGCCATAGTTTTAATAGTATCAAAGAACTCATTTGGTTAGTCTTTAGTGATCATTGGGGTTTCTCAGAAATTGCCATTTTGAATAGATTAGAACAATGATTTTTTAATTTTTAAGAAGTGTACAATTCACAAGAGGATATTATTATAGTTTCATTCAGTTTGTCTGGACGGGACTGAGATGCTGCATTTATAACAGACTCCCAGGTAATGCCAAAGCTACTGGTACTTGGATCACACAGCAGTAATAAGGGAGAAAAAAATGGTAGTCTTGTATTCTTAAGAATATTTCAAATGTCTGCTAGAATAACAATGTTTTGTGAGGTTTAAATTACAAAAATTGTTCCACTAATTAATAAAACACCAATTATAATATTGGGCAAAGTAGAATTCAGAACAAGTAATTTGCTAAAGATAAACAAAGATATTTATTTTATAATGAAAGTGACATTACATAAAGAAGACATTGTTTTTTAAAATGTGCTTCCATATAATTATAGGGCTTGAAAATATATACAGCAAAAACTGCCTGAATTTAAAGAAGTAACAAATCCAGAAATATAGTCAAAGATTTCAACACTCCTCTTTTAGCAATTGATAACAGTAATGTGAATGTCAGTAAGGATAAACTAGAACAATATTTTCAACCTTAATTGATCTTTATAGAATATGAAACAAGTAATGGCAGAATGCACATTGTTTTAAAATGTACATTGAATAGTCACTGATGTAGGTAACATACTGGGCCATAAAACAAGTATCAATAAATTTTAAAGGATTAAAATCATATTAGAGTTAATTTAAAGAGTAAATTTAAACTAGAAATTCGTTTAAAAATCACAAGCAATTAGAATACACTGTGAATTAAATGATCACTGAAACAAAACACATCAAAATTATTGTGCCTAGAGTAGAGCTTTGAAGGACATGAATAGTTTTTAATGTTTATATTTTTTGTAAGTAAACTTTAAGCCAATTAACTAAATTTTCTCCTTAGGAAGCCAGAAGAAAGAGGGAAAAATAAACTCAATGTAAGAAATAAATAATAAAATAATAGAAATCAAAATATAAAGTGGACAAAGAAAAAGACAAAGATACCAAAAGCTGGTTCTTTGAAAAAAATTAATAAAATTGATAAACTGCTAGCTACTGTGACAAACAACCTAAAAATTGGGAAAACCCATGTTATCAGTATCAGAAAATGAAGAAGCCATCACTAGAGATATTATTACAGATATATAATTGATACTAAGGTAATTTTATGAACAACTTTATGCTAATAAGTTATACATCATGTATGGAATTATCAAAATAAATTAATAAAACTGATACAAGAAGATAGAGTCTAAATAGGCATATATATTTTAAACAAATTGAATTTGTAATTACCATAGGAAAACTTCAGGTCCAGGGCAAGATGGCTACACCAGTAAATTCTATCAAACATTTAAAAATAAATACCACGTTGTTCATTACATTAGGAAAACAACTTCAGGAAATGATAACAAATTAAATTCATTAATATGTAACAAAGACAACCTAGAATAAACCAGTAGAATATAACTCAGGAATATAAGTTCAGATCTCCATAGTCATAGAAAAAAAGACCATCTCAAGAGATGTAGGAAAAATATTTAACAATATTCAATACACTTTTATCATGAAAATTCTTAGCAAAGTGGTAGTAGAAAGAAATCTAGTGTGATTAAAGGTATCTTCATAGAACCTTAAACTAGCATTGTTCTTTAAGATAGAATACATGCTTGCCTACTAAATTCTGAAAAAACTTTTCCTTTTTTCTTCTTCTTTAATAATATTATGCTGAAAACCACAGCCAGTGCAATAAGGCCGTAAAGAGAAAGGATGACATAGCAATTAGAAAAAAAAAAAAAAAGAAAGTAATTTACAAAAATAAGCAATTTTACACAGTACAAAATCTGTATTAAACAGTTGATTTCTCTACATGAGCATAAATATCTAAAATCGAATGTTAAAGTACCATTTAAAATATCATAATATGGAAAATACTTAGAATAAATTTAATGAAGAATGTGTAAAATCTGTATAAATAAGTGAAAATATTACAAAAAAAATTAAATATAATCTAAATATGTATAAATATATATTGTTCATTGTTTGGAAGACTCAATATAGTCAAAATGTCAGTTCCCCCAAATGATCTACAAATTTAATGCTAAACTGAACATTTTTGTATCTGACAAACTGATCCTCAAACTTGGATTTCAAAGCAAAGGACTTAGAACAGCCAAAATAATCTTGAGGGAAAAAAAACTAATTTGGAGGACTCACAACACTTTATTTCAAGATTTACTATAAGGCCATGAAAATGAGAACAGGATATTTGTATACATACAAAAAATAAGAAATGGAACAGAATATAATGACCAAATATTAAAATATGTACATACAGTTAGTCGATTTTTTTAAATGCATGTAGGTAATACAATGAGAAAAAGTTTAATCTTTTCAACATTTGGTGTTGAAATCATTGGATGACTTTATAGGAAACAAAACAATCTGAAACATTTCAAAGCCTATTCACAAAACTGAACTTGAGATTATAGACATAAATATAATAACTAAAATAATAAAGTTTCTAGAAATAATATAGTAGAATGTTTTTGTAACCCTACAGTAAGTAAATTTTTTTTAGAATAAAAAAGAACACATCATAAAGGGAAAAAATCAAAATGAAATGATTCCATTCTTCAAAAGACACCTTTAAGGAAATGAAAGGCAAACCACAACTGGGAGAAAATATTCCAACACACATGTATCTCAGAAAATTCTTTTTTTCAGAATATGTAAAGAACTTTCAGAAGTCAATAATAAAAGACTAATGACCAATAAAAATAGGGCAAAAATAATTGCAATCATATTTTACAAAATAAGATATAAGATCATTCAATGTGATATGAAAAATTGCTCAACATCTTCATAAATTCAAGTTAATACCACTTCAAATCCGCTAGAATGCCTAAAAATAAAAATGTGGTAATGCCACATGTTGGTAAGAATGTGGAGCAAGTGGAACTCTCATAAATTTGCTGGTGGGGATATAAAATAGCATAACCATATTGAAAAATAATTTTGCACATTTCCTAAAATGATAATCATACACTTATCATATCACCTAACATTTTCACTACTACAAATTTTACCATATATATGTTTGTGTATATAAAATTTCATGTATATATAATATGTTTAAAAAATTTGAATGCCTGAATTTGCATAGCTAAAAACTAGAAAGAAGTAATGTCCATCAATATGTGAGTGAATTAAAAAATTGTGGTATAATCATACAATAGAATACTACTTAGTGATCAAAAGTAATGAACTTCTGAGTTGTATAACAACATTTATGAATATCTAAAACAACTTGTTGAGAGAAAGAAACCAGAAAAAAATAACATATGCTATAAGGTTTAATTAACATGACACTTTAAAAACAGGTAAAACTATACTAACAGAAATCAGATCAAGCTCAATGGTTGCCTGAGGTGGTAGTTGGTGTGAATATATGAGAATAAATAAAAAGAGTTAACAATAAAACTTTTGGGGGAGATGGAAATATTATATATCTCTATTGAGGTGATGGCTATATAGGTGTATATTTGTATAATAGAGTGAGTTTTATGGTTTCAATAAAGTTTATTAGAAAAATATTTGAATTACTTATTATAATTTCATACTGTCCATTCATTAGATGAAATCAAGAGCTGATGCCTGCATCTAAAACTTAAATTAAAAGTCTGCAACATCTTTAAAAGTCTGCTGATTTTTTGATATTGTTATCAAAGAAGTATTTTTATATGTAAATAATGTACTTGATATTTTTTGTATTTTTTAGTTTTACTTCTTTGTATCATTCTTATTTTTCCCCTGTATGCCTCTATTTTATTTCTTATATTCTCTCCAGATATATTCATCATTTTCTTTCTCTTTTTTCCATCTTATTTCTCTATGTATCAATTTTATGTACAGTGGTAGTATGTATTTGTATTATTTGAATTATTTCATGAAATGCTCATTGAGTCTAGCAAAATAGTACTTCTTTAAGAAATAGATACATACACACTTTATTAATTATTTTTAAATTTTTCCTCAAAAATAATCCTTCCAGTAATGTATTTTACTTTGTGGCTTCTTTTAATTTCTGTAGGTGGTAGCTCTTATTACACATATATATATATAAATATAAATATGTAATATATATAAAATATATATACACACATAATTACATATTTTTTAAGATTTAAGAAACCTATGGAATGATTTTAAAATTTAGACATTCTTTTATTTTCTATTTTCGTAAAACACTAACATAATTCCTTTGGTACATTAAGACAAACAGAATTAAAACCTCTCTTTAAATGTACCATTATTTCCTCATGGAAAGTAAAAAATCAAGCACAGGATTCAGCTTAATAAAAGTAAGTCACTAAATTTCAGATAATATTGCATTGAGCCAATATTAAACAATATTTTCAACCTTTCAATCAGTGCATAAATTGTAAAGAGTTTATCAGTCTTCTGAGGGAGAAAATGTCATGAAAGTCAATGTTCTTGCCTGTGGCAAAGAAAAGAAGAAAAATCCAACCCATGTCAAAATTTTATTAGTTTTATTTAAACAAATTTACACAAGGAAAATTAGTTCTTATAAGAAAAAATCATTCTGGTTCATCTCTTACACAGTCAATGAATTTAGCAGAACATATTAATAAAAAGACTATACTGCCTCTGCATATTTCTCTAAATTTCTTTGCTCTTGCATTTAATTTCAGAGATTACCAAGGAATGAGTTTCCTAAACTCGAACCAGTTGTTAGAAAAGTGTTTCATTAAGTGATATTAGAAAAGCAATTTAATGTATATATCTTCATTGCTAGCATATCTTTTCTAATATTGCATATGTTAGAAACATCTGGGAATCTGTTGAAGATCTTTAGGGTATACATATTTATTCCTTAGGGATGATCATAATGAATATATCAGCAATGTGGTAGTCTTATAGAATGTACAAGCAAACATACAGTGTGATAATTCTGAAATTAAAAAAAAAAACAGAGACAAACACACAGGTTTTTGATGACTGTAAGTCACAACTTACAGCAATCAAAATGGCAGCAGAATTAAAGGAGACACTTTCTTGGATTTGAGTTCAAAGTTTAAATATGTTTTATGAAATGGGGAAGTTAGTCTGGATTGACATAACAATGTCCCAACTTTAAAAAGAAAGAAGTCAACAAATCATAAGGTATAATGCATGGAAACTACTGCAGACAGTTTCAGTGTCCTACACTTATCTTCTCATACTAGCCTTTTCAGTATGCGCTGATGGTTTCGTTCTGAAAGTAGCTGTGATACTTTAAGAGTTTTCTTCAGTCTCACAAGCTTGTGGGAGCATCATCACTTCTGTTGCAATTTACTAGCCCTCCCAGATTTAAGTCAGAGGGAAGTAGATTACACTTTTTGATGGGAAGAGCTACAAAGTCACATTGCCATAGTGTGGATACAGAAGGTGGGGAAAATTGGGACTGTGTTTAAAACCCTGCTATCAAGTCCAATCTTTGACCCCAATCATTCATAAATCTCTAACATATACTCAGCCCAATCTCAGGATTCCCAAAAGGCATGTCCAATCATGACAGCAGTCTCAGTGAACCAGGATATTGTGGTCTACATCAGATCTGAATGTAGTTCTTCAGATATGGCTTTTTCTGATTCAGACTCCTATGAACTGAAAAGACAAGTTATTTTCCCACACTTGAATACTCTATATACAATAGTGAAGCATGAACAGAACAACAGCAATATACACTTCCATTCGAAAAGGAAAGGAAAGGAAAAGAAAGGAAAGGAAAGGAAAGGAAAGGAAGGCACCTAAATGATCCCTATCTAGTGTCATTTTGAGGCTTCACTAGTCAAGAGTACCTGTTCTTTTTTATCTAGGGGAAGAGAATAGGCCTTGGTTAGGGCCCTGATTCTTTGGAGTATCCCTTAGTCATTGTTCTCCATTGCTTTTGGCTCCAGTGTCTGGGATATCTTTTTTTTTTTTCCCTACCTTGACCACATTTGAAAAGTAATTGGGAAACAGGCCTTTTGAGAAACTTTCTTAACCTTCTTCTATAGAAAATTGGAGGGTCATGGTGAGTTTTGTGGGTTTTTTTTATTTTTTATTTCTTTAATTTTTGAATGTTAAACAATCTCAGTGTCATTTAGTATAGGCTGATGGCACTTTTAACCTTCAAAAACTGTTATTATCTTCCTGTGAATCTGATTCAACCCCAGAGTTCATTTTAGACTATCTTTGTTCAGATTTAACCAAAGCTACCTTACGTGAATAACCTAAGTGAATAACCTGCTGTGGTAGACCGCTGGTCTTATGATTTCTACAAGCCTTTGTTTGCAAGAGTTTCTACTGGGAACCACCTTAATTATTTCAAAAGTTTTACAAAGGGAAAGGTTCTACATTAACATATTTGATTTTTAGGCTGAGCTCATACCTATCCAATAGCACCCTCTATATGATGTTGGATTTGAGAAGCTGAATATGAGAAACTGTATTATTTTCCAACTCAGTAAGTTCTGACTCTTCTATATTCTTTTTATATTATGCTGCAATTTGGACAACTTTTCTTTAAGTCTTCTATATTTTGGGATATTACCATACAGGAATACAGGTTGAGCATTCCTAATCTAAAAATCTGAAATCTGAAATGATCCGAAATCTGAAACTCCCTGAACACCAACATGATACCATAAGTGGAAAATTTCACACATAAGTACTTAACCACAACTTGTTCCATGTGAAAAATTATTTAAAATATTGTATAAAATTTTCCTTAGGCCATGTATATATAGTGTACATGAAAAATAAATGAATTCCGTGTTTAGACTTTGGTCCCATCCCCAAGATATCTCATTATGTATATGCAAATGTTTCAGAATCCAAAAAAAAAAAAAAATGAAATCTGAAATAATTCTTGTCCCAAGCATTTTGGATAAAGGATACTCACCCTATAAAAACAACTAGCTGGCACTTTCAACATTCTGCCTCAAAATTTCATTGCTCAATTCCAAAAGTTCACTGAATATATTTCAAGTTACTAGAGGTAACCTGCTTTACAAATTGTTTCAAGATCATGTAATGTGAGTTGTCATTTTCTAGTAATCTTCTCTGATCTTCCCATCTACTGCCCAATGTCAATACCTCACATTTTAGGTTTTTGGTATGGCAAAACCTTTTTCTAGGTCCCAGTTCTATAACAGGTAGCTCTTGCTTTATAACAAACCACTATAAAACCTAGTGACTTAAGACAATTTGTTTATGCTATATCCAAGTTCATTTAATTCATTTAAAATATGCATTTTTGGTTGTTAAATTATCGTAAATTATTTTGTATAATGGGAAAAATGGTTCAATATACTAGTAGCTATAATACAGTGTAAGCAATTGGCTAAAGGAAATACCAATAACTATTAATATTAGTATAAGACTTGCAACCAATGTTAGTAAGGTCATATGGAATTCTGATATCATTTTTCTGCTATTTGTATATATGTATACATACACACACAAGTGAGCAAGAGAACTATACCAGCATCAGATTCCAGGGTAACGTGTTAATCATGATAACAGTTAAGCATGCTCAAATAATTTAAGAAATAAAAGTCTGACTCAAGAATACAGTATCCCTCAAAACTCTTCTCCTAGTATTAAGGTAACTAATAAAAAACATAGTTGTGAATATGTAAGAATTAAAATAACACAGCATACATGAGTTTCCTTAAAAGATGTACTAGAGAATGTGCTCTTTTCAACCAGAAGAGATGTGAGAGAACTTCAGCAAAAGTATTAATGGTGGACATTTAATATAACTATTAATAATTGTAATCTTAAGATCAAAACAAAGACGGAGACAAAGATGAAACTATTTCAATGTAATATGTTTTGATGAAGTAGAAATAATGAACATTAAAAAATATGAGAGGTATAGAAAGAGGATGCTAGAATATGCTCATTGATTGTTGCAAAGACAAAATGAACAATTCAGATAGTAAAGCTGAAAGCCCTTGATTATTGATTATATGAGATGATGGAGATATATATTTACTGAAATGTCACAAAAATATACAGTGTAACTTCTATTAGGGAAAGAGGAATACCCAAACAATTCAAAGACTGTTGGAAATAACACTGATATCAGATAAACTAAAATACTATTATTCCTTCCTCCAATTTTAGAGAGGAAAATTATGAAAGCCAGATGATAACTGGAATCCCGGCCAATGCCCACTCTAAAGTGATGTCATTATATCAGTTATTTCTTCAGTCATCATGTGAATAATTGGTTTGGAAATACTCAGTACTTGTCTCCTTGTCTGTGAAGACATTATTCAAAGTGCAATAGAAGTCCCTGAATTGTCTCTCTTTAAAGCCCAGGCAAGATTGTGGTACATCAGAAGCAATACTGTATACCAGGGGAATTTCAGAGATTACCACCACTCTTCAAGAGTAAAGGAGGCAAAGTAGGTGGTCCCACATACAATTCACTGTTTAGTACCTTTAAAATCCAGATGGATCATGGATACTATGTTTAATGTGATATCTGTACAGAAACAAATCAATATAGCCTCTGATCTTTGATATGTGCCTGTTGACTAGGCAAATGCCTTATTTTCAATTTGCTTAAATAAGAAGGCCAAAGAAGTTCCCTATTATATGGGAAATAGGGTAATGAATACACTGTTTTTTGCCTCTGGGCTCATAGGAGTCTTGATCAGTTTAAATTTTTGTGCAGTATAGTGATCCATTGTAGTGATGAAATGAAAATTGAACATGGTGAATATGAATTGGCAAATACTCTGGTTGACCTTTTAATACACATGTGCTAGAGAGTGAAATATGTAGGAAATTTCTAGCAAAGATTCCCTAAGATTCTTGAGAAAAAACATGATCTGGGCATTTATAAAATAAATGCCATTTGAAAAACAACTCTTAGAATAATATTAGGCAGTTGTAGAGGCTGAGTGCCTGACTATTGATCATCAAGTGCTGATGTGCCCAGGGCTGCACATTGTAAACTTAGTGCTTTGAATTCACTGAGACATGAGATCAAGTAGGTGCAACAGCAATGCCTTATATCATGGAAATGGTACATTTGAGATAATTCCTCAAATATTGCAGGAAACACCAATAAATTTCATGAGCAGGCGGCCCATGTTCCCTACCGCTAGTGCAACAACATCACTCCTTCAATGCTCATCAATTGCCTTACACAAGGGTCTATGACAAGTTTCTGGAGAATGACACACTGAAGTCTGATTTATAATAGGTTTTCTTAATTAGTCTGATTGACTACTGCTCCACTCAGAGCATGATTCTACCTTCAGGGGCTGCCAAAAGAACATAGTCGAGGAAAAATTTCCTACAGGATACATCAATAGAGCTTTGAGTACTTCAACTAGTCATTTATTATATATGGAGAGAGAATAGTTTGGAATATGTGTGTGTGTGTGTGTATGTGTGTGTGTATAAAATTATATAAACCTGGCCAAGGAAAATGACTGGGTTGGCTGGTCAGTAATCTGAATGGGGGGAACTGGAAGATCCGAGGTAAGAAAGTGTGGGGGAAAGGCATGTTAATGGACCTATGATGATAGATGTGAAATGGGGAGACAATTGTAGCTCATATTATTTAGCACCAGAAAGTATTTTCCATATGGGAGATATTTGATGATCAGGTGAGCAGAGTAACTCATCCTGTGGATATAAAACCTCCTCTACATCGTTTCTCAGGAGCTCACTGAGCCCATGAATGGAGCGTCTGTGGCACCAGTGCTGGTGCGTATACCTAAGTACAAAAGCATAGGCTCCTTCTTCCCAATGCTGCTCTAGTAACACAGATTGCTCAAAACAGCTCAGCCTATTAGTAAACAAGCCCTTTGTATAATATAATCCCTCAAGGATTCTAGCTAGCTATTTAATAGCAAAATGATTATGTCATACCTCTTCTAAAATAAAAGGGGCAATTGGTACTTTTCAGAACTGACAGCAACTCCAGATACCAATTTGCCTTTAAGGACCTTGGTGTTTCTGTCAGCACTCCATGAAAGGGCTTGTTAACCAATTCGCTGACACAGGATACTGCATAACACCATGGGATTTATTTTATTGGCAAATAACTTTCAGTAATGGATTCCTCTTTTTAGATCCAGGACCTCTAAACATGCAGAGCCTATTCCTATTGTGTAACAGGGAACAAAATCCTCAAATGGATTACTGTGACTATTTCCATCCTTTGGGTTCTGAACTCAAGTGCTCTACCTATTTGGGAATAGAACTACATAATATTTAGTGATTTTGCATGTGCAGCATCCCCGAGGATGGCCCCCTATAATTGTAGGTTGTTACTTCCAAGATGGTACCTCTGCTGTGCCTTTAATGAGCTTCTTTCAGGCCAGAGAATTCTGTGCGATACCACATGTGACAAAACCAGTTGCATAGCCGTACTCATACTTCCTTTTCTGTACATTAGTCCCTGGGTCTGATGCACCACTAATTCAAATCCCAGGGAAGTATATCCAATAGTCTTAAACTCTTGAATAGGGATGCTAACTTAGACCCTGTAAATACATACTCCTATCTATTCCAAGTAAATGTAAACTGTTTCTCACTCTCCTTCATGATAGAGATGGAAAAGGATACACTCACCAGAGCAATGGCTGGCCACATATTAAGTACCTGAAAATATCAGAAGAATCCTAAGGGATGATAGAAGACTACCGAAAACTCAAACTAGTAGTAGCCACTATAGAAGCTGCTGTGTGGATCTAGAAATAATAACCACATCTGACTGCAGTTGTTATCAGAGCTACTACTAATCTGAGGTGTCAATAGTCTGCTATCACCTCTCAGGATTCTTCCAGTTTTACCAAAGATCAGACTTGTAAGATGTGATGATTACCGCAATCCTCGCATCCTGTGAATCCTTAAGAGTGACGCCGATGTTTACCATTCCCTCTGGAATGGGATATTGATTTTGATCCAGTATGTTGCTTTGGGTTGGGGTCGCCTTTTTAGAGACTTCCTATTGGCCTTCCCAAACTATAATAGACCTTATATCACAGGCCAAAGGGGAGGCCTTATATCACAGGCCAAACATGAGGTTGTGACAGATATCTATATTTCAATTTCAATTATTTGAGAACCAGAGAAAAGATTAGTGGATGCAGTGTGGCTCAAACCTTAACTTTGTCTCCATTTATTACCATTTTCCATGTGTTTCCATTCTAACAGAAACAAAATAATATCTTGATATTTCAAGTACTAATGTCAAAATTTGTATCCAGGGTCCAATTGTCCTTGAAGTGTTTGGGGTTTCTCATAGACCTGATATATGCTTACAGGAGTATATGGCAATAGATCTGTTTGGGGAAAGATGAGGACAATCATACTGTGTACACTCGCTATGGAGTTACACAATCCTTCTTTTGGGGGACATGGTCTCTACTCTGTGAATGATTCTTAGTCTGAAAACTGACTCAGGGTCAGAATGTGGACAGGGGATAATGAATTGTTACTGTGATTACCACTCTCAGCCTCCTAATCGTACATACTTGATTCTTTCTGGTTAAATGGATTGAGCAATAAATGTCATATTATGCACCAATAAATACCATAAATAGATAGACTAAGCATCTAGTGCACTCCTCAGTATGCTGTGTTCCATTAATCACCTCCATGGTTCTCAGTGGGCCCCATGTACCCTGGCTGCCAATTCAGCCTTGCTAACTCTTATTATAATTGCACCCAACTGTCCACTGATGGTCCAGTACTGCTCCCTAACCTCTTCTTCTCAGATTTTATTATCTCCATTACTTTCAATGAATCAAGTTCTATAACTATTGGGGAGTCACAAGATCCCAATATAACTAGGTCCCCAGGCAGTGTGTGTTGCAAGAGATGGGAGAGACAAAGACACAGACACAAAAAGTAAGTGGAAAGGGTGTGAGGAGGTCAGGGGACCACCAACATTTCCGTGAGCCAGGTGGTACTGACTGAAGTCTAGCACCCATTTTTATTCTCTTTTTCATGTTATAGATTACAATGATTTCACGTGAAAAGCTATGAGTTAGCAGTAAAGCTTATAAACAGGAAGAAGGAGACCAGGTACTTACTTCTTTCTACTTTATCTAGTTCATCATTTACTGAGACATGAACTCAGGACAGAGGATAGGAACATTGCCTCAGGCTTAGAATAGCAAACTGCTCTTATCTGCTGGTCTGACATCCTTTGATCATTCTCTCCACTTTCAGATTATAAGTTTGGGTCCATTTGCAGACATCCAGGCTGTAGCCCTCAGGCTTCAAGGTGGGGTCCATTTGCAGACATCCCTGATTGTGGAATGTCCCCCTCAAGGTCGAGCAGCTTTTGCTCAGTGAACTGTCATGTCTACATGTTGCTCTTTGGCAAAGTCCTTTCCCACTCCTGGGGTTCTCATGTCTCAACCGTAACTCTCAATACATAACCACATATTTGTCATTAGCCTTTATCTACTGAGTAGAGCCACTACTGAGCTTAGCTTCATAGTGATGCTTGTGCCCCTTTTGATGCTTTGTTAAATGTGACCTCCTCTAAGATGTCCTGTGGAACATAGTCCTCTGGTGGGTTAACTGGTTTTATGTAAAAATACATTCTGGCATGTTTAATTTTGATCCCTTCTTGCAATTCTGGCATTTCTACCTCACTTTGAGTGTCATCACTTTTTCCAAATCTCTAAAAGATATCCTAATCCTATTTTATCATTGTCTCCTGG
The DNA here is from genome assembly GCF_020740605.2 of Lemur catta. Taxonomy (NCBI): domain Eukaryota; kingdom Metazoa; phylum Chordata; class Mammalia; order Primates; family Lemuridae; genus Lemur; species Lemur catta. The sequence goes on along the minus strand of NC_059134.1, from coordinate 37,896,279 downwards.
TATTGATGCGAAAATTTGAAGTCCCACCCAGGAGAGAACTCTCGTAAACATTATGTTATACAATTTTATGTTCTGTATCCTTTTATTATGCATTCTAATAGTTTTATATATTCTCTCCTGGCTCCTTCCAGTAGATGTGTTAGGTCCTGCAGCAACTTTAGAGTATAGACTCCATGCTCTCCTACTAATTCCAGTACTTCTTCAGTGGGGTAATATTGTGACTTAACCCTAATTATTGAACAACTGGCCTGATGAAATTTCAGAGGAGCAGATTTCCCTGGGTGGGTGCATGTTTGTTTGTTTGTTTTTTATTTTGTTTTGTTATTTTGTTTTAATGATCATTTTTGTAGATTAGAAACTTCTGCATCACACTAAAGATGGAGTGAACTTCTAGCCTCTAACTGAGAAGATTGCACCAACATTGTAACTTCAGTTCAAAAAATCTGAGAATTAAAGATTTTTGATTGCATCAGTTTCTTTGCCCTATATCTTAGGGTTCCATTCTTTCTCAGTCAGGGCCCTAACCTTGGCATATCAGACATGTGAGTACTGGGAATTTATCTTGAGCTCTGCAATACCAATTATTTATTTTCTTAGCAATCTCTGTCCTACAGCTATAGATGAGAAGCTTTTTTATGTACTGCCATCAAGTTTCTATGCCTTCACCTTTAAAGACTAATCATCCTCAATATTTCATTAGCTTTCCTCAAAACATCATTTGGCCTAGCAATAGCCACTCAATTCTATCAATTCCATTGCCCTTATAATTAATATTTCTCTCACTCATTAGTGTAATTTCTTCCAGTTTACCACAAGTAATTATTTAAGAATTCCAGTAGTATCTTGTGCCAGGTAGTATGTGAACTATTTTTATAACCAGTAAGGTGGACCCTATTTCTAGCTGCACAACATATGATTTAGTTCCAAAATCCCACTTTCGCACTGTTTTGTTGGACCATAACTAGTATCAAGTACTATAGATTGGGTTCCAAGGAAACACTCTGAGTTGGAGGTTAGCATGTAGAAAGTTTATTAAAGAGTGTTCTCTGGATCAATATCTCTAGAGGAAGAGAAGAAAACAGTTTTGAGCAGAGGGCTAAGTTGGGCTGCAGTGCAATCATAATAATGGTTTAGCATATTTCATGAAGCACTAGGAAGCTAGGATTGCCTTCAGAGTTGTCGAAATTTGGGGTGAGGTGGCTGGACCTTTAAACCCCTGCATTGACTCACCTTGAATGTAGGCTTTCCTAGGAAAAAAAAAAAACAAAAAACATAACTTTTGGAAGATAGCTCTCTTTTCAGCCAGGGCAAGTCCCCCAAAAGACTGCCTATCAGCCAATAAACTTCCTAGAACTGTGGCCAAAAATCCTTTAGTCCTGAAGAGGGATCTGCATGGTAAAGTAGAGTACCTATAAATCTGAAGCTAAAGTAACCACTTGGTTACTTCGTGTTCCTCAGGCCACTTGACCAAAAGACGAAGAAAGAAATTACTCTATGGGCAGAGGAAATAAACTGTGATTACCATGAGCAGCTAGGATTGATCATACGCAATGGATGCATGTGTGAACTTGAGAAATTCAATGTTGAATTTCTTGGTGCTTCCATGCCTAGTGAAAATGGTGAGTGGATAACTGCAGAAAACACAGAGTAATAAGGGCAAGACAAATGAGATCTCTGATCTCACAAGCATGAAGGTTTCAGTCAGAACATAAGGCAAACACATTTTTCCATCTGTAGCCCTTGTTGAGAGTGATGGAAATCTAGAAGAGGTGGCAGAAAAGGAAGATGATGGGGATTGCAGCACTGGGGTCTATAGCATCCCTTTCTAATTATTGTGTATTAAGTCCTTTGTAGAGATTTCACCCCCTTAAAGTCTCATTGGCTTGAGAATCTTTATATGAAAAACATACGCATATAAGCATGGTGCAAGTGGTAGACTGTTTCAAGTACCTTTGCTACCTAGAATCACATTTTCTCAATCCCACCTCTGATTTCAGGCATTGGGAATAGACAGTTCCATGAAGATTTGAACTCACTGCGGCTTGACCGCATCTCATCTCTAGTTTGTGCACTGCATTTCTGCTTCTTGCCTTAGGGCTCTTCAGACACTGCAGAGAATGGCAGAACTTGCACGTAAAACTTGTAGAGGTATTAACATCCCAAGTGTCAAGATTCAATGAAGGGGATGTGATTAGTTAATGGATAAATGTTTCCACCTCCTGTTATTTAGTCAGAAAATTCTGAGAAGTATTCTTTCTATATTCAGTAGGTCCCAGAAGAATTGAACCTCACTACCTACAGGTCCATTTGCATAAATGCCTTTTGATATCAGTCTGTATTATGAATCTCAAGGTGAAAATGCCTGTGAGTTTGCTAAGCCTATGACAATGTGAAAGCTGTTTTCATGAGTTCTAAGACTGAATCTAATTGTGTTGTTTTGACAGGAAAAATTCTGAGATTTCTGCTGCTTAAATGTAAAAACTTTTTTTCCCTCCATTTCTAATGTGAGAATTTCATTTGCTCAACTACTTCCTTGGCCTTTTCTTTGATACTCTGTCTGCCCTTTGGTCTTAAGTCTGTCATTGGAGGGAGAGACAACTTTGAAGACTGAGTTCTTTTGAAGACAAAAGATTCCTAGTCTTCACTCCATGTGCTGAACTCTCATCACTTCTGTACTCCTGTATATCACTGCATCACAAAGAACACTCATTGGGTTCAAAGAAAGCTTTACCACATGAATGGATAAGAAAGAACGTATCAAGGAATGAGAATCAAGTACATATACATGCTACTTCTGTTTTCCTACTTTTTCTCTTCTGGTTGTATCAGTGAGAGCTGTTTCATCTAGTGAACAGCACACATTAAAAATAGAACAGCCTAAAAGCCAATTAAGAAAAATTCTCTAGAAGTTTTAAATCTATAAACAAATTAAGAAATTATACTATTTAGGATCAGCCAATTTAATCAGAAACAAAAATTGCATATTTATTGACATCTTTCAGATACTAAAATATCTTTAGTAAAACATGTTATTTTATGGAGATATGAAGAAAATATAGCTGATACAATTTAAAAGATAATTTTATGTCAATGTTGTGATTATTTCTATATTGAATATTTTCTAACCACTATTTTCATTTATTTGCTTATTTATTTTTTATTTTAAAAATGTAGGTGGTACAAGTGTTTTTGTTTTGTGGATAAATAGTATCACGCTGAAGTCAGGGCTTTCAGTATACGCATCACCAGAATACTGTACATTGTACTCCATAGGCAGACTTTGTCCCTCAACCCCTTTCCAAACCTCCTTGTTCTTAGTTTCCAATGTCTATTACTGCTCTTTATGACCATGCATATCCTTCATTTAGCTCCCCCTTATAATGAGAATATGTGGTCTGTTTTTCCATTCCTGAGATACTTCACTTAGGATAATGTGCTCCAGTTCCAGCAAAGTTTCCGCAAAAGACATTATTTCATTTATTTTTATGCCTGAGTAGTACTCCATAGTATATAATACTGTATACCACATTTTCTTTATCCACTCATCTGTTGATGGCCACTTAGGTTGGGTATTCTGAAAGATGGAACAAAATGTCCTAATATGAGAATGAGACAGGAATTTTCCAAGGAGTGAAAGAAGGTCAGTTTTGATGGAATATTATGGTTGAAAAGAAGGGAAACAGTCAGGGAGACAGACCAGGTCCAGTAAGGTGGCGTTAGCTACGTAGGAAAATTGGATTTTATTCTAGTTTTAATAGGAAGTTACATGAAGGTTTTAAACAAGGGAAAAATAATTGAGGAAAATCTCAGTCTTGTTGCTATTGTTATGTGGCAGTTGGATAGTAGCAGTGGGGGACAAGATTGGGGATTTTATTCTTTATTGCTTAATTTTATGAACCACCCTTATGTAGTTTCAATAAACCGTCTTTCTTTCACACATAAGCTAGATACTATCTGTTGCTTTCTAATAAAATCATCTAAGTTTATGCACTAAATAACTTACTTTTTGTCAGCTTATTAATTACTTAATAAATATCACTCATAGCTTTAAATGAACAACTCTACCATTTATATGATTATTAAAAGTTAAGACTCAGGTCTTTGAAGTGGATTTTTTCTTGTCTAATTTCAGGGTGTATTTGGGCATGAACATACACCAAATAAATTCTTTATTATTCATACATTTACATATATCTATGTGATACGTGTATGTATAATATAAAATATATTTTACCTTCTCTGTATGTATATTCACAGTGTGTTGCCTACTTCATTGCTGGAAAAAGGTGTTCTGCATTGACTAATTCCATTGACCCTGCTGCAAGGTTAACCCTCAGCTGTCGTATAAGAAACTGAGTCACTGTTGCCGCTCAGAGAGGAAGGTAGGCTAAAACTTGCTTGTCTCTTTTTCTTACACTTTATTTCTCAGCTAGTTTTTTTCTTTCCCTAATAAAGTTGCTGCTAATAAAAGAAGTTTTAGGTAGTGAAGAGTTTTAGGGTATCTTCTCTAATGTTCCCATCATGCAAAACAAATTGTTCCCAAGCCATTTGGATACCAAAAGCATATTTAAGATGGAAATTAAATGCCAAAAACAGTTGGCAAAGGGATGTAAGACTCCCTACCCCAAGCATTTTTCCTCACAATAATATCTCTTCCTAAATTCAACCCAACTTTATGGTCTTATGAATTTAATATCTATAAAAATATTTACAAGTATGCAGTACTCTAAGACAGAAAAGTAAAATCCAACACTAGAATTACACTTGCATAGACAATCACACTCACAAAAATAACATATTTACTTAAAATTTCTTCCTACAAAAATAGTCCTGCATTTAAAGCAAAGGAGAATTTATTACATGGTTAACTCAATGTTAAAATGTATCTGTAAAGCCATGTATTGGGAAAATGTAATACACCTAATGAAATTCTACAGCACGAACACTCTCTGCTTTGTAGCAATATATTATTTAAGTCCTGTGGAAACTAAATGTTTTAATGCACATAGTACTGTTGATCATTATAGGTTTTTGACATCTTAAAAACAGGTTGTGTTTACATCATGGGGAAATGGAGATAAACAAACACATTGAAAACTAAAGTCTCCTCTGAAAACATAAGCTTTCATTTTAGAGGTGTTTATTATGAACAGCAAGCTTTTTACAAATGATTAGAATCAGGCTAAAATGGTATTGAATGACTTTTGCCTGAGTTTACAGGGCTGTTAAAACTGTTAACGGCTCTGTTCACTAAAAGTACAATGGCATTCAAGGAGATGACAGGATGAATCGTCTTTTTTTGGAACCATAAATTCTGTTGCTAAGTGTGTATGTGTAAAAGCAAACAAAATTTGAGAATTATCATACTTTATTCCAAATCCCATACTCCTTAATGTTTGCATAGGATTGTCTATGTTGATGTCCTTATTCTACATGAGTTTGACCTCCGTCTCCGTCCTCAATACAAGAGATCAACCTATATCATTTCTCATGCTTAGAGTTCTCTTCATCTGAACAGTTATTAACTCAGGACATTTCATGTCCAAGACAAATGATAGGCACCAAGCTTCAAAAACAATGAACCCATCAACTCTATTTTTTTCACTTAATCATTTGAATATACACATACATTCACAAATATTTTTCTCCCAAAAAATGGTGAATGACAAAATGGAGGTATGCATAAATGCAATGCATTATGACAATGCAAATAATGTAACTTACTCCTTGGGAGAATTAATCTGATATTTATGATGAAGTATTGCTATCTGCTTATAATTAATGTATGATCCTCCTTACTGCCATGTAATATTGAGACAAATATTTAAGATCTTTACACAAAGGAGTGAATAGTTTAAGAAATTTCACATACCATACAAAGCCTATATGAAAGAAGATTTTTCAATATAAGATGAAGAGAGAAGTTTTCATGTCTATCATATTCTACCAAATAGACTACTTTCTATTAGCTTGGAATAAATAATTACTGTATATAAAGGTCCTAATTTAAGTTTAATGTTGATAAACATTTCACTCTGGGGACTGGAAATTGTGTACTGGATATATAATGAGCTAGAGGTGGCATGGTCCAACATTGAAATATTATGTTATTACAAAGCAATATTATATCAACCTAAGGAGGAAAATCTGATAAAACACTTAAGTTGCACATAAATATAATTTAATTATTTAGGGGTTTCAAAGTTTCCTTTAAATACTAGGTTATGAAAGTTTACAGATGGAATCATAAAGGGTGATTTCATTATTATTTATATTGCCTGGTCTCATATCATTGGGACTTCAATGCATCTCTGCTTTCATAGATTATGTTTTAGTCCATCAGTAATCTTAACTAGAATATTCTTTTCCTCTATAATTTTGAGGAAGGCAGCTACCCACCTTCTTTTCAACATATATCGTAAGAGATATTATTGGTTTATCAATAGTCTACCATCAAAATCAAGGTGGATGTATCTGTATCTACTTCTTGTTTTTGGTGATTACTTAGGATGCTCTCAGTCCTCTATAGTTATGTAATATATACATAAATGGGATGTTGCTGATGATTATTACATTATAGTTATACGGCTATAATTTATATAGATTGGTATATGCTGAATAGTCCTGTGAATATTGCAGAAAAGCTTTTAGGAATACAGAGGCTTTTTTAAAATTCACACTTTAGGAAAGTATTAATAAGATGTAAAGCACATGAAAATAATAGATAAAACAATAGAATATTGATAGTTTCTGAGTTTTAATTAAAAATAGTATTTTATTTTATAACAAGAAGGCTTATAGGTTCTATGGTATATGAAAAGATTAAAACAAGATGAAAGAAAAAACATAGTCCTTGGATGGGGAGATTGTAGGAAAATATCAAAATGTGGCACATATTTTAGAGGCTGAGGAATTAAACAGGAATTAATTCAAATTTTGATATTATATCTTATTACATGAATTTTTTGACTATATTATTTAACTTCTGAACAACAGACTACTTATTTGAAAAAATATATGTAATAACAACTTTTCTCAAGTAAGTTGAAATTAATGTAATATATATTAATAAAACCAAGTGATCAATAAGTTCTTTTTACTTCCCTCACTTTGGGGGAACATATAGTCTAATAAGGAAAATATAACTTGTATTAGTAGTTAATATTCTAGTAGTTAATATTCAGTAGAGAACATGCATAATGCTGTAAGAAAAATTTTTCAGTGCTTTGAAATCTAGCTTCTATTAAGGATTATTTGGTTTCTACAACTATAAAACATTCCTTTATTCTATTTTGATATTAGGAAGTCTGTGTGTTTATATATACTCTATATAGTTTATTCTGCCTGCCTTACATAGAGTGAATCATTTGCTAGTTTCCATGCTATAGAACTTAGATTCTAGTCCAAGGTCTGGAATTTTCCAACCACTAAGCTATATAACTATACATTATCTTTCTCTACCTTAATTACCACATAAGTCAAATTGATTTGAAGATTTTTTACAAATCTTATGCATAGAGATTTTGGAGGAAGAAGTAAATTGATGTAAAAAATTTATAAATTCAATGGGTTGAGGAAATAATATTAATATATTATTCATTTATTATTTTGGTGTTAATAAAGTAATTATTATGGACCATTGAGCACCATGCGTATCTTTGTTAGGTTGCCAAGACAGTTAACTCTAACTAAGATTTAATCTTGCAGTATACTCATTAAATTCTTCAAGTATTATATCCTACAGCAAAGCATTTTACCCTTTATTTTTATATAATATCAACAAAAATAGTCAAAGAACTTGAAATTTAAATGATAGAAGATTTCACCACTGGAAAGAAAATCTGATCTTTCAAAAGAGGCAAGCAGCATCAATATTTAAGGCACAGTGTATGGATGTATGCAAGTTAATTTCAAATGCATAAAAAATGAGGTAGATTGATGGATAGATTGAGTGAGAAATAGATAGACACATATGAGAAAATCAATTATAAAAATATTAAGGGTAGAATCTCGGAAGTGGGTAAATGGGCATTCATTCTGAAAATCTTTCAATTTTGTTACAATTTTGAAAGTTTTCTTCATAAAATTATCTTTACATGGGTCATTTAGGTAGAAGAAAAATTAGAAAAATTGGGTATTAGAATGTGACTGTATTTCACACCTATGACTTTTAGTACTTATTTCTTTCAACATTGGGCAGCATTCAAGAATCTCTGCCCCTCAAACTACACCTCAGCCACCTCACCAACCCTACATCCCATCTTTGCCTATGGCTTAAATTGTCCAGGTTCTGTTTCTTTACAGAGATTACATTTGCTTAATTTGCCTAGCCATATTGATTTTCAGTGGTCAGTTGTGCTGCATTAAACTCTATAGCTTCCTCCAAAATGCTTCCAGTATGAACACCCATGATAATTAGGTCAGCAATGTTAGCAATGTTAGATCTATACACCTCCACGAGAGAGAACATATGAGAAAAAAAGACAAAACAAAACAAAAAACAATGTGTATAGACATTCGTCATTCTATAAGGAGTTGATTTTCAAATACAAAATATATGAAAATATGTATTTAGAAAATGGTAATGATATATTAGACAAAATGTTTTAATAACTATTTACCAAGTGGCTGTCTTTCAGGAATTCTAATGTTTTACCACACCTTTCAACAGCCTTTCCTTGTGCTGAGCTCCCATTTATTTTAATTTTAGGGTAGATGAGTCAATCAGTGGTAGATTGCTTTAATTGTTGTTATTTGTTGCTCTTATTATTGCAATTCTTACTGTGATTAAACATTTATTAAGACTCCGCCATATGGTAGACTACCTACTCCAAATAATGAGATGTTTTGATATATGTTAGTGACAGATTTTTATTTTCTTCTCTGTTTGATGTTATTTCTCTTTTTTCTATTTAAACAAAACCCTGTACTTGGCACTCTTAATTTTCTGGTTGTTCTCTAAAACTATAATCAATGATGTGTGATAAAAAGAGCTCTAGAATAGGAGCCAGAAGACAGAATTTCTAGGAAATGATTAGCTATGTACTTTCATAGTATGTATGTGTGTGTGTGTGTTACACAAGTAATTCAAAATTTGACTTCATCTGTTTTTTCTTTTATACATTGAAGAAGCTAACCTAGGTGATTCCTGATGTTAATTCCATTTCTAGTATTTTGTATATATGTTTATTTCAATTGACTAAATCATTTCATCTTATGAAGCAAGCATTAAACATCTAGAGAAAATCAAACAATCAAATCAAATTCCATTTACAAAATAATTTGCCTATTTTTAAATTCTGATAGATATTTAATCTTTTCTTTGTTATTTTCAGACTATTATTTAGTTAGTATTATAGCCATAATAAAGTTTTCTGATGGATTATTATATTCTGAGACTGATATTAATTTCTCTATGTTATTTAAGGTATATATCAAAGGTTATATAAACAGTTCCTTGTAGAGACTAATTAAAATACTAAAAGACTCTGTCCTGCTCCTTCCCATATTGTGAAGAAGAGTATAAAACACAGCATTACACAGTAGAAAGAGTACAGTTTATCTTCAAAGCCTCGTTTAAAAGGATTCTGAGAGGAAAACAGTAGAAAGCAATAGAAATCTGTCTCCCCACCTAGATAGCAATTGCACTGGCAGAATTTGCTTTAACTACCTTGGAACTGTGAAGCCTTATGACAACTTGCAACATCCAAGAGATGGCTTGGAAGGCAAATTGTGGTAAATTTCAATCAATTTCAGCTCTTAGCACAGTAGCAGCTACCCACTCCCCATTCCCAACCCTGTGGCAGGCAGCAGTGAATTTATTACTGGAGAAACCTGCACATAGTTTCTGAGAGATAGGAAGGGCAAAAAAGATCCTGTCTTCCAAGTAGCAGGAATCTGTGCTCTGATTACAGACTGATGCTTCTGCTCACAGAGGTACAGACAAAGAAGTGGGCAGCCATTGTTTCTGGCACCCTTTTTCTTCCTTCATTTTTCTTCTTTTTTTTTTTTTTTCCTTTTTTGGCAGCAAGATATTAAAAACTGGAGTATTCAAAAAGAACTGCATATATGAGAAAAATTACAAAGTCTCCAAATCCAGGAAAATGCAGAGCCTCAAAAAAGATCTGAGAAGAGATTAAGTTTTCACCTAAGCTGATCCTTGTCAACTGTCACAGACAGCCTACAACAATTAAAAAAATAAATAAGAACAATAACAATAAGAACAAAAAATTGCCTGGGAAGAGGGAGAATCTGATTTCCACTGTTACTGTATTATTAGATTCAAATACCCAGTTTTAACAATAATGACAACAAAAAAAATCACAGGGCATACAAAGAAACAGGAAAGTAGGGCAGATCATCAAAACATGAAGCAAAAACTGACAAACTAAAGAGTGAAATAGACAATTGTATGATAATAGTTGAAGACTTTAATACCCCATACTTAATAAATGAGTAAAACAACCAGACAAAATAAGTTAGGAAATAGAGGACTTAAATAATACAATAAACCAATTAGCTCTAACAGACATGTGTCCTCTCTCATCATTTTTTTCAACATCAGATAAGTCTTAGCTAATGCATTAAGACAAGAAAAGGAAATAAAAACTATATACAGATTGGGAAGGAAAAAACAAAACTATGGTTTGTTTGCCAATGACATGACCATCTATGTAGAAAATCTGAAAGAATTAAAAACAAACAGAAAAACAGATAACAATAACTCTTAGAACAAATAAGCAATTATAGCAAAGTTGCAGGATACATGGTTAATAAATGAATGTCAATCACTTCCCTATATACCAGCAATGAACAAATGGGATTTGAAATTAAAAACAAAATACTATTTATATTAGCATTCCTTGAAAAATATATTTATATAAAGATAATGAAATATGTACAACATGCATATGAGAAAAATAAAACTTAGATGAAAGAAATCAAAGAACTAAATAAATGGAGATATAATACGTGTTCATGGATTAGAAGATTTAATACTGTTAAGATGTTAGACCTCCTAACTTGACCTACAGATTCAATATAATGTCAGTCAAAATCACAGTGAATTGTTTTGTGGATATCAACAAACTTATTCTAAATTTATATAAAAAGGCAAAAGACCCACAATAGCCAACTCGATAGTGGAGAAAATGAACAGACTTGAGTGTTTGATACTACCTAACTTTAAGACTTACTGTAAAGATAAAGTGATCAAGATGGTGAATAAACAGAGAAATAGATCAATAGGACAGAACAGAGAGACCTCAGAAGTAAACCTACATAATTATAGTTAGCTGATCTTTTATAATGAAACAAAGGCAATACGATAGAGAAAAGATAATCTTTTCAAGACATGGTGCTGGAAAAACTGGACATTCACATGCAAAAAAAAAAAAAAAGAATCCAAACACAGATCTTATACCCTTCACAAATTAACTCAAAAGTGGATCATAGACCTAAAGGTAAAACAAAAAGTAATAAAACTATTAGAATATGACTAGGAAGAAAACTTAGATGATCTTTGGTATGGCAATAACTTTTTACATGGAAACGCACAATCCATGAAAGAAATAATTGATGTTAGGTTTCATTAAAATTAAAAACTTCTGCTCTGCAAAAGTCAATGTCAAGAGAATGAGAAGAAAAGCCACAGACTAGAGAAAAATATTTGCAGAAGACACACCTGGAGAACACATTGTAATCCAAAATATACAAAATATTCTTAAAACTCAACAATAGGAAAATGAAGAACCCAGTTGAAAAATATGCAAAAGAACTAAACAGAAATCTTCCAAGGAGGACGTAGAGGTTAGGTCATCATCAGGAAGTATGCTCAATAAGGTATTTCATTAGAGAATTGCAAATTAAAACAACAGTGTGATATCACTCCACAGCTACTAGAATAGCCAAAATCCAGAACAATGACACTACCAAATGCTGGTGAGGATATGGAACTACAGGAGCTCTCATTTGTTTTGCGAATGCAAAATAGTAAAGCCACTTTGGAAGACAGTTTTGCAGTTTCTTATAAAAGTAAATGTACTCTTACCATATGATCCAGAGACTGCACTCCTTAGTATTTCTCTAAACAAATCAAAAACTTATGTTGACAAAAATCCTCTCCAGGGAGGTTTATAACAACTTTTTTAAATTCCTAATACTTGGAAATAATCAAGATGTTCTTCAGTAGGTAAATATTTGTTCTTCAGTAGGTAAATTGTGGTACATACAGACAATGGATTGTTATCCAGCTTTAAAAGGACTTGATGTAATAAGCCATGAAAATAATGTGGAAGTAATTTAAATGCATATTATGAAGTGAAAGAAGCCAATCTGAAAAAATCTATGTATTTTGGGATTCCAAATGTATGACATTCTGGAAAAGGCAGAATTACAGACAGCTAATAGATCAGTGGATGCCACAGGTTTGGACGGAAGAAGGATGAATAGGCAGAGCACAGAGGAACTTTAAGGCAGTGAAACTATTCTATAGAATATTATAATGGTGAATATATGTCATTATACATTTGTCCAAACCCATAGAACATACAATACCAAGAGTAAATCCTAATGTAAACTATGGACTTTGGGTGATTATGATGCAGGTTTACCCATTGTAACAAACATATCATTCTGGTTGGGGATGTTGATAAAGGGGGAGGCTATACATGTGTGGAAACAGCAGATATATGGGAAATTTCTGTACATTTTTCTCAATTTTGCTATAAACCTAAAACTATGAAGCTATAAAAAAATCTTTAAAATAAATAAATGTGTTTGAAGCCATTTGATAATGAATTTTATATTATATATAATTATATATCATATATATCTCACAACTGTTCATTCAGAAATTATATATATCATATATATATATATCACAACTTTTCATCCAGAAATTCATTTCCTTAGTCTAGTCTATATAAAATAGATAAATACCTGGAAAAACATATATAAGTTAAGTAATTTAATGTTAAAGAAATTAGAGCTGTTAGGCAGCCTATCTTATTGACAAATTACAACAAACCTGTACATATGGTTATATGGGATTGGTACCAAACTTGTACAAAAGGATCCCAAGGCCTTAGACTTAGTATATATAAAAGACATATAGAAGACCTCTGAAATTTCTTTTTGTAACACAACAGTGATGATGTGGGGTGTGTGTGTGTGTGTGTGTGTGTGTGTGTGTTAGCCCAGAGCTGTAGATATACATTGTGTAGGACAAACAGGTTCTTAATCCCTCTACCTATTTGCATTAAGTCCAAAAGGAAGTACTCACTTAGTTTTATTATACATACCAAAGTTTGGCTAAAATGTTCCTCACAATTTATCTAGTACTCTCCTGGCAATTAATCTGTCTACTTATCTTCCTAATCTCAATTAAAGCGATATGGTCTAAACATTGGCCAATCATTATTAGCATTATATGTTCTGGGAGTTTTGTTAAGCTAGAGATTTCAGGGTTAACTATTTGGCTATAAAGATAGATTTTCTTGGAACAGGGTTCAGTTTCTGGTTGAATAGAAAACGTACACTACTGCTTCTTTGCTGGACATGTACCAACCTCATGTCAATGTAGAATGGCCGGAATGTGCCTGGCATTCAAAATGGCTGTTTGCCAATTTAAAGACTTTTTGAAAAGGAAAAGGGCTATTGTACATTCTTTTCTTTTAAATTACAGGAAAATGTATGGCTTGTGGAGCAGGCCCCATAGCAAAACAATAAAAAAAAAAGATTTTTGCTGACCACTTACACAAATTTTGTCTTTTTTTTATGTTTAACCTTTTGTCTTCTCTGTGGGCCATCATTCTGCTGGTGGGGAAAAAAAATCATTCTGGCCAGAATATTAGCTAACACTTGGGGATGGCCTGCACAAAAGGCACCTAAGCAGCATTCACATTTTTAGTTAGTCAGTGCAAGAACCAGAAAGTGGTTTGGATCAGAGCTATGGAAAGAGAAAAGGCAGATGAGATGAAGATAAAATATAAGCCACAAAACAACGGAAATTACTTTTCAAGGTAAAAAACAGGCAGTATATGAATGACAGTGCTTAAGAGCTCAGACTTTGATATGAAAATATATACAAGAGTGGCTGCAGCTTCAGCGGAAGCAGCTGTAACAATTAAATCTGCAGCTCCTTTCTGAAAATTACAAAGAATATAATGATTTGTAACACTGAAGAAATTGCTTGGCATTAAATATTACATGTGTTTCAAAAAACTTTGATTATATTTCAAATTGTTTGGAGAAATATTTCATTGAAATCTAATAATCACATGCTATTTCCATGTATGAAATTTTGGCCCAATGATTATATCAGATATAAGCTTTGACTCTTATAAAGTGATAGTGGATGTGTATTGATATAAACTAATAAAAAGATAACTTTAAAACATTAAAAAGATAACTTCTCTTGATTTAGTGTGAATCCAGAATTTAGATTTTGGTCAAATTTACACTGAATCGGCTGGTAGAAAATAGATATATTTATTTTTTGTAGTGAAATATTATAGACAATGTTATATTATGTTTAAAAAAGCAAACTATCGGCTGGGCGCGGTGGCTCACGCCTGTAATCCTAGCACTCTGGGAGGCCGAGGCAGGTGGATCGTTTGAGCTCAGGAGTTCGAGACCAGCCTGAGCCAGACCCCATCTCTAGTAAAAATAGAAATAAAAATTATCTGGACAACTAAAAATATATATAGAAAAAATTAGCCGGGCATGGTGGCGCATGCCTGTAGTCCCAGCTACTCGGGAGGCTGAGGCAGTAGGATCGCTTAAGCCCAGGAGTTTGAGGTTGCTGTGAGCTAGGCTGACGCCACGGCACTCACTCTAGCCCAGGCAACAAAGCGAGACTCTGTCTCAAAAAAAAAAAAAAAAAGCAAATTATCTTTGCTGAAAAAACAAAAATGAATTTTTTTAAAGATACTACCTTTGGTGGAAATTTAGTCTCAATAATTAGACTAAAATAACCCTTAGAATAATTATGGCAACTTTTACTCCCTGGAGAAGAAATTGCCCTTAATTAATTCTGTAGACTTCTTGCTGGTTATAATTAGCCATTTTTCTTACAAAGTTTGGAAAAAGTTTTCATCATTGTTTCTGGTATGAATGAAATCTGTCATTGTCTTAGACATCATTAAGTGCTAGTATTTATGTTAGCCAGGTGCAAAAACCACACTAATTTGATGTCTATTAGGTACTTTTGTGAGGCTATCTGATTTCATGCAGGAATTTTACATATTCTCAGTGGCAAAAATGATCATTTTTTATATTGAAATAAAGAGTGATATGGATCCATGTTGCTGTTTGCAGCTCTGTTTTTTACCAAAGTCTACAGAAAGATGTACCTAATCACAAGGCATGCCTATGCACACAACCTTCACTGCATTCTTTTGATTGATTATTAAAACCTTTAGCAAATCAACATCTCATTGTTTTAATGACATATAAAGATGCATACTAAGTCTTTAATGTATGATGTGAGTTTTTTTTTTTGTTTTGTTTTTTTTTTTTTGAACAAACTGAAGCTGGGAGGTGTTAAGAGATCTGGGAGATTATTTTAGTCAATAATCTTGATAGAAATTGAATAACAGCTATGATGTTACTTGCTTTATAACACACCATACCAATTTTATTCTGCAGTTTACACATGACAAGATAACACTAGATAAAGAGTCCTAGATATTTAGGCTTCTTACATAACTTACTGATGTCGGGTGTTAGGAAAGCATTAACAAGTGGGGCTGAGTACCTGAACACTTCTATGATGCCTTGGACTATATGCACTCTAATGCCCACAATATTATCAGTTACCAAAGGATTAGAACATGATAAAAGAGAGATACCCTTAGTTCTTTATTCATGGACTTCGTGCTACTCACTTTCAGGGAGTAGATTATGAATAAAACTGTCAGGATTGTCATATCCAATGGCAACTTAGACAATCAGTTCCTCAGGTCAAACTTTGGAGGTATTACTGACTCTTCTCTCAAAATTACTCATCTAAAACTGTTCTACTTTCAAAATACAATTGATAAATCACTTCACATCACCGCCACTGCTACCACATAATCATATGACAGTGAAAATCTTCCTTAGATTATTGCAATATCGTCTAAACTCTCCCTGTCTCTACTCTTGCCCTTCCCTCTATTGTATTCCGTAAGTGTACTCCAATTATGATTTGTCAGTTAATATAAATAAAGATTTTAAAGGAATAGACTTGCATTTATAATTGTGTTTGCTTCATTTTCACAAACACACTATAATTTCTGAGAAAACATCACAAAAACATATTCAAATATGCACATCCAAACAAAATAAGACTTGGGACTCCAGACGGATATTATGCTAATGAGGCCAACAGAATTCAATGTGTACCTTGGACATAAGAAGGAATCCTGAAAGAAATAATTGGAATCAAGGTTATGAATACAGAGAAGATTAAATCAAAGTGTAAATGCATGATGGGTCAAGATATTAAAATATGCTGTCAAAATATATTTCCTGAAGAAGATGAAGATCTGTATACATCTTAAAATGATCCATACAAAGGGATATAATATTACTAGAAAAGAGACATGATTATGAATTTGATTTTATTATAGGTTATATTGGAGCTAATTTGCCTTACGGGAGAAAGGTGATGGGGGCTAGATTTTTCTTAAACAATCAAAAAAGGAGGAAATGCAATTAACATTACAATAATTACAGCACAATCTTTTGATAATAGGGTTACTATAAGTAATCAATGAGACTCTTGATAGGGTTACTATAAGTAATCAATAAGATTCTTGATGTTCTCTATAATTTACTGTACAGTACTTCTAAAAAATTAGCTCTTATGACATTCCAATAAACCATTTAAATCCTCTCTGTGTGGGAAAAATATGATCCAAACTCAATATGTAAAAATCTTCACCCTGAAAAATGGTACTGTCATACGTGGAAGAGGGAGGGATATTAAACTGCTTCAAGATTTTGAAGGAAGATTTGGCAGTACCTATTTAAATCTTCTATGCACATACCCTTAACCCAGCAATTCCACAGCTATTTATATTTTCCAAAAAGAAACTCAACAAGGAATGAAAATAGCAAAAATTCCATGCTGTTCATTATAGCATTGAATGTAACAGAGAAAAACTAAGATTAAATCAAGTTAAATGACCATCAATTTGTAGACGTTTTAAATGAGGTATGATACATATTGATTATACAATACTATGTAATAATTTTAAAAAATAAGGTAAAACTCAATGTGCTGACATGAAAATATTATGCGATAATAAAACAAAGTATGCTAAAATATACTTTTATGTAAGATAATCCCATTTGTGTATATTTAAAATGTATGTGGATTAGAATTATGTAATATATATCATATATATGGGATATATATATCTCCCAAAGAGCTAGAAGTACACTTATAGTCTGTGCATCATACTTGGGTGTTATTTTGAAGATTAAGTAAGTGCATGTTTTTATTTAGAATACTTCCTGTAACATTATAAGCAGTTAATAAGAATTCCCTATCCTTACCATCACCATCATCATAATTTTTAACATTATCATTTTTGACACATGTATTTATGTTAGAAGAATCTTTCTCTTGAGAAAATATTTACATGAAAACATCAATAGTGTTTCTATATGAGACTCTAATGAAAGGAGATGGAATATAGTTTTCATTTTTATTTTGTTTCTATATAGTTTGGGAAATGTGTATGTTCTTCTGTGGGTATATGTATAATTACTGATTTAACATGTAAAATACTAAATGGTAATATGTTTTAAAATAGAACATGAGCCAGGAAATTGAATTACTCTTGGGATGCACTTAGTATGTGTTTAATTCTCCTGTGGCTGCTATAACAAAATACCACAGAATAAGGGGCTTAACAAAATTTATTTTCTCACATTTCTGAAGCCTGTAAGTTAGAGATCAAGGTATCAACAGGATTGGATCCATCCGAGGACTAAGAGAGAAGGATTGTCTCAGGACTCTCTCTTGACTTAAAGATAATCATCTTCATCCTGTGTCTTCACATGTTTTCCCTCTGTACATGTCTGTGTTCAAATTGTCTCTTCTTTTTTTTAATTTAATTCTCTTCATTTTTAATTTAACTTAATTTTAATAGATGTACGGGGCACAAATGATTTTTTGTTACATGGATGAATTGCACAGTGGAGAAGTCTAGACTATTAATGTACCTGTTCCTCAAATAGCGTACATTATACCCAATAGGTAATTTTTCATCCCACACCCATCCCCCTCTCATCGTCCCCATTCTGAGTCTCCAGTGTCCATTATGTTGCTCTGTATAGCCATGCATACCCATTCCTTAGCTCCCACTTACAAGTGCGAACTTGTGGTGTTTGGTTTTTTGTTTCTGGATTACTTCACTTAGGATAATGGCCTCCAGTTCCATCTAAGATGCTGCAAAAGATATTATTTCATTCTTTTCAATGGCTGAGTAATATGCCAGAGTGTATGTGTGTGTGTACATTTTCTTTATCCACTCATCAGCTGGTTGGCATTTATGTTGATTCCATATCTTTGCAATTACAAAAGACATGAATGCACATTTTTCAAAAGAAGATAAACAAATGGCCAACAGACATGAAAAAATGTTCAACATCAGTAATCATAAGGGAAATGCAAATTAAAACCACAATAAGATACCACTTTACCCCTGTCAGAATGGCATTATTAAAAAGTCAAAAAACAACAGATGCTGGCATGGATGCAGAGAAAAAGGTACACTTACAAATTGTTGGTGGGGCGGCAAATTAGTACAACCTCTACGGAAAACAAAACAGTATGGAGATTCCTCAAAGATCTAAAAGTAGATATGCCATTTGATCCAGCAATCCCAATACTGGGTGCCTACCCAAAGGAAAAGTAATCATTTTATCAAAAAGACACCTGCATTCAAATGTTTATCACAGCACAATTTATAATTGTGAAGATGTGGAATCAACCTAAGTGTCCACCAACTGATGAGTGAATAAAGAAAATGTGGGGTGTGTGTGTGTTTGTGTGTGTATTATATATGCATATGTATATTATACATATATATACATAAGATTCATAAGTGTCATTAAACACCCAGAAGGAGAGGAAAGGTAGAATTGGTTAGAAAAATAATTAAAGATGTAAGATTTATTTATTCCCCAAATTTAAACATCAACTTACAGATCCAAGTAGCACAGTAAACACTAGAAAGATAAATATGAGAAATCCATATGTAGCTTAGCATAAACTACTGAAAGTAAAATACAAAGAAAAAATTTTGAAAACAGTGAGATCAAATAGTTAATATCTCATCAGATATAGACTCCAGAAGATAATAGAACATCTTTAATGTACTGATAAAACTAAGTAAATCCAGAATTCTATATTCTGCAGAGTCATCTTTTCACAGAGAGTCAAAAGAAAAACATTTTCAGATAAACAAAAGCTGAGGAAATGTGTTGCTACCAGGCCTATACTACAAAGAATGCTAAAGGAATGTCTTTAGGCTTAAGGATAATGACATCAAATGGAAATTCAGATATAAAGGAAGAAATGAAACATTACACAAATGGTAATTATGTGGCTAAATAAAAAAGATTGTCTTTTTTCATTTTCTTAGAGGGTAAAGGATTGTTTAAAGAAAAAAATGGAATCTTGTTTAATGTGAATTTAAATATGGAGATATAAAATATATGACAACACTAGCACAAAGGGAGAGTCAATGGAATTATATTGCCGTGAAGCTTTTAGATTTATTTTCAATGGTAAATATTAAATCTTTATAGACTGTAATTTGCCTCCCTAGAGCAACCACTAACAAAAACCATGGCTAAAACAAGAGGATACATATAATCTTTAAATATTTCACAATACAAAAGAAGGCAGAAAAAGTAGCAAGTGGTAGACTAAATCCATATTATATTAAATATTAATGGAATAAACACTCCACTTATAAGACAGAGGTCAGAATTGAATTAAAAACTTGGCACCACCACATGCTACCTACATGATACATAGTTTAAATATAAATGCACAGATTATTTGAAAGTGTAAGAATAAGAAAACATATCCTATATAAATAGAAAACTTATGAAAGCTGGTGTGGTTATAAAACCAGACAAAACAGACTTTAAGATAAAGAGTTTGATAAAAAATAAGTTAGATCATCTCATAATCATAAAAAAATTAATGCATTGAAAAGATATAATGATTAAACCTAGACCATAAATGATACAAATGAACAAGTAAATAGGAAAAATCATAAACATAGCTTGAAAATTTATCATATCTTTTCAATAATTGATAAAATATTAAAGAAAAAAGCCAGTAAAGATACAAATTTGAATTAGATGAAAGATTTTGATCAAATTGTATTTTATAAAACATACACATTCAGGCCGGGCGCGGTGGCTCACGCCTGTAATCCTAGCCCTCTGGGAGGCTGAGGCGGGCGGATCGTTTGAGCTCAGGAGTTCGAGACCAGCCTGAGCAAGAGCGAGACCCCGTCTCTACTAAAAATAGAAAGAAGTTATCTGGCCAACTAAAAACATATATAGAAAAAATTAGCCGGGCATGGTGGCGCATGCCTGTAGTCCCAGCTACCCGGGAGGCTGAGGCAGGAGAATCGCTTAAGCCCAGGAGATTGAGGTTGCTGTGAGCTAGGCTGATGCCACGGCCCTCATTCTAGCCAGGGCAACAGAGTGAGACTCTGTCTCAAAAAAAAAAAAAAAAAAAATACACATTCAACTACTATAAAATGAATGTTCTTTTAAAGTACATGTGGATTGTTCACCAAGATAATAATGCATATGTTGGGGATTAAAATCAGTATCTATAATTTAGAAAGATTGTAACATTATATACTGTAAAATATAACCAAAATATAATTCAAGTATAAATTTGAAGCAATAAGATTTCTTTAAAATATTTAAATATTGAACATTTAAAAAACATAATTATAAAATATATAGATATTCCATATATTTAAAGCTGCATTTTCATTTAAAGACATTTATTTTTAAATTTAAAGTCATTTAAAGTCAAATTTTAAAATTATATTTCAATCTGAATTATACAAAAAAGCAACATATTAAAATTTGTGGAATATATATGAAGCAAGAGTTAGGGAAATATTTATAGATTTACTTGCTTAGACTAGAAGAAAGATTAAAAATCAATGAAATGATTTCACACATTAATATGGTAGAATAACATGAGAAAATTATACATAAAATAAAGAATAAGAAGAAATAATAAAGATAAAAGCAGAAATGGAAAACAGTTGAAAATTAAACAGGCCAAAATTTGATTCTTTAAAAACAACAATAAAATGTGTAAAATATTAACAAGAAAAAAGGTAGAAAACACAAATTACCAATACCAGAAAAGAGAAAATAATTGTATAGTTATACAGTGATTAAAAAGATAGTAAAGGAATAATATAAACAATTATATATCAAGATATTTTATATAGATTTTAATCACAGATTTTATTTTCTACAAGAAAAGTTCTAGGCCAAAAATATTTTATTGATAAATTATTTTAATCATTTAAAAAATGTATACGGCACTCTTAAAAAACTTTTTCAGAAAATAGAGGAGTAAAAATTCCCAACTGATGTTATGAGAATCATATAATCCTCATCTTGATACTAAAAAAGACACTAAAATCTATTGATTAAATGGGGAAGGACTAAAATCTTGACAATAATGAATATTCCTACTTATGAACATTGAATATCTCTCAACTTATTTAGTTATTTGATATATTTTATCAGAGCTTTGTAGTTTTTGTCACATAGATTTTGTAAATATTTTGCTGGATTTATGTCTAAGAATTTCATTATCAAATATTACTAATTGAAATGGTAATGTGTTTTTTATTTCAAGTTATACTTGTTCATTGCTGGTATAAAAAAGTAAATTACTATTGCATATTAACCTTGAATTATGGACTAAATGTTTATTTCTCCCTAAGAACTCATATGTTGAAGCCTTAAGCTCCAATGTGATAGTGTTGAAGGCAGGGCCTTTAGCAAGAGGATTAAGTGAGGTTGTGAGGATGGTGCTTCCATGATGATATTAGAGCCCTTAGGAAAAAATGAAGATAACCTGAGCTTTCATTGTATCTCTGGTATGTGAGGACACAGTAAATAAGTGAGGATTTATAAATTGTCTTCTTTTTCATCTTTATATTAGTAATTTTTGTCTTCCCTCTTTTTTCTTAGCTAGCCAAGCAAGAACCTTATCAATTTTATTGACCTTTTCAAAGAATCAGCTTTTGGGTTTGTTAATTTTCTCTATTCAGTTGTTTTCATTTTTACTGACTTTTGCTCTAATTTGTATTATTCCTTTTCTTCTATTTTGGATCTAATTTGCTCTTTTCTCCCAGTTTTTAAAGGTGAGTCTTAGATCATTGATTTTAGATCTTTGGATTTTTTTCTAATATATCATGAAGTGCTATACATTTCCCTCTAAGCACTGCTTTTACTACATCTATAAATTTTATTAAGTTATATTTTAATTTTACTTAGTTCAAATTATTAATTTTTTTTTTATTTCAGGATACTATGAGGATACAAACATTTTGGTTACATTTTATGTCTTTGCCTCACCCCAGTGAGATTTAAAGGCATGCCCTTCTCCTCTACAATGCACACTATGACCATTGTGAGTTTGTCCCCCCACCCACCCCCCTAATCGCTGGAGAATATTACTACTGTGTGAGCACCATAGTGTTGATCAGTTAGTGTCAATTTGATGGTAAGAACATGTGGAGGCTATTCCTCCGATCTTGTGATACCTCACTGAGGATAATGGGCTCAAGCTCAGTCCAGGAAAATATAAGAGGGGCTAGATCACTGTCCTTTCTTATAATTGAGTAATATTCCATTGTATACATATACCAAATTTTAATAAACCACTCATGAATTGACGGGCACTTGGGTTGTTTCCACATCCGTGCAATAGTGCCCTTCCCCCAAAATATTAATTTCTTTTTTTTTTTTTTTTTTTTGAGACAGAGTCTTACTCTGTTGCCCAGGCTACAGTGCCGTGGTGTCAGCCTAGCTCACAGCAACCTCAGACTCCTGGGCTCAGGCAATCCTCCTGCCTCAGCCTCCCAAGTAGCTGGGGCTACAGGCATGTGCCACCATGCCCGGCTAATTTTTCTATATATATTTTTAGCTGTCCGTATAATTTCTTTCTATGTTTAGTAGAGACGGGGTCTCACTCTTGCTCAGGCTGGTCTCGGACTCCTGAGCTCCAACGATCCACCCGCCTCGGCCTCCCAAAGTGCTAGGATTACAGGCGTGAGCCACAGTGCCCAGCCTTTAATTTCTTGAGAGCTCCTTTTTGATCCATGTGCTATTTATAAGTGTGTTTAATATCCCAGTTTAATTTCAGTAATATCAGTTGTTAAATATTTGGAAGAATTTCATCAATAAAAACAAGTCTATCAAGATGCAGAGCAGTAAAAGTGTCTCTAGAATCAAAGACAATTTTTCCTTTCTTTTTTCAAACGAATAGAGTAATATGCTGATTACATGTGATTGCCCTGATTTTTATCAGATTTTTTTCAAGTAAATGTATTTACTATGGTGTGTGTTTGTGTTTATGAAATAAAACTTCACCCTAAAGATTTAGATAAAGTAGCAAATATTTTCTGATACCATGTAAATAACACTATATTAAGATTGCATCGAGGAGTCATTTTAACATGTGAAAAAATAACAAAATAAAGTTAAACTTTTAAATTCTTAAAATTTTACTTAAATTACCTTGCTGGTCACCAGGATATTAGAGTGAGTCATTATTCTCCCTTTTAATTTTATTTTTGCATTAAGATAGTGAGAAAAATATTCTCTATTCTTAATATTAGGATAAAACTGCATGATGATTTGACATTTATATTTCATATTTTGAATAGGATATATTTTACTTTATCCAGGAATTTCTGAAATGGGTTTTTTTTACTAATCAGTATTCCTTTTTATTGCCAAATCTTTTACAAAGACATCTCTGTAGCTTACTTTAGACAGAAAAATGAAATTCCACCACAATAAGATGCCAAACTTGCCATCAAGGCAATTTGTAGGAGCTATATCTATAGTAATGGAGTTATAGCAACCAATGATGTTCATAGTAAGAGTGTATAGATATAGGCAAACATATAAGAACATTGACAATCAGAATCTAAAGAGATAAAGAAAAGGAAGAAGGAAGTTGTTTATGAATGTGCAGGTTGTGATGAGGCAGATGTTATATGATTCTTGGCCTTTTCTAAATATTAAGGTCAGTATTTGCATATTACCACCTCATTTAATCCTCCTAGCAAAATAGTGATGCATTAAGTATTATTTCTATTTTATAGAGTTTCAGAGAGGTTGAGTAATTTGACCCATGTCTCATAACTAATATACTGCAAAGATGAAATTCAAACTCTTTTCTACCTGTGTATAATTTCAAAGCTATTTATATTTCTTGGATGTTGTTAAACAATCAGAACGTGTTCAACCTGCTGATTGATAAGGGCTATGAAAATTTAGAAAAAGAAAAAGAATATGTGTGAGTACATCAGTACTATCTGAAACCACAGATGAAAGAGCCTGGAGATAAACCTTTCAAAACTGTATTTGACATAAAGGTGGTGAGTGCCTACTACCAGCTGGAAACTCAAAAAAAGAAAAAGGAATACCAAAGATAGTTATCAAATTGAATCAGGGCAAAGAAAATGAGCAGAGCTAATGACTATATAGATTTAATTATTTTGGTAGCCTCAAGCCACAAAATATACAAAATTCATTCACTTGCATCCAACTTACTGAGGCCTCAAATTCTATTGCATGCATTTTCTATTAAAAAAAAAAAAACTTTTCTGTTAAATTGAAAGGGAAAAAGCCTAAAAACAAAATGAAACAAGAGTAGAAGGAAATACATCAAAATGTTAAAACTGATTTGTGACTTTCACGTTTTTTTTATTATTACCTCTAACTCACCTTTAAAAAATTAATGACTATAATTTAATTTTATGGTGTAAACTTAAATTTGATTCAAAATAACCTTTTCAAATTCATGAACATACATAGGAGTTTAAGGAAAAGGCAATATAAGAGGTAAAAACTTAGCAGGGAACACCTGTAAAAAACTTAACTGCAGTCATAATTTTTCAAAAATGATGGAATGGTTTATAGAGAATAAAGAAAGAAGAAATTAAACCAAATGTTATTTTTCTTGTCTTACAGTCTACTAAAGATGTGTACAAAAGCAGAAACATAGACATATGTGACTTTGAAGATGTGAGGAAATTGGTTTATTCACACATTCAGCAAATGCTTGAGAGCCTATAGCATGAGGAATAGTTTCTATAGTAATATAATTACAGTAAACAGTCTTTCATATGTCTATAAGTACGTTCATTTCTTTAGTGAAGAATAGAGAATTACTACTGTGACACAGAGAAAAAAGGAGGAATAGGCGAAGGTGAAAGAGGAAGAAGAGTTGGAGGAGGTGGAGGAGGGGGAAGAGGAGGAAGAGGAAGAAAGATTCTGGAGGTAGGGCCCAGTAATCTGTATTTTAATCCACCATCCAAATGATTCTGATGCATGCTAATGTTTGAGAAACATTGATTAAGATTAAAGAAAAACGATCATGTTGGAAAATTGAGATGACTTTCCCAACTTGGAAAAGAAAGTATTAAAGTAATGATTGCCTGAGGTGGGGGGGTGGGGCAAGATGCTGGAAAAGAAACATCCCACATATGTCACTCACAAGGAGAGGATAGAAAGTTGCAGGTGGATGCCCACCTACAGATGGGCCTTCTTAGAAGGATAATTGTGAATCATTAGAGAAGCAATAGAGGACACTCAGAGTGAAGAAAAAGTGACAGGCTAATCCTTCCAGCAGGATTGGAAGGTACCCAGGGGAGGCATCCACACATGAGGAAGGACAGAAAGAGAGAAGTCCAGGGCTCCATGCTCCTCCTGTGGACACTGTGGTCTGAGCTATGGTCAGGGCCCCACTACCACTGCAGATCTCCAGACTGATCAGGGAGATGCATGGAGTCTGTGCAGTGACATTACACAGAGAGTGGACACAGTAGGGACACAGTGGCTTCCATTCCCAGATCACTGCAACCAACACCATTCTGAGCTCTCGGGTCCAGAGCACCTGATCTACACAGGGCTCAACTTTCCTGCAGCTGCCTCCACATCACCCCAACAGGGCTGGGGAGGGAGCGGGTAGAGTGGATGCGCTCACATGCCATGTGACTGGGAACTGAGCACCCCCACCATGGTGGATTCAAGCAAAATGAGTGCCACCTATGCCACTGAGAGGCCCCAGAGTAACTGCCTCAGCAGGACCTGGAAGGTGGACAGCCCCAGTCACCTGGTGGGTGGCCTGATTCCACAACCTCACCCCTGTGACTCCCACACTGCCACCTTGCCCCATGGCTCCAACTGCATGGCTCCTGCTCTGCCAACAGGACCTGTGGCCCTGCACAAATGGCTCTTGAGCTGCCATCTAACCCCATGGCTCTTCCCCCAAGATTCCCGTGCTGCCACATGGACCTGTAGCCCTGTCTATGTGGCTCCTGCACTGACATCCTGCCCATGGCCATGCCCTTGTGACTCCCACCCACCAGCTGGTGGGAACCACTTCTAGAGTCCACCTCTCCTACAGGGACCACTAGCTATGAGCTATCAATCCTGGACCCAGGTGGAGCAAAGGGCAGCAGCCCTGACATCCATGACTGCTGCCTAGATAGCCTCATGCAGCTGCCACTGTCACTGCCATAGGGAGACCCAGGCAAAGCAATCTCCCACAATGACAGCCTCCATAAGGAGGAACTTTCCTAGCCCACCACCCAAGTTTCCAATAGCAGCCTGGGGAACAACCTACCACTCCACACAAAGATCATCCAGCATCAGCTTGGACTGTGAGACTCACAGGGGAATGAGACAACACAGAATAGCTGTATTACAGGCTCTCAGTGCATTTCTCCTCTCCTGCCAGGTTGATCTTACAAAGTAGATCAAAAAGCACCATTTAGGGACCTTTCCTTCTTCTCACAAAGTAGAAGAGTTCCCAGCAAAGGAGAAAAGGTGCACCACAAACCTGTCTGCCCTGACCTGAGAGAAGAGGTTTCAAATGAGAAGAAACCAGCAAAAGAACTCTGGCTACATGAAAAAAATAAGCTATTCAACACCCCCAAAGGATCACAATAGATCCACAGCAATGGACCCCAACCAAAAGGAAATTGTCTACATATCAGAAAAGAAATTTAGAAAATGGATGGCAACTAAGATGAATGGGACTGAGGAGAAAGTTGAAAACCAACACAAGCTAAAAAAAAAATTTGCAGACATAAATGAAAAAAAAACAAGAAAGTCACTAAGGAGCTAGACAACATAAGGAAGGATAAAACAAAACTTAAAGAATCATTTAAGAAATTTCAAAATATTGTTGAAAGCAGAAAGCTTCAACAATAGTATACACTAAGCAGAAAGATCTCAGAGATTGAAGACAAGGCTTTCAAACTAACCCAGTCAGTCAAAGATGTAGAAAAAAGAATAAAGAATGAAAAATCACTCAGAGAAACATAGGACTATGTCAAGTGAGTCAATATATGAATCATAGGTATCTCTGAGTAAGAAGAAGAAGGAGCAAAAAGCATGGAAAAACTATTCAAGGGAATTATTGAGGAAAACTTCCCTCGTATTGGCAGAGATTCAAACATCCAGATACAGTATATATGGTCACTGAACACTGGGAATATTGTTAGCACATAAGACATTTTCAAGACACATAATCATCAGCCTGGCCAAACTAAAAATGAAGGAGACAATTTGATAAGCTGCAAGATGAAAGCAACAACTAACCTACCAATGGAAATCATCAGGCTAATGGCAGACTTCTCAGCAAAGACCTTACAAACCGGAAGTCATTGGGATGCCATTTTTAATCTTTTTAACCAGCCAAGAATTTTGTATCCTGCAAAACTAAGTTTCATAAATGATGGAGAAATAAATACTTTTCAAGACAAATAAACACTAAAGGAATTTGTCACTACTAGACTTGTGATACAGGAAATACTCAAAAGTGCACTATACATGGAACAGCACAATAGATACCAACCAGTGTAAACACATCCAAAAGTTAAAGTTCATAGCTCTTAAAAAACAAGTGCAAACAAAACAATAAAGTGTCATCCAAGATGATGAACAAAACAGTATCTATCCCATGTGTCAATACTAACACTGAATGTAAATGGTCTTAATGCCCCACTCAAAAGACACAGACTGCCTGGAAGGATAAAAAAATATACAATCCAGGTATATTCTGTGACCCCAAAACACATCTAACTCACAAGGACTCATGCAGACTCAAGATAAAGGGGTGGAAAAAAATATTCCATACAAATGAAAGCCCAAAGCAAGTAGATTTAGTTATTCTCACATCAGAAAAAAAAAAATGCTTTAAATCAAAAATGGTAAAAAAAAAAAAAAAGGAAAGAAAGAAAATGATGGTCATTATATAATGGTAAAGGGATCAATTCAACAAGAAGACGTAACAATCCTAAATATACATGCACCTAACACTGGAGCTCCAAGATGCATAAAACAAATTCTAGTATATCTAAGCAAAGAAATAAACAGTAGCATCATAATTGCCAGGTACTTTAATACCCAACTGCGAGAATTGGACAGATCATAGAAGCAGAACATCAGCAAAGAAACACTGGACTTAAATGGGATTCCAAAACAAATGAACTTAACAGACATTTACAAGACACTCTACCCCAAAACTACTGAATATACATTCTCCTCATCAGCACATCAGACATTTTCCAAAACAGATTATATCTTATGCCACAAAACAAGTCTCAGTAAATTAAAAATAAATCACATTGTGTACCTTCTCAGACCACAGTGGAATAAAACTAAAAATCAATTCCAAGAGAAATAATCAAGTCTATACTGAAAACTATACAAAATCATGGAATTTAAACAACCTGCTTCTGAATGATACTTGGGCCAATGATGAAATTAAGATGGAAATCAAGAGATTACTCAAACAGAAAGACAAAGGGACACAAGGTTTCAAAATCTATGGAATACAGAAAAAGGAGTCCTATGGGGGAAGTTCATAGCCTTAAATGCCTACATCAGAAAGACAGAAAGACTACGAATCAGTCATAAAAGGGAAGGAAATAATGTCTTCTGCAGCAATTTGAATGGAACTGGAGACTGTTATCATAAGTGCAGTATTTCAGGAATGGGAAAACAAACACCACGTGTAGTAACTAGTAATTAGAAGCTAAACTATGGGCACAAAGAAATGTAAAGGACATTGGAAACCAAGAAGGGGGGAGTGGGTGAGGGGCAAAAACTTATCTGTCACGCACGTACAATGAACACTATTCTGGTGATGGAATCCTAAAAGCCCCAACTTAAGCATTATACAAGGTATCCATGTAACAAAATCATTTATATCCCTTAATATTTTGAAATAGGAAAAATAATAAAATAAAATATAAAGGTTTCTTCTTAGGCAATTCTGAAAATGTTTGGAGTATATATTTGTGTCTCCCATTTCATCTGTTGGTGCTAAATTTTTTATAATCTACCTGTAGAATACTTTTATCTACAACATGGAAAACATTATTCTTGCATTTTATGTATTTCAGGTGTACCCAATGGAGACAGACAAATATTCTTAAGCTTAAGACCAGAAATCCTAAGGAAGAACTCAATTGCCCTGTTTTTGAAGTGCTCATCTTTGACTCACCTTTTTCAACTGGAGGTCAAAAGCTACAGGAGGTTTGTAAGAATATTCCAACTCCCTGGAAGATGGCTAGAGTATGGGCAGACAGAGATAGTTCCTAGAAGAAAGAATGGATGTTGGGCAGGTGGTTCCATGGTTCTAACCTACACTACCAACTGTCCACTCTATAGACTTGATATGCTGAATGAGACCCGCCCTTGCATTGCTCCTTTTTTATACCTAAATTGAGAAAGAAAACATAATTAAAAATAATAACAGGCCAGGCGCAGTGGCTCACGCCTGTAATCCTAGCACTCTGGGAGGCCGAGGCGGGCAGATCGTTTCAGCTCAGGAGTTCAAGACCAGCCTGAGCAAGAGTGAGACCCCATCTCTACTAAAAATAGAAAGTAATTAGCCAAACAACTAAAATATATACAAAAAAATTAGCCAGGCATGGTGGTACATGCCTGTAGTCCCAGCTACTCGGGAGGCTGAGGCAGAAGGATCACCTGAGCCCAGGAGTTTGAGGTTGCTGTGAGCTAGGCTGATGCCACGGCACTCTAGCCAGGGGAACAGAGTGAGACTCTGTCTCAAAAATAATAATAATAATAATAATAACAGAGTTTAATTTCAGAAGTAATAAAATAGCAAGTATAAATAGAGAAAAACTTAATGCAAAACCTAAATTTTTGTAATGCTCCAGGATAAGGATGATAATTTTAATTTATTATTTTATAATAATACACACATGCATATATGTGCCCTGAAGAGATTAATATTTCAAAATTATTTTCTTCATTTAGCTTGAAATATTCTCTTCTCTGGCACATGAAATAGCTTGTTAAATAATTATACATGCCTATTTGCATGTTTAATTATCAAGACAGATTTTTTTTTTAAGGGCTCATTTTTGGTTCATTCTCTCAGTGGAAAGCATTGGTTTGAATTTCTTTTGCTGTAAGAGAGTAATGGAATGTTATTTCCACACCAATGAAAATAACGAGTGTCTTTCAAAGGCATATAGATTTTTGTAATTGAAAGAATACTGTCACATTTTTTCTGTGCTGACTTAAATTCCTCTTGTAAAGTTTTAATATTTGTAAAATTTGGAGGAGAGAACTCTTATTTGAAACTAAAAGTGTTTAGTCTGTACTATTCTGAGCAAAATCCATCACTTAAACCATGCCCAGACAGTGATTGACAATTCAAATTGCCTTTCATAAATCAAATCAATTGCAAAATAAGAGTAAAATCAGAAATAAATTTTGCAAAATGAAGAATGTTTTCATTATAATGTTCTTCCCTATGGCACTTCAAAAAGAAAACCAAGCATCTCAGCACTCTAATATGAAGCAATACAAATAATAAATGACATACAATAGCTAGTAGATGCTATTCTATAGGGATATTATATGCAATGAATTAATAATATATAACATATTCTTTTATGAACTAAACAGAAGGACATAATTCTCTACGAATATAAATCTGTGTGTGGTTTTGTGTGTTTCAGAAGTTTGGTAAAGTGGCCAAGCATTTTTATAATTATGCTTTTTATAATTTGATATATGTAGCAAGGTTCCTCTTAAAATGCTATAATGCTTATTATTTACAAAATGCAATTTTAAATATTTCTTATTATACATAGCCTCAGAACAACAAACATGTCATCTTCAATGTACCTGTAGTTCAGGAAAAATCAATGACTTGAATCTGTAGATTTCTATGGAAAGATCCAATGGACAATCAATAGACTCTTTTTAAATAAACTTTAATTTTTAGAACCATTTTATATTTACAAACATTGCAATAGTAGTACAAAGACTTCCTATATATCCTGTACCCTAGTTTCCCTAATTAATATCTTATATTTGGATAATATATTTATTACAGTTAATGAACCAATATTGACATATTATCATTACCTAAAGCCCATACTTTTTTCAGATTTCTTTAGTTTTTGCTTAGCATCCTTTTCTGTTCTAGGATCCCTTTCAGGATACTACCTTACCTTTGCTCATTGTGTCTCTTAGACTCTTCTTGGCTATGACAGTTAGTTTCCCAGACTTTCCTTGATGTTAATGACATTGACAGTTTTGACAAGTACTGTACTGGTCAGTTATTTTGTAGCTTTTTCCTCCATTGGAATGATCTCATATTTTTCTCATGATTAAGCCAATATTATATGTTTGGGCAAGGAAACCACAGAATAAAATTGTCATTCTCATCACATCATATCTAGAATACAAACTATCACCATGACTTATTAATGTTGACCTGGATCAGAGGTAGTGTTTGTCAGGTTTATTCATTGTAAAGCTATTCTTCTCTCCCGTTTCCAAAGAGTACTATTTCAAAGGAAGTCACTATGTCCAGCCCACACTTAAAGAGTATGGAGTTATGCTCCTTTTCCTTGAGGGTAGAATATCTACCTGCATAATTTGAAATTCTTCTGCAAGGCAGATGTATCTCTTGTCCCCCATTTCTTTATTTAGTCAATCATTTGTTTATATCACTATGGACTTATGTATATTTATTCTACGCTTTGGGTTACAATTTAATTATACATTATTTAACTTATTGCTCCAATTTTTCCAGTTTGGGAGCTCTTTCTGTTGGCCTTTGGGTCCATTAGATATTACCTTCATCATTACCTTTTTTGTTGTTGTTGTTCTTAGTATTTCTTTACTTTCTGGCATTATAGAATATTCCAAGATCACATTTTATATTTCCTGTTCTACTAATAGCTGACAATATTTTTATCTTGCTTTTAAACAAACAAGGCTAACCTGAACATACAATTCTGCTTAAAAAATTTTTTCTCCCTCTTTTGGGCCTACTCTTTGGATATAGGAAAAATAAAAGAAATTAGTAATCAAATAAAATTGATCACTGTGCATTTAAATAGATATTTAATGAGAATTTTATACACAGGCCCTCAAATCAACTACCAATCCTCCATGAGGGAAACAAACTGGAAATCTTGCAGTTAATTATTTTCTTTTGAACTAGTTATTCCTTCTATAAAAACAAATTATAGAGGGGTTCATAAGTGGTACCAACCACAGGTGAGGCACTTGCAAATGTCTGAGCATTCCTTTGAATCTACTTCCTTCTCCACTGAAATCTTTGCCAGCCAGCTGTTTGCGTGCCCTGAGCCCCTGATCTTGGGGACTGGAAATTCAACCTTCATCTTTACTCATCTTACTTGCCTCTACTGCTAAAGGCTTTTCTCAAAACTGTTTTTGAAGTTGCTCAATTTGCTTTTGCCTTTTCCCTAAGGTATCAGAGAGCAATAGTAATAACAGCTCAAATTCCTTGAAAACTTTCTATTCAGTAAGCCTATGCTAAACAATTTATATACATTGTCTGATTTAACCTTCCTAACAATAGTATGGGATAAAAGTATTTTAGAATCCCAGTTTAAGTAATATGCTTACAGGCATAGGATGGGGAAGTGGTGGAATAATCCTATTCTCTTAATAATTATATTGACTTTCATGGAAATCCAGATCAGAGATCTTGGCTGGAATATTAGCAGCTATATTTTGGGGTAGAGGGTTTTGTTTGTTTTCTTTGTATTAGCATAAGATGAGCACACATGAAGACATAATTTCTAATAAACTGCACTTTAAATAACCAAATTTCTGTATTTTCTGAGACAGACTCTTTTAGTGCTAGTAGAGCAGATGGTACACAGATTTTGATTTGCAAAAAGCTAGACTCAAATTCTGATTCTGCTGCTTAACTAGTTCTGGAATCTTATACACATTACTTGAATTTCCTTAGCCTCAGCTCTTCATCTGAAAAAGAAAAGGAAGATTTAATCAATGTCAAAGAATTATGATAAGAATTAAATGAGATAATTATATCTAAGTTCTAATGCCCCTCTTGCTTTAACTATAGACAAAGTATCTACTGAAGACCCTCAATAAAGACAGTTTCAGAAATTTTCAGAATTAAGTGAGACTGATATCTTTTGTGTAGTTATTATTCATTTCTCTGCCATCCATAATAATATTTCTGAGCTCAACTTTATTCTTTACCTTCTAATAAACTGTTAGAATGATTACCTAAGTTTTTTCAAGTAATATTCTTTCCTCAGATATAGAAATATCTTTCAATCCTGGGGGCTACTGGTCTAAATTTTCTCTCAGCCTTATCCTGGCTTCCTCCTCAAATACCTATTACTTATCAGTATCTTAGTGGTAGTGGGTTTTTATATGAGATAGTGAAGTGTTCTCAATAAGAATAGCAAAGATCAGT
Organism: Lemur catta; assembly: GCF_020740605.2. Lineage (NCBI taxonomy): Eukaryota > Metazoa > Chordata > Mammalia > Primates > Lemuridae > Lemur > Lemur catta. The sequence continues at coordinate 37,862,228 of NC_059134.1, read as the reverse complement.
CCAGAAAGCATTCTTTATTCCTCCATAATTGCTTGTCATTTATTGAACAGTGTCTACTTTTATTAGATAAGATTAAACTACCAATGCTTGTCCCATAGTTTTTGCTAGCTATGAGATTTTAAAATCCTATCTCTTTTTCTTAGTGGTAATGGGTTGTTCTTCTAAGTCAACACTTAAAATATTCTTGTCAAGAGTCTGAGGTGGTGCATCCTCATATCACACTTAGTCTTTGGTTGCTCATGTTTTCCAGAGATGATTTAATGGGCTTTTTTCTACCTCCTCCATTGGTAGGGAGAAGGAAGCTGAGGACAGACCACATCCTTGATTAGTTATCTTTCCCTTTGAAATATTTCTCCCTTTATCTAAAATGAATTCCCTCAGCCATACTTGACATCATTACTCCCACCATTTCTCTCATGTGTCTTCCATGTTTTCTATTACCACCTTCACATGTTACCATTTAAACATGTTTTTATATTAATGAAAAAGAAAAAGTCTTTTTATCTTTTATCTTATTCTTGCTACTACTGTCCTTACTCTTATTCTGTTTCACATCTAAATTTTTTGAAACATATGTTGGGCAGGCTGTGAACAATTCCTCATATAATTGTCTCTCCTTAATCCTCCGTAGTCAGACTTGCTCTGAACTTTAACCCTCATTTTAATGTTGGTTGGCCAGTGTTTAACTCTATTGGCCATGTGTCTTAGAAAATTTCTTTCGTAGGTTCTTGTTATAAGTCTCTCTGGTTCCACTTTTACCTTTCTGGAGATTCTAAAACTACTTTGTGGGCTGTCCATCCTCTCTCCACCACTTAGTGACAATGTTCCCTTAAGAACCACAAGGGCTTTTATGGGTTGAAGAGAACTATCATTTTTATAGTCTATAACTAACCCTACATCATTTGTGAGAAAAGTTACTATTTTATCTGAAGGAACATAGTAAATCATGACTTAAAGTAAAATCTCTCCTCTATTTTGGCCAAGAGATCTCATCTCCTCCTGAAGCAACTGAATTTACTTCTTACACTGAAATTAGAATTACTGTCACTATGATTTTATTTTATTATAGTTCCAATATATAAACTTTGCTATTAAAATTAAACTATGAATTATAACTTTATAGTGTGAGAATAGGGATAACATATTTCTCCCATTAGCATTTAGGTCCATGTGTATATTATCTCTTATTTCTCTCATTTCTAAATTATATGATAGGTAGATTATATTTGCACTATCAGGGTAAAAGTCAGGAAGACAGGAAAGTTTGAATTTAGGAGGTTTCAAAGCATGAGATATATCCCAGAAAAGTCAGCTTGGATAGAACACAGAAGGAAGATGAATGAGATATTAGAAAAGAGGGTTAGGATGGAATAAAACAGAGAAAAACATCAAAAAATCTGGTGAGGTTTTATGAAGATTAGAAAAGGAATATCTATTAGAGAAGTAACAAAAGTGCATGAATATTTTCATGATAAAATATCATTTTCTATTTTAGTAAAAAATTGATCTAAAAATAACCAAAAATAAAATAAAAACTAATAAACATTGACTAGATATATAATGTTCTTATTAAGTATAATTATACTTGTTACAAAACTCCTCCATTATAATTCTTATAGTTTATATTCCAGGTATAATTTTTAAACCAATTTTTCAAAAAGATACTCATTTTTATGCGAGATAGTGAAGTGTTCCCAATAAGAATAACAAGGACCAGTATCGAAAGTGTTCTTTATTCCTTCATAATTGCTTACCATTTATTGAACAGCGTATATTTTTAGTAGATAAGATTAAATTATCAATGCTTATCCCATGGTTTTTGTTAGCTATGGGATTTTAAAATCGTATTTATTTTTCACATCTTTTAGCCATTTATTTCTGATCAGCTTCACCTGTGGCAAATTATTATGCTGATTGATTTTCTCCCAAAAGTTTACCATTTATAAATCCCAATATGGAGCTCAATGAGACCTGAATATTTGGCATTCTTTATTCTCTTATTACTTGACTATTAAAAGTGATGATGGCTGCAAAATCAAAACCTGAGTTCTTATTATCACATTACATTATTGAAACTAATCTGATCTTTACTCCCATTCTGTAGGATGTCTATTTGTTCCGTTGATTATTTCCTTGGCAGTGCAGAAGCTTTTAATTTAATCAAGTCCTATTTATTTATTAATTTATTTTATTGTTGCTGTGATTGCCCTTGGGGTCTTCTTCATGAATTCTTTGCCTAGGTCAACATCTAGAAGAGTTTTTTCAACATTTTCTTCTGGAATTCTTACAGTTTCAAGTCTTAGATTTAAGTCTGTGATAAATCTTTATTAGTTTTTGTGAGTGGTGAGAGATATAGATACTCTTTCAATATTTTACATATGGCTATCCAATTTTCCCAGCTTCATTTATTGAATAGGGGGGGTTCTTTTCTCTGGTGTATATGGTTGTCTACTTTGTCAAAGATCAGATGGCAAAACGTGGATGGTTTTATATCTAGGTTGTCTCTTCTGTTCTACTGGTCTATGTCTCTCTTTTTCTGCCAGTACCAAGCTGTTTTGATTATTATAGACTCATGGTAATGTTGTCTAAAACATGGCACCGCAGAAAAGTGGTTAGGAGTCAAGTCTCTGGAGCCAGAACTTCCTGGGTTTAAATTCTAGATTCTCTATTTATGAGTTGTTTAGTCAAAGAAAAAACCTTACCTTTCCCTATGCAGTTTTCTCAACCAGCAGGAAAGAATTGCGGCAGTTTTAAAACAAGTTTGTAAATTTTTTGATGTTCCTAGCATAAAGAAGTATACTACATGTCTCTTTCTCTTGACTCTGAACTAGACTTTTAATTCACTTATAATTAATAGACTTCAGCAGACCTACTGCTTTGTGTCTTACAAGACTGGGTAAAAAAAAGGCTTCTACTTGTTTTCCTCTATTTGTTCTGGCAGAAGCCAGTCCACATGTAAGAAGTCCAATTACCCTTGATTCATGTATAGTCAATCTAGTCAACAGCTGCAGCTGACTTCCCAGCCAATATACAGCATCAACTGCCACCTGTGGACAAGAGTCCTTTTGCAAATTCAGTCACTTTAAGCTTCAGATGACTGTAGCTCCAGCTGCTATTTGGTTACAACTGTATGAAAGATTCCCAGTAAGTAAATAAGCACCCAGGTGAATCTTTATCAAATTCCTAGTCCACAAAATTGTGAACAAAATAAAATAATTGTTGTTTTACAACATTAAGTTTTGGAGAATTTTTTAGTGCAGCAGTAGTAACCAGAAGAGATAAGATGTAAGTAATACCACCTGTTATAATTGTTATGAAAATTAAATTGTTAGGTAGATAGTAAGGGATCTCTGGCTCTCCTAGGGACAAAAGCAGGCACCCTACCTTGGTGCTGCCTCCAGCAGTTGCCACACCTGGGGGACAAAGGACAAGGTGCCCTTCCTTGGTGCTCCCCACCTTTATCCTTCCAAGCGATTTCCATACCTGGGGAAGGAGAAATGTCTTGCCAATCTGCAAAAGAATGCAGGGAATTTCCCAGCTGATGGGCCACACAGCCCAAGCACAGTAGGATCTGGAAAACAGAGAACAGACTGCCAACCGGAAAAAATAATATGTGTAAAAGCACTTAGAACAATGCCTAAGTAATGCCCAAATTAAACATCTATGCAAAAAATTCTAGCTGACATTAATATAGTGGTCAATTTCTGCTTCCTAATAGACTAGAAAATAGTGAATTTTCAGGATGAAATTTAAAAGACTAAAAATCACTAAAGTAACAAATGAAAGGTATTGAAGGGAATTAGAAATATTTCACCCCAAAATATGGCATTTTGATATGCTAGACTGACTGAAGAAGCCTCAAGTTCTCTCACCTTGGAATCTCCCAAAATCTTAAGTTTCTTTGTTTGTCTGAGGTCCAGACACACCTAGGAGAACAACTGTTCTTATCTTCTCCTCCTTGTAAGACGAGTAATGTGATCACACCTGAACAGACACTTTACAAAGATAACCTCCTCTCCTCTCTCAGACTCATTTAAATTCCAAAGGGAACCATTTACCAGCTAATGTGGTTCCCCATCCATCCATTCATCCTCCCTAGTAATCCTTTATTGTCCCTGAATAGAATTTCTCTTTCCTGCCCTCCTGTAACCCATTTTACCAGAAAAACATATACAAGCTTCTGAACACCACCAGGGAGATGAATCTTCATTTTCTGAGTGTTCCCATGTATACATGTTAAAATAAATTTGATAACGTTTCTGTTAATAATCTATATTATTGTGAGTTGATTTTTAGCAAACTTTCTGAGGGTCCCAACATTATTAATATGCAATGGAGGCCGGGCGCGGTGGCTCACGCCTGTAATCCTAGCACTCTGGGAGGCCGAGGCAGGCGGATCGTTGAAGCTCAGGAGTTTGAGACCAGCCTGAGCAAGAACGAGACCCCGTCTCTACTAAAAATAGAAAGAAGTTATATGGACAGCTAAAAATATATATAGAAAAAATTAGCCGGGCATGGTGGCGCATGCCTGTAGTCCCAGCTACCCGGGAGGCTGAGGCAGGAGGATCGCTTAAGCCCAGGAGTTTGAGGTTACTGTGAGCTAGGCTGATGCCACGGCACTCACCCTAGCCTGGGCAACAGAGTGAGACTCTGTCTCAAAAAAAAAAAAAAAAAAAAAAAAAAAAAATGCAGTGGAGTGGCTTATTCATCTTGCACAGTACCTAAGGCCCATAATACTCTTAAGGACACATAAAAGTGTCACAATTTTAACTTTTTTTCAAATCAGAAAAAAATAAATCTGATAATAGTGAATATTTAATAGTAAGTATAGTCTGGATGATATTCTTCTTTATAACATAAATTTTATAGTCATAATTTTAAAATAATTTTCAGTGTATTTTTAGGGAGAAAGAGGATTATGAAGGCAAAAGTGCCTGGAGTCCACAAAAGTAATAATGTGCCTCTGAACATACATGGATTAATATAGGTTGATGATTGATAATAACCTTTTAGAGCTTCCAGCCCTAATGTTATTCTGGAATTCTTGTTTTTAAAATTTTTTTTGAAAACTCATTTGTATATTTGGGTTCTTATTCAGTTCCCCACTAAGCTAACTCTGTACAACGGTAACTCATATATGCAAAATAAACTGAAATTCCTAAAGTTACTACAGAAAGGATTCAAGAGAAACATTTAGGCTGAATAATACGTGATTGTCAAAGAGATGCCAAACTTCTTGGTATCTTATCTTAGATCTACTCTTAATTTTGCATGTAGAGTTAGCTCCACTCAAAATAGTTTCATCCATAAAACTATAAATTTGTATGCTCTCTAAGAGCTATTATAATTTTGCATCTTTTTTATCAGTTCAGGTCTATTTGGAGATGGGAGTTTTCAAAATTTGAAAATATATTTTAAGGTGGCAAAGGATATTTAGACAATTGTGTGTGTGTTCAGTCTACAATATGTATGAAAGTATATCTCTCTCTCATTTTGTTGGCATTGTATGTTGCATTAGCATTTACAGAATATTTGTAGGTTTTAAGGGGTATCTCTGATTCTTTTAGCAAAATTAAGTACTGCCAATAATTTGTCTGATCTTCTGAGTTGATCTTAAATTATGCCTAAAAAGAAAGGTAATTATGAACCCTGAAAGCACTCAGCACACCCATGCATTAAGTTCTGGGTGATGATGAAAGACTAGCTGTCAGGTTCACGAACTGTCCTTGATTCTTGGTGCACTCTTTCGGAAGAATGACCAGACACACCAATAGCAAAGCAAGCAAGAAGCAAAGTTTATTGAGCAAAAGCAGGATATGTTTGCCACAGACAGCGAATGGGCCCCTGTTGCTACAGGAGGCCTTGACTATTAACTGAACTTTTATTTTATATCATCTGGGTTGGATCCTACCTGGCAGGAGTTGTTCATGTGTCACCTTGATGCACAGTTATTAGGTATATAACCTGAGCCTTACTGCACATGCAGATTTCCTATGAGCGTTTCTGAAAGCACACTTGTGGGAGGGGGCAAAACCACAATGCAGATTTATGCTAATGACATGATAATTGGCCCAAGGTTACTTTTAGTCACCATCCAGACCCCATTGTGCCTGCACTGTTCGAACCTTCTAGGAGTTCCTTCTTCCAGGAATCCTTGGCCACTTTTGTGGTTAGTGTGCTGAGTTCTGATTGGCAGGGCATCTTCCTCCCTCCTGCTGTGGTTATCTGAAGTGGGGCACTTGTCCTCTGTCCCCTGGAGAGCTGGAGGCCCCTTCACTATCTACCTAACATAGCCAGCAAATTTTACATCTAACTGAAACATTCCAGCTATCTGATATAATATTGACCAAAGTAACATTTAACTGCCAAGTCTGGAAGAGAATCCTGATTTAGACTTCTCTAAAAATAAACTATAGTATACATAAACTAATATTACTTTATTATAGTTTCTTAAAAATCTTCTTGTACACAACACATTTAGTAGTGCTGTGGAAAAATATTAGATATAGTCCTTGACAATGCTGAGTCTATGAACTAGTTTGTGAAGTAAAAACTTGCATATGGTGCCATGTGCATGAAAGTTCATTAGATTGACAAAAGAATAAGGTTCTAATTCCAGTTCCATAACTTAACAATTGAAGAATTCTTATCAAATATTTTATCTGCTTGAACTTCATTTTCTTCTTCTGCTAAATTCAGATAATTAAGCTTTTCCCATCAGCTGCAACATGTGTTTATGAGGGGTGAAGGGGGATATTAAACATGAAACATTTAAGTGGTAATGTAAGAGAGCAGTGTTGGTAATTGTAGTAATAATAGTGGCAGTGTTAATAGCAAGAAATAAGGAATAAACATAAGCACTGATGTCTTATAGAAAATGTGGATTTAGAAAGAAAACTTCACAGATATGCCTTTTAATTCAAAAGCAGTGTTAATTTAGCATGCACTGAAAAGCAAAAATACTGCCCCAGGAATGTGAAAATTAATAGGAATTGATTATTTATCTTTAAGGACTTTTCACTCTAGAAGAGAACTTACATACAAACACAAGCAACACAGATATTAAAAAATCTGTTAAAAATTTTAAAAATTAAAAAAATAAACAGAAGATTCTATAAGAACTTCAATATAGAGGAAGAATTTCTAACTTATTAAATTTCATTATTTAATAATATTTTTAAATTGGGGCTCATACTGTTCAATTTTTCTAAGGATATTTAAAATTACTTCACAATTTCATATAAGAAATGAAATTTTAATATCTCAAAGGGAGGAACAGCATTACCTTAGGAGAAAGGACAATCTTTGCCATGATATTTTCAGCTTAGCAACTTACATATAACCAATTATTTATTTTATTTATTCTCATTTACCATAGAATTTTGATGACCTATGCATAAGAAAACAAAGCTCATAAATTGAAGTCTGGAAAACCAAAAGAGGTTTAAAATACAGCAAGATGATGCAAAGAGGTATGGTCAATTTATTTCATAATGATAGCATAGTTATATTTTAATAGAGGTTTCATAAAGGGGGTTACTCACAAACTGAATCATGGAATATGCTAGACAATATAGGATGGGGCAGAGGTAGAAAAATATAGGTTGTATAATATAATCATTTAGAGTTTGTCTTTTGAGTTAAACATTAGGTTAAATATTAATGAACTCTGCTCTGTGATTTTGGGCATCACTGAACCTCTTACAAATAATTTTTTAAATGTATAAAATGGGGGTTTAAAACATGCATCTTTTAGATTATCATGATGATTACATAAGATAGGTAGTTCATGCAAAAATCTTAGCATGATATTTAACACATGCCAAGTGCTAAATAAATATTAATAGTTTTCCTCCATCTATTCCCTCCATTTTCTCCCCTTCCCTTCCACTCCCTGCCCTCTCATTCTTTCATTTTCTTTTTCTTCATTATTATCCTTTTCTTATTATTACTATTATTATTTTGTGTAGATAGAGTTAAATATTCAGCAAGGTGTGTGAAAGGTAGAGTGAGAGACATTCTTACCTGTGGTTTGTTCCAGAATAGAGAGTATATATTGTGTCACATTAAGGATATGGACCTATGAGAGAGCCAACCTATATTTTGCTTTTAGAAGGATCTTTTTGATATTACTGTAGAGAATAGATTGGTTGAAGCAAGAATTACAACAGAAATGCTTGTTTGGAGCCTGTTCCAAAGTCTAGGAGACACAGCATGATGGTATACTACGGCAAACTGGCCAGAGAAGGAAGATAATGACATTGATTGTAGGATTATTTAGGAAATGGTGACTGTGGTGAATAAACATGCATTGAGGTGTCTGTGAAGAAGAAGGGATTTAAGATGCATCCAAGATTGCTGATTCAATCATTCTATAAACCTTGATAAATATATTTTAGATATGCTGAATGAACTATTTGAGTCACATTGAGAATGCATTATTATTTTTTAAAAACTAATCAACATATTTGATCTCTGATATTCAAAAGAAAGAAACAAAGAAAGAAAAGAAAGAAAGAAAGAGAGAAAGAAAGAAGAGAGAACAAAAAGCTATAGTGACTAAAACATTCCATGAGGTAGAAGAAATTATATTTCTAATGTCTATAATTCCTCCTGTAGAGAAATTTAAAATGTCAGATGGTAAAATCATGCAGTACTTGCATTGTATTTTAAAGTTTTAAAAGAGAGAATATTGGCTAGTTGACAATTGTTATGTGAGGTTCATTGATTTAATTGGATGGTTTTGTAATAACGCCAACCTCTGTGAAAAACACACATAAGCACTGCTGAAAGTAAAATGCTAGGAACGCTCACTTGACAGGGAGAAATATGCTAAAAGGCAGATTTAGTAGAGGGAATGATGAATTGAAACATTAAGTTCTGGTTTGGAAAATAACTTTTTGGCTCTGCAAATAGCAGTGTTAACTATAAAAAATAAAAAGATCTTTGCATTAAAATTTGACTTTTATATAATACTTCATATTTGTCAATTGGAGCATAGAATTAGAGCTTTAGTAGCAGAATAAACAGGCTGAGATAAGGATGTGTTAACTATTGGATTGTCCATAACCTATTGCTATCAAGTTGGTCAGTGGCAATTTTGACATTTTAATAGATGATATCTAAGATACAAGAAGTCAACTTATCTTCTTTTAAAACTATGAGGAGGGGAGTAAGCTTATGTTAACAGAATCCTCAGTTCCTGGAAGTATTCCAAAATTCTCTTCATGCTTAAGGATTTCTAAACTTTCTTAAAATTTTGGTTTAGATCCATGTGTTTCACAATTACATCACTGGAAGAACAGACTATTGATCCCAGGAAAGGAATAATTCTTTGTTATTATTGGCCCAATAGTCTTCTTAGACCCCATTGAACAATGAAGAGTTCTAATTCTCCTTTTCTTTTTTTTTTTTATTTCAGGATATTATGGGGGTAAAAACGTTTTGGTTACATGTTATGACTTTGCCACATAAAAACCATGATTTGAGGCATGCCCTCCCCCCTACAACACTCACCACTTCCATTAGTTGTGAGTTTACCCACTCCCAACCCCCCAACCCCCCAACCCCCAAAGAATATTACTACTGTGTGAGCACCTTAGTGTTGATCAGTCAGTGCCAGTTTGATGGTGAGTATATGTGGTGCCTACTCTAACATTCTTGTGAAACCTTACTTCGGAGGATGGGCTCAAGCTCTATCCAGGACAATATAAGAGGTGCTAGATCACCATTGTTTTTTATAATTGAGTAGTATTCCATTGTATACATATACCATATTTTATTAATCTACTCATGGATTGACAGGCACTTGGGTTGTTTCCACATCCTTGCTATAGTGTAATTCTCCTATTCTGATTAATACCCAGAAAAAAAGCCTGAGCGTAACAAAACATCTTTTATGACATTTCAACCAAATAGAGTTTCAATAAAGAGAAAACCAATACTCTGGATAACCCTGGGTCCAATGTATAGTATTAATGTATGTTGAAATGAATATTGAGGACATTATTATGACCATAATGGCAAAGTTCTTAAATCTACATTTAAATAGGGAAACTCAGAAATGACTTGATCTAATGAAATGAATTGCTGGTTTGAAGTTATTTTTCCATTTTTTAATTAGGTTGTTTTGTTGTTGAGTTGTAGAAGTTCCTGATATATTCTGAATATTAACTTTCCATCACAAATGTGATTCTCAAATATTTCCTTCCATTGGTCATAAATGTTTAAGCAACATGAAATCAAGGATCCCATCTGTTCTTTTTATCACTTTATTTTTTTTTTCAGTGGCTGGCACATATTATACCATCTATTCATGAATTTTCAATTATACAATATTTTAAAATTTATATTGAAAAGAAAACTGAAAGTAAAAATGTCAAATATTAACTGATTATCTCTTAGTGATGAGAATCATAATTTTTATCTGAAGCTTTGGTTTGTATTTTCCAAATTTTGACAAGAGGAATGCACATTTTTACATCAGAAAAATATATTAATCCTGCCCTCAAGAAGTTTAGAGAAGAAATTTCATTACATAAAGAAATTAAATAGGATTTTAAATTACAGTGAGACCTCATTTAGATGTTCTCACTGTTGAATTTGTGGTACCTCCTTAGTAATCCTGATAATATAAGTGCCAGAAACAGTGCTAAGTATTTTAAATGGATTTATATTTGTCTTCACAACAGCCTTTAGTAGAAGGTGCTATTAAATATTATTATATCACCATTTTATGAATGTAGAAACTGAGCTTTAAAGCAGTTAAGAAAACACACACACACGTAGTTATTGGAGTTATGATCCAGTGCAGAAAATATTATTAGAGAGCCCACCTCCTACTACAAAAATTTTACTGTCTTAACAAAAGAAAATGTGTTTTATGTAAGTTATCAGTAGTGATCATTACTGTTTTTTTATTCAATCAAAGCAGCTTTTGGCCAACACTCAAATTAATTATTCCTCATCATGAAACAATTAGGTGAAATAGAATGTTCTGTTAAGAACCAACTGACTTTTTCTTTCAAAGGACATACATAAATTAAAATTAAGCAAATTATCAATGACCTACCAACTTCATGTGCTTAAATAAAAGAAATATCTTAATTGATTATCATTTATTTCAAAATAAAACGACTTACCTGGAACTGTAAATATCTAGTGACTTATAATTTTGAAATAAATATTAAACATAAGTAAAAACAAATTGTTAAAATATTAATCATGAAAGCAAATGAATATAATTCATCACCACTTTGGTTAAGTTATAGTTTCTTGTGAACTAAGGAAGAAAAGAAAATATAGATTGATAGATATATTGCTCTCATTGTCCAATGACAAAGCATACCAATTATTTTTGAAAGTATATTTTCCCTAACATCAATTATAGTGTGTATTGATCATGCACATTTTTACATAGGGTCATTAAGTAACAAAATTAGCAATGGGTCTAACTTCCTCTTTGCAAAGAATAAAGCACTTTCCTGATGGACAGTACTTACGTTTCCTTTCTGGAAAAAATGGAAGTGTTTATAACTAAATCAATATACACCAATAATATTTACACAGTGACCCTGAGTCTTATAATCTACAAAAATTCAGATGATGTGACATAAAGAGAGAGTTTAAATAACTTGGATGAATGTTTAACATATGCTTCTTATAACATTTCTTTATCATAAGAATTACCTTGGAAATGTTTTAAAAATTCAACTTCCCAGACTTAACCCTGGACTCATTGAATAAGAATTCCTTAATAGAACCTAAGAGTATCCCCCAAATATTAAATATTTTTATTGTGTACTTTACAAGTATGGATTATGGTCAGTTAATAATTTTATTTTATAACAGTTCATAAAAGTTTAATATTTCAGACTAATTGAAGAAAAAATGTCATATTTTCAAAGCAAGATATACAGATGACATTTTTATATTAGGCTGCAAAAATTTAAAAGCTAAGAAAGAACTAATTAAAAACAAGAGAGAAACTCCTTTTGTTTCTACACAGGTGTATGTATATTAGCCATTTTTTAATAATAAGTGTAAATCTGCAAAAGCATGCTGATAAGCATTGCACTGATACCTCACAGAAGTACCAAATAGCAGGGAAGTAATACTATGGCTGCCATAACCATAATAGATCAAAAAAAAAAAAAACACAACAACAATAAAAAAAAAAAAAAACAGTGTGGCATCTGTAAAAGGTATTGAAGGGGCTAAGTATTTCAGCACCATTTTTGCTCATGTTGTATTAATATCTCCATTTCAAATAGTATTAATTTTTGAACATGATTGCTATAAAAATCTTGGAGTTAAACTATTTCAGTTGTGAGAATTAAATTTCTAAAATCTCCATAGTAGGAAACTTTGTATTGAAGAAAATGAAACACTGTAGGAAATATAAAACTAAGTGTTTAAAAGTGTCCTATAAGTCTGTGAAAACCTATATAAATATATTGCTCTTTCATTAAAAACAAAATAACAATGACAACAACAAATAACCAAGTGTTGCTAATGCTATGGAGTTGGAGGTCATCCTTAGCTTTTCTCTGTATCTCATTGTAGAAATGACACTCACTAATGAACTAAATATTACACCATAATTAACTCTAAATGCAATTATGCAATGAACTGCACTTGACTTTGGAGTGTGACTGGTGATTACACTTTAAAAAATTAATGATATGCACACAAACAAATTACCAACGCTACTCTACCTTTCATATAGGAAGCATAAAAGTAGAAAAGACATCATTCTCACCCGTTCAATAACATCATCACCAGCAGCAACTACAACAAAGCTGGGCAATGAGCAAATTCACAACTCTTCTTGAACCCTTGAAGGAGCTAAAATCATAGACTGACCAACTAACCTCAAATCTATGAAAACACAAGCACATGTAAGGACAGATGAAAGTCAAGAAATTGCTTACCTGTGACAGACACCACTGGACACCAGTAAAAAGAATTCAGCTAAAATTTTTGGCAAATTTCTTTGGGTGGTGCTATGGTCTGATGTTTGTCCTTTCCCAAACTCATGTTGAAATTTGGTTGCCTTTGTGACAGTGTTGGGAGGTGAGATCTTTGGAAGATGATTTGGCTATGAGAGCTCTACTTCCTTGAGGGGGATTAACTCCATTATAAAAGCAGGAGTTTTGCCCCCTTTGATCTTTTGCCCTTTCACCTTGCACCATGTTAAGGAGGCAGCAATAAGGCCCTTGCCAGCTGCTGGTGCCTTGATCCTTCATCTTGGATTTCTAGCCCTTGAAACTCTGAGAAAATAAACTTGAGTTATTTTGTTTGTTTTAATAAATTACTCAGTCTATAGTATTCTGTTATAGCAGCACAAAATGGACTAAGACAGGTGGTGTATAGACTAGTGACAGAATATGGAACACCTGGGAAGGAGGATGCAGACACAAGGTGAATGAAGACCTACTTACAGGCTATTCTCTAGGGATCTCCCCAGGTGCTCACAAAAAACATCCGCCACAGTACTGAGCAAGCATGCCTTGTGGTGTAGGCCAAAAGAAGGTGAACAATAGCCATCGAAGGCAAGAAACTTCTCAAGGAAACTTCTCCACTCTCTCCCCTATAGAAGGGAAGGCTTAAACAAATGAGGAGGGGGAGAGTTGGGAGCTGAAGCTTTGCCTTTCCTAAGGACACTGTTGTAAACTCACTGCAGCTGGAGAAGGACAATGGAAACAAAACACCTCCACTCTTGGGAGAAGGGCAGTAATTCATGCTGGGTCCAGGCATATAGTTTGGAGTGGGACAGGATCATTGAGAGAATCGCACTCTGATCCCCAGGGCAAAGTGCTTGCTTAAGACTCAGGCTGAGTCAGATGAGATAAAGCTCTGTCCACCCTCCAGCCCTGTCTACTGCCAAGTCAATAACACTGAGGAACAGGTGCAGCTGTCTACTCCTGGGAGAGGGGCAAGCCTATAGAGAAAGCCCATCTCTGAGGAATAGCACAAAGAAAAGATCTGAAGCAGAGAGTGTAGCACACACTAAGAGTAAACAAACAAGCAAACAAACAAAAAACATCTCCCACAAACCATCTTAAAGCATTGGCTACCACGAAAGAAATTTGGAGTCTGTGCAGCCCTGAACTGTTCAATCTCAGCTCAACTCTGACTAGTTGGACTCAACTCCTTCCCTTAACTCCATCTGAAAGGCCGAGCTGGAGATCACGAAGGTTTGCTTTAAGTTAAGGTTCTTCTGGTAATCAGAAATTATACAAAGTAAAACCCTTTAAACTTGATTTTTTAGTATGAGGAGTTGGTAGTTGAAGTGTAGGGAAATTGCTGGCTTTGATAATAAACATAGAAGGTAATATATTTTTCTTAAAAAACATTTAATTTTGATGAGAAATTCTATTGATTAAGAAGCAGGGATTACTAATACTCATGCCAATTTTCTCCTACTAATATATGTTATCTCCTGAATAATCTTCAAATGATTATTACGTTAAATGGTGAGTGTCAGTGTGTTGACCACTTTAAAAGTTGATACATAAAATTAAAAAGAAATTCCAATGACAAAAGGAAGATTTGTATATGCAGATCAGGTTCACTTTATTAGATTATGGTACTTCTAACAAAAGTTATGTTATGTGCTGGCTTGACTGATATTTCAGATACCTAAACAATCCTCTCAGGGTATGCTGAAGTAGATTAAATTTTCTTGTCTTTTTAAATACACTATTTTCAGGAGCAGGAGTGTATATAGCAGTCTGTTAGCAGCATGAGGATTTAAGTAAAATATCAGGAATAAGTGTAAAACAGAAACAAATTCTTATTCAGTTTAGACTGATTATCAGAATCTAGTTCATCGTCTTTCATGTCATCATAAACTAATGTTTTTTTTAAATTCCATTTTATTATTATTTGTTTTATTTCAGCTCATTAAGGGGTACAAAAGTTCAGGTTACATATATTGCCCATGCCCCCCCATCCTCCCGAGTCTGAGCTTCAAGCGTGTTCATTCCCTAGACAGCGCTCATCGCACTCATCATGTAGGTATTCACCTATCCCCTCCCCCCACCCCCCAGTCAGAACATCAAGCATGTCCATTCCCCAGACAGTGCGCATCACACTCATCCAGTAAGTATACACCCATCCCTTCCCCCCAGCCCCCACCTCTGTCCGATACCCAATTAGTGTTATTCCCAAATGTGCATTTAGGTGATGATCAGGGAAACCAGTTTGCTGGTGAGTACATGTGGTGCTTATTTTTCCATTTTGGGGATACTTCACTTAATAGAATGGGTTCAAACTCTCTCCAGGAGAACCAAAGAGATGCCATATCACTGTTATTTCTTATAGCTGAGTAATACTCCATGGTATACATATACCACATTTTGCTAATCCATTCATGAATTGATGGGCATTTGGGTTGTTTCCACATCTTTGCAATTGTGAATTGTGCTGCTATAAACATTCGGGTGCAGGTGTTTTTTTTATAGAATGACTTTTGTTCTTCTGGGTAGATGCCCAATAATGGGATTGCTGGATCGAATGGTAGGTCTACTTGAATCTGTTTAAGGTATCTCCATATTGTTGTCCATAGAGGTTGCACTAGTTTACAGTCCCACCAGCAGTGTATGAGTGTTCCTGTCTCTCCGCATCCACGCCAACATGTATTGTTTTGGGACTTTTTGATAAAGGCCATTCTCACTGGAGTTAACTGATATCTCATTGTGGTTTTGATTTGCATTTCCCTGATGATTAGAGATGTTGAACATTTTTTCGTATGTTTGTTAGGCGTTTTTATATCTTCTTTTGAAAATTTTCTATTCATGTCCTTTGCCCACTTTTTGATAGGGTTGTTCAATTTTTTCTTACTGGTTTTCCTGAATTCTAAATAGATTCTTGTTATCAGTCATTTATCTGATGTGTAGTATGTGAAAATTTTTTCCCATTCTGTAGGTTGTCTGTTTACTCTCATGACTGTTTCTTTGGCTGTGCAGAAGCTTTTTAATTTGATCAGGTCCCATTTATTTATTTTTGTTGTTGCTGTGATTGTCTTAGGGGTCTTCTTCATAAATTCTTTGCCTAGGCCAATGTCTGTAAGAGTCTTTCCTACATTTTCTTCTAGAATTCTAATAGCTTCCCACCTAAGGTTTAAGTCTGTTATCCACCGTGATTTGATTTTTGTGAGAGGTGAAAGCTGTGGGTCCTGTTTTAGTCTTCTACATGTGGCTATCCAGTTTTCCCAGCTTGTGACTGATTTCCTATGTTGGGGAGCTCACAGACCAGTCGATGATGCATATATACAAACATCATCATCATCATCATCATCTTACTATCATATGGTGAAAGCACTGAAGAAGAAGTGCACAGGTTATTTTGAAAGCATAAAAATCAAAACAATTAATCCATCCCTGAGTCAAGGGTAAAATATGAGGCAGGTAGGTTATCTAAGAAGAATTCCTGAATACCTAATGTGAGTTAAACTCTGCAAAGTACCCACTCAGGGCAAAAAAGGAGAAATGTATATGTACTCAATTCTCACTTTTCTCAAGTTGATCCTATAAAAAAGGAGAAGAAGATTTGAATTCTCATGTGGTTTCTCTAGGTGTTTCATAAGAACAGAAAAATAATAGTGCCCTTGCTCCTCACTGTCATTCACAAACTTAGATCCCAGACTGGTATGGGCACTGCACTGTCCTTGGACATTAAAAAATTATTAAAATAGGATAAAATATATCAAGTTCTTTCACATTTAGTAAGGGTAAGTATGACTTGTGAATCGTGTGTGTGTGTGTATGTGTGTGTGTGTGTGTGTGCACGCACATGCACGTGCTATGTCCAGATATCAATATTTCTGACTAGTTTTTGGTTTTTAATGTTTGAAAATTATAGTCCTGGCCTACCATTGCAAGGCATTAAGCATTGGAATAAACATTTGTTTTCCCACTAGAGGCTATCCTTTGAATCAGCTGTTTTCTACTTGGTAGCAGAGTAGTAAGATGAGAGATGACAGACTTGGAGCCAGCCGCTTTAAGGTCTATTTTGCTCCCAGGTTAATTAGGCTTACTAATTTTTTTTTAAATGCCTAGATTACAAAGTAGCTTACTAGAAATCATCAGCTAATAATAAATCAACCTTTTACCTATTTTGCCATCGCTCCCTACTTGCATAATTTTTTTAGCCACCTCTCCAGTGGAAGAGTTGCTAAAATAAGGCAAATGTCTGGTGTTTCTGTATCTGTCGTCTGCACATTTTCATACTGTAATTACAGAATGAGTCCAACTGAGGCCATCAAGGAGGCACTATTTTGTATTCTCTAGTTAAGGAATTTCTTAGAAATTTTTCTCTGCATAAGATCATGTTCACACTCATATATACATTCATTCTACCCACCAAAATAAAATGTTATTTAATATCCCCATTGGAGAAAACTAAAACACAATGGTAAATCAATTCATTATCCCAGCAGAGAAAACAAAAAGAATAAAGTTAATAGTTATTGTTTATTGACCAAAGTGCATACATTATTCTTTTCCTCACCATAACCCTGCAATAATGTAATTATTAGTGCTATTTGAAAGTTGAAGAAACTTATGTTCAGAAAATTTAATTAGCACTGAGTCAAACATTTACTGTGAGCTGCAGAAAGGATTCTAAGTTACATCTGGTTCATTCCAAACCCATGATGGCATGTTGTCTGTCTACTGATACTTCTATTTTTAAAGTTAAATGTTTGCTTAAGATAGCAATGTTTGTTGATACCAATGCCTATTAATAAATAAGGGTGTTCATGATGGCATATGAACAATATTTTTACCAGTCTTAGTGTATACATTAAGGGAGAACAAGTAAGGGTACTCTTCTTTATGTTTGTATTTAATCAGGAAAAAAAAAAAAACTTTGTTTTAAATCTCAAAAAGATGTCAGATACATAATATAGCTGTTGTTTTGATATGAATTTTAATTAGTGATTCTATTTTTATACATAATTACTAAAATTTGCCTGCCCACCCAACTTTGGTAATTCCACTGCTTGATTTAGAATTTGTATTTGGGATAATAGTGCCACCAGGCAATGATATTAGTTAAAACAGACCTGGAAATTAAGCATATTCCTGCAAATGAAATTGAGATCAGAGAGACTTAATCTTCATAGTAACATTATCTTTTTTCCTAATTAAAGTAAGTTCTTCACTAAATGACTATATGTAAAAATATCTTTTATTTATAAAAGTGGTATGGTACCTAAAAACAAATTTAAGCAAAAATGTTGGCAAATCTACAAATTCTAGGAATTTTAACCTGAATCTCATAATCTACACTTCAATTTTTTACTCCTTCTACAAGTTTTTATTTTACTTTATCAAAGTTTGCAGGCACATAAACTTTTATTTAAAGGGCTCTATGATTTCTCATGCTCAGAAATTCTGAGAGTTTTAATCTGCTAAATTAGCTGCCTACCTAAAATATGTTAGAATCTAAGACTCATTTATTTACTAATATCCTTATACTTCTCCATAAAGTTATGATTAGCTCTCTTGCTTCTCCAGCTCTGTTCTACTGCAATCACTGAAACTTACACTATGGCAGTGGTTCTCATATTTAGTTTGTAAGAATCACATTAAAATCACAGATTCCTGCATACAGAGATTCTAACTTTGGAAGTCACTGATTTTCCTGAGTTCTATATACCAGCACATGAGCAAAACTGGAATTTTGGAGGGGACAGATTCAGGCCCGCATTTCTTTTTCACAAATATTGCAGAGCAGAGTAACCAACAATAAGACAGGAATTGTACTAAAATACAACATTTAGCAAGTATTAGTAATTTGAGAGAATAGTAACTAGGAGACATATAAGTTTCTTGAAAATTCTGGGAGACACTGGGATAGAAAGACTTTGGGTTTTCATACCATGTAAGGGATGTGAATTTAAATAATTTCCACTTAAATAAAATTCAATGCATAAACTCTGAAGAACTGGGGATTTCCAGGCAGCTATTGGTTATGTGGATTTTGTAACATCCACTTTCTATTTCACAGGGCACATGCTTGCTAATAGGATCAAATAATACATTATATATGAACCTATATTGTACTCTATATGGTCATACGACAGTATATTTATAAAATCATCCTAGTAGCATTAAATGCTCATAATTATAGTAAATGCAGAAGAGATTAGCAAATACATTTATCACAAAACACATTTTAATCAATTAAATAATTTTAACTTTCAATTTTATTGTTTGGATATGTTAATAACTTCTACATTAACTCAGAAAAATGATATAGATAATAAGAGTGAATATGTATGAAAAAGAGCTAGCATGAGTTCAGGAGAGCTCCTATAACTGTTGTTACTTGTTTTTCTTAATCTTTAAAGCACAGAATAACCTTTAAAAAAAACCTCTAGAGTCACATTAATGACAAAACTAAAATAAATTAATTTTCAGCGACTTAAAACAAGGCATTAGTCTGTTGTGGCTGCCATTATTGATTGAATATATGTCAGGGTGGACAGACAGGTCATGGACCATGACGTGAAGTACAACTCTCTTGACAGCTCCATCATCTTTAAAAATTGATTTCAGCAGTTGCCAAATGAACCAGAGATAACTCCTAGCATATCACTTTGTTAATGAAAACTTTTAGACTGTTAGCTATTGATGATGCCACAGTAAAAGTTGTCTTCTAAAATTATAACTAAAATTTTAGAAGAGAGTGTTAAATATCATAAAAAAACTAAAGTCAGAGAGAAGTTTTTAAATAAATATTTTGAGCTTTCAGTGCTTCCACTTGAGAATAAAAGTAGAAGTGTGAAGTATATGAAAGAAAAACTCTAAAAAGCATGATTAAGCAAGATGAAGCTTATATATTCATTAAAGTTAAAAATAGTAATTTTTAAATTAAAGTTTTAAATTACTATAAAACTGATATAAATTATTTCAGAAAAAAACTTGACTTGAAAATTAAAATTATAGAACTATAAAGAATAAATTATAAGTTAGTATATATTTATACATTTGAACATTTATGTTACTACTTTGCATGCTATGACTCTTACAATAATCATTTATTATTTCAAATTGTAATGAATTTGTTCTCTTATCAAATACATACATATAGGTGAATATATAGGTAGGTGAATAGATAGATGGTAGATAGATTGATAGATTCAAGTATAGATACATAGATGCAGGACTCATAACTTGAAGATGAAGACTTTTTTACCACCCCTTCTTGTCAATTTAGACTAATGAACAATAATAACTATAACATAGACATAACATCATTGTCAAGAAAGACAAAAATTAAAAAGCTTTCTATGGTTCTAAAACTATTTTAGAATTTTTCTAGAGGTAAGAGAGGACATAAATCTCAACTGTGGATGCTCAAGAGTTGGCATAAAGATTGAGTCAGGAGAGGGTTCCAGGTAAGTTAATATTGAAGTGATGCTATAGAAATTGGGACATTGAGAATCTGTATCCTAAATTTAGGATTCACATATTGACCTGTAAAGCCAATTAGACAGATAGAGAAGGGTCTGTAGCTCTAAGACACACATTCTGCCTCAATGTCTGTAGCTATAAAAGAAAAATTCCCCACAGAATTAGCTTTAGAGATTAAACTGACTTCAAAGTTTTAAGCTTGTGGAGAAAACAAGGTATGGAGAATTAAAGTTTCCACAGGAAATAAACAAAAAAACAAACTTCATATCAAGCAGTTATTTAAAATAGGACATATAATCCAGTTTAGAATTTTTATTCCAGAAATTATTAAAGGATCTTGTAGGAATTGTGGGAAAGAGCAGCATTCTGAAGTTCTGGAAATGTGACAGAATGGACTATCTGGGATGTAGTTGCAAGATGGAAAATTGTCAAGTTCAATCCAAGGGGACATATCTTTTATACGGAGAAAACAGTGATTTATTAAAATTTTATAGCAATTTTTGAAAAAGTTAAAGCAATTTAAAGTTAACATAAAAGGTTATGGTTATTTTGAATATTAATAAAGATATGTTTTTGTTTCCTTCCCTTTTTATTCATTCACTTATTCATTCTATAGAAAACACAAATTAAGGGTTTATTTTGTAGAAGGTACTCTTTCACATCCTGGAGAAATAAGGATTAGAAAATCAAAACATATTTTCAAAAAACAATTTAGTCATATGGGAAAAATAATTACAATGAATTATTGTATGAACATAAAGCAATATTACTATAAAGGATGGATGGAATAATTGACTCATTCACAAGTAAAGTAGTGAATTTGTCAGGAAAGGACATATAGGTGGATAATTTTAAAGATACTTGGATGAAGAAAAGGAATTTTATAACCAGACAGAAAAATGAAATCATTTTAACATAGGGAATAATATATTCTAACAAAGGGAGTAAATGAGAAACATAATAAACCATAATTATTCATTTATTTTAAAAAAATCTTTATTAAGTGCTTTTTATTAGACACTAGTAATGAACAGCCAAAAATACAAACAAGCTCTTTCTTCAATGGAATTTAATGTGGGAAACAGACAAGTAAAATTAAGTAATCACAACACCTAAGGATTGTTGCTAGATAGAAGTAATACGGAGTTTTAAAGATGGATAGCAAAGCATATCTAACTCAATATATCTGAGAAATATTTCATGAGACATAGTTTAAAAAAAGAAGGAACAAAGAAAACAAGCATCTGCCGTTATCACTTCAGATATTGTTTGGCTCTATTCTCCTTCTTCTCAATCCGGGACACAAAGTGCAATATGATAGGCATTTTGACTGTGGCCCAGATGTCTCTTACACTTTTTCTTTTTTTTTATTTGCTTTATATTGTATATTTTTTATTGGCATGCTTTAACTTCACTAATCTTTGCTTTTGTAAACTCTTTATATTATTAAACCCATACAATGAGTTTTTTGTTTCAGATATAATATTTTTCAGTTCCAAGATGCATTTGATTCTTTTATTCAAATTATAAAGTTATATGAAAATCCCCAATCATTTTACTTTAATTTTGCAGCTTTTTCTGTTTTTGTATATATTTATTATAGTTATTTTAAGATATCTGTCTCTTGTCTCTAGTATCTAAATCAATAATGAGTCTTTCTGCTGCATATTTTCTTTGTTTTTAGTCATTTGTTCCCACTTTTTAGAACACAGTAATTTTTGACTGGATGATAACACCATGGATTAAAAAATTTTAGAAAATGTGTATATTAATCTTTTTTTCTCCCCAAAGAGATAGAAACTTTATTCTGGTTTTCTTCTGGAATCCAATAGCAATTGATCAGCTTGATCTTGTCTGCTTGTTTATTTGTTTGTTTGTTTGTTTTTAAAGTGGATCTATTTTACATTTCCCCTTACTCCTAAGGTGCAGCATTTATTCCTGGGGAGAAGTGACTTCTTCAGAATGTCTCTTACTCCAAGTCTGTGGCCTTATGGGTTTTTACCTAAAAGCACACACTGTTTACCACTGCTCCTCCACAGTGATTTGGCCTTAAAGTACAATCTTACTTTCTAACCCTTTAGAGCTTCTGAAATCTCTCTTCAGCATTTTATCCTCCCAGCTCTTGTGCTGTATTATTTAGATATCTCAAAGTTGTGCCTTTCACATGTACAGCCCATGAGTCCAAGACTTGAGTGGTGTTTGTGTATAGATTTCAGGGCTCCTTCTCTATCGGTTTGCGTTTCTTAAATCACAGACATTTGATAGAAAGACACCGTCTCTCAGTCCAGTTCTGCTGCTGCTTTTCACATGCACGCTACTTCCCACGCCATGACTTGGGAATATCCTGGAGGAAATGCCAAGGTGAATATGGATATTACATCACATGTTCCCTCTGTCAAGGATTACAGGTCGTCAAGTCATGTGTATATTAATTGCTTTCCAGTGCCTTCAAAATATGGTTTTATTAAATTAATTTAGGTTATTTAGTTGTCTTTCTACAGGAAAATTAATCTACTAGCATGGTGGTGGAGGTGGAACAGGATACAGTTTTCTTTGGTATGAGTAAGGCTTACTGTTATGCAGGCATTGGGAACCTGGATTAGAAGCTCTGGACTTCATGAATGTCTTCTGTCCCTCCTCCAGTCATAAATATTTGGCCTAGCATGTATTCCTATACTTCCTCAGAGGAAAGAGATTATTTTTATTTCCTATCCGCCTCTCCCAACTGAACTGTGCTTCTACCAATATCCTTAGGTTATGGTGCTGGTCTCCATCCTGTGTAGGTTACTATTTCTGTTACTTAGGTGAGATGAGAGAGAGAGGGCTGGTGGAGTTGAGGTGTTGTCTTCCATTCTCTACCACAGTTGCAATGAGATTCTGCCAGTATACACTGTCTACAAGTTTTGATTGATGGCTTTCTCCCTGGACTCATTTGCTCCATATTAGAGACAAGAAAAGGGAATCAGAGCGGATTTTAGCAGTGGCTGCTATTCCCCTCCCCAAGTTAGACATAAAGGTAGTTTTCTCTACATTGTCCTGATCCACTCTGTATGATGTTGGTGGGATCCCTGTAGAAAAATGTTGAGAATCCCTGTATGTATGTGACATACTCTGATGCAAGCCCATAATTACCCTCTAGCCCATAATTATCCTTCAACAATTTATTAACAATTTCTAGTTTAATCTTCCTACTGGCTTATTTGGCTTCAGATGGCATGTGTCTCAGACAATCAAATCCTCACTTTTTTCCTCCCTGTAGGTATCTTTCTCTTTCCAGATTTTTGTTGCTTGTTTGCCTTGCAATCTTAGTTCTCGGAAGAATTCAAGAAAAGTTGCTAACTTGCAGTTTGTCCAGCTATTTAGTTGTTGTGAGATTCTTTTCAACTCTCTGTATTTCTGAGCTGAAAACCAGAATCTAATATATATGATTTTTAAAATTCTTTCTTTAATTGAAGTAAAAGGATAGTAGAACATTTTCTTATTCCTCCAAAATATATTAATAACAGTATATAAAAAAATAGAAAATAAGGTTTTAAAATATTTACTTGGTAAGAAAATTATAAATTATATTTTCTTATACATTTATGATGTTTGATCTGTTTTTCTTGTTTAGCATTCTTCCCGAAATAGACAATGTAAAATTTTGGCTAACCTTCACTTTACTCACTGGAACACTCCAGCCACCCTTGCTGACCCCAATTTATTTTGTAAATTGGGTTATAACCTGAAGTATCACTTAACACCCTGGTTGTAGAAATGTGGAACATTAAGGATTGAAAGTACCTTAGAGATAAGATGAGGAGTTCTCAACCAGGACAAAAATTACGTGCAAAATTTTGTTTCTAGGTAAGTTTGAAGTATTCTAAGGAATGGGTAAATGTATTTTATAAAATTCACAAAACTTCTATTGCCCTGATTATTGAATGCCACTGATGAGACTTTGTATTGTAGAGATGCATCTATTTAAATTCCATAATCCTAGAGAGATTTATCCTGCTGCTCACAGTTTTAATTCCTATAACTATCTTTTAGAACTCAGGTAATAAATCCTTTCAAAAGAATCTAAAGAAAAGAAAAAATAAGGGAATAGAATTTCCCTTACATAAATCATGTGTTAATACCAAAATCTCAGCAGCTACCCTCAAAGAAAAGAATCTATCTTTGATTTTTTATGCTCATGACTATTGCTTTGATTTACCCTATCAATTGGTTTAAGTACTAAGTACTAAGACACAAAATTATCACCATATATAATGTTGATAAATTTATTGATTACATAGGAAAAATACCTTCCCACAAGTTAAACTTAAATAACAAGAGTATTCACCATTCTACTTTGTTAATATAATAAACAGCTGTATTATGATGAAGCTTTGTAGAGCTGTCACAAATGGCTATTTTAAGAGGAATTTTATTCATAAAAGAATAACATTTAACAATATTAAATTAATAAATACTTGAAGCATTTGGTGGATATTGTTAACTAAATGATTTTTGTAAGAATAAGAAATATACAAGCTAAGCATGTTTATTATAGTAAAAATACATTGAAGATTACAAAAATGAAGCAGTGTTAAAGCGAGCTCATAAATTTAAAACATCATATATATTAAGTATATACAAATTTCAAAGAGCTTGATTATGATTAGCTCATATAATTGGAATACATATTTCAATGTAAAATATAATTATAAGGAAGGTCCAGATGGAACTAGGCACAAAATGAAATAATTGAATTTATTTTCAACATGACTCTGTCTCCATTTGTTCATTCCTATACACCCATTTAAATGGTCCATTTTATGCATTTTATAACTATTTTATCCCCAGTATCAAGCTCAGTGCACAGCACAAAATTGGTGAGTAATCCAAGGTGGTAAATAACTGGATGAATGATATCATACTGTTACAGTTTGACTATCATTTGTTCTATGGTGTTCCTTCTGAAACTACCTACCTGTCTTCTCTATAACCATTACAACTGAAATTTCTTCTATCTCATTTTCTCATTAACTTTCTTTTAGAAAAAAATGGTCAGTTAATTTAATATAAAATATAAATGGTTAAGTTGATTTTAATATGCTCAATTTTTCACAGGGCTGAGGCCACAGTGTATGTATTTTGTATTCCCAAAGAAATTTGGCTCAGAGCTGGAAAATGGAACAGGGTGAGGTAGAAGGTTGATTTTCTAGTCCCACGGACTATAATATATAAATTATTGATTGCATCTTAACACACAAATGTTTCTCTATGGTTCCACTTTTTGTCAAAATTAAGATTTCAGAATTTATTTCAGGATTGTTTACTTTTTAATGATTTCTTTAATTTTAAAATACTTCTAAAGTTTATTTTAAATATCCATTATTAAGGAATTTTCAAGATAATATATGTTCTACAATTAAAATTTATTTTTCAGCTGTTGATTGCATATTTATTATGTTTTCTAAAATAATCAAATATTATGATAGTTTCTTTATGAAGTCTAAATAATGTTGATTTTTATAATTATTATTTGATTTGTTTGATTTATTTGATTTTTTTTTAATTTCCTGAACAATATTTCACAATTAACTACTTACACATTGGGTCATAGGTTTCTATTTGCTCTTTTTATTTCGTTTTTACCAAAGATGATAATATATTCACTTAAAGATTCTAGAAAAAATATATACTGATAACAAACACTCTTCAGGACAAAATGAATTTAAGTATATCTTAAAATAGTTATAGCTACTCAACTTATCAAAATTTGCAAGTTTTGAACTTCCATTTCCACAATAGAGCAATCTTACAGCAAAAAAAAAAAAAAAAAACAATTATCTGAGCTATGATAGCACTCAAAAAATAAACTCCGCAAATAAAAGTATTTAGTGAAAAATGATTTTCAAATAAATTATAATCTCCTTGAAGGTATCATCTACTTTTTCTTAAATCTCAGTGTGCTGATACAAAACAAGTTATTAAGAAATCATTATGTGGCATTTTAAGATGATTATCATAACCACTTATGTTAATAAAAATCAATGATGAGATAAATCAGATAGTAAGGAGAAAGGTTAAATGCCACTTGAAATACAAAATACATTTATCAAAATAGCTCTGCAAATGTTCTACCATGTCTCCTCTGACAAAACAATGCACTATCAAATTAAAATGAATTCCTCATATACTGCCATTCAAGATTCTGCTCTTTCTAATTTACCTAAACCTAATTGTGAAACTCAGGTTTGGAGGAAACTGGTACATTTTTGTTATTGAGAGATGACATATGCATATGTATACACTCACACTCACACACACAGACACACACACACACATGTACACTCAGAAAATAGCTTACAAATATGTCCTGGGCGTTGTCTTAGGCATTCTACATGTAGCTGCTCATTTCATGCACACTGAAAACCTGTCAGTGAGGTAAATTCTTATACTCTCATTTTTCACGTAAAGAAATTGAGACACAGGTGTGTAATTTAACTTAGGCCAAACAACCAAAAATAAATGAATAAAATGGTTTGAAGACACTTAATTTGGCTCTGCAGACTGTGCTCTAAATTACTTTTAATGCTTCCTTATAACCAAAGGAAACTGCACAAAGTATCTTTTGTGTCCCCTTCTTCCACCACAATTCCTTACATTATATAGAAAACATTATGTCAACTGGATGTGAACTATAACTAATTATATGAATAGCTCTTCTTGACATCAAAATATTTTACATAAATAATAAATTCCTTCAATGCCTAAATGAAGACAGTGGTGGATTGAGTTTTGTGTCAACCAGAGAACTCTTACTCTTGCAATTTATTTCCTAGTTGTGTGGCAGTCTTACTAAGTTGAGGTAAGGAAACCTTCAGTTTCTCCTTTAAGGAACAATTAAGCAACATTCCCAAGTAGAATTGTTAAACCCTTTTAATGTTTTGGAAAAGCTTTTAAGATATGTTTTTATTTGTGTTGTGCATGATATTGCTATCAGTTTTTCAACAAAAGATATGAATACTCCTCCCTTCAGCCTACCTTCTGTGATGCATAATTTAAACTATAATAATAGTAGTAAAAACAATAATGAAAATATTAATAATAATTTGGTAACACTATGGTGGATAAGGTGTTAGAACTATAGCAGATGATGGTGGTGTCCAATACATCTCTTTGTCCTTAGCATTGTAGTATACTCAGCCTAAATTATTACGAGACTAGAATTTCCTTGCTTGAGTGCTTTCTCTAGCTACTGAAACATACTTTCCCTTTTTGTGCTCCAGGGCAAAAGTGTTGTATAATCAAGGCTACTTGAGAACATTCCTCACTCAATAATTGATAGGAATTGGTTTACAAATCCCAATTCTGTCAATCCACAGATGGGATAGATCTGAAATGTATATTCTGTACTAGCACCTGGAGTTCATGTGGCTCATAGTAATAATTAGCTCAATAATGAACTCATATTGCTCTCTTTTGTCCCCTTTATCTAACTTTCTTGCTCCTTTATGGGTTGTCTTCCACCTACCAAATTAATTGTTTGCACTTGAATCCTTTTCTCAGGCCTACTTCTGAAGGAACCTATATATTGTCATCTTTAGGGTAGTCTGGAAAACTTCATAAGGATTCAGGTTAGACTTGGTTTATTACAGTTACATGGAACAGTATGTATACCATCTGCTTCTGGTAGCAAGAGCAGATCTATATCTCACGTAATTAAGAAGCATATTTATTAATAATATGTGAAATGCCGCAATTCAAAGCCTAGTTCTTATATTGCAAGAATGATAGTTTTCATAACTTATTAAAATATTTTTATTTCTTTGTTTTAGGAAAGAATTATAGAAATACTCATCATCTCTAAATAGAAAATAGACATATTGTTTTTATGCTTGCTTCAAAGCTTTATTGTGAGGAATGCAATGTTTGTGTGTATGTGTTTAGCATTGTTTCATTTAATTATTTGCTTTAGTATTTTTTGATCTAAGGAATTTTTAAAATTATTTACTCTCAATGGTCAAAATATGTCTCATAATCACCTTAGCAATCAGAGAAAGCCATGACATCTAATATTCTCACTCAAATACATTGCAATATCAATAAACAGGAAAGGAACTGAGGTTGCCTAAAAAATTCAGTAAAAACAGGTTTAATTATTGCTTCATGATAAGATATACAATTGTGCAAGTAATCAAAACTTGTCTAGGTTAGCTACATTGAATGATATATATTCAAATTCCTTAAAATACACTTATTTCTGTGACAAGATATGTACACTATTATGGTGATGGGTGCACTAAAACCATTACTTCAGTGTTATACAATTCATCCATGTAAGAAAAAACACTTGTACTCTTTAAATCTATTAAAGTTGAAAGAATACTGGGAAATAACTCCCATAAAAAATATGTTAGTTAAGCCAGGTGTAGTGGACCATGACTGTATTCCCAGCTACTTGGAAGGCTAAGGTGGGAGGATTGCTGGGGCCCAGGAGTACAAGTCCAGCATGGTTTATATAGTGAGTCATGTCTTAAAACAAAAAAGAAATATGTTAGTCATTCAGTGGAAGTATATTATATAATGCATATTTTTACATACACATGCAGATCTGTATTTTTTTCTTCTTTTACTTTTAACATGCACTTTTTGTTAGACTTTATTTTTTAGAACAATTTTAGGTTTACTAAAAAATTACTCAAAAAGTACAGAGTTTCCATATACTCCCTAAGTTTACATCAAGGAAGACTGAATAAGGAAAATGTAACACACACACACACATACACACACACTCTCTCTCTCTCACAGAGGACTACTATTTATCCATCAAAAAGAATGAAACCATGTCTCTTCCAGCAGCATGCATGGAACTAGAGGCCATTATCTTAAATGTAATTACTCAGAAACATAAAGTCTCACTTATATGTTGGAGCTAGATGATGTGTACACATGAACATAGAGTAGAATAATAGATAATATCTCAATGTTCCAAGGCATTAGAGACTTGGAATGGTGGGAGGTGGGTAAGGAAGAGAGATTACTTAATGGGTATGTTGTACACTATTCAAGTGATGGTTACACTAAAAGTTCAGACTTCACCACTACACAATATATCTATGTAACACAACTGCACTATATCCCCTAAATTTACACAAATAAAAAAAATAGAAAAAGAGAAAGGAAGCTTGGTTAATTTAAAACTAATAGTATAACTTCATTTTACTCTTGTATTTAAATATGCACACATACACACACACTTAAAATAAGTGTACAGCTTAATGAATACCTATGTAGTTAAAATACTCATAAAAATCATCACCATTCAGGTTTTTTCTTTTAAAAACAGCATATTTAGCACTTCAGAATCCTCCCCTTTCATTCCCTCTGAGTGCTTCTCCCCATCTCAAAGGATAATCATTACCTTGATTTTAACATCATAGATAAGTTTTGCCAATTTTTATATTTCAGAAAAATAGGATTAGTATATATGTATATTTAAGGGTGGCTTCTTTCATTCAACATTTTATTTTTTACATTAAACCTAATGTTGCTGTATAGTATTTATGTCATTAAATATGAAATGTCAGATTTCAAATCAAAAATGTGGTTTATTATATCTCAGACAAGAAGCAGTACAATTAATCAAAGTATATGCCTAAACTATTGACACAGTTTTGCCATCTTAATGGTAGCTTGTTTATGCCAGCAGCAAAGAAGCCTGAGAGCAAGTGGCAATAAAATTGCAAAAAGTGTTTTTCACAGCTTGTTGAGAATTGAATATTTTTCCTTGCAAAAAGTTGTCCAAAGCCTGGAAGAAGTGGTAGTCAGTTGGTACAAGGTCTGGTGAATATGGTGGATGACAGAAAGTTTCCAAGTCCAGCTTCTGTAGTTTGAACAGCATTGTTTGTGCCACATGTGGTCTAGCATTGTCTTGCAATGACCAGTGTTGGCTGCTTAATCACAAGCATCCTCATCTTGTCCATTTGCAGTAGACAACCACTGTAATTGATTGACCAGGTTTCATGAAGCTGTAATGGATAATGCCAGTGCTAGACTACCAAACAGATACCATTAGCTTTTTTTAATGAATATTCGGTTTGGGATTGTGTTTCAACACTTCATCTTTATCCAACCATTGTGCCATAGGCTTGCAATTGTCAAAAATAATCCATTTTTCATCACACATAACAATACTGTGAAGAAATAGTTTGCCTTTATGTCATGATAGCAAAGAAAGGCAAGCTTCAACACGATTTATCTTCTGATGCTTGTTTAACTCATGCGGAACCAGTCTATCCAGCTTCTTTACCATGCAGCTTTGTTTCAAATAGTCCAATATTGTTGTAATTTAACGTCAAACCTTGCTGCTAATTCATGTGTAGGTTGAAATGGATTCACTTGCACAACAGCTTTCAGCTCATCATTATCCACCTTGGTCTCAGGTCGCCCACGTGGCTCATTTTTAAGATTAAAATCACCGGAATGGAACTTCTCAAACCATTGACATAGTGTGCGTTCATTAGCCACATTCTTCCCAAACAATTCATTAATATTTTGAGCTGTCTGCACTACGTTGGTTCCACGACAGAATTCATGTTTGAAAATAACATGAGTTTCTGACTTATCCATGGTTTCACAAAAATTGCTCTAAGGAAAACTTTCAAAGGTAATCACAAGCCAAAATGTCCATTTGAAAGAGAGTACGTACCTTCACAATAAACATAAAACAAGAATTGTCAAAGTGAAATGTCAGAAATATCAACTGTCAAACTTAATGTTTAAGAAAACTGGACATTTCATACTTAATAACCTTTAATATGTCCTTTCAATATGCCACAATTTATTTATACACTCAACCACTAACAGATATTTGGATAGTTTCCAATTTGGGGCTATTGCAAACAGGGATGCTATAAGCACTGTAGCACCTGTGTGTGCGGGGGAGGGGGTGTGAGAAATACACATATTTCTGATAGGCATATGCCAGTGTTTTATATTTGATAAGTCCTATTGATAATAGGCGGTAGGATAATAGAATCTATATAAAAATTGATGTGAATAATTTAGAAGAGTGTCTGGTAAATATTTAATAAATGTTACCTGCTATTATTATTATGTCAAATTACCAGAATAAATGTCATTTAGCAAAATAGCTAAGAGGTTAACTCTTTGAACTCTAGACATGAATAGACTCAGATTAGAACTCACTTCCTAGCTGAATGATGTTTAGGCACATTACGTAAGAAGTAAGCCTCATTTTCCTCGCTATAAAATATACAAAACCATAGGCTTTTGTGAGCTTTTAAAATGAAAATGTATTGAAAGACTTAGCATAGCATCAACCACATAAAGGATGCTCAAAAAAGGTTAGCAGTATTAGTATACTATGTAGTTAATAGAGGTGTTAACATACCATCCTTTAACTAACACTATGTCTTTGTAACGTTTTGGGAAAATCTCAGAACAGTGTATAAAAATCATCCTCCAAACTGAGATGGTGCCGAGAGACCACAGAAATGACCCAGACCAATCCAGCCTGGCGAGTTAAATGACTTTATCAGAGGTGACTCACACAGGGCTCTCATTCCTAGTCAAGATAGAAATCCTCCTGGCACTCAGTCCTGGGAGGTGACAGGAGTTCTTCGGAGAGTAAGATCCACACTGCCTACCCATTTGTGGAGCCCTAAATTTCTTTCCGGCAAAGGAGGCAGAGCTCTTTGCATCCTGCATTTACATACAATACAGGGTAAGCATGCACAGGACTTCCCATTAGGCGGGGACTTTAGAGTTATAATGAACTAGGGTACTAAGGCAACTCAAGCAGCTTAAAACAGTTCAAACTGGTCTTAAAACATATGACCATCTACACAAAAGGAGCTACTTAAGAATACCCTTTGTGCTTTATTTTCTTTCAGCTTTCTTGTTTTGATCTATATCTCTGTATTCAAAGGAAACCTGCACGAGTTCCGCTACACATTAAAAGCCAGTGGTGGGGAACTTGTATTTTCCCTCACATGTACCACATGAATTTAATCAGAGGCAATGCTTAATATCTCAGCTCTTTCCCTGGATACAGAGATGCACTATCCAACAAATCAACCGATCTCTTAGCAACTCCATGTGCTACTTTCCTTGTGACTTGGAACTCTGTCAAATGCGATGGTGGATCTTTCTGAACTTCTGGATCAGCTTCTAATGTCCAGGTAAAGGAGAGTTACTAAAAAATGGCTAGATTGAACGAGGATCTTATTTCTTTGATTTTAAAATGTGTGAAAGACAGGTTGCTTATCATGCTAACATTAATACTGAGTGTGTCTGTAAGTGGAAACCCAAAACACTCCGCATTACTGAGAAGTATATCCCAGGACTTATAAGCTAATTAAAATTCTGCCTAAACTTATATTTCAAATTACTATATTTAAACTAAATTTATTTGAAATGAAGAGGAATGAATAGTACTCTATTTAACTAAAGCTCACTGTTAACATTTCCTCAAAGAAAAATCCATAATGTGATGTCCTTTAAAACAAATCCCTTGGGTTTTATTAAGACAGTAAAATTACCAATATATGTGACAGTGGATTTTCTAAGGGAAAGAGTTTTTTCTCTTATGCACAAATAAAAAGGTGAGGTATACATATTTCTGGAAGGAGTTTGTGAAGAAAATAAAAAAAATCGTAACTCCTAGAATATATCTTATTTATATAGCTGCCAAATCTTTCCACCAGCTTTCTGTCTGTTAGAAATGCAGCTATGCCTGAATAAGGTCGGTTTTTAATTAAACATTCTGTGTCTCTCAGGAAGTGAAAAATGAGCTAATAGCAATGTACTCATATGAAGACATCAGAGTTTTATTTTTAAATCTGCTACTGATGAGTTATTTGTGGGAATCATGTATACAGAGGTTAAGAAACAGACATAATAATATATTATGCACAGATATACTATACTAATAATGGTGTAAAGCACACAGGGCATTTAAAAAAATCATATTCAATATAGCAGTTCAAGCACCGATTTCTAAATCCTTGACTATTAGGTTGACTTTAATTAATTTAAACCTGTTAAAAGACTTAACTCCAGAATGAAGGAATATTTCAATGTTTTAGGAGATATACAAATACATATGTCATGATCTTTTCTTAATAAATTCCTTGAGAACGGATCTATTTTTAAGAATGTGGTGCTATTAATTGTTTTTTCCAATTTAATTTAAAAAATCTATAGGCCATATTTCCCTTTGACAACAATAAACCAAGGACAACTAAATTTCTTTGCTTAATAATAAAACCCACTTTAAAAAAAAATCAATTACTACAAAATGTAGCATTTCAAAATGAAATATTTCCTATTTTATTAAAAACAATAAGTCTTGCCACTAATTTTAATAAATAGATTAGGAAGTTGAATGAATATAAGGACGATTCCTTTTGCATTGATTATGTGATTCTTCCCTGATGGGCTTATGCCCCATTTATTACTTTCAGTAGATTTGAAAGGGATCATATCTAAGTCCAAATTTTATATTTCTATGGCTCAGAGCCTCTCTCTTAGGAAACACTAGTTTATCACCTTTGCATCCCAATTCACAAGTGTATCTCCCAGGTATCTGAACATCACCATACCGACCTAAAAGCAAGTCCAGAATATCACTTCCCATCTCTGTTTTTCCTTTTTACTTTTCTTCCTTCTTTCCTTTTTTCCTTCCTTCCTGCCTTCCCTCCCTTGATTCTCATAAAATTTAAGCATCTCTTGCAGGAAGTGTGAAATGTAGGAGTGACTTCTTTTGCAGCAAATGTGAGAGGAAGCTCACCCAAACCGGTATTCCACTGGCTCGTTTGGATAAGCCAAATCAGAAGCACACCCTTTGGACAGAGGCCCTGGGCCGTTTACTTACCAGTGGATTAGATAGTTGTTCAAAGGTATCTTTGAGAGAGGCAGAGTAAAATTAATGATAATGTTGGTATTTTTTCTTGGGGCAATTCCCTATTCTATTTAACACTAATATTATTAGGAAAAGCAACACTAATTTCAAATCATTCCTTTCTCCTGTTCTTCTCTGGTCAAACATCTCCTTTTGGACTCCTTTTCTTAGGCTATGAAGTTATCTGTCCGTCTTCCTAAAGACACTAATCTCAACACTTGTGTTTCAGAAGGAGTCATTTTCAGGAAATCAAAGTTGATTTAATCCTTTAAGGGATATTCCCTCATGTGAATCCGATAGTCTCATATTTATTAAGTGATTAGATTTAATAATTTCAAAGCAATTTTCTGGCACTCTTTCGAAGAATAATTAAAAATGCAATGTGGTATCCCACTGTACACATCTCACCCTCATCTTTGTTAGCCAAATATTCTTTTAATATAAAAATTTGGCATAAACTTTGATCAGACATTACATTAATTATTTATTACCTGAACAAAAATTTATGAAATAGATAAGTTGTGCTATTAACTAATCAAGGGTTTCAGCATTCCTTAATATTTTGGCATCAATGGTACAATATCATCTTTTTCTGCGTAGTATTGAGATAGAAGGAGATATGGTAAGCATGCATGAATGTTCTTATATTTGTTTATGTGTGCAGTATAAGACAGTATGGCAAAAGGGCACAAAAAAGCTGGTAGATTTTTGTATACTGATTCTTCAAGTGGAAAAGATGAAGTAAGCATCCAAATCTGGAACAGTGTAATTTGAAATGACAAGTTTAATGTTT
This sequence comes from Lemur catta, assembly GCF_020740605.2. NCBI lineage: Eukaryota > Metazoa > Chordata > Mammalia > Primates > Lemuridae > Lemur > Lemur catta. The sequence continues at coordinate 37,827,109 of NC_059134.1, read as the reverse complement.
TAATATAAATTTATATTTTAGAAAACAAAAATATATAGTACATTCATAATACAAATATCTTGAAAGTAAAACACCATTAAATCATCTTGTCTATCGAGGACAAACAGAATATAATAACTTATAATGGTTTAGGTGGAGGAAATGTTTTCTAAGTCTGCAAAACACTTAGTTTTTTAGTTTGGTGTTTTATTTCTGTTTTTTCAAACTGCCATTCTCTAGCTTGCTATCTACCTATCAGTGCTCTACTCACCATGGGTAGGATATTTCCAGCTTCAAGCCTGTTTTTTGTTTTTCTTTATCCAGTAACACAGTGGGTTATCTGGATTCTCCTCCACTCACATCATTGGAAAGGAAAACTGCCAGGGGAAGACCCGAAGGTTAGCTTTCCTCATACAAGCTAAGTCAGTCATATGCAAAGGCGAATTAAGACTAACTTATATTTGGAGTTATAGCTAAGAAAAGTGGTTTGTCATTCAAAGCACAGTGACAAAAGGGGATACTTCACAGGAGAGACTACTCTAGCTTTTCATGACCTGGTGATGTATGTAATTAATTCCTCTTTGAGAATGTGTTGCTTCATGTGGGTATCAGCTTAATTTTCAAAGCCATATATAATATGATACCATAATCTGAAGACTTTCTCACAGATATAGTTTCTGTATTTTTTCCCAAACTCCACTTCCCTGCTCATTGTTTGAATGGAATAGAAAAAAAAAAAAAAGTCAATGTTTACCATGTGCAGTTGAAGGGAAATATTATGTCCATTAACTTTTTTTTTTTTTTTATTTCAGCTCTTCATGGGGGTACAAAAGCTCAGGTTATATACATTGTCCATGTCCCGCCCATCCCCCTGAGTCAGAGCCCCAGGCTTGTCCACTCTCCAGACAGTGTGCCTGGCACTCACCATGTAGTCATACCTCCATCCCCTCCCCCCACCCCCCTCCTCCCCGAGTCAGCACCTTCAAGCATGACCATTCCACAGACGGTGCACAACGCACTCATCATGTAGGCATACACCCATCCCCTCCCCCCACCCCCGTCTCAGTCTGATATCCAATTGATATCCTTCCCCGGTGTGCATTTAGGTGATGATCAGGGAAACCAATTATCTGGTGAGTACATGTGATGCTTCTTTTTCCATTCTTTGGATACTTCACTTAATATAATGGGTTCCAATTCTCTCCAGGAGAACCGTTATTTCTTATAGCTGAGTAATACTCCATGGTATACATATACCACAGTTTACTAATCCATTCGTGGATTGATGGGCATTTGGGTTGTTTCCACATCTTTGCAATTGTGAATTGTGCTGCTATAAACATTCGGGTACAGGTGTCTTTGTTATAGAATGACTTTTGTTCTTCTGGGTAGATGCCCAATAAAGGGATTGCTGGATGGAATGGTAGGTCTACTTGAATCTGTTTAAGGTATCTCCATAATGCTTTCCACAGGGGTTGCACTAGTTTGCAGTCCCACCAGCAGTGTATGGATATACATTTAATTACATAAGTTAAATGAATTAAAAATCACAAAAAAATTAGATTCTAAGAATCTATGCCATATTATCCACAATGATAACTGCCATCTAATAAAGGATATTTAAGATTCATATAGAAAATATTGGTGCTCTGTTAGGAATTCATTTCTTGCATCTTGAAAATATTGGTCATATGTGTTAAGTGTTATGAATGAAATTTTAAGCACTAGTACAATGCTTCAGGCACTCTAGAAATGTGACATCAAAAGTGGATTTATGAAAGCAAAAGTTATTCATCGAATAATGTTCTATTCATTTTTATTCTAATCAAAAATTATGTAAGGAAGTTAGAGAGTAGAATAACTACTTATCTCTCTTATCTTGAGGTAAATTGTATGGAAATGTTTATCTTTAGGAGCAACAGGTGTTCTCTGGATATCCTGGAAAGAACAAAAATTTATTTATTTTAACTGCAGATATAGAATGTTCTTTCCATATTCAAAACTTGAAATAAGTGCCTTTGAAAATAATGTCCTTAGAATTTAAGAAATGCTTTTGAAGTTAAAGGAGATGGTTCATCATCAGACTTAGCTGTTCATTTTGGCCTCACTTGAAGTGCTGTTTAATTGAAGGCCAGCTAAATAGCTTAAGCATTCTCTACCCCAACCTAACACAGGTGTGACTTCAGTTTTCCTTTATTGCACTCTGAATTTTGCTGTTGCTGTCATGAAACATTAAGGATTCAAGGGTTCTTAAGAATTATTTACTGATGATTGTCTTTCCTTAAACATCCTTTCTTTGTTCACTTTTATTTGTCTTTAAGCATCTCTATGAGCAAGATCATAGATTCCATTGAACCTATAATGAAAACTATCTATAAGTTAAAATATTACAGAATTAAAATGAGGTTCTGGAATTTTATTAGATTTTAAATATAATAATTATTCAAATCAATATCAAGGTTTATCTAATAACCACACACTTAAAAGACTTAAAAAAAAAAAACAAAACTTCTAAAAACTATGAGTGTTTAAATGGTAACAAAACGCAAAATGTAGAACATCCAAGAATAATTGGCAGTAAACAAACAAATAAATAAACAGATTCCTTAGAGGTAATAGTCAAATCCACTATGATGAAATTTTAATAAAATAGTATATTTAGAAGAAAGACATAAAAGGAATATAAGATAAAAAATTGAATTATTCCTATGGATGGAAATAGTGTTCAAAAACATTTCGATCACAGATACATAAAAGTTATTTTAATGCCTTCTTGATCAGGTAGACTTTAGTGTGATGTTCAACAAGTAAAAGTAAAGTCTGTGAAATATGTCTGTAAATAAGTTACCATAGTATTTGAAAGAGTTTTGATAAAATGAAGAAAAGGCATAGTCACAATGCCTTCTAGTTCTTCATTTTTAAAAAGTATGCAAGTTTAGAATAAGAGGAACAGTCTGTTTCAAGCTGTGGTTAAAAAAAAATAAAAAAATACCCTGAATATAAATTCAAGAAGAGTAGAAAGTCAGATACTGCAACTCGTATTAGAGCTCTCAAAATTAAAATCATAATCCACTTGTCCTGTGCTTATAGAGCCTGACTTTTACAGACAGAATAGACTGTAGAGCTCATCTATTACAAATAACTTCTCTTCAGATATATAAATAACATCATAGAAAAATTAGTGAGACAGTATGCATTAATATGTTTTGCCTGAAACATATGATAAGTATGTACATTATACCAAGCAGTGGCAGAGTTATGAGCAAACCACAGCTAGAACATGAATCTTCTGATTTCTCACTAAGTTCCTTTTTCCGTGCTACCATGCAGCTATCATCAAAAACCACTTAGTAGTACAACTAATCTTCAGAAGATTCAAGCACATATAATGGAGTTCTTGTGCAGCATAGAAGAGATATAATATTTTAAAAATATTTTATAAATATTTTTATATCTTATTAATCATTTTGCTCTATATCATCCCAACCATTGAGTTCATACAGAAGATTGTTTCCCTGGTAATTTAAACTTCACTTGTCATCAAATCTTGGCAAAGTCATAATCTCAAAATCCAAGCTTTGTTGAAAAAAAGGAGTTTTCTAAATTTCCCAAATTCCCATTTTAATATAAAGAACCAGATCTGATAGCCTTAAACATATAACTTTATAATTATCTTCAGAATTATACAATTTAGCAAAACTGACAACCAGCAGGGAGGGCTCTTCTCTTTGCAGTAATGTGGATGACCACCAGGATGGAAATGAGCACATGGATGTGGGCCAGAGAGGGAATACAAGAGAGAAAGTGAGGCAAGAGATAAATTTGAGGATTCCCACTTGCCCCTCGATATCAAAACATTTAAAGAGTAGACTGAGGTTCAGTAAACACCCAGAGCAGAGAAGTCTACCTCTCATTATAATGACCTAGTGAAAATAAATTGAAAGATTCTAAGACAGATTTATTGTGACATTAGAAAAGAATGTTGCTCAAAAATGGTTGCATATTGTGAAAAAAATCATTATTTTGAAAATATGGCAAATAAAGGGAAAGATTGAAGGATTTATCCTGTGTTTCCTATATAAGCTCTACTAATGAGTAATAAAATAGTAGATCAGGGGAAGTTTCTTTTATAGAGACATAAAAAGGAATGATAAAATTAGAACAGCATCACTGTGCAATTGCTAAAGGATCAAGATAGAGGATCAAAGGCTGGTAAAAGCCTTTAGCTTACAAAAGAGAAACAGGTAGACATTATATGCTTGCAGATGGAAAAACAAAATATCACCCAGAATGTACTATTCCCAAAAATATTGACTCTGAATCTAATCAAGTCCCAAGATTTAACTCCTAATTCAAAGGACAGAGGATCATGTAAACTACATCATACCAAACACAATCAATTAGATCTAAACCATAGGAGAGAGGAAAAATCACTTAAGTTCTTAAATAATTACATTATGGGAAGAGAAGGAGAGACAGGCCCTATTAGCTAAAAGAGATTTACAAAAATGTAAACCAATTACAATGTGCAGTATTTATTTGGGTTTTGACTCATACAGACTTTAAAATATACATTTATACTGGCCATGATAGACTAATTGGTACCAGACTATCACTGTCATCATAAACAAACATAATACTGGACAAAATATGTTAGCAACTGTTTTTCAGGCTTTGGAAAATAGGCAACTCAAAACTGCGATTCTCTGAGAGAAAGGAAACTCATGACTTAAGCCAAAAAATACTCACCTCTCTGCTCTTGGACAATGAAGTCACATCTTAAAGTGCTGGTGGGGAGAGGTGAGAAAGGGGAAAAGTTTTCGTCCCAAAATTTTATTTCTAGTAAAAATAAGCTTCAAAAATGATGAGATTTAAAAAATATTTTCATAAAAATAAAATCCTAAATAATATATTACCAATATACCTGAAATAAAAGCAAATGCAAAAGAATGTCTGTCATGATGAAGGGGGTAATACCCCATGAAAACTAAAACCTACAGGAAGAAATTAACATCAATGAAAATAATAAATAAATAGGTAAACATAAAATTTGCTTTATTTCTTCTCTATAATTAAAAGCTAACAGATGGTTTAAAGCAAAAATAATATAACTCTGTGGTGTTTGTAAATTATAATAAATGCACAAGGAATGAAAGTGGAATCACGCTATTACAGATTACTTCAATTAAAACATAGTGTCAAAGTAAAAATAGAAATAAAAAGTTGGAAGTGTGAAGTGTCAGATGAGAACTGAGGAAGTGAAAGGGAAAGCAGAAAGTGTGGAAGTCAGGTTTGAGGTGCGAGCCATGCAGAGACCTTGCCAGGAAAGGAGCAACACAGAAGCAAATAAGCAAAAGCAACAAACAGGAAGATGACAGATTTAAACACAATGTCAATAATTATATTAAATCATATCAATAATAAATATTAATAATTACTATTGAGTAATAACTCCAATTAGTCCTGAGAAGTATTTAAGTCAAAACCATCACCTCCCATAGAAGGAGTTAAAATACAAAAGCCTGGAAATACAAAGTGTTGGTGAGAACGAGGAGCAACTGCAACTTCCATTCATTGCTGCTGGAAGTATAAAATGATGTAACCATTTTGGAAAACAATCAGGCAGTTTCACATGAAGTTAACCATGTGCTTACCATAACCGGGCTTCCCGCCCCCCCCCCCCCCCCCCCCCCCCGTGCTTCCTCTCCTAGGTGTTTACCAAAGAGAAATCAAAATGAAATTGAAATACCCTTTCAGGCTCTTTCATTTGATTCAGTTCTATGGGGCTCCTCAAAACTTGATTCCCCCTCAGTTGTGATGTGCAATCAGTATTTGAATTTTAGTATTTCCAATCCTTTGAATTTTAACCATTCTACTGGAATAAGGTGGTTTCAGCTTTCATTTTTCTGATAACTAATTGGAGTTAGTTATTTTTAATGCAATTAGTGATATGGTTTCATGTAATTAATGATATGATATTTAAACTTGTAAATTTTTCCTTATGCTATATTATGATGTATTCATTTAGCTAGAAGCAATTCCCTAAGTCCATCTCACACACAAAGAGACAGAAATTAAGCCCCACTTCTTGAGGGGAAAAGTATCAAAAAATTTGTGAAAATATTTTTTAAACAAACAGACTCTGCCTTCTGACCATATATTATATACATTTCTCCCCCATGCAAAATACTCTCATCCCTAGAAAGGGTTCCCAAAGCCCTATTGATTACAGTATCCACTTTAAACCCAGAGTCTTATCATCTGACTCATGTCCAGATCAGGATGAGGCTCCTTAAGCATAGTTATTTAAATGTAGCACCTATAGCACAGTCTCTCTTTACCTGAACACCTATGAAATTAAAAATACAAGTTATTTACCCCCATATAAGAAATACACATTGTCTCGGGGGGATGGGCGGGACATGGACAATGTATATGACCTGAACTTATGTACCCCCATGATGAGCTGAAATAAAAAAAAAAAAAAAAAAAGAAGTCTAACAAAATAAAAAAAAAAAAAAAAGAAATACACATTGTGGGATAGGCATAGGACAATCATTGCTGACATTCCTGCTTAAAAAAAAAAAAAAAAAAAAGGAGGGTAGAAGAGACAAAAAGGTCACTGACAACAGTGATTCTGAAATCCAGCCTGGAAAATGCTAGAGTTCCTTCATGAATTGTGGCTCTGTGCTCTGTTCTCTTGGTTCCACCCTCTACGTCATCCTTTCTTTTTTATGAAGAGTAACACATATTGACATCTGAGTAATTTCTCAGTCAGCTTCCTGCTAGTACAGTTTTGGGGTTTACAACAAAAGACTCTTCATTTTGCACCTACTGTCCATTTCAATCCAAGATGGCTGTACTTCCAATGTAACTGTCTTGAAATATTTTGGATATCCTCTGAATCATTTTATGTTTTACTCCATTAGACAAAAAGTACAATCACAGTAGGTCTTTCTCTACATTGGGCTTCTGCTGGGACTGCTGAAGTACGATACCCTTAAGCTTCCAAGAAGCACTGTCTTTTGGTTGAAAGGATCTGTGAGGTATACCCTTAATTTCTTTAAAAGAGTTGTAATAAAAGGCACTCTGAGACATACCTTTTTGATCTTTTTGAGGGGTTAATAAAAGATTTTATAGTTGTATCTTCAGCTTCATCTTTGGAATATATTTTTCTTATAGTACCCTGGATTTGATTTTTTTTTTCAGAAATCAGTTTTTAATTTTAGCATCATCTGCCTTCTAAAGAGGTTGAGAAATCTCAAAATCATCAAGTCCTGACTTCTTAGTGTTTAATAATTTTTTATTTGCTCTTTCTTAACAGTCTATCTTTATCCTCTTGCATTTTACTCTAAGCAGCAAGAAGAAATGAAGTAGCACTTCTCTGGTTGGAAATCTCCATATCTCAATCATCCAGTTCACTAGATACATTTTCTACTTTCCATTTAACTGCTGGTAACAGTATCGCTAAACTTTCTCCTCCTATATAACAAAGATCTCCTTTTCTTCAGTTTCCAATAATCTCTTCACTTTCTTGAGAGTCCTTACACATAGCATTCTCAAAATTCCAAAATTCTAGAAATAGTGTGTTCAAGGTATTTTAGGATTTCACTAAACTCTTCTCAAAGTCTATTATACATTTCCAAAGCAATCCCCACATTTTAGCTTATAGTTATTATAACAGCACCTCACTTTCAGATGCAAAATTTTATATTCATTATCTATGGCTGCATTATTATCTGCCCCCAAGGTTTTTCAGCTTAAAACAACAAATGCTTATTATCTTACATTCTGAGGGTCAAGATTCTGATAGTAGCTTAGCTGAGTGGTTCTGATTCAGGGTTTTTTATGAGGTTGCAGTCAAGATATATGTCCAGACAGCAGTCTTTGCAAGTGAGGAATGGTGGATCTGTTAACCTGGCTTTTGGCAAGAGATTTCATTCTCTCAATATTGTGACTTTTCATAGGGCTAATAATGATATGGATTTTCCACAGTGATAGATTAAATGAGAGAGAGATGAAGAGAGGAGAGAGGGAAGGAGGAAGAGGGAGAGAACCCCCAATATGTGAAGCCACAGTCTTCTTAAGACCTAATTTTGAAAGTGGTATGCATTCATTTCTTTTATAGCCTATCCATTCAAAGTGAGTCACTGAGTCTACCAGAGACTCAAGAGAGGAGAAATTAAGCTCTACTTCTATAAGTGAAGAGTATCAAAGAATTTGTGGAGATGTATTAAAAAACACCAGAACAAGTTGTTAGCCTAGATCCCACAGGAATCAACGTTAGGGTCACCATACCACCAATAGCATCAAGACCAGCCAAGGACTGAAGAAGAAAAATACGAATACTAGCTATTATCTCATGAGTAAACTTGTACAAAAAAGATTTTTTGTCCCCAGCATTTCTTTCTTATTTTTACATGAATATATTTATGTTTAACCAGTTATTTTTGTTTTTCTTCCATCTCCCATTCCCCTACTATATATAAGCTGTATTAATAATGGCTAAATTTATATCTCAGAATATATGTTACAAGATACCAAAGAGGGGTGTTATTGACCTAGAAAAGTTATCACTCAAAGATAGATAAAATATTTGAGTTCTTTCTCTTTTGGGAAGAGGGATAGTATATTTTCACTTGTACAAGGGATAGTTGCTTCATAAGACATGAAAGTATGGTTTTTCAATTGTTTTTCTTTTTAAGCCAAATATGGTTAAAAGAAATCTCTGTGAATTTCAGGTTGACAAGGATTGGATGGTGGTGATTTTATATGAGTCGTTAGCTAAGTGGGAAGTAAATGTTTCAATAGTTCCTGGCAATGCCTAGATTAGGTTGACCTCAGATGAAATAGCAAAGAATTTGGAAGGTGTTGTTAAGTGGCAGCCATTATGCCACTGTAGCATAAGTAATTGTTATTCATATGCTGTCTCATCTGCTTAGTACATGGCAGAATTCAGGACTGAAAATCTTTTGGCTCCCAATAGATTTCCCTCTTTACCTCTTCCAAGTCTTGGATCAGGTTTACATGTAGTTCTGTGGGAAATAGCATTAGTTTCTTCTGCAGTTCATCTATGTCATGAAGGTTGGAGGCAGTGAGACACTGGACAGGTCCAATTCATTCTCACTCTTTCCTGCTCCACACCAAGTTCTTCTTAACTGTTGGTCCTGCTGACCTACGGCAATTGTGGACTTACTACCTGATACACAGGTAGCAAATTTTCACAGTTATCTTCACCAGCTCCCACAATTGTGTAAGATCAAAACCTCATAATTATTCCTTTTGTTCATATCACTATTAGGGTTTCTGCTTTCTAAATAAAATCCAGTATGATACCACAGGTCAGTACTATGGTCTAATTACTCAAAAATATATCAAGATAGTTCCTGAAAATATAAATGCAATGCAGTCCTTATTAATAATGAAAATGCTGCTATTCCTCTAGATTAGTGGTGCAAATTTGAGACCTTTTTCCTACAATAGTAAAAGGTGAGCCACTTGCACTCTCTTGTCTTTTCTATTTCAAGATCAACAATTTGAAAAAAAAAATTACTGAAATGAATTAAAGTATGAAATCTGATTACTTCCAAATTTAAAAGAAAATTTAATGTAGTCTCAATTACCTCCAAAATTAAATCTAATTGATAAACCATAAAGCCTCTTCTCTCATCTAAATCCCCTACATGTGTATATTCAGACTCACTCCAACTTCCCACTTGCCTCTTTCCAGAGCCATCATGTTTGTTAAGGCCCATTGCTGGTATGCATGAGCTTTCCTCTGCCTGATATTACCTTTTACTGGCCTTTTCTTGGTTAATGTCTTCTAATATATCAATAATAATATCATGAAGCCTTATTACCTGGTCAGATTATCTTCCTTGTTATCATGTTCTAACATACACGCTCATAGAAGTATTTATTTATTGCATTTTATTTGTCTGTCTTTCCTACTATAATTGCCAAACTAATGAATAAATGGAGTAATTTATGTGGCATTAACTATAGGGATAAAATGGTAACTAACAATATGTCCTTGGAAACGTACATGCCATAATTTAGACAGTTAGACAACATGGTGCTCATTTACTGCCTTCCTAACAAAGGTAACTTTGACAATAGGAATTGAGCTCTGTGTGGATTCTGTGCAATGCTTGGCACATTGCAGGCATTCAGTAAATACTAAACACCAGGAAACAGCTTTAACATTAACAACAATGAGAGTGGACAGTTAGACAATAAACTTCTCCTATAACCCTAAAAATGAAACTAAGAAAAGTAAAATATTGCTTAGGACATGAAATATAACAATTTTCTTTATTATCTAAAATGTGTTAGGAAGGCTGTTTATATTTTCATTTTGGTAAAATAGAAAGGTAGAGAAAGACATTACAGGAAAGGAGAAACTAAAAAATGCCTTTTGCTGCAAATACTTAATAATGATTATGTGCAATTCTCTTTCTAATGCCAGATATTTTGTGATTTAGAGTCTGCTGCTGAGAATGAGTCTAGGAGTAAATATATAATATGGATTCTTTCTTCACAGAGCTACACATTTGAAAAGATATAGTTATAACTCAACATGTACCTTTGGTGTATTACAGAGTTTTATTTTCTCAGACATGTACCATTATCATTACTAAAATAAAAACAAATACAGCCCAATGAGGCAGTTACTTATGTAGGATTTGGAGTAGCTGTAGCCTAATTTTCCATACCCATTATTTCCCACAGAAGTTGTATCATGTCTAAAAAATAAATCACCTTTTAAGATAATATCACTTCCTCTTGAAAACCTGATAATTACATTAGCATAAAGGATGGAATACATAAAAGCTTTTGTTTATTCTACTTAGATACATGCCTGTACTGGAAATTTTATATATATATATATTTTTTAGAATACTAGAAAGTCCCATGACCCCAAAATATTTTGTTGTATGCTCACTGATAGCTGATATCTTTAATGATGCAAAAATTAATATTTCATAATTTAAGATATAGAAGTAAATACTAATATTCTTATTGTAATGATGAATTAACAGCATAGCCACCCATTGTGGGCCTGGTTTCTATTGAAAAAATACAAATAAATCTATTACCTGCCTCATAAAGGTGTAGTGAAATGTAAACAACATAAAGCCTGTGAGGTACTAGACAAACTCCACATAATAAGCACTTAAAATCTATTAGCTCAATGTATTTTAGCTCCTAAATCTATATTTGCTTCTAAATATTCATCAGTAAATTATTCCAGAAAGCAAATTTGAATTGGAGTGGAGAGGGGTAAAAATTGAAGAAGTTTCAAACACCAGTAAGGGGGACTAGGTGAGAGGAGTAGAAATTCACAGTAAAGGTTTGCAAAGGAAGTCTAGCATCAGAGAATGGCTTGAAAACATCAGAATAAACTTGGAACTGCCAGAACCCAAGATGATTTCAGCTTGTAACATGGTGTTGTCCTATAGTAAGTTTATTAAGCGCTTTGAATCTCAATTTTATTATCTTGTGAAATGGGAATAATAATATACATTTTATTGAGTTACTGGAATAATGAAGGTAAAATTCTTATCAAAGAAAGAACCATGGTCATAACTACAGATTTAAAGAGTTAACAGATAAGTTATGATATATTTAGGCATTATAATCATCCTTTACAAGATGAAAATAGTTGTTCAAAATGTTGATATGATGAAAGTATATTGTAACCCTAAGGCAGCAGAAACTGATGGGCAGGTTCCTCTTTATATCCCTTTACTCGAATACAGTGAGTGGCACATGGGCAGGAGTGTAGAAATATTGAATTATTTGATGAATGAATAAATAATGATTTGCCCAAGATCAGATGGCAATTTGGTTGCTAAGCAAGTATTCAAATTCTTGAATCTGTGGCATCAACTCACTCTCCTTGAGTTCCTAATTTTCTATTCCCACTCCTCCTCCCTCTCTCCCCTTCTTCCTCTCTCTCTCTCCCCCTGCCCCCCCCCCCCCCCGGCCTCCCTCACATGCTCTGATGTAAACTAATTTCACTGAGAAGTCTAGTGATATGTTGTATAATGATGAATTGACCTTACCTAAAGAAAGATCTGGTCTTTACCTTCAGCCGTTTTACCTTCAGAACCCTGAAAGATCATGTCTGATAAGAGTGTCTTTGTTTGCCTGTGTGTCTTTGTTTGCCTGGGTGGTTTGTCCATTGGACAGTCTAACAATGTGATTTGTAATGGGGACTTTGGGACACAGATATCAGTTCCCATCTCCTGAGAACCTAGAGACTAAATTTATTAGCCCAAACTCTAGGAAGGGCTAGAGACTAAAGATCAATTGCACAGGCCATATGTGATCAAGCTCCAGTAAAACTTTGGACACCAAAGGGCCTGCTGAGCATCCTTGTTTGGCAATACTATATGAGCATTGCCACAAATAGTGGCCTGGAAGGAGTAATGCTGTCCATGACTCCAGAGCGAGTGGACCAGAAACTTCACACTTGGACCTATCTATGGGTACCTGACTTGGCTCATTTTAATTTGTACCCTTTCACTATTCTAAAACCTATAGTAGTAAGTATAACACTTTCCTGAGCTCTGTGAGTCATTCTAGTGAATTATTGAACCTGAGAGTGGTCTTGTGAAGTCCCCAATTTTTAGTCAGCTGATCTGAAGTGAAGGTGTCCTAGGGACTCCCAGACTTGTGGTGGTGTCTGAGGGAGGACAATCTTATGAGAATCATCACCTCTGACTTTGCAGTTTGGCTGACTCATTGTATACACCATGACAACATTTCCTTCTCTAGACATCCAGACATTACTATTAAGCTCATGAAAAGTGACTGTTTCAGTTTTAAATGGCTTCTTTTTTATTTGCACTTCACAAATTGCTACAAATAATGGCATATTATTAATTTTTTCTCATATTGAGACCATCTCTTTTGTATTTGTTTTTCATGAAATTTCTAGTTTCTCTCTAGGTCTGACATACTGCTATCTTCCCTTAATTGGTCCAGGATGGGACTAGATAGAATTCAATTAACTTTGTCTTTCTTAGCTTAACCACTTGTTTTAGTAAAGTATGTATTCAAGGAAGATCTTAAAAAATATTTTATGGGAAATAAACTTTGAATCTTTACAAATATAAATATAATTTTATGTTACCCTCATATTTTTGATAATTCAACTGAATATAAATTTGTAGATAGGAAATTATTTGCCCCAGAACTTTGTACACCATGCTCTATTGTCATACTATTACAGATATGACTTCTCTTCTTTTCTCTTAAAATTCTTATCTATTTAACATTTCTTTATTGATTTGGGAGATTTCCTGGTCTTTATCTTCAGATCCTACTAGTGTGTTTTCTTGCTCACTGTTTGATCCTCAGCATGTAGCGCAGTAACTGATGTAAGTGGGCTCTCAATGCATATATATATTGATCCTTCATTAACTGGGTTCTATGCTCTTTCTGTATCTCATCATCATTTATAAGAACTTTATTATAAAATATACAAAAAGCATATTATTTAGGTAAATATTATGTATTTTTAATTAAAGAAAGGATTCCTATGGAGGTGATTACTGAACACATTTATACTTTTTTCCATTTTGTTTGTTTGTTTAAGTCATTATAACCTCTATTTGAAGCTATTATGGAATTGTGTCCTTTTAATTGACAATTTCATCTGAGATAATTCTTTTGGAGTTTTAGGCATTTTAGTTCCTAATTTTCAGCTAGTGTGATTACACTGATCAATACATAAAAACAAGCTTACAGGCAAAGATTATATTCTTCGGGATATACAATATTTGTTCTGAAATTTCTACATTAAATTGGTTCCTTTTGAATGTGCTTTATTGTAATATATTTAAGGTAAATGTATACTTTAAAATTCTACAAGTATAATCTAGATATATACAGTTAATGTATTAATTCATTAAAAATGTATAATAGTACATGTATCAGAAAAATTATAGGCACTGCGATAAAAAAGATGAATAAGGTATACCTATTAATTATAATCACATTATTAACTGTAAGTATATTAAGTTATGTAAGTACATCTACATCCTTATATAAGTATATATGACTCATGCAAGTATATATAACTTATCAAGTGTACATGTTATTAAATATAAACACTTTGAAAATATTTAATTTAGACATAATCATTGTAACTTTCTCAAAGGAGGACATTTCAATGACTTCTAGAACCTACACAAAAACAAAAAGTTTGATGCCTAGAATGTCAACAACATAAAAGTTGAAATACTGTATCACATTATCTGAACAATGATAAAAAGTATAGCATAGTAAATACATAAATTAGTAACATAGTTATGATCAAGTGTTATATACTATACACATTTGTATGTGCCATAATTTTATACTACAGGCAGTGCAGTTTGTTTACACCAGCATCACCACAAACACGAGTGATGCATTGTGCTATGATGTTACAATGCTTACAATATCAATGGGAAATAGGAATATTTTTAGCTCCATTATAATCTTAGGGGACCACTGTCATATATGTGGTCAATTGTTTACTAAAACGTCATTTTACAGTGTATGACCAACTATATATACAATTTTATCTGTGAATTTAAAAATAAATAAATAAAAGGGGAAAAAAAGAAAATCTCTTGTCACGGAAAAGGAATGCCTTACTTTGTGTGTGTGGTTATGCATGAGGCATATACAGACTTTTAGATAAATACTTATGATTAGAAATGGTTTACCTGTACCTTGGCGCATTGCCTAGCACAATGAATTCTTAAATGAAGATGATAAGAATCTACTGACCTCCAACAATCAAGTGAAGTAGTAAAAAAAGAAAAAAATTTGCAGCCTAGAACTTATTTTCTAATATGTTAGCTCTGCAGCTCAGTCACAATATACTGGATTGTTAAATGTCAGTTTTATTTTTAGTAGTCATTTCATACTAATCATAATACTTATATTCTACCTTTTATAAGGCATATAAAATCAGATCATCTGCATTTTCTTTCTGAAAGTCAAGATTAAAAACAAAATAAACAGATTAAGTTATAATGGATGTAGAATAACAACACTGCCACAAAAAAAAAAAAAAGAAAAGAAAAAAAAATTTGGCAAAAAAAACCAAATCCAAACCAAAATACCTTGTTAAAAGATTGGAAAGAAGCTAAAGCAACCAATACTTAACAGACACATATCCCAGACCCAGAAATGGAAAAACAATTCAAAAATATGAACTGACTGACATTTTGCAGTTACTTTTTATCTCAAGATATTTGTCAAGTCTGGGTGAAGTATAAGAAATGGAGGATCTGGAAAAAGGCCCACACCAAGAGCCACCACCTGAGGAAGGAAAATGAACAGAGATATGACATTCTCCCTGGGCTAGAGAGAAAAGAGCTAGACAAGAAATAGCTAGGATTCCAGTGAGAAAGGAGATGGGGAATTGAGTTCAATACTTTGTCCCTTTCCCCATCAAGGCATTTGTTTTACTCTGATGTGCTGGATTTAAGACACAAAGAAGAACGCCTCAAAAACAAACAGAAAACTCTGAGGAAAAGGGGTTAGTTCTCAGGAACTGACAATGGGTTAAAATCCACTGGGGATCATCCCAGACTCTCATTTATGATATGTAGAAGGCTAGACCCTAGAAGGAGTAGCGAGTTCAGGGACAGAAGTGGCTTTCCTACTTTCAAACAAACTTTGAGCCATTTCAGTTCCTTACTGATAACATTGATCAGTCCCTTCTCTATCTGCCTGAGCACAGGAAGGTTGAATGTCACTAGAGAAATATAAAGTCAGAAAACTCTGCAATTTTCTTAAACATAATGTTCACAATTTATTACAAAAATATAAGTTTTGGAAAGAGACCAGAAAAGAGACTGAAATTCAAAAGAAAAATCAAATATAAACAGCCTCATTGATAAACTGTAAGGTGCATTTATGAGAAAACTTTAAGCTAGACATGATTAATGTTTTCAAAAATAAACTAAAATACATAATCTGAAAGTACCATCTCAACAAATGACTCTAACAACAGAATAGACACAGCAGAAAAATAATTAGTGTATTGAAAAAAACTGAAGGGCAGATTAGTAGAAATTATTTGTACCGAAGCATATAGAAAAAAGTAGGGATTATAAAAAAGACAATAAGTGATTTATAAAACAAAGTAAATAGGTCTAACTTATTTTTAACTGGAGTCCTAGAAGGGGAGAAGGGAATGGAACAAAAGCAATATTTGAAGAAATATTGACCAAGATTTTTCCAAAACCAAACACAGACATCAAGCCACAGGGGCAAGAAATTTTGTATACTCAAAGAAAGATAAATACAAATAAATCCACATTTGGATATATCATGAATTAACAAGAGAAAATCAAAGACAAACAGTGATTACCAGAGGATGAGGAATAGAGGAGAAGTGGGAGATGGTGAGAGATTGGTCAATGGATACAAAGCCATAGTTAGAAAAAATAAGTTTTGTTGTTCTATTGCATAATAGGATGACTAGAGTTAATAATGTATTATACATTTCAAAATAGAAGAGAGGTTTTTCCATGTTCTTATCACAAATCAATGATAAATATTTAAGATAATTGATATGCTAATTATCATTTGATTATTGCTCATGGTGTACATTTATCAAAACATCATGTGTACCCTGTAATTATTATGTGTAAATCAAAAATTTAAAAAAATCAAAACTTAGAGGTAAATCTAAGAAAATGCATTCAGAAACTCTAGAGTGAAACTGTAAAACATTACTGAAAGAAATTAAAAACCTATAGATATAATAAGATATACTTTGTTCATAGTTGTAAAATTCAATCTTTTAAAAATGATAGTTCTCCCCGAAGTGATCTATAGATATGTTGATACAGCAATCAAAAGTCCAAGTGGATTTTTGAGACACTGACAAGCTGATTCTCAAGTTTATATAGAATATAAACTAAAAATATAAACTAAGAATAACCACGATAATTTTGAAAAAAAAACAATTGCAGCACAATTCACAATTGCAAAGATGTGAAATCAACCCAAGCACCCATCAATTCACAAGTGGATTAATAAAATGTAGTATATGTATGCTGTGGAGTACTACTCAGCCATAAAAAATAATGAATTAATGCCTTTTGCAACAATTTGGATGGAGCAGGAGACCATTTTCCTATGTGAAGTATCTCAAGAATGGAAAAACAAACACCACATGTACTCATTATTAAATTGGAACTAACTGATGAGCACACATGTGGACAGAGGGAAGCAAAATTCATTGGGGTAGAGAGGAGGAGGAGGGGGCAAAAAACAACTAGTGGGTACAATGTACACTATTTGGGAGATGGACAAACCTATAGCCATGACTCAAACATTACAAAAGTGACCCATGTAACAAAAAACATTTGTACCCCCTTAATATTTTGAAATAAAAAAAATGGAGATTTACACAACCAGATCTCAAAGCTTATTATTAATGAAGTAATTATTCATTTCAGTGTTGGGGAAAAGATGGATATATAGATCAATGGAACAGAGTAAAGTTCATGAACGGACCATATATGTACATCTGATTTAAGAAAAAGTACTGTTGTAGTACAATGAGGAAAACACGGTCTTTTCAATAAAGAATTAAAATTGCCTAATTGTCTATCCATATGAAAAAATATGACTTTTGTCCCCTTCCTCACACTATAAGCAAAAATCAATTCCAAATGAATTGTGTATCTAATTATGAAAGGTAAACCATAATTTTTTTCATAAAAATTGGAGCAGAGTTTTTAAATTGAATGTGCACACAGACACACACAACACATAAATAGATCATAAAGAATATTTCTGAAAAATTGGATGACATAAAAATTAAATCATTTTTTTTTCATTAACAACCACTATTAAGTGAGTTAAATGTATAGTCAAGACAGGGAAAACACTGACAAAAATAAATATGAAAAAGTATTAATATAGAGAATATAGAAATAACTCTTATAAATCATTGCAAGAAAATAGACAACACCAAAATGAATACCCAGTGAGGAAAATAACAACTTATACATGAACAACATGGATAAATCTAATAAACATTCATAGAAAATTCAAAAACAGGCAAAACTAACGTATGGTATAAGAAATTAGGGGAGTCATTATCTTTGGTGTGTTGATTAGTAACTGAAAGGAGGCACAATGAAGATTCTGGGGTTTTAATAATCTAATTTTTTGCCCACCACTAATTATATAAGTATACAAAATACAAAATTTCATACATACAAAATTTAGCAAACTGTACACTTAATCTTTGTAATTTTTTGTATGTCCTCTTTGTATGATACACCTAGTAAACACTTTATTGTTCAAAATATCTATATTCTAAACATCATTCTAAATCTTTTAAATAACTCTTCTCCAAGATTTCCAATCACTACCATTTTTTGGTGTAGCTAAGCCAATATCAGTCAAAGCATTTAAAATTTTGTTCAAAAGTATTGTTTGTATGTAAATATTACAGAAAGGGTAATTTTACATTGGTATACAAACACACAGACACACACATCTATAACTGGAAGTTAAATTTATGTAGTTATTACTTCCCCAGGCTTTCCAAGACCTAGGACTTGAGGATGGGATGGGATTATAATAAAAATCACAAATGCAATAACCATATCTGAAGCTCTAGTCCCACTTGCTACTTAAATAGTCTCAGCTCTGTGCAATAGTGTCTTCCCTAATCCCTTTAAGCCCTGTAGTCCCCAGGTGTTCTTGTCATTTTACAAAAGCTCTGTCAACTCCCTTCCTATCTATTATTTTCTTCCTTGTCTCTTCCTTTAGCAAGGTCTGCTGCAGAAGCCTGTGCTGCCCATAAAATTTCCAAAGGTTGCCCACAGGGGTTACTGCTTCAGCTGGCACTCATTCTGAAGTGCTCTAAAGCTTCCCCACTGTGCGAAAGCCACCCTGCTGTGACAAGCCTACCATGCCTGACTCCTCTCTGATGTACTCCTGTACAGGAGGTATTGATGCTCTTGTCAATTTTGCTGATGCCCAGTACTGGCCTCTCTGCCATGATTCTGAAATTTACCATCTAGGTTTAGGGCAATAATAAAGTGTATTCAGACAAGAATATCCCAGTATTTAAAACTAAGCCAAACAAAAATCTCTAACACATATAACAAACTGCACAGATACTTGTTATGCATTCCATCAAAAATCTGCTTTAAAAGAATAGAATTTTTTGAAATTTTTAAGTACAGAGTACTGACATTTCAGAAGCACAGTTGTATATAAGGATTAAATATGCAAATATTTACAGAAATTGTTTAGTGCTCGTTTGCTCTAGTGCTTCTTTATTTTCCATATTGACTATTTTTCATTTTCTACTACACTCTAAGTTGTAACTAAAAGGAAAAGATTAAAAAGTAGCAAAGGGGCCGGGCGCGGTGGCTCACGCCTGTAATCCTAGCACTCTGGGAGGCCGAGGCGGGTGGATCGCTCGCGGTCAGGAGTTCGAGACCAGCCTGAGCAAGAGTGAGACCCCGTCTCTACCAAAAATAGAAAGAAATGATTTGGACAGCTAAAAATCTATATAGAAAAAATTAGCCGGGCATGGTGGCGCATGCCTGTAGTCCCAGCTACTCGGGAGGCTGAGGCAGGAGGATCACTTAAGCCCAGGAGTTTGAGGTTGCTGTGAGCTAGGCTGACGCCACGGCACTCACTCTAGCCCGGGCACCAAAGCGAGACTCTGTCTCAAAAAAAAAAAAAAAAAAAAGTAGCAAAGGGAAGATATTTTTATTTCTAAGATTTGAGATCAACATTTACAAACAATTAGTATTCTAAAATTACCATTTTGAAACACTTAAAATTATGTCAGTTCTCAGGACTGATATGACTATCAAAACAATTCATTGATACTTTAATAATTATTGTTTTTTAACCATGTTTGAAATAAGACAAAAATAATTATAATAACATGAGATTTAAATAATAAAAGTAAATTACAAAAGCTGTTATCTAATAGTGAATAAAAATTACTTTTGTAAGAAATGCTTGCAAATTACAAAAGTAAAATTGTTACATATTTGAAAATGATTCTGAGTGGAGAAGGTTTACATAGACTAGATACACCAAGGGAGACTTTCACAAAACTGGCTATTCCAAGACAATTTTGTGTAATATCTCATTTGTCAAATTGCATGAAAATATGAAGACTGAATGACAAGACATTTTATGACCAATTGGTACATATTTAGAAGTTATCAGGTTTTCTAAGAGGCTGAAATATTCAAAGGTCAGGTTATCCAAAACCCTTCAGAATGGCCAAACATTATTAGGGTTGGAGCAAGGTAAGTCTATCAAGAATGGATAGGTTGTAGCATGCTACAAAATTTTGAAAAAGAAATCACTGGAGATGAAGCTTTTTGAGTTTATTTCAATGACCTTACAAACTCTCACTATTTATCTTTCCAATAAAACAAACCATTCGAGTAAACTCACCAATCAATATTACTTCCTAGGCGACTGTGTGAGGACCACCATGCAGGCCTGTGCTAGTTGTGCCCTGGCTGTGATTCATGAAGGGAGTGAATGGGGGCTTAAAATGAATCTTTGACACCTCTCACCTATCTGTGCCATCAGGTGTAGGTGTGCTCCTACAGGAAGGTGGGCATCCTTAGAATTAGCTCAAAGGTACAGGCTAAGGATGGCTATGGAGGACATCATGAGTATTTGTGTTTATGCGTGTGTATTTTTTTTTTATAATTAGGGATGAATTCAAGTTGTAAGATCTATTTCAATGAACAAAGCATGAAGTATACTTCTCAGGGCAGTACCTCTTTAACACAGTCACTAACCATTTTAGTGTTGTTTTCTTTTGTTTCTTAGTCTCAGTGACTACAACACTCCAAGAGTAAGAAGTCTTTTGTCCCTAGCCCAATGCATCTAACCAATTCTTTAGACTCATAGAACTCTTTTCTGAGCATACAAAGTTGGAACAGGGGGTATGTTGTTTAAACTTGAGGTTCCTATTGCAACACTTTCATAGAGACCAGCCTATTTTTAGAAGGTAGAGCATGAAAAGTTCTGCCAAGATCTGACCAGGACCTTCCAACAAAAGTATCCATCATCCAGTGAGTGATTCAGCCATTTTTCTCTCTCCACTGCTGACTGAGCTTGATGTTTAGAGATTCATGAAGGTGCCGGCACCTGCATCCTTCTTTTGGTATCTGAAAAGGCTTTTCCATATTGAAGCCTTATTATAGAAGTTTGATATGTAGTCAGTGAATGAATGTATGCATGTAAAGATGTATGATCAAGGATGGAGGTATCTGCTGGTTACTAGTTGAAAAGAGGCTACTTGCTGAAAAAGATATGTTGAAATTTTCATTCTCATCTGAATGAATGTGCCAAAAAATGTATAAACATCCTCTAGCAAAAGTAACTCAAATCCAGTATTTTGAAAGTAAACTTAGCCTTCATTAAAATTATTTATCAAGAATCTATAAAGGACAAGTAGAAATGCATTTGCTGCTTTAAATTCATCTGAGGGAAAAATGGTCTGTTCAACACCATCAATTGAACATCTACCTTGTGTTAATATTATTTAGAAACTTTTTTAGATACCCAAATAGTTTCATTTGGAAGGGTACATGTTACATAAACGTGTTCAACAAAGGTGTTAGGTGCAGCTGTGGTACAAACAACACACAAATCTCAGTGGCTTAACTCAATAAGGTGTATGTCTTGATGCACTATATATCCAAAGCTGATCAGAGAGAGGCTCTGCTTCTTATAGTCATTCATGGTTTCAGCCCGACAGAGATGCTATTAATACCATTTTCTTGCAGCAAACATTCAGCACCTTCTGACAATGTAGTGGGAAATTGTGTGTCTACACCTAGAGTGATGCATATCATTTCCACTCACAGATCATTGATTAGAATTAGTCATAAGGCCCCAACTAATTACAAAAGGTCAGGAAGTGCAATACTCCTTTATGCCCAGAAGGAGAAGAGAATTTGATATAAATGGACTCAAGAAATGAAGCAGATCATTTTAAGACCATGTGTTGTATGCAGTAATTAACAGACCTGTACACACACTTCAGCATTAACTCTTATATGCTATATAAGTTGTAACAATATTCTTTATTTCCCTGAGTCCTTTTCTCCATCTAAAAGTGAGAATAATGAGTTCATATGGTTCTTGTGAAGGTTACATAAAATAACAGAATATATGAAGAACTGAAACATAAAAGCTTTTCAATAAATGGCAGCAGCAGTTTTTCATATTATATATCACACAACTGAGGCTATTCAGGTTTAACACACTCATCATCTCTAGCTGCATATTAGATTTACTTGAAGAGATTAAAAAAATAATGATGCCTGGCCTCACTCTTGGATTCTGATAGAGGTGAAGCCAAAACATTTGTATTTCATAATGCTACTAGTTTATTTCAGTATGAAAGCCAGGTTGAATACTTCCCTTACAAGGTAAAAAATCAGATAAACATGTGATTGGGATTAATTTAGTTGTCTTTTCTCACTTTCTTTGCTTTTTAAAATATATAACTTAATAATCGACTACATTGTTTGAAGAGGGAAATAATCATATGTTCTACAGTGAAATATACTGCCATTATATTTTAACAAATGAAGGTGATTCTTACAGCAAACAAATGAAAAAGTAGATGCTGTACAAATAATTGTTTTCTCGTGGTGGAGTAAGAATAAAAAACACTATAGAAGTGTAAAGTGAAATATTTGTTTCAAACTAAAACAATAGATACAGGTTATGTTTCATGCATATCCTTAATAAAAGCCTCTCAGAACATTTTATTGGTGGAAGTGTAGTAATGAGAAGACTTTTTACTGCAAAGGATACAGTGACTGATACAAAGAACGAGAGAACATTGTTTGGAATGATCTAGGATGTAAAAAATACAACTTAAATACTTACAAAAGAAAAATACTACTGTATTTTTTTTTATTTTTTATTTTCTGAAACAGAGTCTTGCTCTGTCACCTGGGCTAGAGTGCAGTGGCGTCATCATAGCTCACTGCAACCTCAAGCTCCTGGGCTCAAGCGATCCTCCTACCTCAGCCTCCCGAGTAGCTGGGACTACAGGTGTGTGACACCACACCCGGCCTGTATATTGTTGTAGAGGGAGGAAGAAAGCATTGCTGGGAAAAGTAAAAATCAGTTTAATATAGAAATTTGAGAAGCCACATTAGAATTATAATTCTCTAAGTAATGATTACTTATCTAGAGTTGATTGATAATATTCCACTCCCTTGGTTCTATTTTTTCTTTTAATACCATTATGGATTGTAAAATATATATCTATTTCCCATGGCTGGCATAGTTACGTGCACCATCTCCATGACACCTAAGCAATATTTTCACATTTGCTTCCAGTCATCATGAAAACATTGGTGAACGAGCAAGCTATTTGACTATGAATACATTTCATGGTCTCAGTTAAATCATGGCAAAAATCACACCACGTAATATTCTTTTCCTTCAGTAATTAACTGAATTAGTATTTAAATCAACAAATGTACTGAAAATTTATTATATCTAAGGATACTTTATTTGCTATTTCATTGTTCTTAAATATTTATTGAATGAAAACTACTTAGTGGGTTACAATACTATATGTGTATGTGTATGTATAAGTGTGTACATAGACATAGCATGAATAAATAACATTTCTCTATTTAGCAGTAAAAATTTACTAAAATCTGCTATTTGCAAAGCGCTGTCCTAGGTCCTAAGGTATCGTGCCTTCTGCCATTGGGAGCATTTTCTTTTTGGTTTTTGTTGTTGTTGTTTCTTTCAAGTCTTATCTAGATTACCAGAACAATTAAAGAAAAGGAAAATGCTAACATATTCTGGAAGACTTAAAGATAAAGTAAGTATATCTAAAATGTTTTTTATAGCAGTGAAACTGTTTAGATATGTAAAGGAGAATAAATACAGAATTTAGATAATTTTTAATTTATGAATCAATTTGTAGAATAATGGAAAGTTGTTGGTATTATTTATATAAAAATGTTATATACATGTCTGAAGAAATAAAAAAATGCAAGACAAAGTAATAAATATGTATATTACATCTAATGTGATTTAAACATACACTGAGGAAAAACAAGAGGAAAAGAATTATGAATAGAAATGATAAACACCAGTATAACAAATTACATATTACGATTGTGTGGTGTGTTAGTTGTTTTCTTAATTGTTATTTTTATATATGGGAAGCAATAGTGTGCAAATGTTAAGAGAAAAGTTTTCAAACCATACAATCATGGTTTATCATCAATGCTGCCATTGGAGCTTCCAGACTTTGGGCATATTATTTGAAATTCTTATGCCTTAACGTACTAAATATAAAATTCAGACCATAGTAGTAGATATGTTATAAGGCTCTGGGGTTTAAATGATGCAATATGTATAAATTACAGAGTTCATTTTTTTGGAATATGATCAACAAATAACTGCTGATAACAATACAAAATAATGATAATAATAATAGAACATAGTGAATTTAAAGCTAATAAATGGGAAGACAAACAGTTTTACCACTTAACATGTTTATAACTTCAATCACTAAAAGTAAAATTTCTTGCCCTGGACCTCCTAAAGAGTGAAGACTCAAAGTTTAGTAAGTTAAATTTAAAAAGAGACATAGGATTATAATAAAACAGCTGGATAAAAGGCAGCATTATTTAAATCACCATAGCTAATATTAATAAAATAGTCATGAGTATAAATTGACCAATACTTATGCATTAGCATTGTTTTTGCACGTTTCATTACAAATTGAGATTTTAGAAAAATTTTAAGACTATGTTTTCACTGTTTCATTTTAAATATGCTATTATTAAAAGAACAACACTATTTGTTAAGGATTAGAGAAACTCAAAATTTTAAAACATGTTCTTTAGTAAAAAGACAGTATATATTAATATTTTTCTATCTTCAACCTTGAGAATAATGTTTATATCTGGAGTAGAAAAAGTTATTTTCAGTAAAAACATTCATGATTTTCCTAAAGGATTCAGAGTGTTATTTTCAAGGGCTCTAATATCTTTTTCCAAAAATTGTATATAGATATATTTTAAATTTATGCTCCTTGGCCTTCTGTTTCTCCTTTACTATTTGGTGTCTGATGACTAAAATTAGGCTTGCATTAGTGAGAAAACTATTCTTCCAATTTACATTGTAGCTACTTCTAACAATGTGTGCCCATAGATTGGTATCAAAGATAAGTAACAGTATTTTTGCTCTTAAATATTTTTAAATATAATACAGAAAACAGGACTATTTTGAAATAACACATCACATTTGTGTGTTTTAATTTTTAAAGAATATTTGGCAGAATTATGATAACTATGTTAGACTGAGCTGGTTGTCTTTCAAATCTCTATTCCAAATGGATAGAAACTGAGTAAATACAATAAACACAGGTTTGAAATATAGAACCAAGAGAAAAAACACGAGAAAGGAAAATCTCAGGTTCCAATTATGAAGAGGAACATCTTTGTTGCAAACAAATAGACTACTGATATATGAGTAATCACATCTAACAGTAGATACTGAATAAGACAGGTTGGGAAACGAAACCAGGGCTCTTCTTTAGTATAAAATTGGAACTGAACCCCACAAATCTAGAAAACAGAAAGGGCTGTCCCATCATGAAAAGGAGATGTGTTTTTGAGCAGTATACATGAGGATAGCTCACATACTCAACCATAAAACAAATTTCAAAAAAATTAAAAGAATTGAAATCATATAGACTGTGTTCTCCAAACACAATTGAATCATACTAGAAATCAGTAACATTAAGATAAGAGAAAAATCTCCAAACATTTGGAAACAGAGTAACAGACTTTTCAATAATCCATCGGTCAAAGGAGTAAATCCCAAAGGAAAATTAAAAATATATTGAACTGAATGACAATTAAAATACACCATATAAAAATGTGGGAGTCACAGCTATTGCAATGTTGACAGGGATATTTCTAGCTATAAATGCATGTATTAGACAAGAGAAAATATCTTAAATCAATAATATAAGCTCATATGAACAACTTAGAGAAATTACAGCAAAATAAACCAAACCAAGCAGAGGAAGGCAAGTAATAAAGAATGGTAATCAATGAAACAGAAGTATAATAAAGAAAAAAATCACCATTGGATATTGATTGTTTGGTTCTATGTATAGAGCACTTTTAAGAATTATTGTAGGACAAGTCCAGTGGTCAAAAATTCCCTTAGTGTTTACTTGTCTGGGAAAGATTTTATTTCGCTTTCATTTATGCAACTTAGTTTTACAGGATACAAAATTGTTGGCTGACCATTATTCTGTTTAAGAAGACTAAAAATGAGGCCCCAATCACTTTTGGCTTAAAGATCTCTGCTGAGAAGTCTGTTGTTAATCTGATGGGTTTTCCTTTGTAAGTTAGTTGTTGGTTTCATCTTGAAGCTTGTAGGATTTTCTCCTTCACTTTGACTTTGGCCAAACTGATGACTATGTGTCTTGGTGATGTCCTATTTGCTATAAATGTTTTAGGTGTTCAATGATCACCTTGTATCTATATATTTAAATCTCTAGTGATACCAGGGAAGTTTTCCTCAATTATTCCCTCAAATAGGTTTTCCAGGCTTTATCTTTTTCTTCTTCTCCCTCAGAGATACCAGTGATCTCATAGTAGCTCACTTTAAATAGTCCCATATTTCTCTGAGTGATTGTTCATTCTTCTTTATTCTTTTTTCTATAGTTTTGACTGACTGGGTCAATTGGATGGAAAGCTTTGTTTTCAAGCTCTGAAATTCTTTCCTCTGCTTGGTGTAGTCTGTTGTTAAAACTTTCTGCTATATCTTGAAATTCCCTAAATAATTCTTTAATTTCTTTAAGTTCTATTATATATTTTTTCTTAAGCTATCCATCTCTATAGTGAATTTTTCATTTATTTCCTGAATTATTTTTTTGGTTTCTTTTTTTGATTTCTTTGGGAAAAAAAGCTGTTTCTTTGAACAGATCTATAAAATTGGCAAATATCTAGTAAGCCTGACAAACAGGAAAAAAGAAAAGATACAAATTGTGAATATCAAGAATGTGCAGAGGATATCATGATAGTCATCATAAACAACAATTAAAGAAATTGAATTCACATTTTAAAATTGTTTAAAAAGAGATTTTCAAGGTTTACTGGAGAATTTAACCAACCTTTAAAAGAGTAATTAATACAAATTCTACACAATCACTTTAAGAAAATAGAAAGGAACACTTCCTAATTCATTTTTTAAAGTTAGTACTATACTTACCATGATACCAAAACCAAAGTATGGAAAAAGAAAACTGCAGGTTAATATCTCCCAGGGATATAGATGCAAAAATTATTTTTAAAATTATCAAATAGAATTCAGCAATCTGTAAGAGGAATTATACCAAGTAACCAAGCAATGTTTATTCCAGGCATTCAAGTCTAGCTCAATGTTCAGAAATAAATCAATGTAATCCCCCATGCTAACATATAAAAATGAA
Organism: Lemur catta; assembly: GCF_020740605.2. Classification (NCBI taxonomy): domain Eukaryota; kingdom Metazoa; phylum Chordata; class Mammalia; order Primates; family Lemuridae; genus Lemur; species Lemur catta. The sequence continues at coordinate 37,799,610 of NC_059134.1, read as the reverse complement.
AAAATTACATGATCATATCAATTAATGCAGAAAATCTTTTGATAAAATTCAGCATCTACTCATGATAACAATTCTCAGGAAAATAGGAATAGAAAAAAAACTTCCTCAAATTGATAAAGAACATTTATAAAATCCTACAGTTAATATTCTACCTACTGGTAAAGAGTGCATGTTTTCCCCTTAATGGAAGGAGGAAGCGGGCAAGCTTATCCACTCTATGAACAGAGCTCTTGAAGTTTCAGCCAGTACAATAAGCACATAAAAAAATGCACACGGATTGGAAAGGCAGAAATAAAATGCTTCCTATTTTAAAATGTCATGATTGCCTACAGAGGAAATCCTAAGGCACCTCAAAAAGAAAAAAAAATGCTTCTAAAATTCACCTATTGTGCATTCAGAAATTTAAGAAGATACAAGACAAACACAAAAATTAACTTTATTTCTGCATGTTAGTAGTGAACACATGGGCACTGAAATTAAGCATGTAATAATATAATTTATAATTGCTTCACCAAAAGAAGAGGTAGAAAATGTATAATATTAAAAATATATTAACAAAAGCAATGCAAATGTAAAGGTAACCGGAAATCAAACTATATATATCTCAAACTATATATATATATACACACACACTATATATACACACACACACACACACACACACACACACACACACATACCTATATATACACATATATATGTGTCTGATTTTGTGGAGAAAATTTTAAAATTTTCTTAAAATAAAACCACAATCACACTAGTCTTGTGATGAAATTGAAAATACACATATAAATTTTATAAGATGCATAAGTGGACAAAAATAGCAAAGACACTCTTATTAAAGAAAATTAATATGCAGAGGCTTGCCTATCAGATATTGAAATGATTTATAAAGCTATAACAATTAAGATAGTATGGCATTGGCTCAAATAATTAAAAATTAATTAGTAGAATAAAAAGCCCAGAAATAGACACATTGGAGTAAGAAAACTTGGTATATGACACAAATGGTGTAACTGAGAATTGGGAATAGTGGACTTCTAAAAAATAATTTGACTCTTTATGTGAAAAAAAATCTGGGTACAATACAATCAATCATAAATGTGAAAGTAAAAACTAAAACAAATGAACAAAAACACAACTTTTTAAATAACAACATGAAAGTATATTTATCATTTTAGTATAGTTGAGTATTTGTCAATGTACAAATTATTTTCAGTGTTACACAATATTTGTACATATTTATGAGGTACATGTGATATTTTGATACTATCAACAATGTGTAATGATCAAATCAGGGTAGTTAGGATATCAATCACATTGAACATTCTTTTTTATGTGTGTATTGAGAACGTTTCAAATGTTTTATTCTAGCTATTTTAAAATATACAGTATAAGAGACAACTGTGCTATCAAACACTAAAACAATTACTTCTAACTGTATGTTTTTCATGATTATCAAACCTCTCTTTATTTCCTACCTCCACTCTTCCCAGCCTATAGTAACCATCATTCTACTATCTTCTTCTATGAGAATAAATTTTTTAGCTTCCAGTTATGAGTGCTATCATGTGATATTTATCTTTCTCTGCCTGGCTTATTTAATTTAACATGAGTTCCACCAATATTGCTGCAAGTGATAGTATTCATTCATTTTTATAGTATGTCATTGTGTATATCTATCATATTTTCTTTATACATTCATCCCTTGATGGAAACTTAGGCTGATTCCATATCTTTGTCATCGCAAATAGTACAGCAGTAAACAAGGGAATGCAGGTGTCACTTTGCTATACTAATTTCTACTCCTTTGGATAAATACCAAGTAGTAGAATTGCTGGATCATATAATAGTGTGTGTGTGTGTGTGTGTGTGTGTGTGTGTGTGTGTGTGTGTGTGTATACATACATAGGATCTATATTGTAAGGTTTTTTGAGAAATATCTGTACTGTTTTCCATAATGGCTATACTAATTTGCATTTCCTCCAACTGTGTATAAGAGTGCACTTTTCTCTGCATCCTTGTCAGCATTTATTATTTTTTGTCTTTTTGATAATAGCCATTCTAACTGGAATAAGATTATTTCTCATTGTGATTTAAATATGCATTTTGCTGATTAGTGATGGGAAGCATTTTTTCATATACCTGTTGGACATTTGTGTGTCTTCTTTTAAGAAATGTATATTCAGATCTGTTGCCCACTAGTTAATGGGATTATTTGGGTTTGTTTGTCTTTTACTGTTGAGTTGTTTACATTTTTGGTATATTGTGGATATTAATCCTTTGCCAGATGAATAGTTTGCAAATATTTTCTCCCATTCAACAGGTTGTCTATTCACTCTGTTTATTGTTTCCTTTGCTGTGCAGAAGCTTTTTAGCTTCAGATCTGGACTTATATTTTACACTTTGTACCACTGATCCCTCCCCACATCCTTCTACCCCCCAAACACTACCACCATTCTCAAGGCTTCAGACTTGGACTGAATTATACTGCAGGCTTTCCTTGTTCTTCATCTTACAGACAGCAGATCATGGATCTTCTTGGCCTCAATAACCACATGAGCCAATTCCTACAATAAATTTCCTCATATCTATATCTATATCTCCTATTTGCTCTGCTTTTCTAGAGAACCCTGACTAATACATGAAGGCAAGACTGGCATGAGGAGAATGCCCTTTGTTCCTCCTCACCTTTCCCCAGATTTGCACACAGTGAATGAAAGTGTACTTTCTATAAATGTAATAGACATCTTTCAACTGTCAAACAATAAGGCAGAGAATTAAACCAAAATTCTTAAAACGGTGAAATATATAACATGGCAAAATGGAGAGTTTGCTTGCTTTGTTTTATTCAATTATCTCTTCATACAGACAGTAATATAGTACCAAAATCTTATTAAATTGAATGCTTATTAAATATAAAATCACATGAATATTAAATATGGAAATAACTATATTGAATTTTATAATTAATAAAATAAAATGGGCCAATTATTATATTATTTTCTATATTCATAAGTCTATCTGGAGGGGGCATATTATGAAGCTTTACATTGATAGTTAAGAGCAGATGCCTCATAGTTATAAAATAAAATTTAAAAAATAATGTAAGGCATAATAGTATTAATCTATAAATCTTAGTAAATGCAATAATTTTAAAAACTTACACTAGAATTATTAAATTTTTACTAATTGCATAATTGGTCTATTATGTACTAGTATAAAAAATTCTTTAAGCCATAAGTCATCAATTAAAAATTCTTAAGTTAGTAAAATGGCTCTAATGAAATAATTTATTTGGGGGAAACAAAAACATGATTAAAAACTACTTTAGGGATTTTTTATTACTTCCCTCACATAATAATATAATTTTATAATTAGTAATAAAATACTTGTGTTATGGCTTTAAGTTTAGAAAATATAATATTTCTTTTATACTAACAATTATTTTCTTCATTTTTAAACGTCTATTATTCACTATGATGTTAGCAATTTCCTCCTTTCTTGCTGTTTTCTAATTTATCCTTAAAGCTACCTCCTATTTCCTTTATAGAACATAAATCTGACATGTCACATTTTCTTAAAATACTTGAGTTGTACCTCATTGTATTTGGGTAAAATTCAGTGTAATTCAAGGCCATATGTGATTTAGCAACCACCTCTCTTTTGGGGATCACCCCACCACCCACTACCAATGACATTCACACACTCCTCCCAGGGACCTGAGGAGGGACCCACCCAACCTACAGTCACCGCTAGAACCCACTCACACATGCCACCTGGCAGTGTTGTGACTGGACCACCCAACCTATCACTGCCACTACTGGCACCAGCACATGCAACCTGGAGGCCTGAGAGTTTGCCCATTACTGCTACTGTTATCAAGATCATGCACATTGCCCTGGGACCTGAAATTCAACCACCCAACCAAACTACTGCTGCCACTCTTGGCACCAAAGGAAGTTGCTTGAGTACCCAATAATCAGCCTACCCAAATCTGCTAACACCAGTGCCCATGTATGTTGACTAGGACACAAGGCTGGTACACTTGGCCTGCTGTCACCACCATAAGGGCTTCAGCCCAGCCTGCTGGTGTCTCCTTCCTCAGTAAGTCTTCACAACAACCATTACTAACAAATGCAGCCTAAGCCACTGAAGAAATCACAAACACCACTGATGCTAATTAGAGACAAAGAAATTACATAGAGACTACACTACTGTACACACTCAAAATCAAAGCTAAGTATCCTATACAACCAAAACTATAGATGCATCTACAGCAAAAAGTCTTTTCTTACAAAAACGAATTCAAAAAATTGGAAAAAGTGACTGCTACCAGGTGTGTAGATATCAATGTAAGGACACAAGAAACATGAAAGGGCAAGGAAACCTGATACTTCCAAAGGGACACAATTATTCTTCAGCAACACACTCCAAGAAAAAAGAAATCTATGAATAGACTGATAAAGAATTCAAAATAATGATATTAAAGAAGCTCAGTGAGAAACAACACAGATAAACAATACAAATAAATCAGAAAAACAATTCATGATGAATGAAAAATTCAATAAGGTGCCATATATCATTAAACTAAACAAACAGAAACTCTGGAAATGAAGAATTCAGTTAGTGAAATTAAATAAAAAATACAACTGAAATCTTTAACAATAGGCTAGATCAAGCAGAAGAAGAATTGGTGAACCTGAAGACAGGTCTTTTGAAAATAACCCAGTGAGACCAAAAAAAAAAAAAAAAGAGAGAGAATAAAAAAGAAAGAACAAAGAAAACCTATGTGACACATGAAACAACATGAAGCAACCTAATATTCAAATTTGGGGCATTTCATAAAGAAAGGGATGGGAAGAGCATAGAAAACCTACTAACAAAATAATAGCTGAAAACTTCCCAAGACTTGCAAGGATGGTTCCACATATGCAAATCAATAAATGAGATTCATCATATCAACAGAATAGAAAATGAAAACTATATGATAATCACAATAGATGAAGAAAAACCTTGATAAATTCAACACCACTTCCTGATAAAAACTCTCAACAAATTAGGCATAGAAGACACATACCTCAACATAACAAAGTTCATATATGACAAACTCACATCTAACATTATAATGAATGGGGAAAAGCTGAAAGCATTTCCTTTAAGAACTGGAACAAGACACAGATGTCCACTTTCACCACTCCTATTTAACATAATACAGAAGGTCCTAGCCAGAGCAAACAGGCAAGAGAAATAAGTAGAGGGCATCCAAATTGGGCAAAAAGAAGTCAAATTGTCTATCTTTGCAGACAATATGATTTTTATATAGAAAAACCTAAGACTTCACCAAAAAACTCTTAGAACTAATAAATGAATTTGGTAAGTTGCAGGATACAAAATCATTATACAAAAATTAGTAGTGTTTCTAAACACCAATAATGTATTTATTGAAAAAGAAATCAAGAAAGTAATCTCATTTATAAATAGTTAAAAACAAAATGCCTAGAAATAAATATAACTAAGGGAGTGAAAGACCTCTACATATAAAACTGCAAAACATTGATGAAAGAAATTAAAGAGGATACAAACAAATAGAAATATTGCTTAACTGGATTCTACAAAGGCTCATTTTACATACTTACAGTAGTGCCTAAAATCCGTTTCCTTTTGTTCTTGCAATTACTATTAATATAATAGAAATGATGGATATTTCTACCATTCAAAGCACATGAAAGCTAGAATTTTACAATTGTTAAGACCTGGATTTCTCTAACTTTTAGTAAATTAGAGTATCTCTTTATATGCTTATTAGCCACTCAGACTTATGTTTTTGTTAACTGTTCACTAATATCCCTTGATCATCTTCCATTGGTTTTCCTAATTATGTTTTATTTAATCTAGACATTCTTAGTATGTTACAAACATGCATCCCATGGCCATTTTAGATGACATAAATATCTTCACCCAGTTAAATTTGTTTCTTAACATCAATTAGCTTCTATTGAAATCATTATTAATCTAATGACTTACAATTTTTGTGTCTTTTTAAAAAATTACTTTACTAGGCTTTGATAAATCCTCTCCTAGTTTTTTTCAATTAGCTTATTACATCTACCTTTAAGCAGCTTTCATTAATGTATCATAAGTATTTGTGGTCTTCCTCCTACCCACCTCACCAACTACAGAAAATTATATCTCTGCCTGCTCAGTCCCTGGGCCTTTGCTGTCCCCACTGTTGGTAATGGGAGGGGAAATAGAACTGGCAAAGGCAGGAAATCAACAGTCACATTGTTGCACAGTTGCTGTAAAATGAAAAAGGAAGACAATAATGGGAAAGTGAAAAAAGAAGGATTAAGCAAACTCAAACAGTATCATATGTGATCTGAGGCTAGGGTTATTTGGAAAATAAGAGCTTTTGACGGTGACTGGTGGCTTGTGAAATTTTGAGAGGACTTGCAGATAGGAGCAGGGGGAGAGAACCGGTAATAGACGGCATTAAAAATGCCTGTGTCTTAGGAGGAGATTTGCTCCTTTAATGCTTTAGAGAGTCTTAAATACTTAAACTGCCTTTCAATTTTCTAAGCAAGCCTGGTGATTATTTAATTATAGCTATGTTCAGACTTGGCTGAAGGTAGCTTAAATTTATATGGGTTCATTTGATTCATTTTGTCCTTAGAATAAAAATTTCTAAAAAGTAAATGCTCCATTATGTTGTATTCCCTTAACTTATTAAAATATGCGTGTGTATATGTGTATAATTTTAGAATACTTTTAATTTTACTGATAATTTCCCTACTGATTATATGGAATTTTATGTTACATTGGTGAAGCACATGCTTAGTGAGTCATGTAAAATAACTTTTTAGAAAATGTTAGCTCAAAAAAGTTACCATTGGAGCGTTGTAATCCCACAATCTAGACAGCTAAATGCTTTCATTATCATAAATATATATTAGTTATTTAAATGGATATAAGTGAAGACTCAAATCAAGGTGTGTAAATATATATGTGGCTATTAATATTTTTAATCATTCTATTGGTACAATTAGTAAAATCATCTGCTTTATAAAATGTACCCTCTCAGAGCTGGTGGCTTCTAAAAGATGATCCCAGGACACTGGAGTCCCAAAGACTTTTCAAGGGGTACATGAAGCCAGACTATACTCATAACAATGCTATGATGTTATTTACTTTTGGCTTTCAGTTGTCCCATGAGTGTACTGTGGAGTTTTCCAGCAGCTACACCTCATGCAGTGTTGCAGTGGATTAAATGCAGAAGCATACATGAAAGACTATGTTCTATAAGGTAGATATTTTTAAAGTTTTGACAACCATAAAATGATGTTACTCTTTTCACCATTTTTGTTTTAAAAAATATAGTGTTTTTTAATTAAAATGTTTTATACTAGCAGAGAGTGGTTCATTATTGCTATTTAAATTATAAATAGTCATATATTTAAAAATTTTTAGTTTTAATTTCTTAAATGGTAAATAGTAATAAAAATATTCACGGACAACAGAGCATCTCTGAGAGCTGTTTTTTTCAGAGGGCAAAGTGGTCCTGAAACCATAAACTCTGAGAATCTCAGTCATAAAAACTTTTAGAATAAGTATGTTTTTCAGAATACAGAGGCCATTTTTTTTTTGAGTTCCATGTATAACTTTGCTAAGGAATTAAAAATAAGAGAATGGAGAAGATAAAAGGACGAAGGATAGATAAAAGAAAGAAACAAGGACAAGGAATACATTGCAAACAATTGAAGGGAGTATGTTGGTTCTCTGTGTCTCACTGGCCACGTTATATAGATAATAATGTCTCTTTCATAGGAATAAATAAATCATAGCAAAGATCAGAAGTCCTCTGCAACTACCCTCAAAACCACATTTATGGACAATTCACTGGATATGATGAAGTGTGCAAAGGAAAATATATGGACCTTCAAGTTAAAAAAGTAATAATTAATATGAAATTTCTTAAATTCCATTTTGCCAATCATAAGGGCACATTTTATTTCATGTCAGTTTCAAGAGCTTTATTAATGAAAAATAAATACATAAAATAAATTGATTCAAAACCTAAAAGTCACTGAATTAGTTACATGTGTGTGGTTTAAATGCACAATTAAATCATGACAAAGAGAACCTGCACCCATGGCAGAATAAGCATGCTTTTATCATTCAAAAATAAATAAAAATAAAAGTTGATTACAAAACAACCAAGATGCCCCAGTGTATATACATGTCATAAGTCATAGGAAATAATAATAAGCTCATCATTGTGCCAATCTAATACCAAATCAGTAAGTCTATTTAGTGCTTATAATGTAGTGTTACATTGATTTAATGATGTTATTAGTGATATTTGCAGTGATTGGACTGGCATAAACAATTACTATTTAGGATACTCTTTCTCGGTAGAAAAAACACCTAATTCCACTAATTGCCTCTATTTCTGCTTCCATTAACTGCACACTTTGTACATGCTAATAATCTTATTATCAGCTGCTGCTGAGTTAATTAAAATTCATGTCTACAAGCATAGACCAAAATTTATGTATTCTGATCAGCTTTTATATATTAAACAGAAATTTTGAAAGGCCAGATTTAAACATTAATTTCCAGAAAGTGCAAAAGTATAAAAAACATGCATATGCCAAATTAACTTATGGCCAACTCAAAAGAAGTTGCAAAAATAATTTTAAATTGTGATTATAAGATAACAGTTAAGAATCATGCCAGACACTCCTTTTGAATGGAAAATACAATGTTTTCAGAAAAGCATTGTTCATCCTTTGAGTAAAGGAATATATCCCAAAAAGACTTCATTGATTTGTCTATTTTTCTGGAAACAGGATATATTCTAACTTACTTTGTAGGTTCCCAAATCAACCTGAAATATATTTTCTTTTTTGTTCATATTTTACCATTTCAGAGTTTAATAAATCATTTGTTAAGTAAAGTGTATAGATTCAGTCCTGAATGGAGAACTTTCCTTATTTTTATTTGTTAGAGGGATAGTATATATAACATCCTATTTCTACCTAGCAATGGTGATTTGAGTTTTAAAATTTTATTATTTATAACTCTAATCATTAGTGACAATGAACACATACTGGGCAGCATTTTACCATGAAAAATGTCATAATATGTTTTAGCTGCATTCACCGTGTTACTAATAATGAAATAAAGATGTTAGGTATGACTAATCTTAACTGGATTTTATTCAAGACAAATCATTCTAATTGAGACAAATCTGAAGTGAAAATAAGTATTCCTGTACCTTAGATTTATTCCTTAAGTATTCAAGCTGCCTTGATTCTCTCAGTTGGGAATTGGCAAGTGTTGTGTTATCATAACACGATCTACATTATGTGGTAAGGACACTGTGTTATAGTATGCTTTTTGTTTAAGAACAGATTGTCCTTAAAAAGTATGACTAATTATGTGTGTATGTAACACATATGAATCTATTTTATATATGGACTAGTTACCAAAAATTGAATTCCTGAGATCTAATCTTTCTAATAGCAGCAACAGCTACAGAAAAGAGTGATAACATTTTTTTCCCCAGGAAAAAAAACTGCTAAAATTATTAATACTTTTCACCTCAAGTTAAATTCAGCCAAACAAAAAATGTTGTACTATGTGGAACTTTCTTTTCAATATTTCTCTTTCTATTTTATTAAAGCAAATTTATCAAAATTTTTATGATCTTTTCATTATACATTGCTTTTGAGTCACATTTCATAACTGCAGTATACCTGTGTATACTCCCAAACTCCTAACTGCTACATCAAAAACCAGTTTCCAGTTCTTACTCTGTTTAATTTCTCTGAATTTGACATACTTACGCATGCCTTCCTTCTTGAAATTTTCTCGTGCTATGACTTTCCTGAAATCCTTTTACGTGGTTCTTCCACCTAAATGATATTGCATTCTCAGTGTCTAGTATCGGTTTTTATTTCTCTATGACTGCAAAATGGAGTCTTCTCTAAGGTTCCATCTTTGGCCCTGACCTCTTCCCTTGCTACCATTCTGAAAAGGAATATTGTAACCTGTTCCTCAAATTAGCTACCAACTCTACCTGATTACTTTCAAAACAACATCTCTGACTTTTAATCACAGGTACTCAATAGTATTCAGTACAGCTTTCTTACGTATTACACAGTTGAATCTATGTCACCATCTCCAAAACTGAACTCATTATCTATCTCCTAATTACGTATTCACAATCTCAGCCAAACCCACTATTTCAGAGCAAGTGGAGTTCCCGTTTTATTCCATTAAGCACAATGCATTGATTGGGACATCTTGTTTCCTTATCTAAATATACCAAGGAAAGTGAAGCTCTGCAAAGTTTGAGACTATTTCTAATCCATTTTGTTCACCACGTTCACCTAGTTCTACACTCTTAGAAGAAAAGAAGTATTATAGAGTGATTCGTCTTTGTCACTCTCCCCTACACCAAATTTGTCCCCAACTTCTCCTTATTCCTCCTCCTAAAAGCCTCTGCAGTTCATTGCTCTGCCACATTCTTAGTTTATTATTTTATCACCCATGGCTTCAAATATTATAACAGCTCCCTAACTGATTTTTCTGCTTCAGGCCTATTAGTCTACAGAATTATCTCCTCCTGATTAAACTTTATAACGATTCCAATTCCTTGAGATGACATAGAGGCCCTTTCCTTATGCTGCTGCTACCCACTCCAATGTCATCTCCTGCTCCACACTTTCCAGGGGCTACAGCATCCACCCATATTCATTAATTTTATATTTACTAAGCCCATGATTTTAGGCAACACACTGTGCTCCTATCATATGGGACATATATAGATATTGATATAAATGTAGTACAGATATCAATATAAATATAGACACTGGCACAGACACAAAGATTTAGATATAGACACAGATATAGACAGATGTAAATATAGATATTTTTAATCAACTCCAGCCAATTCTTCTACTCATTCTTCTAAGCCAGTTCAAATGTATGTCCTCAGTGATGTGCTCCCTTCCCTGCACAGTGAGGACTAAGGTGTTCCTCACGCATTCCGACACAATCTTTACGATATCTCTGTTAAAGCACTTTGGACACTGTTTTTACATGTCTGGACTATAAACTCCTTGATGGCATATCTTTGTATGTGACACAGTGTCATGGAGTCAGTAATAAAAATGTTTGCTTAAAAAAATGGGAATTTATGAATGACAATCTGTATTATCAAATTAATCTACCATGTAAAAGATATAATTTAAAATATACCTATCCAAGTAGCAGTGGCATAAAGAACCTCAGATTAGAATCGTATAAATAAAAATTCATTTCTGAATCATTTCCTTAAATATAAGGCCATTCATTAATACTTAACATAAGAAAACTAAATCCTCAGATGAACAATGGAAGGAATAAATATTTACTTATGTAAAGTGTAATTTCAACATTGGAAACAACTGTCTTTTTCTCTTTTTTATCTGTTAATTAATAAGTAAATTTTGTAGTAAGAAGGCTTACAGTTGACATTTTGATTTTAAAGTCCAAATTGCCCTGAAAGATGTAACAATAAACTTTTTATTTTGTTTATACTTTTATGTAAGTATAGATATTTATTTGGAAACTTTGCTTTACGAAAAATAATCTTAACACTGATTTACAATGAAAGAAAAAGAGGACATAAATGTTAAGTAAAATAAGACAGACACAGAAATAAAAGTGCCGCATAATCTCACTTACATGTGGAATCTGAAAAATAGTCAAATACATAAAAAAAGGGCTGCTGGGGCAGGGCAGGGGATGGCTGGAAATGGGGAGAAGTAGGTCAAAAAGTAAAAACTTGTAGTTACGTAGGATGAATAAATCCAATAAATATTGTAATAAAAATAATAAATATAATGTACAGCATGAGAACTACAGTTAATAATATTATATTGAATACTGGAAATTTGCTAAGAGAGTAGATTTTAGGTGTATTTTAGGTGCACACATACACACAAATGGTAACTCTAGAAAGTGATGGGTGGGTTAATTTACTTAACTGCAGTAATTATATATGTACACACATAAATACACAGATCTATAATATATATACACATACATCTATGTATCTATCTCTTTATGTGTCAAAACATCATGTTATAAACCTTATTTATTTATTTTTTTTTGAGACAGAGTCTCACTCTGTTGCCCAGGCTAGAGTGCCGTGGCCTCAGCCTAGCTCACAGCAACCTCAAACTTCTGGGCTCAAGCGAACCTCTTGCCTCAGCCTCCTGAGTAGCTGGGACTACAGGCATGCATCACAATGCCTGGTTAATTTTTTCTGTATATTTTTTAGTTGTTCAGCTAATTTCTTTCTATTTTTAGTAGAGACGGGGTCTCGCTTTTGCTCAGGCTGGTCTCAAACTCCTGAGCTCAAACGATCCACCCGCCTCAGCCTCCCAGAGTGCTAGGATTACAGGTGTGAGCCACTGCACCCGGCCTACACCTTAAATATACACAATAAAAAAATGCAACCTCAAATTTAGGTACTTAGAAAAAGACAAAGTGCTTGGCTATTTCTACTAGATTCAGTTCTGCCCTCAGTGAGCAAGGCAGTAACTCCACTAAGACAAGTTCAATTGAGACATCAGAAAGAACATTTCCACTTCTTTTCAGCCATGTTAATCTTTCTTTAACATTAAAAATGGTTTGTGTTTTCACTTATACAAAATTTGTGTGCATTATCTACAGTCAAGAGTTAGTGAAATCTGAAATACATATTTTGCTCAACATCAGGATAATATGCAAGACAACAGTTGAGACCTCAAAAAGAAAAAAAGCACATATTTCCCATACCTTCACTCAAAGTATATTTTCATTTTGATGTAACCATAACAATTGACAACAAATCAGGATAAACTTTATAGTGATACCAATTACAATTGACCTTTGTACAATGTGGGGGTTAGGACCACTGACCCCTGCACAGTCAAAAATCCATGTATAACTTGACTCCTTAAAAACTTAACTACTAATAGCCACTATTGACCAGAAGCCTTACTGATAACATAAATAGTCAAAAAACATACATTTTTTTTTGTTATATATAATATGCTTTTTTTTTTTTTTTTTGAGACAGAGTCTCACTGTGTTGCCCTGGCTAGAGTGCAGCAGCATGATCAAAGCTCACTGTAACCTCAAACTCCTGAGTTCAAGTGATTCTCCTACCTCAACTGCCTGAGTAGCTAGAACTACAGGGCAGACACCACTATGCCTGGCTAATTTCTTCTATTTTTAGTAGAGATGAGGTCTCATTCTTGCTCATGGTAGTCTCAAACTCCTGACCTCAGGCAATCCTCCTGCCTCAGCTTCCCACAGTGCTAGGATTGTAGGCATGAGCCACCATGCCTGGTCTGTATTCTTATAATGAAGTAAGATGGAGCAAAGAAAATTTTATTAAGAAAAACAGCAAGAAAAAAATCAAACAACCCTATCAAAAAGTGGGCAAACAACATGAATAGAAGTTTTTCAAAAGAAGATATAAGAATGGCTAACAAACATATGAAAAAATGCTCAACATCCCTAATCATCAGGGAAATGCAAATCAAAACCACAATGAGATATCACTTAACTCCAGTGAGAAAGGCCTTTATCAAAAAGTCCCAAAACAACACATGTTGGCGTGGACACGGAGAGACAGGAACACTCATACACTGCTGGTGGGACTGCAAACTAGTGCAACCCCTGTGGAAAGCATTATGGAGATACCTTAAACAGATTCAAGTAGACCTACCATTCCATCCAGCAATCTCTTTATTGGGCATCTACAATTGCAAAGATGTGGAAACAACCCAAATGCCCATCAATCCACGAATGGATTAGCAAAATGTAGTATGTGTATACCATGGAGTATTACTCAGCTATAAGAAATAACGATGATATGACATCTCTTTGGTTCTCCTGGAGAGAAATGGAACCCATTATACTAAGTGAAGTATCCAAAGAATGGAAAAACAAGCATCACATGTACTCACCAGATAATTGGTTTCCCTGATCATCACCTAAATGCACATCGGGGAAGGATACCAATTGGATATCAGACTGGGATGGGGGTGGGGGAAGGGGATGGGTGTATGCCTACATGATGAGTGCATTGTGCACCGTCTGGGGAATGGTCATGCTTGAAGGTGCTGACTCGGGGAGGTGGGGGGTGGGGGGAAGGGATGGAGGTATGACTACATGGTGAGTGCCAGGCACACTGTCTGGAGAATGGACACACTTGAGGCTCTGACTCAGGGGGATGGGTGGGACATGGTCAATGTATATAACCTGAACTTATGTACCCCCAGGAAGAGCTGAAATTAAAAAAAAAAAAAAAAGAATAAACTACAACCTTGATGAAGTTGAAAAAAAAAAAAAGAAAATCATGCAGAAAAGAAAACATACTTACCATTCATTAAGTGGAAGTAGATCATCATAAAGGTCTTCATTCTCATCATCTTCCCTTTGGGTAGGCTGAGGAGAAAGAGAAGCGTTTGGTTTTGTTGTCTCAGGGGTTGCAGAGGTGGAAGAAAACCCACGTGTAAGTGGACCCATGCAGTTCAAACATGGGTTGCTCAAGGGTCAGCTGTAGTCGAAGAGAATCTGAGAAATTGGAACTCTAATTCAGATCATATGATAATAGAGGTAAAGAAAAGGAAAAGGAGGAAAAGGTCTGCAATTCTGTTTTGAATGCAGAGGAGAAGATGGGGTGACAGCCATAGCTTTCTCACCTTTGAGGGTTAGGCATGTGTTTGCTCTGCTTTGCCAAGGACAATGTGCACAGGGGACAGCCAACAGGCAGTGTAGACCTGGGAATGAGAGTTGATGCCCTGGAGTGGAAACTGGCTATAGAGTCTCAATCCTTCTAGCAAGTCCTCCATGAATTTGGAGATTGGGTTAATTTTGCCCTATTAAAAAAAAAAAAATTCTCAGAAAATGAAAGATCTTTTTCTTTTCTGTTATTCCTCTAATATCCAAAAAGCTCTGGTTTTAGTGACTTTTCTAGTACTGCTTTCAAACTTCTCCTGGTCAAACATACAATTTTCACTAATACTAATAGCTCATTGCACATTAATTGTGCTGATTTCCACTGTAAAATGACCATACTTCCTACCCTTCAGGGCTTGTCACTGTTGGTGGCATTGTCGTAAGATTCACTGTGAGTACAAGATAACCACTGCTCCACTGCTGTCATTTTTTTCTTGTCTCATATTAGTTTCTGGTGGGTTCTGATATGATTTCATCTGCTGCTGGGTTCTTACCAGTATCTTGCTACCTCATTAGCAAGCATCATTTAACACAAACACCTGAGCCGACATGATGCCACCTTGCTCAGACTTTTGGCTTTCCTTGGGGCTGTCCAACATAGCCTCCTTTCTCTTCACTACAAGAGGACTGTCAGCCCTTTGTGAGCTGATACTTAATAATCAATTAACATTTGATAATAAAATCACATCATATCATACTTTGGCACCTGAAGTAATTTATTTTCATTGCACTAGGAGCAGCTCATCACCAATTACAGTGAAAGCGGGTTCACAGTCTATGATTCCTTCCTTTCGTATAAAGTTTGTGTAACAGGAAATACTGCTGTATAAAAGAAGTGTCACATAGGTATAACACATTAATTAATTTTTCTTGCTATATTAAGTGAGCTTGGGATCCTTACAAGAAAGGTGCTATTTAAGCATAAAATATTGGTGTTGTATCTGTACTTGCATAGCTTATAAATTATATCTCGAGATTTCCCAGACACGAAGCAAGTTTTTACCATTGTCAGCAAGCAAAGCCAAAGTAGCTGTTCAAGAGGGAGCCTCCTGCATCATCAAAACAACTGCCAGCTGAGCCCTGATCCCTCCATCCCTACCAGTTAACATAAGGTGGCTCACGTAGAAAGAATATAGTCCAATTTCTAGGTGCCAGGCTGAACTTGACATGATAACAGAAAATGATTTTCTTAACTCATAAAGATTGCAAACTAGATATAAATAAGATTTAGGACAAATAACTTTGATACACTAAAATGTAGTTGCTTCTGAACAAAACAGCATTTATTAAAACTATGTATTTTCCTCCAAAATTATTCAGGTAAAACATATGGATGAGGGAATATACAGTTATTCACTTTTCTCAGTGTATGAAAAAAGTTTTGTTAAAATCTCATATTTCAATTTATTGATCTCTATGCAGTGCTTAAAGTAGTGGATTCCTAATAAATGTTAATTGAATGAACTATACTTCCCTGAGAATGTATGAACATGCCATAACCTGCCAACTTCTAAGTTTAATCTAGTATTTTATCTTGTTTTGCACTTACGCTAAAATTATTTTCCATTCATTGGATTCTCTATTCAGTTGGTCTGTTCATGTGATCTGATACAACTTGTTTTGTGGTGATCTAAGTGTTTTATTCAAATCAAAATGGGGATTGGTTTAGCGAACAGGTTAAGAACAGTATGGTGCATGCACTCTACTTGGATTTGAGTTTCAGCTGGATCATTAATATAAAATGAAACAGTTCATCGAAAGCATGCCACTTTAATTCCTAGTGTATAGTCAGCCCTCAACAAATGTTAATAGCTTTTGTTAGGCAACTAAGTGGAAGATCTCTTACTAAACATTCTGACATTTTGCAATATGTCACAAACATATGTTAGATGCTGTATATTAAATAATCTATACATCTCTTCTTATTGCCTCAGTTGCTAATTTGGGGTTCCTTTCAGTTCCCTAAAACAAAGTCCCTAGGCCAAAACTTGAATGGCATTGCTAATTAGAGCATGAGTGCCATCTAGCGGTAGATATGGCAAACTACAGGCTTACTGGTGAACAACAACGAAAAAAATAGGTGTTGAAAATGGTCTGGTTCTGCTTTATAATGCAGTCTCAGAATGTGTCTCAGCCAAACAAAATGAGGCTTCTTATCTATACACTACTCAACCAATAAAAAAATTAAACACAACGCACATCAAAGTGTCGGTGGGATTTAGTTCCTGGTCCACATGAGGCATACAGTCTAGTTCTATCCATAAATACTGACATAAAAATGTTTAAGCTGGATTATGAATGCAAATTAGAAATAATATGAGTTCAGATGTATATGAGACCAGGAATGGCTGGAATATAAAGACAAGTATAGTATTTTATGGCAGTACTTTTTTGAAGGAAGATTATTCTGATTTAGGGGCAAAAGTCAGACAGGTCAAGTTAATGTACCTGACCGGCTTGGGAGGCAGGGAAGATACAGGAAAGATGAAGATGCAACATATGATCATTCTTTAAAACCAGACACCATACATTAGACTGTTTATAATAAATCATTATAAATTTTTATCCCAGTTTAAGAAGATTGAGGTGTAAACAGAGAAAATATAGAGAAATATTTGGTCACGAATAAATGAATCCTAGGTTTTGTTCCTTTACAAAAAGAGCTTTACATGAGGAGACCTTGGTGAGAGACTGCTACACAAAATAGTAATTTGACACTTATAGAAGTATGTGTATTAAATTTGATAGCAATCCTGAGACCAAAGATATATTCAAGAAAAAAAATAGAAATGCTTATCTAAAGGCAGCCACTGGATGAGAAGTATTATAATAAATAAACTTTACTTTTAAATTAGTAAGATTTCAACTTCTCCTTATGTTTGCTAAAATTGTATCTGTTTTCTAAAATCTTAGTTTAACTGCCAGTGGTTTTTGTTCTTTCCTAAGGGAAAACATTTTTGTTAGACCAAGGGTCTAACACAAGAGTGGGCATGAATTCCACCTAGAAGTCAGACATTTGCAGCTTCTATAAGCAAAATTTGGTACTGTGACCACCAAAACAATCAAATTACAGCTTCTTCCTCATACCTCTTAATGGTTTGGCTTACAGATGTTTCCAAGACATCCACAAAGTAGGCTATGTTCTTTAGTGTTGTTTACTGAAGCAGCTGTTAAATTAATTAAGTTGGTATATTTTCCAAGTCTGATTAAGATATGTTTACTTCTGCTTTCACAAAACAGCTGTGAAATAAGTACAAAGAAACACAAAATATAATTAAAATCATCATATTTTGTCCAGTGCAAGTAAAACTTTACTATTGGTTCTTCATGTTTTATTTCACATTTATAGGCAATACTAGTGTGTATGGACAATATAGATTTTGTTTCATTAACTTTATTTTTATTTAAGCACTTTCATGTTTACCATTCTTATTAACATATAACATAGAGGATTAAAACATCAAAACAGAAAATGCAAATGCTAAAACTAGCTCCAGTATGCAAAGTCAGTGATCCAAAAAAGATGATTGATCTAGATTTGAATTGAGAATTGCTCTGCTTCCCTACATTTTATGCTATAACTTGGTGGGATATAACAGTAGTTATGCTCTATTGACTAGAACCTAGAACCTTATGTGAGTCAAATGAAAGGAAAGGGAAAGGAGGGCATGATTTAAATAAAAAAAAATCTGTAACACAAATAAGACAAAAGCTTAGAGGCAACTCAACTGCTACAGATGTGCTGCATCTGCTTCCTTGCCCACTGAGGACTACGAGATAAAGAGATTAAGACATTTATACAAAGATGGCTAGACAACAAGATCAGATAATCAACAAGACAGCTATGTTGAGGTACTATAATCATAGCATGGAGACAATGACCTGATAAACCACTTAACCCATGTATAAACTATATTTTTAATTTATTTAATGTTCATATGATATTTTATCAGGGTGCAGGATGTGCTGGTTAATTCAAAAATGTCACTAACATTATGAAATAGAGAGAAACAAGTGATCTTTTAATGATGCTGTTTTATTAAGTAAAAAGCATTGAGATTTTATAATGAGGCTCAAATACTTTTATGTCTTTTAAAAACACACCTTTAGAAGATCCCATTTTCACATAATAATAATAGAAAATCTTAGTTATGACATATGTGAAAAGATCTCAGGGGACTTAGAAAACATAAGCTAGTTTGTTTCCTCTTGGTGGAATTCTAAGGAGATTTTATTCTGTTTCTTACTTTAAGCACTGCTGTTTCTCTAATTTCAGACATTGACCTTCTTAAACTTGAACCTTGTTGATACAATGGGATATGGAAGTGTACATGATCTATAGAGCCCTCACTTTCCAAACACAATATTGTGAAAATATACAGCATGAAAATCCATAATAGCAAGATTCTAGATTTTTCAGAAAGTTGAGTCAGAGAGACTGATATTGTGCATGTTACATATATAAACATTAATATAGAATATGTTAATTGCATAATATTATGAGTTGGAACATTATAAAATATAAACAAAGAGAATAAATATACTCATTCTTTCTGGGTCCCAATGAAATGTAGCCAGGTGACCTATTCACCCCCAAAGAATTACTTGAAGTTACCTTTCTACATTTGAACTGACAGAAATAGATCTTACTATTTTTAATTAACCAGATTCAACATCTCCTTTCCCTCCCTTTAACTTATCAGATAGCTTCAAAAGGTAAAGTGCTATTACATTATCTACTTGTTTC
Organism: Lemur catta; assembly: GCF_020740605.2. Taxonomy (NCBI): domain Eukaryota; kingdom Metazoa; phylum Chordata; class Mammalia; order Primates; family Lemuridae; genus Lemur; species Lemur catta. The sequence goes on along the minus strand of NC_059134.1, from coordinate 37,780,079 downwards.
AAAAATATGTTCACACCCTGTTCTAGCAATAGTATTGCTTCCCTTATAAAAAGTTAAAACATCATAAGTCTTTAGTTTGATTAAAAAGAGATAAAGATTTAATCCATCTACATCATGTAAAAGGTAAATTTTCTTTTTCACTTTAATTGTAGGAGGGGGCCATGAATCATGAGACTGATAGTGTTTCTTTCTTTACATTGGCTACTAACAATATTAATGGTTAAACTTAGGGCAGTTTCTAACAACACGTCAATGAAGTTTTCTCTATAAATTCCATGTCTGGCTTCATCTCATCTCTCCTACTATCACTTTACCCTTTGCCTTGATTTTACTGACCTACATTTTTAATTCATTTTTAATTGAATAAATTTGTATAACCCAACTTACATTCTTTCTGGAACAAAGCTAGTTGAAAGAAAATATATGAGATATATGATACAATGGCTTCAAAATGCCAAAATTATCAAATTATGTGTAACAATAAGGAGTTCTAGGAAGGGAAGAAAACTAACAGCAAGCTCACTTTCTATACCCCCTTTAAGGCGGTGTGTGCCCAATTGTAAATATGTAAAGGCAAAGGTTTAAACCTCATTGCACAATATAAAGAATGCTTTAAAGCTCTTACACTTTGAATCTATTTTGTGACATGTTTAAAGAGGTTGTTAAAGTCCTGGTGATTCTCTCTGTGAACCCACAGCCTGATGCTGGAGTAGAGTCGGTAGAGCAGCGAAAAAGCCAGAGAAGTGGAATCTCAGCAACAATCCCTCAGTTAACACATAAAGAAAACAACCTAATTATTGGAAAGCAGGAACAAGAAAATAAAAAGTATGGAAGGGCAGAGAAGCATTAAATGCACACAAATTTGTCTTTGCTACGGAACGAGAAATCAGCCTAGATCCTGAGGGTAGCGATTACAAGCAGAGACTGGGTGTTTGTACAACATCCGTGGATGAATGAGAAGAAGCCAAGAAACAGGAAAAGACTAATTTTAATTACCAGAATAGCTGCAAGAGAAAGAACACAGAGCTAGTGGTAGAAGGCTTCCAGCTACAGGCTGCATGGCACTGTACTCTCCTTGCCAATTAGAGCCAGTCAGACCCCACTGGGGGATTAAGTGAGCAGAGGAATCAGCCTCAGTGCAGGGGCAGGCTGGACCCAATCACACATGCAAGACGGACACCGACAGACACGGGGTGCGACCCCAGACTCCCATGCAGCTCCATATATAGACACACAGAAATAGAAAACAGTACGTGGGATTTCCTTGCCGTTAAATACAGATGCAAACCACGTTCTCTAAGGAAATATATTGCAAAAGAAATATAATATATTTAACAAATACTCAATTACCATCAGACTAATCGAGGGAATTGGAGAATGGCTCAAAGACTCAGAGAGGAAAAGTAGAAGGGAGGACTGGCAGAACAATGGCACTAAAGCTGCCACACTGTGGATTTACTACCTGTGTTATTTTTCCAATTACAGCTATTGTGATATAAAAATTCAGAGAAAGGGCCGCTGTCTGAGACTTTTCCTCAGCTTTTTGAGAACTGACACAACGCAAAAAAATCAAGAAGAAATCAAAGCAGGCCTCCAATAATCTTTAGATGAAACTCGCCAAGTCTATAAACAAAAGGGAAGTGCTTCCCATTCAGGAGCTAAGAAAATTTCTCCAAAGTGAAAAAGTCCACTCTCCCACTCTCACACTGACCCAAGTGAACGCACCAGTCTGAGCTGCTGCTGTCGGAGGCATAAGCCAAAGGCTCTTGGAATTAGAAAAAAAGCCAGAAGAAGCAGGCGAGGAGAGGAAGGGGCTCCCCGCCTGCGCTCCCCCGTGCAGTCTGCAGGCAGCACGTTTGCTCCGTAGTCTGTGAATGTTAAATACGGGAGGGCTGCAGAGCAGAAAAGCAGGGGGCAGGGGGGCAGGCCCTCTGTACTTAGGAGGGAAGGAAAATGCCGGCTGACTAGCGAGACGAGCGGAGAAACAGAAAACCCTTCTTGAGGCACCCAGTCCGTTAAGCCCGGGGACGTGCTGAACGAACCTTGCCAGCGAGCGGCGCGGGGCGCGGGGCGCGGGGCGCGGGGACGGCGCGGGCGGGCGGGCGGGCGGGGAGGGGCCGCGCCGGGCGGACGCAGCCAGTGAGAGGCGCGCGGCGCGGGGCGCGCGGGCGCATTGGAGGAAAACACGCGAGCCCCAAACACACCAGCCCGGGGAGGCGCCGCGCCGACTTCCCAATATAACCAACTACGGAGTCGGGGAGCGTAACTGCGAGAAGGCGGCGGCCAAAGTGCCATTAAAGCTCGGGGCGGAAAGGATGCGTTACCTGAGTCCCCTCTTCTGGGAGAGGCAGGGCAAGCTGGAGGATTCCCTCTGAATGACTGAAAACTCCGCAGTTCTCTTCTGCCACAGGCTGAAAAGGAGCCGCGGAACTGCTCTGTCCGAACTGTGCCGCCGGGCAGGAGGATGGGAGACAGGAATTGAGAGTCACAGAGGAAGGACAGCGGAGTCTGGCATCTCATTGGTAAGTGGCTGACATTCCTTTGCCAGTGACTGCTTTCTGTGACTGTGCACTTCATCTCCCAGCCAGTTAGGATTTTTGACACACGCGTTTCTTCTGCAAAGCTGTCCTTTCTTGCCATGTTGCCAGAATGTATAAACTGTGAGATGAGGCTTTTTAAAAAAAATGCTATTTTTCTCTGTTGGGATTTTATGTCCAAAAGTTGAAGCAAGAGTAAATATAACCTATTTCTGTACCTCATAATGCTACCCAAAATAAGAGTAAATGATTCCTAAAAAATACATTGTAAGGGGAAAAATGCCAGGATAGGGTAAGAATGTTTCTACAAAAGAAACTAAATGTTCAGAAAATAGGATATTGTTCTCAGGTACTGAGTGTATATGTCTTATGATTGAGCAATGTCTTTTTGAGAATAGAAGCCAAATATCTGGGTATCTGGAAGCGCCATAACTTGTTAAAATTCAGCAGGGGTGCTCTATAAGTGGAGTTCTACAAAGTTCAAGAGACTGAGGAGAACAGTATCTTGGATTATGCTGAGCTTTTTTCTGAATGTTGTATAGGATTGTGATAGATTAAAAAATATAGAAAAATATGTTCAGACATACTTATTGAGTTTTTTTATTGGGATAAGTAGGAGAGAATATTAATTTGCACTTATATGAATATGATATACAATAAGTTGGAAATTACTCTGAAGACATGAACGTTTTTAAGTTGTTTTAACTAAATTTATTTTGGAAAGAACCAGGAATCGACTAAATTAGAATTATTTTGTGTTTAAAATTTATAACCTTTCTAGTATGAAAAATACAATTTCATGTGGTAATTTAAATGCAGGTTTGGAAGCAAAAACTTTTAAAACTGTTGTATGTACAATGCTTTACCTACATCCAATTCATCTGTTTCTTAATTTAAAAATGGAAATCATTTAGAGGACCCATACTTCTACTTTGATTCTCAAATTTAACTGGGCAAATAAGGATGAAATAAGATGTTCATTAGGATACCAGCATTAAAAAAAATAAAACAAAGTCTTAAGAATTAATGGAGATTTAATTGATTACTATTGAATTGCAGCAGAACTACAGAAATACTAATGACCATTACAGTGAGCTTAAAGAAGTTCAACATGATTAATATCGTGAATCTAAATATAAAACATTAGAAATCTAATCATTAGGTCATTCTTTTTTTTTTCAAAGTGCCTGTAGTCAGTTTTGAGCAATTCTCACCTATCTTTGTATATTCTCTTATTTATGCTCAAGTTATTATAAATTATGTGTGGACCAGTATATTGAGACTTAAACTTGATAAGCATATGTTTGCTGTGACACAAATGGAAAAACAGAATATTATGATGTAAGAATATGACATATAAAACAAATGATTAAAAATAAAAGATATTATATACAAAGGTTAACTAAATGTAGTGGAGATAAAAAACATAAAATTAAGAGTTAAAAGTTAAAAAAGGAAATACTATATAAAAATAAAATTTGATGAGGAACTTAGCTGGAGTGTGAGAGGATAATATTAAAGCATATCTGAAAATAGAAAGTCATTGAAACATTTATTTCAAGTGCCAATGCTCTTGTGGAGGGATTGGTATAGCCTTTAAATTATTCTTATTTAAAACTTCTGAAAACTAAGAGATGAGGAGAAAAACTACTAATTTTAATTTCTCTCTGATTACAAAGGCAACTATATCTGTAAGTTGTGAGACACATACATACCAGGGTGCTTTTGGAAAGAGATCCAAAAAGCTATAGTTGTGGAATCTTTAAATGGATGGCTGAAACACCCGAATGTTTCCTGAGGTGAGCAATACTTTAACTATCAGGTGGGCTGAAACCTTTATTAAATTATGGAGATGAACTGAAATAAAATCATGAACATACACATAGTATATGTTTATTTAAGAAGAAGAATTAAAAATTAGTAGCTTGTGAAAATTTACTTCAATCTTATATGTCCAATTAAGTAAAACTGTCTTTTAGAAATGTCCCAGGTTTACCCAATATATATTTCATTAGAAATCTTTTTTATTTAGCAGTTTAGACAACCCTTCCCACCTTCTGGATAAAGGTAGGAAAGAGTGTGGTTGAATGTCAAAGCTGATTTAGCCATAAGGACCAGAGGGTGTCAGTAAAGGGCAGAGGGCCCTGTGGATAAAGAAAATAGCTGGCCAAGATGTTCTGGAGTTTGTCTTACTTCCAGATAAAACAAAAGGGGTATTTTTGTGAAGATTAAAATTAAAAAGATGGAAATTTGTCTGGATGGCTATGACTGTGTAAAGATGATTTAACTATACGTAAGTTTGATTGGCTAAAACAAAGTTACAGCCGAGTTTAGTATCCCCACCATCCCTCAACAACTAATCTAGGATTTCATGAGGCTGAGATATGTACAATACTGTGATCTGCTGAATCCATCTTACCACACATATTTTTATTACCTATAGTCTTTGAATTGTCTTTTTAAATATGTTTCTACGAAAGTTTTACCAAGAGGTTGGGAATTTAGTTTTCCTACTTTAAATAAATCCATGCATTCATGTAGTTTGGTCTTTTGAAATTCTTACTTGAAGAGCTCATAGTCATCTCTTTCTTCTTTCTGAGGATGCAAAGATAAAATAAGAGAGCTATGTGTTTCTGACTAGATTTTTGTTTAGAACAGTCTTAGAAGGCTGCACTCATATGTTACATGAACTTCTTAACACTTTATAGCAGGAAAGAGGCTGGTCGGAAGCTCAAAGCAGTAGAATCCCTGCAGAGGTCTATTTTCTGAGCATTTGTGATCAATAACTCTACATTAGAGGCTGGTGCATTTTCAAAAGTAATGGAGTATATAAAACTCCTAACACTTAAGATTTAGGATTAAAAAGTATTATGAACTACGTTCCATATCCGTACCCATCCCTTTCAATTAAGTTCTCCTTTTTTATGGTTTTTGGATATTCAAATGTGTATTTCAAAAAGGGCTCTGATAAATGGAATATTATTCATTTATATTTTCCCCAGACACTTTAACAGTTTTTTTAGTTAATTATTTTTATTTAAAATGAATAAAACAAATTATAGTGTTTCAATACAGTAGATATGAGAAGAATTTTTAAATGGCTATACTATATATATTTACTTTTAAGAAAGATGGTTTTACAAGTAAATTCTTTCATTCACGTTATTTTGCAGCATTAAGTTAAACCCCATGAACTTGATATAACAGTTATATAATCTCTATAACTTCAGTTAGGTTTTACCTGTTATAAATATTTGTATAAGATAATCGTAGAGAATTTTCATGCATATCAACCTCCATAAGTTGAAACACAGGTCTTTAATTTCGTATTCCAGAGTATTGGGTGCTATATTTTTGACATTATAGCCTCCTTAAACGTCAGATGGTAAGAGTTAAAAGGTACTTAAAGTCTGGAAGCTCCTCTTTTCCCAGTGCAGGGAAATGAATCTTTCCAAATAGATCACAAAGAAGTTCTGAAAAATGAATCAAAATTCTTGTCTATTTTACGGAAATAAAAAAAATGAATCTGCCATTTTAAATCTAATAGAAAATAATGTGAGATTTATCATTTCTGAGAATCTTTAGCAGTTACAGTCATGTTCTTTTCCCATGTGTTTCTTAAGCTAGAATTCCTGCGATCGTTGTCATTTTTAAACAGTTCCAAAAATGTTTCATTAGATGCATTTGACAACACAGGTGTAAAATTGATTTTCTTTCTTTTTTTTCTCAGTGGTTCCTTAAAAATTTATAATGACCTAAATAATTTGTTGCCCAACTACCACTTTTTATTATTATTTTTTTCCAAATGGAATTCTCTTAACTGATCTGACAGGACTCTCCTATTTTCTCTTATGCCAGTCATGGTTCCAATTATCTCATATACTCAATCTGCATAGACCAAAAAAGTTGAGCTCTTGATAGAAAGCAAAGGGCAGGTGCATTTGCAAGAGTTTTCCATCAATCACATTGTTATAGTTAGTGTCTTTACTAGGAAATGTGGACCTATTTATGGGTTAAAGTGACTAATCTGAGAATTAGCCAGATTCTAAGCAATTGCACTTTGGGCAAGGAGTATCTCATTTATCTGAGTGATCAAAACTCTCTTATATGAACATTGACTAGAAAAGTATAACTATGTATTTAAACATTTTATGATGGGAGTAAGGATGTAGTCCGTGTAATTCTTATAGCTGTTAAATAAATGCTCAGAAAGGAGTACATCTCATTTTCCATTATCATCTAGTAGTAAATGTAGCATATGGAGTTAGTTGCTGCTTATATAGGTGATAAAAGATGGATTGAAATTCTCTTTTGATAGTTATAATATTGGCAGAAACATTCATCATGAGGCTAAAAATACTGAGAAGTTCTTATTGAGAGATATTATAATAGGATAATGATAGTAATAATACATCTAGAGCCACAACCAGGTCTCTTAATGTATTTTCACAAATATTTCACTAGTTGCAGGAATTTGTATTTATAAGATAACTAGTAGATAAATGGAATGTTTATTTTGCAAGAAATTTAAGTATACAAAGTTTTGTCTTTATTTTCTTAAATATTTAATTGTATGTTTAAAACATCAATTAACCTATTTTCTCTGAAATTAAACCATATGTAAAGGCAACATTCAAAGAGTTTTGAACAATTATTTTAGTTCATCTAGGTTCTCCAATTTAAGTTTTATACAAAAATTTACTTTCAATGATGAAATATTTGCCAAGATACTATTGTTCTTCAGCCTCTAAAATTACAGAATTAGACAAAATCCCAAGTGATTAAAATTAATATTATTGGAAGTTACAAGTAAGTGACAATAGGAAATTTTAAAGGAATTCTTGTTTTCTAAAAAGAAATTTTTATTTAATTTGCAATATTATGATCATTGAATACAATATGATTTCCTGGGCACCTTAACTGATTTAAGTGCCCCAAAATATCTCTGAAAATGTTATGAAAAGTTTCATATTTAATCTATTAGGTTGATAGTTTGCCTTATTTTAATTTATTTTAAAATTCCCCTCTTCATATTCTTTTCTAAAAGATATAGACTAGCTTAATATTGGCTCCCATATAAAAAATTAATAAACAATTTGTTAGTGACCATCATTTTTTTCTGATTTTGAGTATTTTCAATAAAGACTTCAAAAATTATAGCATTTGTAAGTGAATTGAACTCCTAAGCTTTATAATTCAGTTTAATACTCTCTTCTTATTATTATTTAATACTGTCATTCTAATGGCACTGTGTGAGCTAGTGAATAAGAGTTCCTGATGCTAAAATAACCATTTCATTAAAAATCAGTACAATCTCATGAGTTATTGATGTTAAATAAATTGTGGAGGCACAGGATAAAGTGAGAAAATACTATCATTTAATGTTAGAAGGAGCTGTTCAGAGCTCCTATTTTCACCTATTCATATATTATTCATACATTATTTATAAAGACATAAACAAACATATAAAAAAGTGAACTGACCTTTTCAACATTGGAAGTAACAGCAAAGATGGACTTAGAACCCAGTTCTCTTAAATTTCAAGGTCAGTGTTTTGTTATGGTTTAGATGTTTTTTTTTTACTGTGAAAATCTTAATTGTTTTTGTATCTATTCAAATCAAGATTAGAACATAAGCATGTGTAATTTCTTTGTTGGCATAGATTGTCTATTAAGATTAAAAAATTTAGGATTCAATTATTTTAACCAAGAACTGAGGAATTGAACTGCTAGATGTAAACTTTTTCACAATGAACTTGGTGTGCACTCAACAGCTAAATCAAATCAGAGAAGTTTTTTGACAGTTTGAATTAGGAAACCTGGGAACCTTTTAGAGTACTACAATTAAGTAGGAAAAGGGATTTAGTGATTTTTTTTTCATGGCATATAAGTAAAGGAGCATCCGTTTCCTTTGTTACTAGTCTTTGTTTCCTTCCAGATTGACAGTTTTTCCCCCCAGTAATAAATGTTTAATGGGGGTACTAAATGAAATAGAAACTCAGCAAGAAATGTGAGTGAGAAAATATTTCTGTCTTTAACAAATTTGGGGTAAAATTTAAATCATGGGCTTTCTTAGGGTAATAATGATTTTAAAGCTTTGATAACAAAACAGAGAATACATCTCTAGAAATATGCGCTACTCTTCTGCGTTTTAAAAGTCAAATACAACTTGTATACAACTTTTATTAATAGGTTTACTGTTACGATAATAAAGGAATTTAATAGAGTACAAATTTGAGTCTCCAATAGTATTTATTCTTTTTGTATCTGAACCAAAGTTTATCTATGGTCAATTTTAATAATGTGATATAAATTATTTTAGAATGAATGTGTACACTAAGAAATTCTTCAGTAAAACTGAACGTGATAAAAAAATAAAATCACAATAGTGCAACTCAGTGGAAGGCAGTTTAAATATTGCTGGGTTTTCTGGTATAACATTATTTTTTACAGATTCCTTCACTGGAAACTTTGTTGAATTATGACAAGTGTGTGTGTGTGTGTGTGTGTGTGTGTGTGTGTGTGAAATTTTAAGACTCTCTTTTTCTTTAAATACTGAATATTTAAAGGTGACAGGAGGACAAGTGTAATATAGATGAAGTAAAAGACTAACTAAAAAGGTTAATGTCTTGAGGTCTTGTTTTCTACCCTAAGCATACAGCCAAAATTTGCAAACAACTCCAGTACAAAATATAAATATATTCTTCAAGTCCAGTGAACAAAGAGTCCTTAACATTCTTTGAATCCTTACTTTCTTTGAATATTAACTTTCCTAAAACTTATTTTTAATTATTCAATATTTTCAAATAACAGCAATCTTAGGAGGAAAGAGTGGGTTATTTCAGAGTTAAATTAAATAATCCAGAATTGATCTTATAAAATTTATTATATTAACTGTGTTTAAAAATATATGACATTAGTTTTTCAGTCTTTTTTTTCCCTTTTTTAAACCCCCCCATGAGAAATCAAATGGTTTTCATTCTTTAATGTGGTCTTGTTAGTATGCAATTCAATATGTAAAATTAATGAAAAGTAATTTCTTTCACATTTAAAGCAATTTCTACATTAGTTCACTCACTCAAATGGTCTACTGTGGGCAGTTGTAGTACAAAGAAAGAATACAAAGGGACATAAGTAGCTCATGTCCTGGTGGAAGAAATAAACACTTAGAGTGAATGAAATTCAATGTGAAACATGCAATGATAGAGGTGTATATGGCTAAGATAGAACTTTTCAAAATTTCTCCCTTTGGAGACTGCTGGTACTTTTCTCATACTGAGTCATTCCAGCCTGGACTATTTCATGCTACCATTGGTTCTCTAATTGCTGCATTTACTTCCCAATGTCTAAGTTATTTCGAAGTAATTTAGTTCCAAGATTTACCTAACCACTTTAAATGTATACTGTGATTTTCTACATCTCATTATGACATTAACTTTAATATCTTAGAGACATGTAATCTCTGATGATACAGCTGAATCTGAGGTAAAGTGAATAAGGCTGAGATGCTGTGAAAAAAACACAATTTTTATATGTTGTTATAAATAAACTTGATTTCTTTCAGATATTAAGTATGACATATTAATGGTGCTGGTGAAATTTATTTCACAAGGATGGATGAACTGTGATGATAACGAAGCTTTGCCGGGCCTCTTCCAGATAGTAGTAGTAATAATAGTAGCAGAAAATATTACTTTAATATTTATAATACCATATCTAACATAGGGAGCAGTATGGGCTAGAGCTACAGTCCCTAACCCCCAGGCCATGAACTGATAGGAATTGGGCAGGAGGTGAGGGAGTCGTGGGCCAGCAAGCAAAACTTCATCTGTATTTACAGCCATTGCTGTCCTCACGGCGTAAGCTCCACCTCCTGCCAGATCAGCGGTGGCATTAGATTCTCATGGGAGCACCAACCCTACCTACCATAACCTATGAATGCCAAGGATCTAGGCTGCATGTTCCTTGTGAGAATTTAATGCCTGATGATGTGAGGTGGAGCTGAGGCTGTGATGCTAGCGCTGGGGAGCAGGTGCAAATACAGATTATCATTAGCAGACAGGTTTGACTGAACAATAAATGTAATGCACTTGAATCATCCTGAAACCATCTTCTACCCCCTGCTCCCCACCTTCCATGGAAAAATTGTCTTCCATGAAACTGGTCTCTGGTGCCAAAAATGTTGGGGACCTCTGGACTAGAGGATTTGGTGTTTGAATTTTAGGGTTCAGTTTAGTCCCTTTTTTGTGTAACTTTAGACAAATCACTTAACCTTTCTTTACATGAAAAATGGGGGCAATGACTGGCATTCAGTTGTGAAAATATATAAGGAAAAACTTTTACTTTTTAATGATAAAAAAGACAGTATTAAAAACATCAAAATATTAAGTCTGGGAAGAAATTTTTATTTTAGTCCAATTCTCATTCTAAGCTTAAATTATCTACCAAAATACTCTCTTTTTGTGTATGTGAGCATGGTGCCATTTTAATTATAGAAGGAAATATTGAGATCTTTTAAACATGGGCATTAAAGATTATACTACATATATGATTTTTTACTCAAGTAGTTCTCTTGAATAGGTATTTCTTACAAACCTAGTACATATGGTACTACGTACCATTTGCTTTGGGGGATCCAAAGGAAGTGAGAATTTTGATCTCTGACAATGGAGAGATGGAAAATTGTCAGTCAGTGCATAGCTTAATAAAAAAGCTAAGAAAATATACTAATAAACATAACTGTAGAGACATTGCCCATACATTCTGAGGATCTTGGAGGAAAAGAAATAGTTATTGTGGAAATGGATGAAACTAACTCCCCAGACAAAATGAGAAGCACTAAGACTTGAAGAAAGTTTGTTGTATTATAGATTAGCAAAAAATCTAAATTGGCAGGAAGATAGACAGAAACAAGACAGATGTCTAGGAAAAAAGTAGGAAACCTAATTAATGTAATGAAATAACTCTTTGTAATGCAGAAATAGAAATAAAAAATATATAAAATGAGTGCTGAGCATGGTGGCTCATGCCTAATCCTAACACTTGGAGAAGCCAAGGCAAGAGGATTGCTTGAGGCCAGGAAGTTGATACCAGACTGAGCAACATAGCAAGACCCCATCTCTACAAAAAACAAAAAAATTATCCAGGCATGGTGGTGTGTGCCTGTGGTCCTACCTACTTGGAAAGCTGAGATAGGAGGCTTGCTTGAGCCCAGGACTTTGAGGTTGTAGTGAGGTGGGATGACATCACTTCACTCCAGCCTGGGTGGCAGAGCAAAACCCTCCCTCAAAAAAAAAAAAAAAAAAAAGTGTGTGTGTGTGTGTGTGTGTGTGTGTGTGTGTGTGTGTGTATATATATATATATATATATATACACTTTTTATATAAGTCATGAGACATATATGTCATGACATATACATATGTCATGGGAAAATTTGGAGGGTTCTGAGATATGAAATTTTATCTCAAGATTAGATGGTATTTAAGGTTCACCCTATTTTTGCTCTTTACTGTTACTTAACCAAGTAATTTTTCTTCTCTATCAGTTTATTAATCTCTCATTTAAGAGAACTAAAAATCAATTAATTTAAAGGATTTTTTTCCACACTTTGATCCACTGTTATATGACTGTGTGAGTTATGAGGTTTTGATGAAGAGGAAAATTCAAAGAAGTGAAATTCTAAGGGTTGACAGTTGAGTCTAGGATGAACTGCAGAGAAAACAAGAGAAGAGGCCACATTCATGTCATATGGGTAGATCACAAAAAGAGCATGGACTTGCTAGATTCAGGTTTAACTGTGAGTCAATTGCTTCTCCAGGTGTTTCTCTGAGTAATGAGATAACCTAAGTTTTCATCTTTCCCTATACAAGAATGATATTCACTATTACGCAGTTCTTGAAATTTTTTGCAAGAAGGAAATGAGACTGTGTAGATATAGGAATCAAAATTATTTCCTCGTATCTTTAGTTATATATGCTTACAAAACCTCTTTTTATTTTTAGAATGTTTAAGGCAGAAAAATAATTTGAATTTTTTATAAATATACATGGGTACAATGATTCTAGTTTTTCAAATATGAAGAAAATTACTTATTTTCTTTTCACAATACTGAATATTCATGTATATTTGCTGATAGTGACAAGTTTTCTTTTCATGGTCTTAATTTTACTTGCTCATATTGAAATTGATTAACTCTTTTTGGCTATTTTTATTTTATTTTGCTTTGTTTCACCTGAAAAAAGGAAGTTTTTACTTTTCCTTTACAAAATTATTTACAACATAGATTCTATTTTAGAAGTAGAGGAAGATATTTCCCCTATTTTTTTGAATCCCTTGTAATAGTAAAATAGTACAGAATCCATTCATTTGAAATTAATGATTTCACCTAATTATTTTCTTTTTTCATTTTTATTATCGATTTTTCTACTTTTCAAAAGTAATCTTATGAAATGGCTTATAGTGCAAATATGGTGTATAATGCTAATTCATTAAAAACAAATTGAAACTACAATATTTTAAATTGTGAATTGTCATTGGAGTTTAGAGAAAAAAATAAAATGATTTAATTTCAGCTTTCAAACACTTTACAGATGTATTTTTCCAAAAATGACATTTAGACATATTACCATGGTAGTTTTTTTTTTGGCTTGGCTACTTTGGCGATGAGTTATTAAAAAGTAAACCAATGTTATGATTTGTTAGGTACATCATATGATAATTTAAGCATGTATATATGTCATATCTGTACAGCCAATCAACTGCTTCCTGAAATATTTACTGATTATTCTGCTGCTGAAGAAAATACATTATATTAGAAAAATGGGAGAAATAAATCTCACATAAGAATATTCTCTTTCAAAAAACTGGGAACAGATTTTATTGAGTCTGGAGATCTTGGTTGGAGAGGAAAATAGAAAGGTGAAGAAAACCACAAAGCTGACAGGAGAGGGAGCTGATAGAAAGCAGTTTTACACTGTTAAGTGAGAAAGTAATTAAATACACATTCATATCATGAACTATTTTTAAAAACCCTGAAATTGATATTTCACCTGAAACAAAGATGTCTTTTTATCTTTCCTCCACATATTTGTCTTATAAGATAATGATTTTTAAGATAGAAATACATGGTTTATTTTTTCAAATTGAGTAATGAAAGGACAACTATTCAAAAATGCCATATAGTTGCTTGGATAAATATTAATGTAGAAGAAAGAAATGACCTAGTGTTCTCACTTCTTATTCTTATTACTTCTTCTCTTTATACATTTTGTATGATCAGATATCTCCTACATATCAGAACTTTAGTAGATGTTTAAACATTAAGAAAACTAAGAACTTTCTTGATGTATTCTTCTGATTAACTACATTTTCTAAATATTAATTTCCAGTTTGCTAATGTTTGGCTTTAACTAATGCTTAAGTTGTCTATCTCAGATAAATTTCTTTTTTATCTGAAGGAGTTACTCTATTATTAGTTTCTTTTATCCTTCCATTTTAAACACGCCATAAGAATTGAAGTTTTCCCATGAGGAAAAAACAAAACCCAAATAAAAATAGATATTTCTTCTTATGAAGCTTTATCTCCTAAGTAAAAATAAATCAGACATCATTCTAAGGATTGATGTATAAAAAAATATTGTCTTGTGGAAGAATTGTTTTCCAGTAATTAATAATTATAACTTTTTCTTCTAACTGTTCATTTATAAAGAGTCCAATGTTGTATAAGAATCACTTAAGATATGATCTTCTGCTATTTTCCATTAGAATATAAATGTTCTGCTCCACTGGGTGTGTTGTAAGCCTAAAGTCCACCTGATAAAATAGTTCTTCACACATCTGAATCTTGGTCACCTGAAACTATGGGTAGTACAGAACCCTATATATACAATGGGTCTTCGATCTGATAACCACAATGACTCCTAAGTAATTAAGGGACAAGTAGCATATAAAGCCTGGATAAACTGGAAAAAGATTATTTACATCCTGGTGGGACAGTGAAGGACAGTGGAAGATTTCATCATGATAATCAGAAAAGCACAAACTTCGAACTAATAAATTGTTTATTTCTGTAATTTTCTATTTAATATTTTCAGACCATGGTTACCTGTAAGTAGCTGAAACTGTGGAAAGCAAAACTATGGATAGAGAGGGACTATTGTGCCATAATTTCTTTATCCGTTCATCCATCAACATACCCTTTGGTTGTTTCTGTATCTTGGCTATTGTGAACAAGGTTGCAAAGGACATAGGAATGCAGATGTCTGTAGGAGGTGGAGAGTTCATTTCCTTTGGGTATATATCCAAAGAGGGATTGCTGCGTCATATGATAATTCTGTTTTTAATTTCTTTAGAAACTTCCATACTGGTTTCCATAATGGCTGCACTAATCTACCTTCTCACGAACAGTGTGCAAGGGTTCCGTTTTCTCCATATCCTTGACAATATTTGTTATCTCTTGTCTCTTTGATATAAGCCATATTAACAGGTATGAGCTGATATCTCATTGCAGTTTTGATTTGCATTTCTCTGATGATTAGTGATGTTGAGTACCTTTTTATATAATTGTTGGATATTTTTATATCTTCTTTGGAGAAATGTCTACTTAGCTCATTTGCACCTTTTAAAATCAGATTATTTGTTTTTTTGTGTTTTGTTTTGTTTTGTTTTGTTTTTGCTATTGAGTTGTGTGAGTTGCTTATATATATTATTTAGCCTTAAAAAGAAGGAGATCCTGCCATTTGCAACAACAGGGATTAACCTAGAGGACATTATACTAAATGAAATAAGCCAGACACAAAAAGGAAAATACTCCATTATCTCCTTTATATGTGGAATCTTAAAAATAAAATAAAGTTCATAGAAACAGAGTAGAACGGTGTGGTTAACAGGGGTGTGTTTGGTGTGTGTGGGGGGGTGGTGAGGAAATGAAGATCTAAAGGTATAAAGATGTTACAGTTAAGTAAGATGAATAAGTCTAGAGACCTAATGTACAACATGAGGACATTGTTAATAATATTGGATTGTACACTGGGAATTTTCCAAGAGAGTAGATTAAGAAAAGTAACTATATGAGATGATGAATATGTTAATTTTCTTGACAGTAGTAATCACTTCACCATGTGCATGTATGTCAAGACATCATATTGTACACCTTAAACATATACAGTATAAATAAATAAATAAAACACATTTTAAGATTGATACACACAAAAAATATAATTAAAGCTGACTCTCTCCCCTAAAATAGTCTTCCAGTTCCACCTCTCAGAGGTAGTTATTATCAACAGGTCATTATGCATTTATCCTTCCAGACAATGTATCTTTTTTTTTCTTGATGTAATTTTGAGTGTCTGCATTACAAAAAAGATAACAAATTTTTTTCACAGCACATTATTCCTTGATTTTTATAGTTTCTAACTTAAAATTATTTATTAACTTATTTATACAAGACACAAATAAATATGAAATGAAAATTCTTATGTATGCATTTTTACATAAATGTGAAGAGATCTAGAAGTAGAATTGCTAGGTCAATGAGAATATACATTTAAAATTTTGGTTTCACTGCCAAATTGCCCTCCATAGGGATGATGCTAATTAACACTCCCACCAATAGTGTATTAGAATGTCTGTCTCTTCATATTGTAGCCAACACAGTGTATTACCAAACTTTTTGTTCTATAACCAACAAAATAGTTGGAAAATGTATCTTATTTTTAATTTATTCTTAATATTTTGAACATCTTTTATATGCTTATAAAACATATTTTCTTTTACCTACTGTTCTTGCCTATTCCCTTATTTAACTCTATTGAGTTGATCTTTTTCCTATCCCCTTTATATATTAACAGAAACAAAGAAACAAATAGCAGCAAGAAGTCAATTAAAAATGCTTTAAGACATTGCCAAATTTTCTAAAAGTAAAATGCATATCTATGAAAAATCCAGAGATATTTGTATAAATAGCATTCACTTCCTTTTCTCCATCCATTCTAAGCAAAAAGTGGAGGTGCAACGAAGAGAAGACAATTCTACTTGAACAGAGCAGAAAGGCCTTCAATCAAAGAAAAAAATCTATAAATGAGCCTGTTTTCTCATATCTGAACTAGCCTTCCAAATCTCACTCATCCAACACTGGTTCAGGGCATCTTTCACTGGGAAAATCTTTCTTCAGGTTGGCTTCTCTCCCTCTATTCTCCAACATGCCAATAATTCTGATGGAATAATCTTTCAAAGATTCAAGCTTATCATGCCATTTCTTTGCTATAAAAGCATTCATTAATAGTCCCTACTGTTTAAAGAACACATTTCAGATTTTGTAGTATTCCATTAAGAAGTTCCATAACTGTCCTTCAGGAACTCTTTCTAGACTCCTTTGCAATTACAACAATGCATATATGTTATATTAAGCCACACTACTACCAAAACCTGTTATTAAATTTCCCATCTCTGTACACTTGCTGACAGTATCTTCTGCCAAAAATAATTCTCCCCATATCTCCATGCAAAAGTTATTTTTCCTATTAGGAGATTGCAAGCTGCTTTAGGGTAAGAATGTGTTTGGACAATTTTTATAAACTATCTTGCATAACATAAACACTGAAAATTTATTTAATTAATTCTTTGTCCCAATACATAATGATCTAAATAATATATAATGCTTTAACAATGTAAACATTGGGAAATATTACATAAGAACCGATTATCTTTTGTCTAGTGTAACAGAGAGAGCATTCAGGTAAGTTGTAATAGGCTCATTTCAGGTCCTTGACCTGATAACATCAATAAAATTAATTATTTGTCCAAGTTGCCTTTTTAAAATTTGAATGAAGATCCAAAACTTGTATATTCTTAAAGAAATTGTGATAAAAATTATTTTTTAAACTTTTGTTCGATACTTAAGTTACATTGACTTAATGGATTTTGCTACATCTGGATTGCTTGACAGAAAACATGTAACATTGCTTGTTACAAAAACATGGGCAGTAGACCAACACTCATTTTAGCTCTGCTGAAACATGGGACAATATTTTTCATTTTACACATCATTTATAATTGTCCAGCAATTCTACAAAGTTAAAACTTCTTAACACACAAAAAAACAAGAAGTATAGATATTATTTTATAACCTATTATAAGATAATATTTATGAAAATTCTATAATGAAAGATGTACCATACACTGTATTTGGACTTCACACCTGAACAAAATCACAAATAGCAGTAATAAGTAAAATGTTCCATCTGTAACTAAAATAAATCCTAAACCTAATTGTTAGTTCCAGTTATCATATAATTCTATTCCAAATTAAGAAATTGGCAACTATTAATAGCTAAAATGTCTTATTTCTCTATCAGATAACAAGTCACCATAAAAAGAGTAAATAACTGATAACTGAAAAGACATCTTCTGTTTCTTTTCAAATTAATATTCAAAAAATTGAAAACTTTGATAGCTGGATTAAAAATAGAGTCCATCAAATTAATTTCTTAACTTCATATAGAAACACTGCCAAGAAAAAAAAAAAATGTGTTTTAGGAGAAAAAAAAAAAAAAGAAGGAAAAGTCCTTAAGAGGAATTGATTTTAATAAGCCAAAAGGCATTTCCCAGCTTTTCAGATCATTGACTATATTTAAGTCTGGGAATAGGCTATTACCTCTTTTATTCCTCTTCTGCCTCTATCTTCTTCATCTTAAAGTACCATTCTTCGAACCAATTCCTTCTGAACAAGAGCTCTGTGTCATTAATAGGAAATACTATTGAACTGCATAAAGGATCCACATTCTTAGGTTTTCAATCACTAGACAAACTCAAAAAAGCCATGCTGCTCTTCATGGCATTCACTTAGCCTCAAAAGAAAACACTGAAAGTGAAACTAAAGTGGAAGACCAAGATTTCCCTTTGAGAACAGATGAAAATAGAGTTTGCAAGTGTCAAACACAGTCTCTAGCTGGAGTCACAGATACTATGGTGTGATACAATTAAAATTACCTTTTCGTCTGTGTGATTCTACAGAATGGTGAGCTTTTATTTAACAAGGGAAATAGAGTGTATACTTGCTCTTTAGCACTAAATCCAAAAACAGAGGGAAAAAATGGTTGTTGCATTAGCTTCTATGGTTCTTGTATTAAGAAATAGATGACCTGAAAGAATCATCAGTACTCTATCAAACATTTAAAAAGAATGTGACTCTGTATTTCTAAATTTCTGTTAAAAATAACTTTAGAGGGTTATATATTTTCAGAAGTGTATACCATCTCAAAGTATCAAGTAAAAACTGAAATAAATTTTCTATATTCATTTTAATTTGCTGTGTAATTTTAGGTGGTGGATGATTGGAGGATGCAGGGAGGAGATTTAACCTCTAATTGGTTTCACGATTTCACAAGGCTTATGCCAATCTGATAAGAACAATTACCTCACCAAGTATTTGCTCATTTGGACTTGTCAGGCTATTTTGCCAAGGTGTCAGTGACAGACAAAAGAAAGTGCTGGAGAAAATGGCAAAACATGAAAAAATATAATACAAATGCATGCAAAATTTGAGAGAAAGATAAGAGAAATAATTTAATGACTAGAACCAAAACCATTTGGTTACTGTATTTGTGTGTGTGTGAAAACTCTCAAAGACTTGAATGTGTAGCTTAAAATATTAGTCATATAAAAAACTCCTATAGTGGAGTTCATCATAAAAATAATTAGAAATAGTAAATACGTTTTATTAGATCTGAGATAAATATTGCACCAGCCTGATTAATTACCATAATATTGATATTTGATAATATTTGGTGCACATTATGCTAAGCTTTATGGTTACAAGTTAATTTCATTTCCTTCCACATTGTTTAAGGTTTAAAAACATGAGCTATAAAAATTCAAAGAAAAAACAAGAGAAATCAAAGAAATACTACGTTTGTGCAAAAATAAGAGCAAAAGTGAAAACAATTTAATTCAGCTTAGCTTTATTTGCTGTTTTCTATGTGCAAGGAAAGCTGACATCTGGATGACAAAAAACCATTTTTAAATATTAGCAGTGAATCAAGTTTACTCTGAATGTTTTATACATGGAGGGGAGTCTCACAATATCCAATATTTAAATTTTTGTTGATGCATATATAGAGATTCTAAATTGTATATTTGTGTAGGTTATCAACTACCTTTTATGGTAAAAGAAAAAATAGCTGTCACAAATCTGATGTATTTAGCATTAACATTTCTTTACTCACAAGTTTGGGGCTCACTATAAAATTTTAAAAATCCCTGCAAAATGTAATTAATGCCCTTCCAATCATCATCATCATCACCACCAGGCTAGGATAAGCTAAATCAAATCTATAAAGAGAATAAAATGTAACTCTAACTTCGAACTAATCTTCTCAAATCTAGAGCCTTTTTCTCATTTATTCAATGAGAACATAAAACTGAGCCTTCCCTGGCCTTGAATTTTCAGTATACCAACTTGTGTTTCGTAGAGTAGGTGTTTACTATCAAGAGGCAACTCCAAGACCTTTTCTCTTTATTTCAAAATTTGCCTGTAAAATTTCCCTGTTCAAAATGTTTTGTTTCCAGATCTGCTTTTTGTTCAGTCGTTTCTTCTCTTCTTCAGGGCCTCTAGCTCTCTGATTTTTGCCATCTATCTAGTATCTTCAGTCTCTCCATTTTTTTAACCTTCTTTCTTTAGGCATAACACATGTGCAAGGTGGTACAATCTAATAAAAATAAGCCTGCTCCTAGTCTTGCTTCTACTCAAGCTACCACTCTGATACTTCCCTTCTCCTTCAAACTTACTGTTTGCATACCTTACCTCTCCTCCTCTGTGTTCACTGAAGAAAGTTTTATGCATCTCTTTATCCCTGTCACCAAGTAGTGCCTTGCACATAGACACTCATCAGATGCTTATTGAAGAAATACATAAATAACTGTGTGAATCTGATCATATGATTGCCCTCATAAAGTGTAGTTTTAGGTATCATGAATATTATGTTACTTAAATTTGCTGTAATAATAAATAGCATAATAACAAAAAAGGAACATCCCCCAATCTTTCAATTTCCATCACAGATAGAAATGTCTCAGTGATAGTTATGAAGAATACGCAAATGGCTATACATTATATGAATAATAGCTCCTAATTTAATTTTGATGGCACTGAGTCAAGAATAATTACTTAAATATTTCTGTTGACTCATAAGCCCTACCTAATCCAGCTATGGCACTAGCCTGTATGATGAATGATGATTTCATAGAAACAACGCAAAAAGCCTCTAGCTTATGTATGTATGCCAACGTGTTTTGCACCTCAGTGACTTTACATCTCCTATTCCCTTGGCCTGAAATGTACCTTCCTCTCTCTTGTCTGAATATTCTCTGCCTGTCTTTCAGGTCCAGAATATCACTTCCCCAGTAAGGTTGCCGTCAAATTTGTGTCTCTCATTATTTTGTCTCTTCACAAAATTAATTCCTACAGAACATGTATCATACTATATAATTATTTAAACACATACTTGATAATGTCTCCCTCCCACGGCTTACCTCACCTCTTTAAACTCTGTAAGAATTCAAATTTTATTTTATGTATTTAGCAAGTAGTACAATGCCTGGTATATAGTGGGCACTTCATAAATAACATATTGAATGGATGAATAAATGAATGAACACAGATGCAGTCTGGGACAGGTGTTTAATGTATGGCTCCAGTAACTGAGGAATTAGTGTTAGTAAGAACATGCTGGTTTTACTCCTAGGAACTGCAATTCCTTTTTACACATTTAAATTTTAATTTTAATTACTCAAGAATTATAGCTCTCTTTGTTGACAGGCCCAGAACTCTATTGGCCATTCACTTTCTATTCTTCCATAGAGATATTAATATCTCTTTGAACCCCAAATTAATTCTATGAAAGTGCTTCCTATCCTTATGAGACAATGGAGAATAAATTTTAGGAAAGGAGTTGGTGAGGAAAGTGTGTTTTTTAAATAACATTTCCAAAGCTCATTTCTCAGAATGTTACAATTAGAGAATTAAAATAAAAGTGCTAAGGAATTAACTTCTAAATTTCATTATTTTATCATATTAGAATAACTAGAACTTGCACAATCAAAGATCAGGTGTGATATACTTAGCTAAAGAACAGTAGAAAAGTATAATGCCTTATAATTAAGGAATGGCCATTGATGTTAATGAAAATAGACTATAGAGACATACCTATTTTAGAAAGTAACCAAATTATATTAGCATTTAATTCTTCAGTGCTTTCAACCTAAAAAAAAAAAAAGTTCAATTTTCTTTATGGCTATTGGCTGAGTCCTCATAATTTCCTAATATTAAATATCATTCTCTTTCATGTTTTTCTTCTCATACTACTCTGACCCATGGTAAAATGAAGACAGTCTCAGTTTAAAGAGAGAATATATATTATAGTTTAAGATATTAGGCAGCATTAACTAAAGATCTCAGGATCTAGAATTTCTGCCTAATGATTCAGAATCCCACCTAGAGTGGCCTGTTCTGTATGCTTTCCCATGTGACCATCTGAGCTCTGTGGATGTTCTGATTGTAAGTCAAACAGTGTGGGAGAATTATGTTAACACCTCTAAATGTAGTCTACCAGTTATTCCATAAACAAAATTAGCTAAGTTCCTATTATATGCCACACTCTCTCTTTTAAAGCATAATTAATAATATGCACTGCAGAGGGGGAAAAATGTCTCTTTTAGACCTAGTAGATAAAGAACATGAGGTAACAAATTCCATTATGAGATATTGTGCATAAAAGATAAATTACATGCATGACAATTAGGCCTTCCTTTAATAGTTGTGGGGTCTGGGACAGGAATACAATAGTGGCCCACATATTATGTAATTATATAAAGATTATAAACTTAAAAACTTTTATTCTCCAACTTTGATAAATCCCTTTATAAATCCTGAAAAGCTAGTTGTGGGTTTGGAATTTTTAGACTCTCTGTAGTTTTGTATAAATACATGGAATCTGGCAGAGGCTGGCTCCAGGTCCCTATCCCTAATCTGAAGCCTGTTCATCTTGTGTACACCACCACAAGGGGCTTTGTGCCATAGGTGGGCATTCTAGTCCACGTTTCCAAGCTCTGCTCACATCCCCTATATCTTGGCTCCCCCTCAATCTGTAGGTATACACAGTAGTCCACCTACAGAGATGGACATAGTAAAGAGGCCTACACCGGCCCTGGAGACCGGCCTTGGATCATTTTACCAAAGAATTCCAAGGTTCTGAGTATTCTAAGTATGATCTAGAGCAGGCTCTGTGTGGACAATTCTCCTTGGCTGCCAAAATTCTTTTCTTGAGGGGAGAAGCATAGCTAGAGAAAAGCCAAAGCAGGTTCCTCTACAAAGGGTCAGGGCCAAGATAGGATGATAATAATGGAAATGTAATGAAATGGTTAAGGGGAAATTTCAAAATACCTCTCTATTATCAATGTTGTTACAAAGAGAGGCAGTACAACAAACAAGTCATCTGGGTGCAAAACTCTGCCTTACCACTTAGTAATCTCTAGATGTAGCCATTTCATCTTGTGCCTCAATCTCCTTACCTATAAAATGATAAATTAATACTTTTCTCATAGTGTTGTGAAGATTAAATGTTATTAAAAGCACATAAAATAGTACCTGGCATATAAAAACCACTCAGTAAGTATTACTCTTTATTTTGAAGTGCTAAGCAATAATCAATACACCCAGGATGCATCCAATTTAAAGTGTGAACAAGCTAACATGCTAGATCTAAGAAGGAAGAGAAAATGATTTTAATCCTACAGTGATAGTTCCTTCATAATATGCAATTTTATATCCTTTGGTTTAAATTAGAAATTAAGCCTTTATTAAACATTAGGTGAAATAATTATACATATATTGAAATAGCACAAAAATAATAATACCTATTGACTGATATGTGCCTGGTATTATGCTAAAAATGTTTTATGCAATATCACATTTAATTCTCAAAGCTAATGTAAAATGATGTATCTTTTCTAATCTGTGTGGAAATGAGCATCTATGAGAATATGTTCTTCATCTGGTCCCATAAAATTCATTAACTGAGTAAATTAATATAGTTGTGTCTATATATACAAATTTTATTGGGAAATGAGAACTACAATAAATTACAAAAGATTTTTACTTTATAGATGAGCAGTTCTAAAGCTGTTTTCAGTATTGAGGACTTTTTTTTAAATTATATATTGCATTTTTTATCATATATCTCAGGATTGTTACTGGATAGAAGTATTAGTTATGGAGACACTTTTATGATAATCATTACACAAGAGTTTGTAGCTCCCAATCTTAAAATGATGAACAAAAAACTTTAATGGTGGGGTGTTCAGAAATAAGTTTAACTAATGTAAAAGAAGTGATACCTAGAAAACAAACGTATTGCATTTATCATAAGTTAAAGAAAACTCAATGGGAAAATAACCCGTGGGAAACCAATAAGAAAATAAAACTACTTTGACATACATGGGCAGGTCCCACCCAATAGCACTATGATGAAACCAAGGTAGAGTCTTGAGCACCACATGAGAGTAAACAGTGCTTCTCCCAGGCAAGTTACTATTCCAGGCAGAGCTGGAACAAGTAGTGGTCATATATGGAATGCATGCCCCTGTAGGGAGCTCTGTGTGCGGGGACCTGTAACCTGTAAAAGTCTAAGGAATGCACAATTTCAGATTATAGGTGTTTAATATAAGATACTATCAGGTTATTAAGTATGAAATGTCCGATTCCCTTAAGTACTAAGTTTGACAGTTGATCAGCATTGCTATTATCCATTATAGTTTCATGAAACCTGGTCAGTTGATTATAACAGATGTTCACTGAAACCAATTGGATGAAATGATGAGGATGCTTGCGATTAAGCTGCTGATATTGGTCAATATGGACAGGCCAATCCTCTTGTAAGGCTACATGTTACAAAAAACAACACAGTTCAAACTACAGAAGCTGGACTTGGAAACTCTCTATCATCCACCCTATTCACTACACCGTGCACCAATTGACTACCACTTCTTTCAGGCTTGGGACCACTTCTTGCAAGGAAAAATATTCAAGTCTCAGCAAGCTTTGAAAACACTTTTGGTGATTTCATTGCCACTCTGCAGGCTTCTTCGCTGCTGACATAAACAAGCTGCCATTAAGATGGCAAAACTGTCAATAGTTTAGGCGTATACTTTGATTAATTGTACCACTTCTTGTTTGAGATATAATAAACTACACTTTTGATTTGAAATCAGCCATTACATATTTAATGACCTAAACATTATAAATATAGGATATTATTAGGTCATCAGGTTGCACTAGACATCTGCTGTAATGGATTGACTAGGTTTCATGAAGCTGTGGTGGATAATACCAGCACTGGACCACCAAACAGACACCATTACCTTTTTTTTTTTTTTTGATGAATATTCGGTTTTGGACTGTGTTTTGGCACTTCATCTTTATCCAGCCATTGTGCTGAATGCTTGCAACTGTCAAAAAGAATCTGTTTTCATCACATGTAACAATACGGTGTAGAAATGGTTTGCTTTTATGTTGTGATAGCAAAAAATTGTAAGCTCCGAAACGATTTCTCTTCTGACGCTCATTTAATTCATGTGGTACGTATCTATCCAGCTTCTTTACCTTGCCCATTTGTTTCAAATGGTCCAATATTGTTGGAATAGTAATGCCAAACCTTGCCGGTAGTTCTTATGTAGGTTGAGATGGATTCCTTTCCACTATAGCTTTCAGCTCAGTATCCACCTTGGACTCAGGTCTCCCATGTGACTCATTTTCAAGATTAAAAACACCAGAACAGAACTTCTCAAACCATTGATGTACTGTGCATTTATTAGCCACATCCCTCCCAAACACTTCATTGATATTTTGAGCTGTCTGCACTGCATTGGTTCCACGATGGAAATCATATTCAAAAGTAACTTGAATTTTTGACTTATCTATTGTTTCCCAAAAATTGCTCTAAAAATTTTTTGAAAGATAATCACAAGCCAAATGTGTGTTTGCAAGTTTGAGGATGTACCTTCACAATAAAAATAAAACAAGAAGCATCAAAGTGAAATGTCAGAGATATCAACTGTCAAAGTTAGTACTTAAGGTAACTGGACATTTCATGCTTAGTAACCTAATAGGAAAAATAGAGTGCTTTATAAACAAAACTTTTCTATAGCTCTTTTCTTGGGAAAAATACAATATTTACAGATTTTATTATATATTTAATAAAACTCCATTATGATATCTTGTTTATACATTTTTTACCAGTTCATTCATTTGGTAGTATAATGAAGTCATTTTCTCAGCTCTCTAGCTAGGAATTTAAGCTAAGAAAGGTCTTGAATCTTCATGAGTTTATTTTTCTTTTCATTTATTCAGTAAAATATCTTACAAAGGCCTGATGTATACTAGAAGAGTAGTAATACCTCATATTGCAAATAGGAAAATTCAAATGTTTTCCTAATAATGCAAAAAAGTAATATAATTTGTCCATACTGTAAACTATTGTCAGACAGAACTAGAATTTCTCATTCTTAACATCAAGCCTCATCTGCAACTAAGTTCCTAATTTTATCTAAGAAATGATTTCATAAAATTGAATTAAATTAGTAGAAAGGGGTATTTTAAAAAAATTACTTAGTGTTAAAGTTTATTCATAATATCTGTAATAAATACTTTATTTTAAAATCATTCACGAAGTCTTATCAATTTATCTTTTTTCATTTCTTTGTTGAGAGAGAGAATATTTTCATTTTAAACATAATAATCATTATCTATTTTTGAGCAATTAACAAAAATAAGAAGAATATGAGTAAATACCAATTTTTAAGTATATTTGAAACCAAAAAGTAATAAAATTAATAATAACAGCTAATATTTATTTACTAAGAACTTACCATATTTGTAGTCTTTTATATTCTAGTCTTCTACTCCTTCCTTCATGTATATAATATACATATGTATCATAAAATTGTTAATATTGAGAAATGGTAATGCATAACTCTGATCTAATCATTTGATTTTGGCAAAAAAAATCTGTGTATGTGTATAGTGTATGTTTTCCAAAATAAGGACAATTTTGAAAAACAGGACAGTGATAAGGACAATAAGGACAATGATAAAATATAAATTATAACTAACATTGTATATAAGACAAATAGAAAATTTCACAGTCTTCTAAAAACTCCAAAGACTGGGTATATAAAATTTTGGTATGACAACCATATGTACATCAGTTTCAAGCAATTAATCTAGTCAAAGTTAACCAAGAACTTCAGCCATCGGAGCCATGAAAATACTTGTTACTAATAGGATCAACTTTTCAACTTTTGAATATATAAGATTTTACCCTAATAATCAAAACTGATATTAAAAATGCTTTTTGCTCCCACCAGTTCATCCAATGCCCCTCTTCCAAGCCCCTGGCAACTACTGAAGTTTTTACTGCCTCCATAGTTTTGCCTTTTTCCAGAATATCAAATAGTTGGAATTATACAGTATGCAGCCTTTTCAGATGGCCTTTTTTCAGTCAGTATTATTCATTGAAGTTTCTTCCATGTCTTTTCATGGCTTGATAGCCCACTTCCTTTTAATGCTGAATAATATACCATTGTATGGATGTACCACCATTTGTTTATCCATTCACCTACTGGTTGCTTCCACATTTTGGTATTATGAATAAAGCTGCCATAAACATTCGTGTGCAGGTTTTTCTGTGCACATGAGTTTTCAATTCATTAAATGCCAAGGAGTTCAACTGTTAGATTGTATGGTAAGAGTATGTTTAGTTTTGTAAGAATCTGCCAAACTGTCTTTCAAAGAGGCTATACCATTTTGTATTCCCACTAGTAATGGATATGAGTACCTGCTGTTCCAAATCCCCACCAGCATGTAGTGTTGTCAGTGTTTTGGATTTTAGTCATTCTAATTTCTGTGTAGTGGCATCACATTGTTATTTTAACTTGTGAAACACACCATATTTTCATATGCTTATTTGCTATCTGTATATCTTCTTTGGTGAAGTGTTTGTCCAGATTGTTTGCCCATTACTCAATTGTGTTGTCATTTTATTGTTGAGTTTTAAGATTTCTTTGCATATTTTGGATACCAGTCCTTTATCAGATTAGTATTTTGCAAAAAAAAAAAAAAAAAAGAATGCCTTAACAGGTAACAAAATTAGGCACAGAGTGATATTTCCATAGTTCATGTATAAATTAAACAAGTATCCTATTACTTCTATGCAAAATAGTGTAGCTTTTAGATATATTTTTATACAATTATTTTCATGTTAAATAGTTGTGCAAATTGATTTGTACTCTTGAAAAAGTACAGCTTATGGGACTTTACATGTTTTCTGCAGTTATGTTAAACATATTTAACATATTTTCAAAATGTGTATGGAAGGGCAGTTGTTTTTTCATGCCTTTTCATGAAAAAATAGAAGCATATGTTATTATTTCCAAAAGATAATTGGAAATAATTCATCTTGATGAAATGTATTGACTGACACTTTAGTAGAAAGAAAAAAATGAGAACATGAGAAGAATGTATACTTTACATAATATAATTTGAAAAACTAAAGCAATTTATGGAATTTTTTATGTTTGAGAGTAAAGAGATGGAAAACAAATTTATAATAGGTGTATCATTTGAAATATATGAATTTTTAAATTTTAATTTGGTAGAAGATGTGATATTCTTTACTCAGATTAACTGTTGGGATTTGTCAGAAAAAATGGCTTTCCGATATCAGAGATAATATTTCAAATTGAAAAAAACATAGAATAGTAAAGCTGTACTTTAAGAAAATAAAGACTTCTTTTTAAATTGAAAGAATAATCTAAATGTAATGTACAAGTGTACAGATTCAGATTTGCAGACATATGTAATTCTAAATCTTAAAATAATATCCTGGCATTCTAGTTAAAGCATTTTGGAATAACTTTCCCTCTTTGTTCAGAGGCTTCACAGTTAGTGTACAGACTAAGTCTTTAAATGATAGTAAATCAGACCATGATGTAAGTTTATAGATAAAGTTGAAGGTGACCTAAAACACTAAATCAATGGAGTGACTTTAAGATCTGGGCTAAATAGGTTTAGGAACTACTGTACAACCTAAGGCAGAACAAAGGTATCTTAATCCAAAGGTGATGTCATGAATTGTGCTGGTGTTAGAATGCTATGGTATCAATCATTCCAAACAAAATGAAAAGCACATTCATCAACTTTAAAGAAAAAAAAATCAATATCGAAATGAGTCATTTTTCCCCAGTTTTTCTCCATTTTCAGAAATTACTTCAAATAAGTTTTCACTAATAAAAATGTTACCCAGGATCTTCACTGAAATATTTTCACATTACTTAGTTATAAAACAAATTACTGGATAGGAAGTGAATACAAATTGATTATTCATACTTTTAACCCTATATGTGTTTAGCTCCTTTCTAAGTTATAGTGCCTCATATGAAACTTCCAGTTTTTCAACTATTAAGAGACTACATTATCCTGCAACTTCATTTTACCAAAGCCAATTTATGAGTAATTATAGGCACACCATGAAATTCCGTATCATTTAGATAAAAAATTCAAGAGGAATTTAATTCAGTGAAATGAGTACTGCCGTTATGGCATTAATTACATCCTAAGCCCACGTCTTAGATGGTTTCTATTTTACTGAAACTCACCAGAAATGGCTTACCCTTCCATTTTCCTTAGCATGCTTTCATGGACAAAGTTGGACTAAATAGCCATAAGAACATTCTTGAAAATACTGCCAATGTATTTAAATTCATGATTCATTTAAATTTTTGGTGCCACTTCTACTGCTGCCTCCATCAGTGCTTCTCCCCTACTTGAAGAGATTTTGGAAAAATGGTAATAGCATGTGCTTGCCTGTTCTAAGTAGTACAACATAATGGTTAAGAATACTAATGCTGGAGCCAAATCACCTAGGTTCAAAATTCAGCGCTTCCACGTGAACTAGTTATACTCTCTGTGCCTCACTTTCCTCATCTGTAATGTTCTGAATTACTTAGTAAATTGAAGAAGACTTGTGAAATTGCCTTAACTGTAGCAATTGACTTGACTTTATTTGTAAATTTACCCCAGTTAGGTAGATAAGTAAAACAGAAAAGTAAATGCACAAACGGTCAGATTTTCATAGAAATTATTATGCTATCTTTTGAAATATTACTTAAATGAATATATTCTCCCTTACTGACTAGTCCACGGTCACCCTGATTCCTTCGTGGGCTAGTTACTACATAAGTATAAAAGTCTATTCAGCATTGCAGGATGGAAAACTACATGAAATAAATATTTTTTTAAAAAATTCTCCAGGTATATACAGAACAGAAAGTGAGAGAATAGAAGCAAATTAATAATAATTCTTTTCAGGTCCCAAAGGCCCTTTGATATTGGTGGGGGATTGGTTCTAAGACCCCTCATAGATATCAAACTCAGGGAATGGTCAGGTCCCCCAGTCAGCCCTCGGTATCCATGAATTCTGCATCCATGATTGTTTGAATCTGCAGATGCAAAACTGAGGGCAAACTGTAATTGCTACATATGTGGGCTCCTATATATCCCTATTGTCAATTATCTAAATAAACTGATGAAGAACAAAAATCAAAGATTTTATAGTTTAATATTTTTACAGCCCTACATTATTCTGATCATCTCCAGTTTCCACTTTTCTCATTTTAGAAAGGAAAGAATAATAACTTTCTTGTTCTATTTCTTATTTTATTTCCAAATAAATGGAACACAAAGAATGGGTGATGTTGTGAATCTAGTTGATGATGAGAGTATTATGCAATGAATTAGTTTCTGTGATAACTAGTTTTTGTTTTAAAGCAAACAACCATTAATTTAAAACTTGTAAATTGGAAATCTGGAGCTCATTGCAGTATAGCTAGTGCAAACACATTCTTTCAGAATGTGTTTACTTCCATAATTCTTGAGTATCGAGAATTATTGTCACACAAAACATCTCCTTGATGAAATGTATTGACTGACACTTTAGTAGAAAGAAAAAAATGAGAACATGAGAAGAATGTATACTTTACATAATATAATTTGAAAAACTAAAGCAATTTATGGAATTTTTTATGTTTGAGAGTAAAGAGATGGAAAACAAATTTATAATAGGTGTATCATTTGAAATATATGAATTTTTAAATTTTAATTTGGTAGAAGATGTGATATTCTTTACTCAGATTAACTATTGGAATTTGTCTGAAAAAATGGCTTTCTGATATCAGAGATAATATTTCAAATTGAAAAAAACATAGAATAGTAAAGCTGTACTTTAAGAAAATAAAGACTTCTTTTTAATTTGAAAGAATAATCTAAATGTAATGTACAAGTGTACAGATTCAGATTAAGGTACTTACTATATATGCTGAAAAATTGACTCTTCAATGGTAAACTAATATATTTCTAAGTGCTGGGCACATAGTTAATAGTGTTAATACAGTGATATATTAAGCAATTTATAAATTTTAAGAGTTTCTCAAAGTTTCAGAATTTTCATTCCTTTCTCCAGAAATAATTATAGAATATAAAATGAATATATGGTTAAATATAATAATGATTTTCTCATTTAAGATGTTAATCACAACATATTTTTAATTATAGCTTGCTCTTTTAAATGAAGATCAGTGTATAACAATTAGTAGTATCATATATATGTATATTCATATATGTTCATTATATGAATATACATGTGAGTATACATATGTGAGTTAATATGTATATTATTAATATATTAAT
The DNA here is from genome assembly GCF_020740605.2 of Lemur catta. Lineage (NCBI taxonomy): Eukaryota > Metazoa > Chordata > Mammalia > Primates > Lemuridae > Lemur > Lemur catta. The sequence goes on along the minus strand of NC_059134.1, from coordinate 37,748,745 downwards.
AATATCCATAAATATATATGCATATTATATGATACTTGAGTTATATAAGTTATATCAACCTCAAGTTCAGAATAGCATCATAATTAGCCAAAGTATTTTTAGGAGAATGAAATAAAATAATCTCTATAATATAGAAAAAATAATAATTTCTATAAAGTTCCATATTAGTGGAAGCTGTTTCAGGAAACATGTTTACTTTTCTCCTGCATCATATTATTATTACTAATTATGAGCTGGATATACTTTTTATAATGTATTTCAAGAAAGTCATTTCTAAAACAACACTGTTTAATTCTGGGTAATGGCATCAGTGTAGTTGGTCCCTAAGGGAAAAAAACAAATAAGTGAATCATTAATGCCATACAACATTTTCTCCCGTTTGAGACCTGCTTAATTTTCAATATCTGTAACAACTGCAGTCAATTGGGGCTATATCTGAAAGTATGACATTTATTTGGAATATTCAGCATATCATTCATAAACTTTCCTGTGGTGATTTCATTTAGCATGCCAAAATCACCAAGGGGAGTTCCATTACTAGAAACAAGCTTGGTTTATTTTTGTAAATTTATTTTACTTCAACAGTCAACAGCAGGTATGGATTACCCACTGTGTTGAGAGCATTGTACTGTGTATTGTAAGGAAGTGATTATATAAGAAGTAAAATATTTGCTCAGAGAATCGCTTACCTATTATGCAATGAAGGAGAGAAGGAAAACTCTATACAAATGATTAGGTATCAGTCAATTCATTCGTTTACTCCTTATTCATTAATTCATTGAAGTGTACTATAGACTAGCCTTTTTTAAGGCAAGTGGAATTTATATAAATATGTAAGAAAATGTTTATTCTTGGCCGGGCGTGGTGGCTCATGCCTGTAATCCTAGCACTCTGGGAGGCCGAGGCGGGTGGATTGCTCGAGGTCAGGAGTTCGAGACCAGCCTGGGCGAGACCCCGTCTCTACTAAAAATAGAAAGAAATTAACTGGACAACTAAAAATATGTATAGAAAAAAAATTAGCCAGGCATGGTGGCGCATGCCTGTAGTCCCAGCTACTCGGGAGGCTGAGGCAGTAGGATCGCTTAAGCCCAGGAGTTTGAGGTTGCTGTGAGCTAGGCTGATGCACGGCACTCACTCTAGCCAGGGCAACAAAGTGAGACTCCGTCTCAAAAAAAAAAAAAAAGAAAGAAAGAAAATGTTTATTCTTTCAAAACTCACAATGGGTAGGCAAACCATGATAGAAATACCCCAAGAATAATAGGGAAACAATTTATTATAGTTATGAGTATTAGGGAAACAGAATGGGAAAAGTAGCTCTGATTGTGTTCTTAAAGGATGAATTGGATGTTGACTGCTAAAGAAAGTATAGTTCAGTAGAGAAAATACAGTAAACAAAAGCACAATCATGCTAAGGCAATTATGAAATTGTAAATAGTAATTTAGCATGACAAAACAAAGCATGTGATATTGAGGAAGTAGACAAAACTGGGAGTATATTGTTATGTATATAGACTTATAGTGTTGTATATATATATATTACATATTAAAAATATATAGACAGAGAGAGAGAACATATATAGTATGGGTGGATGAGCTTTGTTGATAAAAATGACTGAAACATCTTGAGAAATACAGCTATGTACCCCATAACAACATTTTGGTCCAAGGCTTACCACATATGACAGTGGTCCCATAAGATTATAACACCATATTTTTACTGTACCTTTCTATGTTTAGATATATTTAGACGCACAAATACTTAACGTTGTATTACAGTTGCCTATGTATTCAGTACAGTAATATGCTGTATAGGTTTGTAGCCTAGGAACAATATGCCATATCATATAGCCTAGATGTGTAGAAGGCTATGTCATTTAGGTCTGTGCAAGTTCACTCTATGACATTCACACAAAGATGAAATCGCCTAATGATGCATTCACCGTCTTTAAGTGACACATGACTGTATTGTTAGCACTTTTAATTTAATTAAAGTGCTAACAAATTGCAAATGTTTTTGAAAGAGTAATGTGGCTAAGCCCTCACCTGTGAAACATATCTAGAGGTTACACATTGGGTGAGTGAACTTGAATGAAGAGGGAAGTTTTGATATATGAGATAAAAATGAAGTGAATTTAGGGAGAATGTTCCCAAGTCATTTTGACTCTACTTGTTCTATTAGTCTAGTCTTAGACTCTTTAAATCTATTCTTAATACTATCACAACAGAAAATTTTCTAATTTTTAAATCTGATTGTATGTTATATGCCACAGTTGCAGCAATCACAAATTAAACCACTTCAAAATATGACTTTAGTACATGGTGAAATCCCAACTCCAGAGCTTGACATATAAACCTCCTCATCCTGCTTTCAGATTAATATCCCTCCATGTCTTCCACCTCCACTCCCCCTCATGTTCCAATACATTCAATGTAGAATGATTTTTCTATCTGTAAGATAAAAATTTAAGATGAATTTGCTATGTATTAAATCCTCTATTTCTGGCTTAAGGCCATTAACAAAAAGTAAGGAGAGAACTGAGATTATATATTCTTAGAATCTACTTCTATATGTCTAAAGTTTTTAAAAAGCCTATATCTAAAGTCTACGGGGAACTAATTGTTTGTTTATAGCCTGAAAAAAAAGTCCGATCCATTTTCATAGGGAAGACTTCAAATAACAACTAGAAGGTCATGCCCAACATGTATTTTTTCCTAAACTCTTGTGGGTTCTTATGCAAATTGGGTCTTTTAAGTCATCCTCCTGATATTCTCACTCTATCTTTTCATCTTTTTTTTTTCTCTTTTGCATTCACATCTGGGGTTTCTACTAACATATGGACTGATTAATAGAGATGTAGGAGCCCTGGAGTATGTATTCGTGGCATTATTCTAAATATTTGTCTAAATTTCCCTTTGTTCTGTTCAAGCTTTGGAAAGTTTTTGCCATAAGGATATTTCTCTATTCTAAAGGGGGTTTAACTTTAAGATGTGATTAAGCTTAGGGGATTTCTAGGGGGTCATAAGAGAAGACGACCAGGTTAGAAAGAAGAATAGGGGCAGCAGGTAGCAGAGGAGCATATGATGAGGGCAGAAGACTAAGAAAAAGTCATCAGACTTAAGTTGTGATTTGGGGCTTCTAAGTGACAGTTTTAAATTTTTCAAATTTTGTATTTGCCTTAGCCAAGGAATACTTTAAGGAAGCAATTTTGGACCCTGAATTTCTTTTGGAAGCTTCTTCATCCCCCCAATCAGTCAATCAATCAAATAAACAAATCACTGAATGTCTGAACTATTTTATTCTAATGTGCCTCTCTGATGAATAATTTTGTTATATGTAATGTTCCTTAAGTGTCCACTGTAATTCTAAGTTATTATTGGTGAAAGTATGCTACTTAGGAAAAAAATAAAAATTTGGATTATAACATGAATACATATAAGAAGCAGGAGTTTAGTGTACAGGATACAAGAACTTAGACTGGAACAACTCCATGAGAGTCTAGAAATACTGAGACAAATTATTGCTTGTGCAACTTTTCTTGAGCCCTCAACCTAATGGCTGGTTGTTCATTGCCAACCCAATAATCTGGTGATTCCAGACAGCGGGACGGCTAGATGGAGCGGTCTCTCCCAAAGCAGACTTTTCCAGACGAAGCAAGCGGTGTCTGAGAAAAGTTCTCCTAGGGTTTTTGATAGGACATGTAAGGCAAAATTTGTCCTGTAAAGAGATTGATTGAGTGAGGTCTTCCAAACTCTTTGGCCATTTGGATCTGTTCTCTTCCCTATGTGCTTCGGCTTGTAGGAAATGAAAACACGCAGGGATAAATTGTAGTGTTGTTAGTAATGAAGCATGTTTCCATTACTACTAATCAGAGTAGTCCTAAAAAATTTCTCTTCATTCCTAGAAACATTTGGAAAACTTGGCAAAAAAAAAAAAAAAAGTAGAAGCTCAAATCCAATGCAAGACTTATCTCACCATCAGGGTCACAGGTCCCTGAGCAGAAGGCTAAAGGGCACATTTATAGGTGGTTTGGAGTCTTAAGAGTAAACAGTTGTTTGATAAGCCCACTTGAATAATCTATTTTTCTTTGAAGGAGACCATAATTATATGACAGTTTAGGTCTACTTTATTGTTTAGGTAAGTGTTCAGAAGTTACTAAAACAAAGTTACTTGCAAATTCATCTTCCTGAGCTAAAATTTTCTGGAGTACTTGTCATGTTAATGATTATGTAGGCCAGTAATTATAAAACTTTACCTTAAATCACAGTCACCTGGAAGGATTATTAAAACACATATTGCCGGGTCCTGTCCCTAGAATTCAAAATATCTGAGCTGGGGCCCCAGACTTTGTGTTTAGGTGATGCTAATGTTAATGATTTGCGAAGACACTTTGAGGACTACTAATAAAAATAGGTTTAGTCGTTAATACCGTTAAGCTCTATAGCTGGTGCAGGTTTCAGGGAGACCAAATATAACTATGAAGGCCAATAATATTGTTTTAATGCAGCTCACATTTGTCAGCTTAAAATATTTGAGATGTTTACTACTTAAGAGAATGATATTGGAATCCTACTGTTCTGCATAGCTAATTTTAAGATATGCCAATTTTATGTTATTCATCTAAACAGGAACGAGATTTCTCTAATGTTAATTACCAACTCAACAGCAATTAACAGAGTACAATTTATTCTGATTTCTTAGATTTTTTTTTACATTATGAAAATAGATCAGTCAATAAATGTTAATATACACTGATTGAGGAGATGTGCACATTGGCTCCGGCTCACAATGTTATACGCAGTTCAGGTTTTATCAATACGTACTGCCCTCTGACAATCCTATTTTCTCTTTTTCTCTTTCAGTAACTAAATTTCTCATAAACTCTATGATGCACATTTTAATGCTACCATATCCCAGCTCTTACCAATCAGACTTATAATGATTTTATGAAAAATATACACTGCCTCTAGTTATCTGCTTACTTTTTCAATTCCAGGGCATTAATGCATGCTGCCCCTAAACTCAGTCCATTCTAACTTATTGTTAGAACCAGAATGAATCTTGCCCTGAAGGGATCCTTTCAAACTCACCATTGGGCCTGAATGCATTTTTGCCCTCAGGCTCTCTCTATTCCTGCAGACTGATCACCCAGGCTCCAGTGAATGTTGCCTTTGGGTTGTTTCCTTCAGTTTCCATTTCAAGGCTTGTGTGCTTTTTACCCTCAGGTTTTTCCTTTTCTGTTTCTGTATTAGGTTTTAAAGGCCTAGTGGCTTTCAATACTTTCTCATTGCAGTACTTTCCTGTTTCATGCCTCGATAACATGGATGTGGACCGTTGTTTCATTGATCTTATGATGCCTCTTAGGAATTTCAGTATCCCCTCTTCTTATTTATTTATTTTATCTTATACTTTATTTCAAACCTTAAACTTATTCAATAGTCACCAGGTAGCAAATACATAATGAGACTTCTCACCAAATACATATTTTCTGCTAGAGGAAATTATTTGCCCACCTACACCATCGTAAACAGTCAAGGTACTGGTAATAAACAAAAGATATATACTTGTCTTAATTTAAGGAGAAATGGGCTTGTTGGAAGCTATCCAGGTAGCTCACAGAAATAATACAAAGCTGAGAACCATGCTCCAAAAAACTAAGGGTAGGTCAGAAAGTCAAAGGAAGCTAGACAGCTGGAAACACAGCCATGTGCATATCAATAGAACTGCCTGGTTAGGGCATCACCAATGAAGATGTTGAACACTGATGCTACCCCTAGTACTACTGCCAGTGAATGCTGGATGCCACCACCATTACATTGAAGTGATTATTTTTAAAAAAAGTTCCTCCATTTGAATCACCAGCATGTTCTAGGTCCCTAGGTCCCAGCTGGGAATATCAGATTGGCTGAACTAAATTCATGCCCCTAGGGCTAGCTGCCAGGCTTCAAGTTCAAGTTATACGTGTTTCTAGCTTTATTGGCTTACAGGATGGGAGACATGGTCCTGCTGCCATTCAAGGCAACCATGGGGATAGTCTCCATACACCAGAAATGATTCAGATGTTGTGTCTAAGGAAACAGTAGAATCATGGAAAATATTTGCAAGGTCATGGATATGTGTAAATAATATCTTATATGTGCTTCTGTGAGTTTTCATTTTTTAATTCAACTTTTTTCAGTAAAACTGATAATTATTTTCCCTGCTGGCTGCCCCACACCATTTTTCTCTTTGTTCTCAACTCTCCTGGAATATACGGTAAATTATGGACCCTACCTGGAGGCCAAATTTCAGCTTACCACTAAACTGACAAACGAACAACCTCGAGAAGCACAATTTAATCTGGGCAGAGATAACTTAAATTATGCTGTCTCTTGGGATAGATGGTTACAATGCCTTCGAAATGCTTGAAGAATTCCGTGCACCACTGTATGTTCTCATTTTGCCTTCAGTGAGCCTGATCTGTTTATCCTGAAGATTTTCTATAAAAATTGTTTATCTCTTCCAATTTCTTGGCTTTCATGTATTTCTGAACTATGTCTACTCCAAAGTCCATATATAACCAACACGATGCACAGCACAGTGACTGTTTTTTTTCCCTACAATCATGTTAAAAGTTTGGCATTACAATAAATAATATCATTTATTTATTTCAGGATGAGAGGTGTTTTATTTTTTATGGTCATTTCTAAGTGTGCCTTTAAGAACAGGAGGACTATGTTTTCAGACTGAACAGAAACCACTTTATTCTGCAAGTGTGACTAGGCAACTGAAACCTATCCAGAGGATGGATCATTTGATTCAGTTATACATGAATCAATTATGTATTCATTGAGCATATTTTCTAAAGTAAAACTTTTAATTATGAACCATTTCTTCTTTCAATAAACATTTCAGTGCCTACTTTTTGCCAGGCACTGTTCACAATACTAAGAATAAAATATTTTTTAAAATGAAGGGCTATCAGCTATGTATGTAATAAGTAAAATATAAATATAAATATATTTATGTATATGGTCATAAATGCTGAAGTAGGAAAGGGATCTGGTAGTATTGGGGTAGGTAGAACAGAAATGGTTGAAATTTTAGTTAGAGTGCCCAGAGAAGTTAATACTTAAGTATAGACAATGAGGAAATAATCCATGGGATATAAGGAAAAGAATATTCTAGATAGAGAAAAGAGGGTACAAAAGAGACGAGAAGCTCTCTAGTTTCTTGTATAGGAATATACAAAAGGCAAGTTTAGTTAAACATGAAGGAGTACTGAAGTTTGAGGTAGCTGAGAGGATGAAATCAGAAAGAAAAGTTGGAGGTTATCGTAAAAACTTTGAGTTTTACTCTGAGCAGGATGGGAAGCCCTGGAGGGTGTTGAACATAGAAGGTCACATTCTGACTGACGTTTAATAGCTCAGCTCTGGTTCCTAGGTGGAACATAGATTATAGGGGAAGTGGGCAGGGACAGAAACAGAAACGTGAAATATTAAGAAGGCTACAGGAATATTTAAACAGTAGATAATAGGGACGTTGAGTAGATGGTGCCAATGCAGATGGTCAGAGTCTTTTAATTGAGATGACATACAAAGAAACAAAAGCAGATCTGGAAGGAAAGATCAGGAGTTCAATTTCTGATACATCAAGTTTATGTTGAATATTAGACAGCTAAGAGGATATGCCAAGTTACACATTTCTGAATTTCAGTGAAGAGGTGAAAGCCAGATATATATAAATGTGAGAGCCATAAACACACAAATAATAGTCAAAGCTATATTCTATTGCTGCATCACATAAGTACCCCTAAAGTTGACTTCTTAAATCACAAAAATATATGTTTTATTACAGTTTTAGAGTAAAGGAAACTGTTACTTGAAGAGCTAAGTAGCTTGACCACACGCACACAGTAAGTTATATGCCAGGATTTAATTTTAGAGATCTTTGCTTCGGAGACTTAGTTCATTCATTTACAGAGTTGTGCGTTCTTAGCACCTTCCCTGCACTGTCTGCTCTTCTCATATCTCCTCACCAGCCTGCTATGTGTCCCTCTCTGCTTGCTTCTCCCACTTGGACAGCTTCTTTTATCTACCCGAAGTCTTTCTTCATTGTCATTCATCAAAGATTGGCACTCTTCCCGTCAGTCATCTGAGTAGTCAGGGAAGTGAAGAAGAATAGGCAATGTACCACAGAGCTTGGAAAGATAATGAGTTCAAGACTGTTTAGACAGTACTAAATAATGAGGATTGAGTGGAGGATGGGGAGAGGGGACAACTGATGGCAGGCAGTTATAATTATATATGTATATTATATATTTATGATTATATATTATATATCTATACATATAGTTATAATTTTATGCATAAATGCTTATTTAGGAATGCAGGCAATTATTTGTTTTTTTTTCCTTTCCCAAATAAGTTAAATTAATGAAATCATAGCAAATTTCTCTTCAAGTGCCTGAAGGAAAGAAATAAAATACAAAGGCATGCATTTGGCAGTATATGATTTTTAAAAGGCAAAATAATATACTGCTCCCTAGTCCTCCATTATCTTACCAATTCACTGTTTTATTCTAATTATTATTATAATGTTTAAACTTTTCAAAACAATTCATTATGTAGCATGGCATGTGACTCAGGAAAACTATTCAGAAGAGGAAGCAGAGGCACTGAGGAGTAGAATTCACACATTAAATTAAATCCTCACAGTCTGCTTCCTTGTTAATTTCTCTAACCATTCAATTCATTGATAAATTCATAGGATTGTAGAATTTACCCTTATAACATAGAAGATGATAAAGAAAAATATCTTTATGATCTTCCCTTTCCTTCTTTTTCTGACCCTCACTTCCATCTCCACCATTGCCCATTTAATCCCAAATGTTAGGAATCCCATCTAGGCTTTTCTCCATTCCATAAAATTTTTTCCTCCTTGATCTTCTGCAAGGGTCACAAACTCACAATTTCTTTTAGGAGGTGAGCAGTTAAAATAAATGTTAAGGCTCAGATACCCTGTATATATAACAATGAAGTGATGGGGTCTGTGGTGGACTTGGGCAGGTATGTCTTGCCAAAAATATTCTCATTTTCTGTCTCTCTCTGTCTCTCTCTCTCACTGTTTTAGCCAAGATATATATCTCTGGGCCTGATATAGCCTGTAAACTTCTATTTATTGATCCTTTTTATAATATTTTATGTCATTTAATTCCTACATTAAATAAGCTTATCTGCCCACCTCCCTATTTTCTAAGAACTGAAAATTTTCACTTATCATGATTGATTTAGGTTTTCTCTGTAAGTTTGAACTATACTTGAATAGGTAAGGGCTGAGGAGAATTTCTGCCCACTTCCATGTACTTTTTTTTTCACAAGTACTTTATAATGAAATCTTCGATTAGTAAATTATTTGTACATATCAAACATGTACGACCATGTGCTGTGACCCACAACTTACTGAACACATACACACCCATGCAGGCATGCATGCAAACACAAATAGAACAGAAATATAGGAATAAGAGATATTTATACAAGACCATCAGTCTTTTGATGAGGGAAACTGGGACCAGAAATAGTGCTCATTTAATGTAGTCTTTTGGAGAAATGGCCCCTATCCCATTTTCTTTCCTTCCCTCTTCCCCTCCCTTCATTTCTCCCTTTCATCCCTACATTATTCCTTCCTTTCCTTCTCCCTTTATCTTTTCTTTCTCTTTATTTTGGAGACCTGACACTTATAGTGGTCCTTTGGGGGTATCTAAGCAAAGTAGCCAGTTAATAATTTGGAAATATATTACTATGAAGACTGATAGGATTTATTTATTTGACTAATGGGTAGACCTTATTGATGAATTATTTCTTATATTTTTTTGTTCTTCATTATCATGGAAACTGAATGTAGAATTTTATTTTACAAAGAGCCTGAATCATTGCACACTAGAAAGGAAAATTTACTTAATTTTGCTATGCTCTAAGCCCCTTCTAATGAAAGTTGCTTTTTTAGCTTCCATTACTAGCATGGAAACAGATTTTAAATTAATACAATTTATTTCAGGCAGTTTCCCAGAGCTAAATGTACACAGGATATGATAAATAATTTTATTTAGTCATTTGTGGATCTGAATGACCAATAGATTTTCTACTCTGAAAACATTTGTAGACCCCTTTCAGCCCATTCAGAATTATCATGTGGAATTCACACACCTCTACATTCTTATTAAGAGCATTAGAAGAGTCCTTACTGCCAAGTGTTATTGACTTTCCTGTAACAACCTATTTACAGTCTGTATTCTGGGTTTCCAGTCTCTCTATTAATATATCTATTAATATCCGTATTTTTTTATCTTCTCTCATTAATAATAATGTCATAGGTATCAAATCTAGTGTGCTTATTTTCATTTCTTATTAAAGGATTCTGTATATTCCCACGCATTCTTTTGTACATATGTGATGGGTTAAGTTTGCAGATAATTCCAGTAAGATTATTACTAGTTATAGGTATGCAACTTATGATTATAATAATTGCTCATAAATGCATCTAACTACAAAAATCAGTGATTCATAAAATATGAACCTAAGCTCACATCTATAATTCAAATGCAATTTCATAGCAAGATATATGTTTTGAATATATTGTTCATTTACTGATTTGAATTTATATTAAAATATTGAAATTTAACATTGGAACATAATCTACCAGATTGGTTATTTTAAAATTAGTTAAATTCAGGCATGTGAAATAGAGAAGGAAATTTGTTTAAATTTTAAACCAGTGAATATGGGTATATTAGGATCTGTAGATAAGCTGTTGGTTGGGAAATAAAGAATTTTATTTTATTAACTACAGCCAAAACAACAATAGCAATAAATCTAATATTTGACTATAACATCAGAAAATCTAAATATGGTGCTTTTGAAAAAAAAATACCAAAATGAATGGAAATATTTAAGTTAAAAAATGTGTGCAATCTTAAGTGTATGTGTATGCTTGCAAAATGTGTATTATCTGAGAAAATTCTTTATTTTATAAATCTAGGTGTAAATAGGATGTAGAAAGTCCACATATCACAGAACTAAAAACCAAATGACACTAAAGCTATCGTGGTTGGAAACACGACCATGTTCTGATTAATAATTAACTGGCTTATAACCAGGTCGATTATGGGTATTAAGATGATGTGGTAATAGAAAATTCGATTAGTCACAGACAGGAAGGAAAAAAATGAGCTTGATATATGTAATTTTTTTTTTCATTGTACAAAAGCCATGCAAGAAATTTACTCATGGACCTATAGGGGAGAAAAAAAGAGCTCCAATAATGCATCACTTTGTATTAAATGAATTTTAGTATTTTGTTGTTAAAATATGTAACCGGAATAAAGCTAGAACTTTCAGTCCCATATTAAGATGTAGACCTAAAAAGTATTACATTAAAAAGAAACAAAAATCTGACTCAAAAGCTCGTTAAAGTAATATATCTTCATTGAAGGCTTTTGAAGTTGTAGTAAAAGGGGAATGTTATGGCAAAGTGCATATTAAGAAGTCCTTTACTAATTCTGAAATTTTAAAAAAGAGAAAAATATATAAAAAAGAAGTCCTTTACTCACCTCTTCCCAGTGACTCATATGATATTTTCCTGTTGTAATGTCCATTCTTGTCTCTCCCTCCAAACTCCAAGCTCCTCTAGATTTATCTCTTCCACAATGTCGTAACTCTACTGCAAGTTTTGAGATTTTCTTTCATTCTTTAAGTAGCTTTATGTAAATAAAAATCAATTTAGATGCTCAGGAAATTGTCCAATTTACCAGTAGCTCATTATCCTTCCCTGCGCAATGAATTGGTAACAAGAAAGAAATTCTTCTATGATGGTTGGAGGGAGGGGGAAGGGATGTGAATATCTAAAGTTTTGTCCCTATCTGAATATCGCTGCATGTGAAAACTTGTTTTCATCCTTTAGAGAAAACTCTCTTTGAAATATGCCTCTGGGAAGAGGGAATGTGAGTAGGCATCTGGGCAGAGGGAACAGGGACAGCAGTATGAGGGAAACCGTATTAGCAGCCATGGAAATGAAAAATCTGACACAGCCCAAATGAGACTGCAAAGACACTGGAAGCCTTTTGAGGTGTGCCTTTCTCCCTCCACTAGGAGGGCCAGAAAAGTGAATATGGTATATGGACAGACCTTGGCTTCCTCCACTCTGACCCATTTCAGGCTCTCAGCTAAAGCTCTTAGCCAAGATCAAATATAACACATGCTCCAGATAGGATCTATAGGCAAAGCAAAATCTTCACGAATAGAAGAGCTTATAAGCTTGGATGTGAGGCAAATTTTCAGTTGGATTTGTCCTTAAAAGAAGACATAATTTCTGTGAACTCATAAATGGTAGACAGTGACTCTGGATTAAACTGGGCTAAGCTGGAGAACTTTAGAAACTCTATTGGAGCTATTCACGATTAGGAAAAAAAAATTCATGATGATTTTGAAGCAAATGATCTTTTTGAAAATGAGAACATGACCCAGATTCAGACTGTAGTGATGGCTTTAGCAGACCTAACTAAATCTAAAGGATTCCATAAAACAATCAATATTGCAGAAAAACAGGCAAGATGATCTGAAGAAAGAAAACTCAAAGGGCACAATTGTAACTAGTTAGCATATGAGAACCAACATACATACTTTTTGATATAGCCTCCTACCTAGGACAAAAGACCAAGAAGCATCTTTGTCAGGTTGTAGTCTGAAAATGTTGGTTCTTGGAGCACCCAAGGCCGAAGAAGGACCAGACACGCCAAAGTAAGGCAAGCACGGAAATGAGGTTTATTGAGGAGAAAAAGATAGGAGTGTAGGGCAAGAGCAAAATTTAGGTTTGCAGAGCATGGTACATACGCATGGATGATGACTGGACCCATTGTCGCAGCCGGGCAAGCAAAAGGAGGGGCAAAGAGAAAGAGGTTGGCTATGGTCTGTGTCTTATTTTATAGTGCCCTGATAGGGAACTTCCTTGTGGTTCAGAGATCACCATGGAACCACTTTGATTGGACAGTTGGGAGTCATGTGACTTGAGCCTTAACTACACATGTGAGTTCTAGGTCACTTTCCGGACTTTGTGATACCCATGGTGCTTGGTCTGTGGGCTAGAGAGTCTTCTGCATTCTTTTGCATCTCAAATGCAAAGTTCTGATTGGCAGATTCTATTTGTAGGGTAGTCCCTCCTCCCCCATATATGGAGAATTAGGGTGCGGCAGGACCAAGATGTGGACAACAGCACCCACTTTCGTTTCTAGGAGACCCAGAATCCCTTGCTAGCTACCTAACATCTTTATGCCTCAACAAATGTTTTGACCATTCAATCAATATCATTCAGACATATTTTTTATAAAACAACAAATATTTTGGCCATTCAACTATTAATCGTAGCCTGCATTTTGACAAAGGACTTAAGCAGGGATGTTTAACACAGGTATGATGTATAGAAAGACACTAACATAATAGCCAGTATACAACTCTCTACATCTGAGTTGCCAAAAGTTGTCTTCCAGAAGTATTGTGAGAAACATATCATATTATAACTGTGGAAATTGACTAGAAAATGTATTATGATATGACTGGTGGTGATAACAACCAGTGAGAACTACTATGTACAAATATTTTTGTCTAAGGGTGATAACCCTGTGATGTTAGTGTACTGTTTTTCTGCACCTGTTGCCAGTGAGAAAATCAATAACCAGAAAGATTGAGTAACTCTCTCAAGATTACCTTGCTTAAGAACATCAGAGCTGAGATTTGGATCAAGGGAGTTTGGCTTTAGTGCTCAAGTTCTTCTCTTTATCATCACCACACACCAGCTATTCTAAACAATATCACCACTAAAATGCCAGGAAGAATTGTTGTATTTACTCTCAACTCCTGATAATGATGATTAGTAGAGGCCCAAAACCAGAATCCAAGAAAATACCAAATTTAATATTTTATTGGAAAGGAAATTGGCAAGAAGTAGCAGGAAAATATACGGAGATTAAGAACATATTTGTGTTGCTTATGAAATTAAAAAAAGAAAAGAAAAGGAAAACAAATAAGAAAAGAACTACACATTAACATCATAATGAAAGCCAAGAGAAGTTGTTGAAAGTTAGTCCGGTTGTCTAGACGAGGGAGTCGCTGGCTGAATAGTCAACTAGGAGATGAGCAGGGGCTTCCCCTATGACAGTTTCAACCACAGAAGTTGAAGCAAGATTGCCCTGAGGTGAAAACTGAGGATTTATCATAGCCAGTAAAAGGTTGTTTCAGGAAATACGTATTTAACAATAGAAAGAGAATAATAAATAAATGGGGATCATTGGTTTGTGGAAGTGCTTCCTGTTTTATGTGGCAAGAGGTTTAGACATGTGTCTAAAGCCAGAGGAATTTCAGAGCATTCCAGAGAGAAGACTGAGGGCCATCAATGAATGAGGATGAAATGAGAACTACAATTCATGAAACAAAATTGTACTGCTTACTCTTTGAGTGTTAGAAATTATATGAAAGAAAAAAACCTACCTTATTCAGAAATGTGTAAGTTCAAAGAATACAAGCCTAAAGAGTTTTTGGCAAAACCTCCCCAAATAAATGCATAAAAAATAAGTAGATGTGGGTGTGTATGTGCTTGTGTGCATGTGTACACAAACTTTTTAGAAAACTGTAGACATTAAAGGAGTCATGATATATCATATGTCCAATTACAAAAGCAATTTTGTCTCCTTGTTTTTGCTTCTTTGAGAAAATACTTCCTTAACCTAAACCATACTTTTCTTACTTAAATTATTAGTCTTCTTTTTGCAATTTAAGAAACCACAACAGTTTGGGTTATGAAAAACAAATTTACTACTTAATTTGATACCTCTCTAGACCCCATCCAATAAAAATGGAGTAAAGTGAGAAAATACTCTGTACTTGCAAGCTATTGCAGTCTTTGTACATACTTACGTGACTAAGTAAGTGTGCATATGTTTTTACATTTGCATTTTTCATATTCCATAAATTCATGTGTGTGAATTGCTGCTGCCCTTCACTGTCTGATTGACTGATTCATTTATTGAGAACACATTGAGTAAATAGCACTGGATAGTGCTAATCACTGTGTCGTCTTCACCAGAGCCTAGGATACCACCAACTCAAAGGCAAACCTCTTTGTTTAAAATGAACCACCCCATTTGTTCACATATTTAGTTTTCAGGCTTCTGTTGCTTTGCAGCTCTCCACCACCAACTTACACCATTTGAACTCTTCTGTATGTCCTTACAACTCTTCTGCCTGGTCTCTTCAGGAGCACTTGACTTCACTTCTAAGCATAGCAGCTGCTTAAGTATCATTTGCCAATTCATTCTGCACACACACCTATAACTCTATTGCTATCAAATCCTCAAGTGTTAGATTCTTTTATAAACAACATGAAAGGAAAGGGAAACCTAAACCAGAAAAACATATAGATCATTTGAAAAGTTTTTCCTTATGGAAAATAGCACAAGTTTTGTCAGAGAACATAGTCAAAAGGCATGTTAGTCTAGAAGTAATTGAATACCAGCAAAATGATACATCTTTTTGTATATTAAAAGAAAAGTTAGAAGTGACTAATGATTATTAACATCTCCATCTAAATCATGAGTAAGTTTTTCATAGTCTTTCTAGCATTGAACTAAATTTCAACCCAAATATTTCAAACTGAGATTTGCATAAAAATATCACAACCCTTGATAATAAATTTTATTTCCTTTTGAATATGTCAAAATTGTTTTCATGGTATCTACAAAGTATGTGGTGTTAAAAAGAGAATAGCAAATTTGCACTGACTTAAAATATTCTTGTAAAAACCAAGGCTTTAAAGAGGCTAATATTATTTTCATTAAAAATTATGATTTTTTTCTAAAGTTATATTAAAATTAAATCATGTATAAATGTTAATTTGATAATTTTACAATGTATATTTTATGTAAAATAAAAACATTGTTCTTATTTTTTAACTTTTAATACATTTATCTGACCTTACATTTAGAACTTAATAATTTCTTAGTAAAGAAAAAATATTTGCTTTTTAATTTGCTTTTTATAATGAAAACATTAGCACTAACTTTCATAAAAAAATAAAAAACAGAATGATACCAATGTAAAAGCATTTCAATATTTCAATTAAATGCCCATTAGAATCTATATTTCTCATTATAGATGAAAATATAATTGCAAGGTAAGGATACACATAAAAGAGTAGAAAACATACAAGTTAATGGGAACTCTTCAGATTCACAATATCATGTGCAAATTTGCCCCTATTAGAATCATGCAATTATCTCTAGAGATGTGCAAAGTGAAAAGGTATATTTTTACTGGTAAATCACCCTGACAGTTACACTACAAAGAATTAAGCAGACAGAAGAACTCCAGAATTCAGAAAAGAGCATTCAAGCACAGAAGTCTTGAGACTGGGAACAAATAATCTGCAAACACCAGTGAATCTAAAACCATCAATAAATTGTAGAACACAAACACATCTCCTTTCCACAACCTTCTTTGTTTGCAGTCAGAGGAAATGATTGCTTTTATAGTGTTACCGTCTCTTTATGCTGTGTTGCATTAATAACAGCAATATTTACAATGGAAGTAACTTTTAAATTATAAGTGATTATAATTTAAATTATAAGTGATTATAAAGTCAAAAATAGTCTTATCAGAAAGTTGTAAAGTTTATACATACTTTTGAAACCATACCACCTACATGCATGAACACATAGACCTCCTTAGGACTGATTCATGTTCTATGTAACAAAAAAGATGAGTAGAGAAAAAGCTTGATTTTTTTTTTTTTAAGTTGAGGTTGAAATACAAATACAATTAATATGGGCCACCTTTTAAAACGTATCTGGCATATAATTTTGAATTCACAATTTTTACCTCGATTGTGTTGTTAAAATCTGATCAGGCATTTTATTATCATTATATTCTCATCTGTTCATTAGTGGTTGTGTCAGTTTTTATAAATTAGCATATATAGATATGCACATATATACAAATGTATACAAATAAACCTTTTGCTATTATTTATTTTAATGGCTGTTATTGCTGATGTTAAGTATGTATGATATTAGTGAGAGTATAGCTAAAAAGAAGATTAAGAGCAACAAGATTTTCCCCATTAAATATTTGTGAAAATTGCGCATTCTATGTACCTGCAACTGTTTTTAAAAAGCCTATTTTTGGTAGATTAAATACCAAATATGGATGAGATGTTAATTAATGTTGGACCAAGGCAATTCCCTAATGATCTAAACCATGCAATGTAAAGAATATCGTGGTAGCCATGAACAAGTGCCTCACATATCTGACTACTGGAGCTTAATTAACCGATGGCCTCACAGGTTTTATACTCTGAAATCCTGCATTGTATTTAGGTTCAGGCCAAACTTCCTACTAACTGCCTCCAACTAATCACTGGGCACAGCAGGGATATAAGGCAAGTCAGTTCCTGGGAGGCACAGGACTCTTTTGATGGCGACTCTAACTCAAAGGCTTTTCACTGGCTTTGCTACATTTTCTTAGTACTGCACTGTAGTCTAAGATCTTCCATCCAAACTTACTTACTTCCCTCTGTTCTTCAAAAAGATCAAACCTTTATTTTAGTCTACTAGCTCCCTTAACCTTCTTCCCACTTATTTTTCATTTTTCATCATTGGCATTTTCCCCAATAAATTACTTGCCCGCCAAATTCCATCTTGGCATTTGCTTCACCAGTGACCCTGACTAACATACAACCACGTTGATATTTTTGGAATTTCATGGGAGGAAAACTGCTTAGAAGTTTCTCTATAGATTTCTAATTTAGCACAAAAATCATTCTTTCTGTTTTTGTAATACTCTTGGCATGCAGAGTCAGAAAATGTGTCAATATTATCATGGGGACCAGATCCTAATGCAGCTCAAGGCAGCCTCATATTTTATTTTCCTTCTTTTTAAAAAGCTATTGTTCTCCTAAAATAAATATTGGCAGTTCTGCCAATGGAGACATGTGCAAGGGAAGCAGGCAATCAATGTTGACTAAGGAAAAAAAAAGGCTGAAATCTTCCTTAGAAGACTGAGAATAGGAAGATTGGCTTAAGTGTCATCTTTGTCATTGAAATACAAGAATATATATGTGGCACAAAGACATGTAGGACAGTGCCACATACAGGTAGAAAGAGTGGCAGAGGAAGGAGATATTTTAGAGTATTTGGAAGTCAAAAAGCAAAGGTAAAAATTGAAAAGCTTTAGAATTCAAAGAGAACTTCATTAGATCATTTTTGGAAAACAATACTGATTTTGAAACTTCACTTTCTACCTCTGCAGAAGAGGAATATATTAAATAATTTACAATGTCTTAATATAAAGTCTAGTTCTAATATTCTATGATTCATTTATTAATTTATTATTTGCTGAATGCACACTACATGCCTACTTTAGACAAGACTATAAGCTACAAATCTCCTACAAGGAAGAAAGACACGTAACCAATATTTGGAATATAACGTGATAAATACTCTGAAAATGTATGCCTAGAATGCAATGTGGATTTGGATAGGGACATTTAATTCATTCACGTGAGAAGAGTTAAGAAAGATTTTACAGATGAAAGAATACATGGGTGGAGGTAAGAGATGAGTTCAGTTCCTAAATGGTCTTGAGCAGGTGAAATATGGATCTAAATAGAGCTTGTTTAAAGGCATTAGAATATCAGGACACTCAATCTGTTGGAGCTATTAGAGAATAATATGCTTTGAGCTAAGGATGCAGATGAGGGAGCAGGGTGGATAAGGATGGAGAGAGAGACTGGCCAGTTCTGCAAGCCCTTGCAAGACCAGGGATTTCATTCTGAAAGCCAGGAAGAGCCATGGAAGAATTTTACTGAAAGAAGTTAGAGAGTTAATCTTGGCTTTTAGAAAAATCACTCTGAATGTAGTAAAATCAAAAGTATTGAAGACTAGGCAGAGAAATCCATTAGAATTCTATACAAAATAAAGTAGTACATAATATGGTTGATTGGGTATATTTTGTTTCCATAAATAGAAAATAAATAGGAAAAAAAGGTGTAGTGCTTTAGACTACTAGAAGTTTAAATATAATTTTAAAAATTCAGATCTCCCTAAGAAAGTGTGACCTTTAGTAAATGAAAGAGGAAATCTCCATTGACTTTTTTCCTAGATTCTCACCTTATGTCAGCTGTAGTTCCAGCAGAGAGTTTCTCTCCTTAGCTGGCATCATTCACAGCAGTTGGCAATGATTCATTCTTACCTTAATTTGAAAGCAGAAATAGGAGACTGAATTGGTTGAGGGTTACTGTCAGACTTAGTTGGAAATCATCCGTGTGGAATCATTTGATAAAAAGCTGAGTTTTGTAGAGTTGATCCTCTAGAAAATTAAGTTCCCCCCATCAAATTGATTCTTACGTTGTAAATACAGCTCTCCTTCCAGATAATTCCTTAAAGCACACGACTATGACAGTTTCACTGGAACTGGTTAGCACTTAGAAATGAACCAGGCTTAGGGTAATGGAACAGATGAGGGTCATGGACCCTTAAATGGGAGTCAGGAAAAAAGAGCAGGTGAAGAATGATTGAAAAGACTCTGTATATCAAGGTCAAATATAACCTAATTAATATTTTCCTCAATGTTGCCAATGGGAGTGCTTAGATTGCTGGATCTCTTGATACCATCTGTGTGCTTATAGCCCTCTCATACTGTCTTATAGTTCTCTGTTATAGTGATTGCTTTGTACTGTGATTATTAGCTTACAGGCCAGTCCCTGTCACTGAAATATAAGCTTTAGAAAACAGGTAATGGGTGTTTTTATATTTTCATCCCCAGCATTTTGCATCAGTGCCTAGCATTTATCAAGTACTTAGTCAATAATTGTTTTAGAATACACAACTCAATTGGTTACTATTAATACTTGCAAAAAAAATTTAGATACCTTGAAAATGTCCTGTTTCTTATACACACCAGTTTCTTATCCTTTAGCTTTACTTATCTTCCGGAATTATCCTTCTAAACATGTACACGTCACCAGCATCCTTTGCTTTTGGCAGATCCCAGTTCACACTAATGCAACTGCTAACTGCAGTGCTATGGGGTTAAAGCCCAGCCCTCAGGCTTGCTTCCTGACTTCAGCGGGGAAGGATTTAATTAGCCATTTAACTTCCTCAGGTGCAGGGGGAGGGACAGAGCTCCTTCTTCTGCTAATGAGGTCTGCGCAGCCAGCCAGGCACACTGGTTCCTCTCTTCAGTATGCCCCTCTCCTGCACAGCTGGTGAGCTGGCTTCCTGACGACCACTTAGTCCCCACTGGCAGGACAATGGCTCTGTCAAGAGCTGTCCTGGCTGTGCTCTGGGGCAGTATCTTCCCCCTGATAACTTCAGACTGGTTTTAACTCCAGAATCTATGTCCTGTCACTGACTATTTTACTTTACTGAGTGATGAATCTTCTCATCTTCCTTCTCTTTTTGCTCACGTCTCCTCCTTCCTTTCCTCAAGGAGATTTGCGTGTGGAGGGAGTGTCAGTTTAGTTTTTAGGTTTCTTTTTAAAAATTGTTATCTCTTTTCAGGAATAATGATTTTTTCCCCAAAAATAATTTTAAGTGGTTTCTTTTTTTTTAATTAATAAAAAATGCAAGCAACACAGAAAAGGAAGGAGAAGAAGAAAGTGAAGAAAAGCAGCCTGAGCCCCTGTATACAGAAAGAGTCATTTCCAGAATTTGGCGGGCTACTTCCAGGTATTGCCATGTGCATGCAGATTGAAAAAAATAAAAAAAATAGATGAACCAAAGGATAGGCAGATATACTTTTAAAATAAATGAGATCATTTTGTGTATGTTTCTAATTAAGTAAAAACACATATCACATGTATATTCTTTTTTACATACCATGACAGGATGGCCATATTTTAAACCTTAAATGTATTTCAAATACAAAAATCAAAGTGTCCCAACAGTTTTAAAATAATACCTTTTTTTCAAACCCACTCCAGTGGACCTTACTCAAACATTATGTGCACTTCTCAATTCAATATTAATATAATTAGACAAGAGAATATGAGAAAAGAGTTGCTTAGATGTGAGTGAAAACTAAAAAGTACTAATACTATTACTGATTATAATTTAGAAACTGACTCTGAACCTGGAATGATGGTACAAATCAACTGATATCTTGTTAAAAATGCAGATATAGACTCAGTAAGTCTGTAATGGATCCTGATATTGTGCAAGCTCCCAGGAAATATTGATGTTGCTGGCCTTGGACCACCCTTTAAGCAGCAAGGCATAGTGTACATAAGATACTGGGCAATGTTCTAGGCTAATCCCTCAGTGTTATGTTCATGATTTTATCACCAACACCTGTAACTATTACATGGAAACTGAGGCTCAAAAACCATAAAAACATAAAATATGTACCAAAGGTCACTGTACTGGTTGGCTTCATATAGGTGTTTGAATCTAACCCTGTCTCCAAACAGACATGGTTTTTCCATTGTGTAAAGTCCCCTGATGCTTCCTTCTGAAAAGCCAATTGCTGAAAATGATTAGGATTAAAATCTATAGCATTATTAAATTATGTATAAACTGAAAATGTCATGAGAGTCCATAAAACTAGGACAAAGTGTTACCTTTGGAAAAAAAAAAAACGGGCAGGGCATGGTAGCCCACGCCTGTAAACCTAGCACTCGGGGAAGCCAAGGCAGGAGGACTGCTTGAGGTTAGGAGTTCAAGACAAGCCTGAGCAAGAGCAAAACCCTGTCTCTACTAAAAATAGAAAAATTAGCTGGGAGTGGTGGCGCATGCCCATAGTTCCAGTTACTCAGGAGCCTGTGACAGGAGGATCACTTGAGTTCAGGAGTTTGGGGTTGCACTGAGCTATGATGATCCCACTGCACTTTACCCAGGGCAACAAAGAAAGACTCTCTCTAAAAAAAAAAAAAAAAAGAAAAGAAAAGAAAAAAACTTACCAACTTAAATAGAAAAATCGTATCAATGGTATTTTGCATATAATATATGGATCAAGGAAGATTTTAAAGGAACTTTTGCACATTTATGAATATTGCAGTTAAAATTACAATTAATAAAATCTGGAATATACTTAACCTTAACATCTGAGAACTTTTATATCCTATATATAAGCCACAGCCTTCATGTATTTGCTCTATAATTATTTATATTTTTATTTTATAAAGTCTAAAATGCACTAGATTGCACAATGAAGAACTTTTCAGTATATTAAATGAAGTTAATCCTAAAGATTAAACATGCTGTCATTATCTTCAACATAGATGAAATGAACAAATTCTTTGAAAAACAGTTATCAAAGTTGGCACAAGAAGAAATAGATCTTAACATCCCAATATCTATTAAAGAAGCTGAATAGGTTGTCAAAAACCTTCCCATAAAGAAAGTTTTCAGCTAAGATGGTTTCACAGGTGAATGCTATAAAAAATTTAAGGAGATAATAATACAATCAAACAAATTCAGAACACATTTAACAAAATGAGCAAAAAAAAGTTAGACACAAGAGTACATACTATATAATTTCCATTTATATAAGGTTGAAAAACTGGCAAAATTAATCAATGATAATAGAAATCAGAGCAATAGTTGACTATAAAGGTTTTGGAATGAATGGGAAGAAGGGTGAGGTAACTTTTCTTGTATGATGAAAATGATTCTGTGGTTGCTAAAAGGGTACACATGGTTTCCAGAATTCAAGAATTTGTACATTTGCCAAACTGAATTTTCTTAAAGTAAGAAGGAAAAAAGGAAACAAAACAACATAAAAAGGGCATTGATTCTCAAACCAGTTTACATAATAAATTAATAAGCTAGCATCAGGTTTGGGGGAAAATGCTGTTATTGAGGATATTCAATTAAACAGTGTCAAAACAGAAGCTAAAAATATTTTGATTGATGAAATTGTGATTAACATATCTATGATTAATTTGAAGGACATAATGCATATTTAGATATACAAGTCTCATTATGTTTACTTAATAGTTGTATTATTTGTAATTGCAATTCACATTGAACTTTAAATTGTTCTCTAGTTGCCCATGTTAGGAATTTGAATTTTTCTCACCTAAGTGTTAATTCTTCCAGAGTGGAAATAAAATTTTTTATCTTGCAGATTATTGCATGCTTATTGACATTTTAAAATTAAAACTTGATGTCACTTAAGTTAGATGTCTACTTCTACCATATAGTTTGTCTAAAGAACATAATCCAGTCTTTAGAGTCTAATGTATTTTTTACACTAATTACTAAATTGTGATTGCTACTGCAATTCACTCCAACAAGCATTATTTGGGTGTGTACTATGTGTCAGGAAAGGCTCAGTGGATTCAAAAATAACAATAAATAAGGCACATGCCTCAAGTCACGTTTTTAAGTTAGAATATGTACCCACCAATAGACAGAGTGCTTCTGTGGACTCAAATAATTGGGATGATGTAAAACATATACTGCATTGAAAAACACAGCAAAATATTGTAATTTTTTACCATGTAACATGATGTATACATGAGTATGAAGAACCAGACCCTCTTTCTATATATTCAAGTCCGTGAAAAACAGAAAAATGCTTAGAATTGTTTATAGATTCTGCACTTTCATAAATTATTCATTGTTTTTACATCTCTAGCAACACATCAATAAACTGCAAAGATTTTTTTTGTTTCTCCAATAGCATCCTTGAAAATCACATTTTGTCTCTGCAACCAAATGATAAAATTATTTTAAATTAGCATAGAAAATGTGGATATGTAATATGATTTGTATATTTTTCTGATATATAGGCCTAAAAAAGCTACTATTTTTAATATCAATAAATAGGAATACCAGGAAGAGTGATTGGCTCAAGATACATATTAAATAATTGATTAAAATACAAACTATGTAAACATTATTTCTTTTATTTTAGGTCTGTCTTAAGTAAAAGTAGATTTATGTTTGGTTGGTCATCATCTAAACTTTGAAATAAATGTTAACAGAACAAATCAAAAGAAATGTAAGATTAGATGCAACATTTCAACATCAGGCTAGCTCAAAGCTTTGAAAATATAAAAGAAAAATTGTAATAATATTCCTTTTTCCATTACCAAAGAAACCCTTCTTGTTTTATCTCTCCTATAAATATTATTTATTTAACAACTTTATTACCTTCTTTCCATTTAACATATACTGACAACTATTGGGGGAATTGTCATAAAATACCATATGATCAAAAAGTAAAACTCTGGTTTAGAAATGAAAGTTTATTATGGTAGTATGTTGCATGCATGAAGTATTGGTTTTTAAGAGATGTTTGTATTTCAAAACAAAAAACAAACCAGTGAAATATGTATAATCATTAAGAAGATCTTTTTTCAACCAAAGTACAAACTCTTACTGTGAATGTATAATACCATTTAAAGTTATGTATCATGTCATTTGGTGAAATACTACCACCATATACT
This sequence comes from Lemur catta, assembly GCF_020740605.2. Taxonomy (NCBI): domain Eukaryota; kingdom Metazoa; phylum Chordata; class Mammalia; order Primates; family Lemuridae; genus Lemur; species Lemur catta. Next base: position 37,724,270 of record NC_059134.1, on the reverse strand, counting down.
TGACTTCACCTTCATGATTTGGAGCAGCTTTTATTCCAAATAAGAAGTACTTTACTTTTGAGGTCGAGCTTCCCATTGATAGAAAATATACTTACTTAACATTCCCAAATATATAGAAAGAAACTTGCAAAGCACAAATACACACACACACACACACACAGGCATGCACAGGCTCACTTTACCTAAAGAATACTAAGCATGATGATAATTGAAATTTGAAAATTCCAGATAATCTCAGTATATTCAAATTTCCAGCCATTTAATATCACGAGACACAAAATATTGAATTTTTAAAAAATAGATAAGTTACCTCAATGTTTGTCATCCTATAGATATATTCACAAATATAAAATATTAGACTTTTATGTCTATTGTAGTATGATATATGACTTGTATAAAGATTTTCTAGTACTTTTCACAGAAGATGCAGCATCTCATTTTCTTTGGTATTTGAAAAACCAATCTCATTAGTATGCTTTTTTTTCCACAGGACACATAGGAGATTAAGGGAGGAAGAGCCTGATGGAAAGGCTTCTATATTTTCCAGTTAATGAAAATTGTAGCCTATTGTGTTTTTTTGTTTCTTTGAATCATCTGCATTTTTTTTTCCTCTAAACGATTGCTTATTTTGTTATTTTTCTGCCTCTAACCAAACTAATCATACACTTTTACACATTACCAATTAGAATTGAGTAGCACTAAGGCTCTGGTAGCCCCGTGTGCAATTTTTTTTCCTTTGATGCTCAGGAGACAGGATAAGCAGTGCTGGTGTATTCCATGTTATGAAAGTAAGTGATGGGATTGACTTTATGTGGTCTTCTTTGGCATACCTAGGCCTCAAATTCAGGTGTTTTCTTTGAAGCCATTTGGGATATGTTGCTACTCTTAACACTGTTACAGAAGTTTTAACAAACTATAAATAACACGGAAGTGATATATTGTTACAGGGATTAAAAAAATACAAACACAATATCACTGGCATTTATATAGTAATGGGCATGATGAATGCTTTGCTGAAACATTGAGTTGAGTATATTTAATAGTATCACTGCAAATAAATGATTACATATGGTGGTAGCCTCCTCATGTGCAGCTATTGCATGGATTCTTTATACAATTTGTATGTTATTTATATCAGTGGCCCTTAGTGATACACATTTAAAATGTCCCTAAGGTTTCCTTTGGAGATAGAAGATAAACAAATTCTTATCTGTAATGTTGCTGATACATATTCACAGTGAAACCGTGGAACCAAGATTTCCCCCAAGCTTTCTCTTCTTTTTCAGTAAACCTTAAATGGAAAGTGTGTACTGGAAGTTTTTTTCCAGTCTTTGCTTATATCACTGTTAAATTTTAATTCAGTTATCAATGTCCTGTGATTTAAAAATAATCATTTCTAAAAGTGAATATAAAATGGGCATTAACATTGTTTCTGTCTTCTTGATTCTTAGTAATTTGATGCCTACTTAGTGACTGTTTCTATTCACATATATGTATACTTTTGGTTCTTGAGTGGAAAAGGAAATTAATTCCATCTGATACTGAGCATACTACTCCAAGAAAGACATGTTGAATAGATATTTAAAATTGTTGATTAACAAAGTGTGTGTCTATAAACTTAAAAGATTCCATTCCAAGAGACCTCTTGGTAAATTTGTGTTTGAGGAATTTTTATGGTATATACAAAAGTAGAGGAAAACAGAAATTTAGGGGGTCAGATATGAAGGACAGAATTCTAACGTTCATTCTGATGACAGAAAATTAAATCTCTAAAAAAGAGGAAATACTGTATTAAGACTGCAAGCTTTTCTTATTTTATCTAGATAAACAGCACAACAAATCCATAAAGAAGTGGAATGCCTGCAATATGCACTGCACAGTTTTAGGTGCTATGATTGAAAAAAAAAAGTGAAGTGTCATATAATGTCCATGCCATCTATCCTGAGAATCAATATGCACTGTCAGACAAGTTCAAGTGGATCTATGCGGCCAAAAGTGCAAAGACTTTGAAATCAGTAAGATCTTACAAATTCTAGAATATACTCACTGAAAACAGAAGTGACCTCAGAATTTAATTGGCAAACAAATACAGAATACAAATATTTTATGGTATATTCAGTGACTGCCTTTCCAGCTTAATTTATGAGCCTTTTCCTCCTTGTAGTTTATCCTCGAGCCAAAACAAATTAACTTGAGGTCCTTGAAGGTGTCATACTGCTTCACACTTCTTTGCCTTTGTACATCCTATCCTTTCTGACTATAAAGCCCTTAATCACCCCTGTCAACCTGGTGAACTCCAATTCATCCTTTAAGATGTAGATCAGAGTTTCTGACTGACCCAAGTTAGATCAGATTATTGTCTCCTTTCTGCCACCTTGCACATACTTACATTCCAGGCTTTGCAAAAATAGATTCTCTTTGTTTACATTTATTTTTTCTTCTAGCCTTGAACTATTTGTGAATGGGAACAGAGTACTATTATGCTTTATATCCCACATGTGTAGCACTAGGCCGGACACATTTTAGATGATTAACAAATGCAAAGTGAATAATTTCAATATGAAACAAAAACTAAAAACTAAAATATTATTGTATGCTACATTGTATATCACTGATTCTAAGTGCTGTGAAAATTCATAGGAAGAGGAGGAAAATGAAAATAATTGCATTTAGTGTAAGATTAAGAGTAGGTGGAGTTCAAGTTATTTCTTGAATATATTAAGAATTTAAGTAGGCTTAAAAGAAAGTGTAGGACATTCAAGACAAAGGGAACAAGGTGCTAATGGCAGGAACATAAATACTGTATTACGCATTTCATCTGTTATGAAGTTCCTGGCAGCAAATAATCACAAAGTGACATGGGGTGAGGGTTTGAAAGAAGTGGTTTAGGTATGGCATCGAGTTCTGAGGTTTATTTCTTTTCCCACCCTTAAAATATGGGCTTGGTCCTCAGGTTTACTCTTTAAAAGATGGCAAAATTTCCACCACAATTCAATGGATCAGATCCAAACATGATCCTATCAGCAGATGAGAAGGGGCAGATTCTCCCATTTGCCTTTTCTTCAGTGTGAGAAAATATTTTACAGATCAACCTCAGCAGAATTCTTTTAATTGGCTAGAACAAAGTGACAAGCATATTGGACTTGGGAATATGATTAAAATAACTAATATTTATAATTTGTCTCTATGTCACACTGGAAGGAGGAAGAAATCTTTGAGGAAGAAGAACAGGAGAGAATAGCTACTAAATAGGTAATCAGCAGTTTTTGACACATTTTATTATTATTATTTTCGTTTTTAAGTCATCCATTTTTCTGGGATGACATTATGTGTGTAGAGAAATAGAAATTAGGTTTGTGTAAGTGTGGTGAGAACAATTCAGGGAGGAATGTAGACGTGATGCAATAGGAAATAAGAAGGCATTGCATGTTTTAGATAATGTGCATAACTTCTATTGAGGGAGAAAATTTTCTATGAAGACAGCTACACTAGTTCTATTTAAGGCTTGCTACAAATTTTTCTCACCCATTGGAAAAATTAACATTTTTGTTTTTCAGAAGAACATATATTCTGTTGTCATGAAGCTATGGAGTATATGCTGAAATGGAAATTTTTATTTTCCAAATATATATGCAACCCACTGAAATATAAATATAAATTAATGTAATAGTTTTTAAATATTTGCAAACAAAACATTCTATTGCACTTTGCTTTTTTAATTACTCTAACATATGGTCTTAATTTCTTAATAAAATGGAAAGCCTGACTTTTCAAAGAAATAAATCCCTTTCTTGCAGTCTCTTCAATATGCTTAGTACTTTTTATTGAGTGGAACTCTTCAGAATTAATGGTGAAGATGCAACCTCATTAATTTAACAAAGAAATATCCTTACTTCAATAAACATAAAGCATAGGCAGATGTGTAGAAAACATTTCTCAATTTTATTCACCCAGACACACAAGCTTTAATGATACTTTCTATATTTGCCCAGGAAACTTGGTCTAATTTATTTTCTTTGTTTCAATTAATCTGTAACTTAGGAGAAAAAAATAATCACAGATGTTTCTCAGAAGTTTCAATCATCATAACTAAACAATGATCTCAGGATGATATCATATATACTTATTGATCTTTCTAACACCAACAAATTGAAATAAACCACTATAAGGCACTACATTGATGTTCTTCATCTATTTCCATTTACTTTCAAATTATCAGGTTTTTATAAATCAGGTTTCCTTAAAAATTTATACTTACCTTCTGCTTTAAGAACAGATCTAATAAACACAAAATTGTTTTAATGCATAGCACTTAGCGTAAAAATAAGCACATTGAGCCTTTCACTAGATTAGCAGGCAGGTAGAGGTCTTATCAATTATTAAGAAGAAGAAATTTCTTAATATAATGCTTGAGACTAACAGTTGTCACATATCAGAGCCAATACTTCGTTAAACCCAGTATTTATAATATCCATTTTATTAAACTGAAATGAAATTCATAGATAATATAACCACATAATTTTTCAAAATCAATATAATGAACTAATTGTAACATAAAAGAGAAACAAAATGAATGCAATTCTAAACTAACATTCATTTCAATATGTTCAGCAAGTCTCTATGATAAATTGTAATGGAGGAATTGGATGTTTCCTCCTACATACAGAATCGTTATAGGTACTACACTGCCAGTACCAATGGTGCCTAATTGTTGTTTCCTCCAGTGTCCCCAGCAAAACAAATATTTAAAATTTATCTTCAGAGAGAACCACTGCCCTGGATTGAGACCATTTTGTTTTAGTGCAAGGAATGATACCATCTGTACAACCTGGGAATGAAAAAATAGTAAGGAAGAAAACCTTTATCGTATATTTCCCAATTCTTTTTTGTCCTGTGAGTTTAGGATTGCTGATCTCACTCCCCTTTTTTTTCTTTTACAAAGAAGTAAAAAACACAATTCCAAGTGTTTTTCCAAAAGGGACAGAAGAGATATATTTAAAATGTACTTTATGAGAGAATGTAGACATTATTATTTAAATTGTTACATAAATATAAGGTAAATATTATGCCTATATTCAAAATAATGTTTAAGGAGAGTTTTAAATAAACGAGAACTATAAATCAGAAAATAAGTGAAAAATACAACTAAAATATGACATTGTATATTTAGTATGATTTCATATAAGTAAAGTATGTTGAAATAGCATGGAGGGAAATATGCTAAAATCTCACCAGTGGTTAATTCTGGATTTTAGAAATATGGTAATTATGTTTCTACATTTTCCCTTTTCTTCTTGATGATTTCAAAAATATTACAATAAATGATTTACACATATGTATGTATATATGTATGTGTGTTTGTGTGTGTGTGTATAAAGAAAACATTAAATAAACCAGAGAATTCAGAGAATTGACATGGGTTGTTATCCATCAATTATTTACTTTTTACTATTTTACTTTTTACACTTTTAATCTCTCCTGGTCACCAGCTTTTTCTAAACTTATTTCCTGTGTTACTTCTGTGACTCGTCCTTCTTTTCTTATCAGTTACATTTGGATATTCTTTGGATGTTCTTTCCTCAGCTTCTCTCTTCTTTCCATTTCTTTATTCTGTCCCATTGGTATTATCGTACTTTTGTCTTCTCTAAGCTCTAAAACCAGTTGTGGCCTCAAACTTAAGCTATTCGTTTCTGTGCTCTAATTTGATACTGTTCTGTGGTATCAGGTGGTATTTCAAATGCATTACACCTAACATTAAATTCATCTTGTATACATGTTAGTGTATCCTTTCTTATGATCATTTCAACCATCACCCTTGAAATGCCAATGATCTTTGCAAATCTTACTTTCTACTTAGTGCATAAGGTTGATTTTCTTCACAATGACCTTCCCCAATAGTGGCTCCAGAATTTCTATCAGAGGAACTCAGGGGTGGCAATTTTGTGGCAAGAGGGAAAGTTGTATAATAATTGTGCAATATGTATAACAATTTTGATTGAGAAAACATTAATTGTTTATATGAAAATTAGGGGAGGTGCATGAATTGGGAGGAAGTCAATGGTTAAAACTCCACCTTCTAAGCCACTCTTGTCTTGCTTCCTATTCCTACAGTGAGCAACTACACCAGGCCACTCAGGCTTCACTACTGTGTTCTGGCTGTGGTGCTCTCTCTGGAGTTGAGAGCCTTTTACCAGAGTTCCTGGCATCACATTACTAGACTGTTTTTTCTTTATTCTATTAAGAGTTTATGGGACTCCTTTAGTGAGATTATTCCTTTGTCCAAAAGATACTTATAATTGCTCTGCCTTACCAGTAGACTAGAGATCTTTAGCTTATCATTCAAGCACTTGAAATCCTTACTGAAGTCTTATCTTTTTCGGCTCCTCCCTTACTTGATTTACACTTGAGCTTAAATGAAATCACTGTTCTCCATGTATACTTGTGTAATTTTCTATCGTGCAATATTCTGCTTTCCTGTTCTATCTACAGAAGAGTCTTCCCAACTCAAGAATAGCTTTCCATGTGCAGTAATCTTTGACTTTTCTAACAGTGTAGCAATTGGTCTGTAGTGTTTTTAACTCTAATTTTCTCTGCTGTGAACTTTGATTGTTTATACTCATATATTAGAAATTCTATTTGGCTCTGGGCAATTTAAAGTCAGACTTCTAGATGATTATTTTTAATGTTTCCCAGGCATAGATCATTGCCTTGAACACAGCAGAAGTTGACTTAAAGTGCATTGAATGAATCCAGAAATAAATACAGATGATAATATTTGTGTTTTCCAATGTACTAACTTTTGTTAAATGACTTTACCTTTACATAATGTATTTTTCAGACAGTTGAGTTTTTTCCTATTAAATTTACCTCTATGTTCTTAACATGTGTTTTTTTATTGCCTTCTACTTCTAGATTTCCCTTTTCCATATAAATAAATTTACTTTTCTTCTTCAACTCTATTGGATTATTTATCTGATTTTCTAGTGAATTGACAATATTGTGTAAAAGTCTAATTTTAGTTTGAAAGAATAGTGAAAAAAAGGACTCTAAGTTTTATGAAGCATTGCATTAAAGAACCTGAGAACTTTGTAAGATTTCTTTTGTTTGTTTTATTTCCCACTACTTAGCCAAAATTTTTCCAATTTCTCTCTCAAACAATTAAGTATCCAAATTCTTCCTATCACAATAGAGCTTCATGTTTTCTTTCTAAGATATGGTTTATCAGGTTAATATAAATTTCTTCAGCAATGAATCAAATGGGATTGTAATTGTGGCAAAGTTTAATCTTCATTTACACACTATGTCAGGTGGGAAAGAAGAGTTGCTAAGAAAGCTACGTATCCAGAATATATGTAACTTTATAACAAGCAAATAAAAAATTATTTTGTATTAAATATATGACTGTCATTAAATTGAAGATTATGACTCAACATTACATTGCAGCTTAAATTTTTGATTTTTTTCTTTCATTTGTAAACATTTGAAATCATCAGAATGAAAAGAATTGACTTATACTTTTGTTCTAGTGCTTTGTAAGAGATTTTCTGAGTCATCAAATGTGAGTTAGCTTATTCAGCAAAGCAAAATATATATAGATTTAATGTAGTTTTTTTTTAATTTTGTAATTTTTTACAGATAGAATATTTTATATTTATAAGCTTATGTTTAACATATATTTTAAAAATATTTAAATATATTTAATGTAAATACAATAATGTGCCACATAACAATGTTTCAGTCAATAAAGGACTGAATATATATATACAGATGTTACTGTATGATTATAATAAAGCTGAAAAATTCCTATTGCCTAGAAATGTCTTAGCCATCCCAAGCTGGCAAGCAATATATTACCTTTTCTATGTTTATGTATATTTAGATACACAAATACTTAACATTGTATTCCAATCACCTACAGTATTCAGAACAGTAACATGCTGCACAGGTTTGGAGGCTAGGAGCAATAGGTGCACCTCTTACCACCACACAATTCAACAACAAACAATAACCAGTATGGTGGGCTTGCTGAGTGATGGCATACAGCACCATTTATTGTCACACATTTGTATAGTTATCATATGCTTTAAAAATTTTTATTTTATAATAATTTGTATTCATTCATTCAGTCATGCATTTTCCAATTCCCGACAAGATGCCATACTATCACAGGATGCACCCACACACACGCCCACACTCACTCAGACTGGGGCCATTTGGACACAGCAATGAACCTAACCTGCACATCTTTGGGACATAGGAGGAAACTGGAGTACTTGGAGAAAAATCCATGTGGATTTGGGGAGAATGTACAAGCTTCATATGACAGATTCCTCTGGGAATCATTTTTCAGTTTTCCAGTGAAGTTTCCATACCCATTCATTTAGGGAATGGATGGGCATTTACTACTGTGAATTTGGAACATGCTTCAGGTAATGTGCCACTTTTTTGAGAGATCCTGTTTATCTTATTGGTGTCTAATTCCTTGGGATGTAATAGGTGTTCATAAATATTTTAACAATAATAATTATTTTATTTACATTAGATAAGTGTAAAAGTTTAGGAAAACCCACTGCCACAAATGTGTCTCTCATTCATATGTCATTCATTCTGATTACTGTGTAAAAAGATTTAATTTATTAAATTTTACATTTTTCTCAGCATTAACTCTGCTCTTAGCTGTATCATATATAACTCATTAACTATTAATTGATGTCATTCAGTGAAAGAACTCATAAAGATCCAAATTTATTTGCATATCAGATTTTTTCAGGGATACCAAGTGATGATACAGTCAAACAATAACAGAAAAGCAAAATGCACAAAACCCTTACCCTTATGCGTGTATGATATGAAATGGTTTTATATAAAAGGATCTTAGTTATAAAAAAAGAAAAAAAGTTATAACCTGAAAAATGCACCAAAGGACATACAACCTCCTTCCTACTATCAAGAAGGTGATTTCTAATATATTCTGCTGACCAAACAAAAGCTCCATGACCTCCAAAGATTCCTGACTTTACAGGTAATACAGGAAATGAAATTGAGAAGGCCTAAAGCAAAGAAAGTGATAAGGATGTGCCATTTGTATATTGTAGATGTATCTTCCTTTCTATGCTGAAAGATTTATAGCCTGAACAAATAATTCCTACCATTTGTGGTTTGTTGCTTTTACAAATACTTTGGTCAGTTCCCCCTTTGCTCTAGGATTAGCAGCTACATTAAAATGCTTACATGAGGAACTGGAACAACAGCACACTTGAGTCAAGGTAGATGTGGATTTGATTCTGGCTCCACTATTCAGTCTAGTCAAGAAAACAGAACCCATGTCAAATAGTTCCATGGTGCCAATTTCATGCTAGGACCCAATGACATAGTTGTTGGAAGGTTTGAAATATGTGAGGAACCAAGACAAGCTGAGTGATTCACAAAGTATGAAGCTGTTACCACTTCTACAGCTGGAAGGACAGAAGGGTGAGGACTGTTACAGAGCCCTGCAATAAGGCCGCTTGGTGGGAGATGGAACCATAATGAGGCTGCCTTCTGGTAGCTGCACCCACCAAAGGAGAGGCAGTGTAGTAGGAGCTGAAATCACAGAAGAGGCATTTCAAATGTTGGAGACACTCCTTAGAGAACAGGGGGAATTTACCTTGGATTCTCCTTTTTGTTGCTCTCCATCTTGCCAAGCATCTCATTGGCTAAAGTCTGGTTGGAAACAGAACTTGAGCAAAGCAGTTTTCAGGGATCAGATGTGTGATACAGAACAGAGCAGGGGAAGGACAGAGAATGGAAAGGAGAAGACAAAAGGCAAATGCATTTGGAACAACAAAGCCTGGATGACAGCACATCTGTATATAGCATGGTTGACTGAATATTTTAAGCCCACTATTGAGATCTACTGCTCAAACATTAAAAAAAAAAAAAGGATTCCTTAGATTCCTTTCAAAACAGTACTGCTCATTGACAATGCACCTGTTCAACCAAGGGCTCTAATAGAGATGTACAAGGATATTAATATTGTTTTCATATCTGCTAACACAACATCTATTCTGCAGCCAATGGATTAAGAAGTAATTTTGACTTTCAAGTCTTATTATTTAAGTAATAGATTTCATAAGGCTATAGCTGCCATAGCTAATGATTCCTCTGATAGATCTGGGCAAAGTAAATTGAAAACCTTCTGAAAAGAATTCACCATTCTAGATGTCATTAAGAACATTTGTGATTCATGAGAGGAGATCAAAATATCAATATTAACAGGAGTTTGGAACAAGTTGATTCCAACCCTCATGGGTGACATTGAGGGGTTCAAGATTTCAGTGAAGGAAGTAACTGTAGATGTGGTGGAAATAGCAAGGGTAGTAATATTAGAATTGGAGCCTGAAGATGTGACTGAATAGCTGCAATTTCATGATAAAACGTGAATGGTTGAGGAATTGCTTCTCATGGACAAGCAAAGTTGTTTCTTGAGATAGTATCTACTGCCTGTGAAGATGCTGTGAACATTGTTGAAATGACAACAAAGGATTTAGAAGATTACATAAACTCAATTGATAAAACATGATACAGCAGTGGCAGGTTTTGAGAGGACTGACTTTAATTCTGAAAGCAGTTCTACTATGGGTAAAATGCTATCAAACAGCATCACATGCTACAGAGAAATCTTTCATGAAAGAGTCTTCCCTTCCAGCAAACTGTACTGCTATCTTAAGAAATTGCCACAGCCACTCCAACCTTCAGCAAACACCACCCTTATCAGTGGGTAGCTATCAACACTGAGGCAATACCCTTCACCAACATAAGTATTATGACTTGCTGAAGGCTCAGATGATAGCACTTTTTTTTAACAATGAAGTGTATTTTAATTAAGCTATGTACATTATCTTTAGACATAATGCTATTGAACACTTAATAACTATGCTATAGTGTAAACATAACTTTTATATGCACTGAAAAAACAAACATTTTGAATGACTTGCTTTAATGTGATATTCACTTTATTGTGGTGGCCTGTAAATGAACCCATAATGTCTCTGAGGTAGGCCTGCTAGTAGTTTGGAAGTATAAAAGAACTTGGAAGAAATAGGAAGCTTCAAAACAAAATTACCTTGTGTATCTCCTAAATATCTGAGTTTATATATGACAACCGGAATTACATCTTTTTGTGTGGAACAGTTATAATAGTTTGTCATATTTATGAATAGATATTATTAAAGTAATTTTTTCACACTATGAATTAAAGTTTCAAGTTTTGTTTTTATCAATCACATTATAGGAAATCACCTAAAAAATTGACCAACTTGAAAGAATTTATGTAAAAATAAGCTAATTGAATCAAAACTTATAATATTTGAAATACTGGAATCAATTTTAATATCCATCAATTTAGAAACTAGCTAAATAAATTATGGTTTAAGTATGGGATACTATGAGGTTGTTAAAATGATGATACTTATCTACATTTGCAAGTATTGAAAAGTTTTATATATCATGTTTTTGGATAAAATAAACATTTTACAAAACACCATGATACAATTTTGTTTTGGATATGTGTTTGTATTAATATGCAGAAAAATATATACAAAATTTAATGATAATTGTAGTTATCTCCGGGTGGTCTTAATATGGGTAGGTTGTGTTAACTTCATCCTTCATATGTTTCAGTACTTATGATTTTCTTAAAGAATTTTTTGCAATTGATTTTTTTTGCAGTTAACTTTTTAAAAAAATAAATGGCAATTTTTACTTTGAAAAATGGGTATTCCAATTTTTATTTTTTCTTTATTTCATTATTTTTGGGATTTTAAGATAAATTATTTGTATGGAATTTTTATTCTAAATTATACAATAAATAGCCATTAGTGGAATTAGAGAATAAATGCAGGAGGAGCCCTAAAAACTTTATCCATTGATATCGTGGCTTAGAAATGAATGGAAACAACTTTTCTGTAATTTAAACTTATAAAGTTATTCATACACACAGAAGTCAAAGTCAGATTTAATTTTCCTAATGCATAGTTACTATGATTCCTATTGTAAGACACTGGGCATTGGTCTTAGAGGATAGAAAGAAAAGTATCCGTCAAAGGAGGCAGTCTCTGATGTGTCCTGGACAGTGCATCAGAAGATTGAAAATGTGCTGCTATGGTTTTTCGTTTGCTTTATTTTTTTTTGTTTGTTTGTTTTTGGTTGTTAATATGTGGCCATTAATATATACTCAACTCTTGTTTTCTTTTTGGATTAAATGTGACCTATGTTGGGAAAGTTAAATGCCCACTAAATTTACAATGCAGGAGATCAGAAAAATAAACCAATTTAGTTCCATGAAGTTGACAAGTGTATGAAGAGAAAGGCAATGTCAAATGAGTGCTTTTCTAAAATTAACAATGACAAACTTAGGGACAGTTTGTAATAACCACACCTGATTTTATAGCACTTTACATTCTGTTCAGCATAATATATCATCCTATTTTTATTTTATATCATCAAGTGAAGCAAATTAGGAAAATGCAAGTCAGGGAAAGTACAATTATCTTTATAAGGAACCCGAGGATCAGAGTATTTAATAACTTGTCTAAATATCTGACTTTCAAATCACTGCTCTTTCTACTGTGCCTCATGGCTTTCATGCTAGAGGGCCATACTTGATCACTTCATATAGGTACTTAATACACTGTAAGTCATTTAGAAATAACATACTGATATATAAAATATGAGATATTAATCAAATGTAGACAGATTTATGACATTAATGGTTTGTATCCAATTAGATATGGTTAGTACACCTATTTATCTTTAAAGAATGTAGTTTCAAATCTTTTATCATCACCATGATTAAGATTCTGTGTCTTTTGTCACTATCTATTGAATATCCTACAGAGATATGTAATTTTTGTTTATTAATATCTATAATTATAACATGAGTATAATGGTAATGATCCCAATATGTTGTTGTCAATATGATGCATTATTGATTAATCTCATTAATATGCCATTATTGTTAGTAGTACTATCCATGTATAATTTAAATTAATGTGTATCTGAAACATTGATCCAGACTGAGGGAACTTGGAATTCTAATTATAAGCAATTTTGAAATCTTAACATTCAGAGCTGAGACTCTTGAAAGATATTTAGAAATACTGAGACTCTAAATGAATAAATAAATAAATGCAATGAACCTTCTTGGTATAAGAGAAGCAATTTTTGACCAACAACTGACCATTTTTAAGTATTAATTAGAAATAAAATCCCAATAATCAAATCATTGCTCTATCGAGAAGGACAGAAATGTCTTGTAATATCTTTAAAAGATAAGACAACTCAAGCATGTGGCATACAGGACATAAGACAGCCATGACAAGAAAAAATGATAGAAGAAGAACAATAGTGACAGCGCTATTAAAGATAAAGAAAGGTGTAGTTGTATGTGTCTAATAGGCCTACTTCTGACAGCAAGGAAGAAAGCCAGGCTTAGGTAGAAAATGACAAGTGTTTTTACCAAACCTCCCTCCCCCATGAGTACTAAAGAGACTCCTGATATTAGTACACTAAAGTTGTGTGTGATCAGGCAATATAGCAACCTTGAGTGTGCAAAAGGAAATTCATGATAAGTGAAAGTGCATTTTCCATTTTGTGTTCTATATAGTCCCTACAACCATGCATATTATTAACCTAAGTATACTATACACTAGTTTAAGTTATTCTTAAAAATGTTTATCAACTATGGTTAATGTAAAACTAATTCAAGCCTAATGCACAGTGCAGATGTTTTACCTAATGCGTAGCATTTAATTAGGATCCTCCACTTTTACTATGTGATATATTTAAATCTTTTATTCTTACTTCTATAAGGAGATACTATGTACTCCTTCCTAAAGAATACAAAATAGTGAGAGAGATAGATATATCCAAGTAGCTATAATGTAATAAGAGTACAGATAATTATAATTGTTGTTTATTTGGATGTAATTGATTTTATTCATATGTTAAACTAGCATTTGGTGTGGACCTTGATTGATGAGTAGAATGCCAATTAAGAAAGAGTAAGGGCAGAAAAATCACCTTGAAGATAAACGCGAGAGGTGAGACTTAAAGGTACATTAGCATTAGGGTAGTTAGAGCGTGGGAAACTGAGAGATAGAGCTGGAGCCCATTCTACTAAGTGAAGTATCACAAGAATGGAAAAACAAGCATCACATGTATTCACTATCAAATTGGCATTAACTGATCAACACTTATGTGCACATATAGTAGTAACATTCATGGGGTGTTGGGCAGGTAGGAGGGGATAGGTATATACACACCTAATGTGTGTGGTGCTCACCATCTGGGGGATGGACAGCCTTGAAATTCTGACTCAGGTAGGACAAATGCAATATTTGTAACATAAACATTTGTACTTCTGTAATATGCTGAAATAAAAAAATAAAAATAAAAGTACGTTGGCATAGGCTAGTTAGAGTGTGGGAAACTGAGAGATATAGGTGTATCAGATATAGGTTATGGAAACTGAGATGCATAATGTTTGGGTTCTGTAAGAGAAGAGAGGGTGAATTAACACATAAAGTTGGAGCAGTAGTTTGAAGAAAGATTTGGTTGGCAGGCTAAGTATTTTGGACTTTATTTTGTATACAGTTAGGAGCCATGAGCTTTATTTTCAGGGCAGTGACAAGAATAAGATAACTTTTATTGAGAGACATGATGCGATTTTTCAAAATATTAAGTATTCACAGTTCTTTCCCATATAAGCAGATCTCATTTCTTTTTCATCTTTTCTGTTTAAGTGAGTTGGTTTTAAATATGGTATAATGAAATTCATTCGATTTTACTCAAATAGCATCAATATTTAAATTGTGTTTAATTTACATGAATGGTTAAACAGGGATATTTTAGTTGAATTAATATCTTACAATAACTTCAGTGAAAATGCTTTTGTTCATTTGAAAAATATCTACTGGTTAAATAAATGTATCCAACTGTGAAAATAATGTGATAAAAATATCTTAATGTACATTAAAGTTCATTGGTTTTGAAAAATAATTGGTTTTAGATAAAAAGCTATTAAAATTAGCAAAAATGCCCAACTTAGAATAAAATTTATTCATTTCTATGAAATTACTTTTGGTTATGATAGAATGTATTGGTGATGAAAACAATAATATAACTTTAGTGACAATAAGTAATGCTTCTGCTTCAGGAAAAATTAAATGGATGAGAATTTCATGAATTTAATGGATCATAAATTAAAAATAAGCATCCAAGATGAATATTCACCTGTTTGCTTTAAACTAGATACATGCAGAATAAAGTAATATCACAGAACTGTTTAGTATTGTATAGATTTCAAAGTGTTTCATAGGCTCTATTTCCCTTGATCCTTAGAGTAATCTTTCAAGGTAGAAACATCTAGTGATGAAATATATTGATGTTTGGGTGACTTGTCCAAGATTTCTGGACTGGAATTAGGATCCAGTTGTGTTTTTATTTTTCATGTTTTCTTTACTGGGACTAGGCTATTATTAGACTTTTTTTTTGGAACAAGAACATTTCAATTTTTTTTTTTAGTGAAAGCATTTAAAAACTCAGTCAAGTGAGCAAATATGAATGGTTTCTTTAATCTTTCTTACTGTCATAATAATTGAATAGGGGTGCATTTAGACTTAAGTTTATTAGATGGCAAACTTTAGTTTTCTTACTGATCTTTGCAGGTAATGATTTCAAGACTATTTCAAAAGCATTGCATTTCTCAATTTAGAAATTTAATTACGAGGATATTATGGGTATTATAAAGCCATTTGTTGTATATGCATACACAGTGCTATACTTTGTTAGATATCATTACATCCTGTACATATTTGCAATTATCTGCATCAAAAATATTTATGTCCTTCAAACAATCTGTATTGAATTTGATTTTCTGATAATCCAAAGAATTGATTCAGAATAATGTACAAAGGAAACCATAGGCATACTCTTTTATCCAAATGTTCTTCTCTCTTTTAGATAGCACTTTTGGTACATATACTGTAATAATTTTTTAGTCTTAGGGAGACGTAAAAATGTGTCAAAGTCATTTACCAAGAGACAGTATGGGGACAAAGTGAGATGGACTTGGAGATTATATATGTTCCACCAGAAAAGAGGAAAAGAAGCAAAACAGGAATGATGCTATATTTTCGCTAATTAACTTAATACATGAAAATTATCTATAGGACAGAATATATTTCACTTACCTATAAAATATTACAATGATTTAAATGTGATCAGGATCATGTGGTATTTTTCTAAGATATTTACGTAGTTTTGAAATCAAATTAATAGTAGTATACCACACATTATACTGTTTTGTAATATCTGTGTATCTACATAGAGATAATAAATTTCTTAATATTTTGAGTTAAAAAATCCCTTCAACTATATTTCTATACTCTAAATGAATCCATATTAGAATGTCTAACCAAAACTTTTACTTATATCTATTTCTATAAACAAGCCATTATCAATATAACTAATATAAGAAATTTATTTTTAGGAAGTGTTTGCTTAATTTTAGTAATAGAAATTACATTACTTTTAAGTACTAATTCCTTTCCTAAATAAGAACAACAATTTATAATTTAAGTTGGACTACAGGTGATATCTTTCTCTTACGGTTGAAACCTGTATAAACTGCAAAGATTAGTTTGCATATTAAGAAGAGAAGTCAGAAAAAGGAGATAAGATTTTAAAAATCAATATAACATTAAACTAAAAAGCAAAAATTCCTAGGGAATTATACTCAGTATATAGTTTCAGAGTAAAAAAATCCCAATTTTAATATGCAATAAATTGATGTATCTAAGTTCTGTTAGAAAATTAGGAATTTTCTAACAATAATTTTCTAACAATGCAATAAACTGATGTATCTAAGTTCTGTTAGAAAATTAGAAGTTCTATACACCGTGTTTACCCTGTAGGTACCTGAGAGAGTAATAAAGGATTCCTTCTCCAAGTAAATAATTAAGCAGCATTTACCAGACCTGATCTAATACATTTATCATTCATGATTTCAGTACCAATGGAGTTAGACTTTTTGATCACAAAAATATTTATTGACTTATTTATTGATGAATATTTAGTCTTGTAAACTGGATTAGAACAAATGAATTTCCATCAGGCATATGGTATTACTCCTGAAGAAGCAGGTATTAACCTTGGAGAGGGACATATTTAACAAAGTGGGCCGTGCGAGATGGCATAACCAGAACGAATTCCCTACTTACATAGCCCACAACACTAGAGGCCGAAAGGGCTGAAGACTTTATGATAGAGTCACCTATACTCCAGAGGACAACCAGATGAAAAGGGAAAATGTCAGCTCTCTGCTACTTGATTTTTGTAGTCCGACTTCATGGCAACTAAAAATTGCTAGTAATTTCTGTTTATCTCTGAGAGGAGAAAGCTATAGTACTCAATTGTTTAATGTAAAATATTAATTGTCTGATTCATGAATTCTTTCTAAATACAACAATGGGTCACTTTCCTTTAATCTGTTATGCACATTTTGTCTTTCAGTTGCTTTAGTACATACTCATATTCATAGCATGCTTAAGTTTCCCATAAGTCTTAATAGAAAGTGTTTTTCAGGGACTAAAAGGTTTCCATAAGAGATACTAATGGTTTCACACTAGTCACCAACTTGATTTTTTCTGCGTCTCAGCTGTCTTTAGTTTCACAGTCCAGAGACCATCTGTCTAGACAGGTGTTATCTCACTGGTATCTAAAAGTAGAAACTGAACATCATTATTTTTTAAATCTATTTAGAAACTGCAACTCTAGTGATAAAGCAGTATTGGTCTAAACTGTGCACTGTTACAAATCTCTTCCTTAGAACAGATGGACTACAAAATGGCTTATTTTGCATGGGCCAGCTGTGAACTTAAGTAGTGAATAGGAATTGTGGGTGTCACTTATATTGCATAGAAAAATCAAGAAATTTAACAGATATTTCAAAAGGAGTTTGTAACAAGTAAGGCATTTATCTAGTGGATTTATTCTTTAAAAAATAACATCCACTGTCTACAATATAGGGGAAAATAATTAGGGATCAATCTTAAAGATATCACTATAAAAATAAATTCTGCTAAAAGGTATTTCAAGGCTACAAATTTATGGGCCTTGACTATACTCCACGTCTTTTAGGCTGAAAGTCACTGTTCTGTTCATTCCAAGTTCAAAGTACCTAGATACTAATTGATATATGGTTGTTTTCTATTGTGTAGCATTGAAGAACTGTTATGAACCTCACTTAAAGATATTGTTGCAAAAGAATATTTAATGCCATCACAGAGTCACCCTCCCTCCCCTCCAGAGCCTTTATGCCATGCACATGCACACACGTACATGTGTGTACACATGCATACACACACTTGCTCTCACACACACACACACACATTACATAGGCACTCACTGTCTAAGAAATGAAGTTTAGTACAGTGGTTACATACGTACAATCTGCAATCATATTCACTGCCCAGGTCTACGACTTCCTAGCTCTGTCACATTGGGAGAATTACTTAACATCATGATGTATCAGTATTTGTTGTTTTCTTATAAAATGGGGATAAAAATTGTCCCTAAATTATACAGTTGATGTGAAGATAAATTTCAGGATACATATAAATCACTTAGAAGACTCTTGGCTTTTAATAAGTAGGCAATAAGCATTAGCAGCTATAGCTGCTGTTATTATTTCTATGTTCTAAGTAGGTTGACATGTTTTGTCACAACTCACTTGAACTCAAAGTACATTTTCTGAAAAGAAAACTAGATATCCAGTTTGGACAGGTAAACTTGAAGTTGTATTCTATTATTTCATAGGTAAATGAAATTTATTTTTATGTTGTGGGATACTAAATATAATTTAAAATGTGCTTTTTATGAGAAAGTATGGATTTGTGTTAAAACCATCAAATTTAATTGAATGTTTGAGAACAAACCTTTATAAATTCATGACAAAAGCAATAAATGCTTTTTTAGGTCTATGTATAGCCTGTAAAAAATATGTTTAAAGAGAGGAAAACACCTGCCTTTCTGTTCTTTCTTTTTCTTTTTCATGCCAGCTCTGCTTACAAGGAAAACCGCACATAAGAAGTAGTATAAAGCAAGTTCCAGAGTGTTAAGGGAGCCCAAGGTAAAGAAACAAATAGATCATGTAAGAACAATGTTTTTGAACTTCTTAATCTAACACAAACATTAAATAAATGACAGCCTATTTTGATCCTGGGGTTTATGCAAACCATAAAACATAAATATATTTTTAACTTTCTTTTATTTTTTACTCTATATCACAAATTGTCACTTTCAATTAGAAGTAATGAAATCATAGAGGTAATAACTGTATATACTTTAGGATGGCATTTTTAGAGGCTGAAGCAAATAAGCGAGAAAATAAAATCTATCTCTTGGGCTCAAATCTAATTTAGATGAGGGGAAATGTAAAATATGTTGAACAAATATTGTTTCCCCATAATGTATTTTTTAACCACTATAAAAATTGATTCAAATAAAACTTAAACCAAGGAGTAAAATGAAATAAAATCTCACCCACTTATAAATATTTTGTGCAAATACATAAAATATAAACCCAATAACACACTAAATAAAATGTGTTTAGAGATATAGAAATGTAGACTATCTTTAATGTAAACTGAGTCATCCTAGAACATACTGAAATACATTTATTATGACTTTTGCAAAAGTAATAAAAATTAATATGATACATTTCTGTTTTGCTGCAAAAATTTTTGAATACCCCTTATTCATCTAATGTATGTATATACTAACACAGCACCAAGCTGATGGTGGGGATTCAATAAATATTTATTCTCTTTTCACCCCTCTGCGTTGCTGTGCATATCATTGTAATCTTTCTATCTTCTTCCCCACGTCAAATATGTCAGTTATTTTAATTCTTCAAGAGGTTTCTTAGCATCATGTTCTTATTTACTCAAATTACCCCATGTGGCCATTAGCAATGTTTTTCATCATTCCAATTCAGAATGTGTTTCATACTATGAGTCAATAGAAAAACAAAAGAATTTTTCACAAATACTAATATTTTAGTGTAGTGCATTGAATGATATCTCTCAAAAGATATGTCCAAATCTTATTAACCCCTGGCACCTGTGAATGTGATGCTATCTGGAAAAGGGGTCTTCACATTTGTAATTAAGTGAAAGATCTCGAGAGGAGATCATACTAGATTAACAGGGGCTAGAGGGATAAATCCAATGACATGTGTCTTTATAAAAAGAGAAGATGGAGGTAGAGAAAGAGATATCCAAGTGAGATGGCTGTATGAGGATGGAGACAGAGATTGATATTGTGCATATCCAAGCCAAGAAATGCATGGGACCACTAGAAACTGGAAGAGGCAAGGAAGAATTCTCCACTAGAACCTTAAGAGAGGCTGTAGCTTAGCTGACACATTGATTTTGGTCTTCTGGTCCCTAGAATTGTGAGAAAATAATAATTGTTTTGTGTTAAACCTCCAAATTTGTGCAAATTTGTTATGGCAGCCCTAGGGAACTGATAGATACAGTTTGATCTTGAAAACACATAGAGAGAAACATTAAAAATGAACATCGCATCAAATATGAAGAGAAAAAAATGGAGATAGATGTAGGATTAGAAGTATTTTTTTTTTTCATTTCAGAATATTCTGGGGGTACACACGTTTTGGTTACATAATTTGGTATTTAAACATCATCCGACATAGTGGTTGAAACAAAACAAAAAAAATTACTGGTTGTCAAAGGCCTTGTAATTCCTAAAGTGTTCACTCACTCTGGGTTTTTTAATAGCAGCACTAGTGACGTTTTGGATTGGATAATTATTCATTGGAACTGTCTTTTGCATTTTGGGGTGTTTAACAGCATCCCTGTCTTCCATCCACTAGAAGGCAGTAGCAGTCTCCTGTTAGCCAAAGGGAGTGGAGGGATGGGGAAAGGAGAGAGACTGGTTGAAGTCAGACAGGAAGAATAAGTTTTAGAGATTTATTGCACAGCATGGTGCCCATGGTTAATATTGCATTGTATATTTCACAATTGCTAAAAGAGTATATGTTAAACATTCTTATCACAAAAAAGTAGGTGAGGTAATGGATATGCTAATTAGCTTGAATTCATCTATCTACCATGTATATATATCTCAAAACTTTAGATTGTACCCCATAAGTATATACAATTATTGTATATCAACTAAATTTTTTAAATAAATTCAAAAATGCAAAGGCAAACAAAAAATATTTCCAGAGGACCAGGACTGAGGTGAGGTAAATGAGGTATTTGCCATGGGCACAACATTAAAAGCAGTGCCCAAAAGCTGAGTAATCAAGATTAATAAAATTTTTAATGCAACATGAAACACAATAAAAATTTGTGCAAAAATTAATGATAAATAAAATACGAACATTTTAAATAAAGACAAGACTAATACCGTTAGTACGTGTCCTCTCTTAAGAATTACTACACAAACTTAACAAAAGCAATGTTGCTGATGTGATGATCATTTGATCTGCTTTATGCTTCTCATTAATCTCATTCTTTAGAGGAGAAGTTAAGCATTCTTGCTCCAGAGGCAAACAAGAGTTTGAATCCTGACTCTGTACCTATTCACTTATTGCTTAGACATAAGTTTAGTTCTCAGTAAATTGGATTAATGAATATACTTACATTATAAGATTTGTGTTGCTGCCTGAGATAATTCTTGTAATGTGTATAACATAGTGCTTGAAAAGTGAACAGACAGTGGTATAAACATCAAAAAACAAAAGATGATATAAGGGAATGTCCTTTTTTAGTAATCAAGGCTTTATTTAAATTTTAAAACCATTTGTGCAAAGACAATGGTGTGTCCTGGACATATTAAGTGGGATAAACTGATTTAACTTCTGTAAATGTTATTAATATGATTGTATTTTATGTCACCTAAATAAAAAGTACAGAATCCTAAATTCATACCCAGCCTTGCGGCATGATATCCCTACAGCATCCTTAACATCTAATCATGCAACTCTTAAGTTATCTTTTAATGTACCTTGTGAGTTATTTGAAGGTGTTGTTAAACCCCATTTCCCAAATTTCAAACATGACAGAGACAAGAGCATCAATTTTACTATTGTTTTCTGCTGAGATATCTGCAGTATATGGGCAGAAAAGGGTCCACTCCCAGGGTAGTAGAAACACTGGGAAAAAAGGGACTTAGGTTTAGAGTCTGGGGAAATGTAATTTAGAAGCTGCTTGGGGGAAATTTAGAAAGAAAACCTTGAATTAATAGGGAAACCCTAGCCTCTCATGAGACAAGACAGTAAGTAATATGAGAATACACTCAGAATTCCAAGTTAACTTGGAGTAAGCTAACACTTTCTAAGTTTTCATAGACCTGGATAGAAAAAAAATAATCAGTTCTATTTGAGGATTTAGAATAATTTTTTTCTGTTAGAAATCACACTGTTATTGTCTTACTTTTAATCACACGTGAAAACTTACTGAGAAATATATGGTAGAGCGGGCATTATCTGCAAATTTCATTGTCCCAGAGATTGTCTGTTAATTCTTATTGAAAATAGTCTGAAAAAAAGAAACATTTGTCAAATGAGTGACTTTGAGTATAAATTTGAAAGGCAGGGTTTAAAGTTTTAATAGACAACAGAAAGGATTAGTCCAAAATCTGAGGTAGATAGGTTTTAACAGTGATGTCACACTTGAAATTCATCAAAAAGAATATCTATAAAAAGAATGGAAAATATGTATTATAATAGGTATAGAGAAAATACAATGTGGGATGCAATTTAAATGTATTTCATTAGTATGATAGTTACATTTAAATTTATATTTTAATACTTATTGAACAAGAGAACATTTTAATAATTTGACCATTAGGAGCTGTGGGCAGTATTATAAGAACTACGAATGTATGGACTGATTTTGTTGCATACTACATTAATAAATATATTACACATTTAAAATTATATAAAATATTAGATAAATTTTAGCACCTGCAATTATTTTATTAAGGGTGAAGTTTGGATAGTATAATAATACATTTGGATGTCATTTATATAGCATATTAAATATTGGCTTTATGATCTAGACACACAAACATAAATACCATATTCTTAAGTGATTTTGATGAATTAAGATATGTTAAACAAATAATGACATAGGCCTATAATATTCTTATCTTTAAATTATTTAATCATAATGTCTTGTATTGTTGAAAGCTTCAAATAGTATTACTGGAGAAATTGTTTATTACGTACTTTTCTTTCATAGCTGAAAACAAAGTACACAATAGCATTGAGATTAAACATGAGGTTTCCTCAAAAGAGTACTCTGCCTATGTCCATGGAAAGGTATGATAAGGTGTATAAAAATTTTCCAATAAATTAAAAAAGCTATGTTGCACACATCTTTTTAACATCAATAATACAAGATTTACACTACAAGATCAAAAGTCACTGAGTAAAGAATACAAAGCAGAAATTCATGAAAGTAAACTGGAAAACAAAAATGTCACTTTAGAAGGAAGGTATCTATCCAAAATGGTATATGTTATGAACAAATGATAGCTGTAAATGTTTCTCATTTTTATTATCCATGCCCTTCTTATAACTCATAAAACTATATAGATTTTTCATTATATGTGCTAGAAATACTGGAAAATGATGCCCGTAACATATTGAAGAATAATAAAAGAGAAATATGTTACAATCTTCTTTAATAGAACTGACATTGGTACAGAAAAATAGTCAAATATACATGCATAAGTGGCTACTTATTAAAGTATATCTATAATATGAATAAATTTAGACTAAATTAATATTATAATTACTTCTTAGGTGCTTTTTAAACTGCATTTTAAAAACATTTCATTTCTTCACTGGAAAATCTATGTGAATACCCCTATGTTCTTGGTATTGCCTTTTAAAATGCTATATTCCCTATTTTACTTTACTCTTTATGTAGATGATAAATAATTATGCTTAGTTATTTCTTTATAGCTATAATGCTTAGAGGAACTTAATTATTGATTATCATGGGATATGTCATGTTAACTAAGAAACATTAATAGTTAGGATCAGCTTAAAGTCTACATTGCAGAAAAACTCCAGAATAAGATGGGCCCTTAAAGAAAGGAGTGTCATGATTTTTATGTGGAGAGGAAGGAAGGTGTTTATATTTCCTAGAATTGGAGTGTGCATTGTTTGACTGATATTTATATTCCTTTT
The DNA here is from genome assembly GCF_020740605.2 of Lemur catta. Lineage (NCBI taxonomy): Eukaryota > Metazoa > Chordata > Mammalia > Primates > Lemuridae > Lemur > Lemur catta. The sequence goes on along the minus strand of NC_059134.1, from coordinate 37,699,999 downwards.
TAATAAGTTTAATGTCCTTATAATTTACAAGTATCAAAATAATTCTTCAGTTTTGATAGCTCTTTGTAGATCACCTCGAAGGAAGGGTAGCTGCAAAGGACATTAAAATAGATAAGAATTTTTTTTTTTTTTTTTTTTGAGACAGAGTCTTGCTTTGTTGCCCTGGCTAGGGTGCTGTGGCATCAGCCTACTCACAGCAACCTCAAACTCCTGGGCTCAAGAGATCTTTCTGCCTCAGCCTCCCGAGTAGCTGAGACTACAGGTGTGCGCCATCATGCCTGGCTAATTTTTTCTAGTTTTAGTTGCCTGGCTAATTTCTTTCTATTTTTTTTTCAGTAGAGACAGAGTCTCACTCTTGCTGAGGCTGGTCTTGAACTCCTGATCTCAAGTGATCCTCCCACCTTGGCCTCCCAGAGTGCTGGTATTGCAGGCGTGAGCCACTGTGCCCGGCATAGATTAGAATTTTTTATTTGAGAATGGCTTGATGTAAATTTTACTCTTTATCCAAAACAAACTGACTCTAAAGGTAGTATAATGCCAAAGGCACACTTTGAAATTCTAAGGTGGTTTAGATCTGATTCAGATCCTAAAGAGCTGCCCCAAAGATAAAATATGATGCCACAAAACAAGAATGTGCTGGCTCCTCTCCACCATTCTTTTATTAGACATACCCATGGGAAGGTTTGCTAGTGGTGTGGATTCAGGCATTTAGGAAAAAAGATAAGTCTTCTTAAGGTTGAATCTTTATGACTGTAACATAAGTGATAGTTCCTGGAGGAGTTACTAGAAGTGTGGCAAATCCTATTTCCCAGATTTAAAAAAAAAAAAAAAAAACTGTACACCTCATGATGTCGTTTATTTTTATAAACACATAGACTTTCTAATTGTGTAAACAAATATATAAAATTCCAAGATGTAAAAGTATACATATTATAAAAATACCAAGGATTTGAACTTGTTTTATTTTTCATTGATTAATAAAAATGGCTTGAGTTAAATAAAACTTTCTATCAAATCATTGATTTCACTCTTTTTTTAAGTTGGCAACTTTTATATAGAAAATGAAAACAATCAGAAATTCAGACTTTGTATTGAAATAATGGTAAATGGAAGTTTTAATAAGATAATTAACTCATTAAATATCTACCTCACTCATACAGCTTTCTCAATTCTTCAAAATGATTGTACATATCTTTTGATAGCAGTGAAATTATCTTCAAGATAATATTAACTAATAAGGAAATACTTATTTAGTATGTTATTTAGTATACAGAAAATGAATAAATTTCATTCTTATTGTAATCAGTATCCAAAGATTTATTCATTATATATTATAAATAATTAGGCATATGTATATGTATATATATATACTCAGAGTATATGCACATATGCATATGTATATACACATATTATTTATCTTTCAGTATATGCCCCCAAATATATGTATATCTGATATTTATGCACATGGGTATACCTATTCACATATATAAATCCAGTATATTTTCTACTCTTGCAGACAAATTAATATTTTTTCAGTGAATAATGTAAATTTTTTGTACTTTAGTATATTTTGAGTAAACTATTTTTAATTATTTGTCATTTGTGTACAACTATAGTTTACATACTATGTCTATGTACATTTTTCCATGTGATGTTTGTAATATCTTTGTGGATAGACATTATTATTCTTCTTTTGCAGAAAAAGAAACAAAGAATGAAGGTAAATAGGAGACTTTCCAAGGTCACACACCAAGACAGATTCAAAACTGGTAATGGCCTCTTTAAACCAGATACGCCATTGTAGCCACATATCCCATTCCGTCACTCTTGTTTTCAAAATAAGCAAAATGTGTCTGAAGAATACCAAGTGATTACAGATAGTTGTAGATCACTTTAGAAGCAGAGGTAATAGAACCATCAACATTTGAATTATCAGTTTACTTCCAAGCCGCTGCTGGATATTGCTTCCCTAGGCATAATGGCTTCCAGTAAAACACAGTCTGCATTGCTTATATGTAACAGAAATAAAAGCGGCCATAAACAACTCCTTTTTCTTTTCAGTTATAGCAAAATCCTCATATAAATATGAATATATACAATTACATCGAATAATGAACACTATTTTCAAATTATAAATGAACATTTTATTCTATCGTTCTTAGGATCTTTAATAAGCTGATCTGTTAAAGTCAATCCAAGTAATATTTATTGTGATAAGTGCTGAATTTTTAATAGTGAACAAAATAATCAGGTCCTTGTCCTCTCAGAACTCATAGTCTAATGCAGAACATGAACAAGTAAACAAACATTTGAATAGATCAGAAAATGTATGCTATGGTAGGAATAGCGTGGAATAGCCTGGAATCTCAGATAGGCACCTCATCCAGAGTGCACAAGGTTTGCCATGACTTCCTCAAAGAAACAGCATTTTAGTTGAAGCCTGAAGAATGCATTATCCACACAAGATGAACATGTTGTCAAGGAGAAAGGAAAGGAATACTCGAATATCGAGACAGACGGGATAGCATGTGTGAAAGCAAGAAAGTGCATGGTAATTCTGAAGAACTGAAAACAGTGTCAAGTGGTTGGATTATGGATGAGGGAGTGGTGAAGAGAAGTAATCAGCAATTATGTGAGTTTGCTGATTTAGTGTGGAATGGCCCACTTTTTCAAAGCAAGTAATGATTCCTATTGGAAATATTGAAAGCAATGTTGGCCTTGAGGTGCAAATAGCTGTAAGAACACCACAACACCACCAGCAAATGTAGCACATTTGCTATTATTGGACCACAATGATTCAAAAATCATCTATAATTTAGCATTTGAGACTATTTTTTGACAGCACAGATTTCACTTGAGAAAATATCCCCTCTAGTCTTTTATTCACAGATAAGCAGAAAATTAATATAGGAGCTTTGAAGGGGAAGTCGATGTTTCTCATTACTGAAGAAATTTTGCCTCCTCCTAGTAATGGGTTCTGATTGCTAAAACTTTAATCTCTCTGTGTTCCAGATATTATTTTTAAATGTTTATAAATATTTAAGAAATACAAATTAGGAATAACAGGATGAAGTGAAACAGTCATCAGCTGATCTGTGATAGGTATAGATGCATTATAGAGCAGTGACCAAGAAATCAATCTTTGTTTTTATTCTTTTTAAGCCATTGAAATTATAGTTTGTAACTACAGAATAATTTAGCCCATCCTGGCCAAAGTGCATGTTTTCAGGAAAAAGTTCTGATTTGCTTAGATTTTCATAGCTGGTATTAATATAATTTAAAAATATGTTTATCCAGGACCAGATACATAATTTTGGGGGTCCAATTCAAAATAAAGAATGAAGTCCCCTTTATTAAAATATTATTAAGAATTTCAATATGCTGACAAAAGAATATTAAAACAAGTGTGGGATCTAAGCATGGGACCCTATGCAACTGCACATGTTGCATACCCATGAATTCCATCCTGTGTCTATATGAAGTCCACTCTCTATAGATATATGGGTGAAAAACAAGTGGTTTTGTAATGTAAATTATATACACACACATACACACACATATTTGTGTGTATACATGGGGGTGATGTGAGTGCAGGAGTTAGTTAGCCAAGAAGCTTAGAAAAGGGGCAATTTCTGTCCTGATTTTACTTTCTTTTAAAGAAGAGAAGAACATTTGAAGGATGTTCTTGTATTTCTCTAGAACATAAGTGGTGCTATTATCTGTTAAACTTTTTTTGAGGTGATATTGCAGTTTTGGGGTTAATGAATAGAGAAGATTAGGGATAGCCACTGGAGGTACATAACAGTGACCTGATGCTAAAAATTCAGTAATGCAGTCAAGAGCTTCCTCTGATAGATGGCCATATTAAGAATCTATTTTACAAATTGAGCCACAGGCTCTTTTTAAACAGCAGATTATACCTATTTGTATACTTAATAGAATTTTGCACTGGAGTTTGTAAAATTCATATGAGAATAAGAGTTATATAATTTCAGACAAAGTAGAAAAAGTGCAGTAGCCTGCTGAGTTCTTGAACACTATCAACCTCTTGGATATATCTTAAGAGAATTTTGTAAATTTTGCATTTGTTCTAATTAAGAAGACTTTTACTCTTGATGATGATAGCACTTGAATTAGCATGACCCTAGGCCTCTACTAGATAATCATGTTCAAAAAAATGTATCAGCAAAAATATTCAGCTATGTGGTTCACTAGGTGTATTATTTTGCATGATACTTATACTTCCTAAGGGAAATCACATAACTCAACTTCTACAGTTATCAAAATTATTTTTTAATAAAATAGATGAGTATAATACCTGAAAATTACATTCAAGAAAGCATAAAATATTTTAATAAAAACTGTGCTCAGCAGAACCTACAACTATTGTTGAATAAAGTAGAAAAGACATACGTTAAAAAAAAGATTTCAATATCACACTGAATTTTATTCTGCTACTTTGGGTCATTACAGTTCATAAGTTAACTTATAAGAATCAAATAGTTATTAAATATCTATTATTCACAAGATCTCTAAGAAGAAATTTACAGATTTTAACAGAAAAATAAATAAAAGATTTTATCCCAAGAAGTTTATATCATATTCTGAAATATGTTTTTCATAAGAAATGAACTTATTTGCTATAAGTAGAAGTAGCAGGATATTAATCTCACAAGTGATAATTCCAATTAAAAGTATCAGATAATTTATTAAAATAAAAATGATTTAAATAAGAGTTTTCTATTATAGAATGAATTAACAAGGAAGGCTAGATTCTGAATGCACAGGGTTCTTTTGTTGACACAATTATTTACTAAGGTATTTAAAGAGATAATGCATTTGCAACTTTCCTGAAAGCCTTAAAATCTACCAGTGATATTAAGTTTTGAAGGAAGGCAGTTAACCAAATTATATTTAAGTTCCCTTCAGGGATATAAACCTACAGCTAATTTTAATATTATAAAAGCAATATTGAAGCTACAGCACTGAATTATGCTAGCTTATTCTATTTTTACACTAACTAAAAAAAATGCTTTACCAGTGTTCAGCAGATGGTCATCATTGAAATTTTGTCTCACATTAATCTCCAAGTCAGGTATAAAAAATTCTGATAACTATGCCTTCTCTTTACTACCCCTTTTCCGTTCTCTCTCTTTGTAATTTGACGTGAATTGCACTAGACATTTAGTGATGTGAGATTTACAAACGCCATTCTTACATCTTTTGTAAATGCCAATGTTAATGTCAAATCTCAAATTTGCCTCGATAGTCATATGACAAGCAGCCCCATTAATTAAATCTCACATTCAGGAAAAAAACCTGAATTAACTAAAATATAATCTGGGGTACTTTTTTTTATAGATACACGCAGCATGGATGCCTCATGTCATCAAACCTACAAAACTACATCCTTTGCAGATTAACAGTTATACCTTCAGTGTAGTCATACCATTGATCTATCACACAATGTTTACTCTTTGATGATGGACACAGGGGTTAACATCTCTGCATATTCATCACCCCTTAATTTATCTAAATTCTTCTGGAACCTATTTTTTATACTATAACTTCTGTATTTGTATAGGTTGTCTCAAAAGCGGGACCTGAGGCAACATCCTGCGTTGGGAAGTTTATTTTACAGGTAATTATGCAAAGCAGTAGGGGACAAAGGAAATGGGGACAATAAGGCAAGGAAGAAGGAAAAGCAACAGAGTACTGTCTGCGACCCACAGGGTTACCATTGTGGCCACCTGAGGCTCAATGATCCTAATAGGAATCTTCTGACGACATTCATAAAATGTGCCCCAGAATTGGCCATTTGAAAAGCGGGTAGCTGAAGCATGTCTCCACTAGCTCCTGCTACCTTTGGTTGAAGGCTGTTATCAGGGATGTTAACTTACCTGTAATTCCAGGTAGCCCCAGGTTCTTGAAGTGAAATGTTGCCCGTGTGCTCGAGAACTGCCCACCATAACTGTAGCTGCAGTCACGGGTGAGCCAAAGGAATAGCCTCTGCTGTACTACTTCTTTGGAAAAAAAGCTTTCAATTTCTAACATACTATATAAAGAATTATTTCCTTGTGTTTTCCTAAAACAAAGTATCTTCTTGAAATACTAATCTAAGAACACTGTTTCAGTTTTTAATTTAATTATATCCTGAACCTCCAAAGGAATCCCACACTTTGAGAATCCTCCTCGTAATTTATGTTTACCTCTTATTATAGTTACTTCTGTACATTTAATGTTTATGTTGTATTTCATAGTCCTTGAAAGTAGGGACTTATTTATTATTTATCCAATGGGTGATACTAATTGATCTTCTGAATATCTTATTGAATTGAATTACATAGAGCATCTTCATGATACTACTATGAGTTTTGATCAAATCCTTCTTTACCCTTTGTCTTTTTAGTCCATGCAGTACTAATTTATTTTATTATCACCTTATGTGGAAACTCTTTTGTTTAAATTTGATTTCCTGGACTTTCATCAGTTCCTTTATGTCATTCTAGAGAAGTAATGTCATAATGGTGGAGAAAATTCTTGTATTAAGAAACTGTTACACGATGAACTTGATAACCTTTTGGAAATGCTCAGAAATCCTTATTATCATCCTCCTCCTCCCCCTCCCCCTTCTCCTCCTCCCCCTTCTTTTTTTTCTTCTTCTGCTCAGGTTTATTTATTAACATATTGGACAGGTATCTTTAAATAGCTTGTGAATTACTTCCTAAATTAGATAAGTGTTTATTTGCTTAGTTTTGGGGTGTTTACAAAAATTAAAAAAAAAAAATCCTTGATACCATGATGTAGAAATACCATTTTTATCTGTAAAACATTTAATAAGAAACAAATACTTGAAACCATACACATTAATTCCCTCCCATATTTAAAAATAAAATAGCCATGCATATAGTAGTTATCAAATATACATTCATTAATTGATCAGCAATCAGAGCTATTCAAGTTAAGTTCATTCTTAGTAAGCATTCATCAGTCAAGCATTCTCTGAGTGTATACATATATGCAAGGCCCTACTTGAGAGGTTGTCATAAGTAGCAGTGCAACTTGAATATAAAACAGACTGTGTTGTAGACTGAATATTTGTGTTCTCTCCAAAATTTATATGTTCAATTCTAATGCCTAGTGTGATGATATTTGAAGACGAGGCCTTTGGGAGGTGATTAGGTCCTAAAGGCAAAGCCCTCAAGAATGGGATTAGTGCCCTTATATGTAGGAGTCCCAAAGAGCTCTCCTCTCACCTTTGCCATGTGAGGTTATAGTGAGAAAAATACCTGACTGACCCAGAAAACAGGTCTTCACCGGACACTGAATCTGCTGACACCTTGATATTGGATTTCTGGCCTCCAGAACTTTGAGAAACAAATTTCTATGGTTCATAAGCCACCTAGTTTCTTGTATTTTTGTTATAGCAGCCTGAACAGACTAAGAAAGACTGGCAATAGTTTTTTGGCTTTTGCTGTAATTAGTAAACTGTGTGATTTGGGGCAAAAGCTTTTTTAATTAATTTAACCTCCATTTCTTCAGTTGTGAATAGGCATAAAAATAACTACCTTAACATCTTTTATAAGAACAAATTAAATTAAATAGAACAATATATGTAAATGCTTAACATAATGTCTCACATACAGGATACATTTTGTAAAAAGGATAGGTAAAATATAAACAAGAAATCACTATTGATATTAAGGTTCATATTGCTCTTAGAAAAGATGAAATACCAACACAAATAACAGTCCCGTAAGGTAAAGTGTGAGGAAACAAAGAAAGGAAGAAGATACAGCTAGCATTTTCAGAAAAAGAAGTGAGCTAATATAATCATTGAAAATTAAGTAATGATTTTAGTATGAAAAGCCATTTAAATAGGATCATTTATGAAAGAAGAGGTGTGAAAGAATGTTTTTGAATATGATCTATTTGACAATCATCATATTGTGTTATATTGAATGTGCTAATCTTTTCATACATATATATAGTCAACTTTCCCTCCAGAAAAGAATTTACTAATTTTTAACCTAATACAATATTTCCTTCATTACTGAACACTTCACAACACAAAAACTATAATATTACAAATATCTGAATATTTTATATCTATTTACTTTGATTTTTAGAGAAGCTGAATTTTTCCATGTATTCATTGATCATTTGAATTTCCTCTTTGGTGAATTTACAGGTGTGGCATTTGCCTATATTTTATATTGATTTCACCCCCACACCTAATCTATCTATTAACTTAACATTATGAATAATATATTAACAGTGACAGAAAAATACCTGAAATTCCCTTTTAATTCATTCTATTAAGTCCTAGCACCTTTTCATTTTGGAGATATTTGCACTTAAATCATTATTTAAATCATCTCTTCTATATGCTTAGTGGTATATTTCACATTGTTTCCTTTATTTTAGAGTGTTTGGATATTGATTTCCTATTCTCAAGTTTTATGCTACACAGTAAGCATACATTTGGCCAAAAAATAAATACTTTTCCTATCTCACAGAATGTATATTCTAGTGGGAGAGACAGATGTTTTTAAAAACACAAATAAAAATATAAAAAAGATATTGAACAAGTTTATGCAGTGGAGTGATATGATCCAACTTATAATTTAAGAATATTATTTCATTGTGTGAAAATAATATCTGACTTGAGAAACAGGATAGATGGCAGTGTCATTTACTGAAAATGGAAAAATAATATGGTTGGCAAATTTGGGAAGTAGAGGACATTTGGATGGAAATATCAGAAGTTCCATTTTGGATTAGTTAGGTTTGAATTGTCCATAGGACATCCAAGCAAATGGAATAAGCTGTTAGATGTATAAATATGGAATGCAATAAAGGTATTTTCTTAGATATATAATGTGAGAATCACCAGTATAAAGATGCTCCTTAAATTTATAGAAATTTGTTAACCTATATGGCAGAGGGAGTGGGGGTGGGGTATCCCCCTCCCATGAACATTAAAAGTTTAGTGAAGGAAGAGGACCCAGCAAAAGATAAACTTAACACATTAACTGCTTTGTAAGTATAGTTAACTCACACTAGTTTTGAGCCCAGGGACTCATGAAGCATATGTGATTCACACACCTCTTCACATTGATAGCCATGTGAACTATTTTTCAAGTTGCATATAACTCATACACAGAAAACAATAAAGAACAAATTTTTCATTAAATTAGAAAGGATTTTTTTTGTTTTCAAAGTTTTTATTCTATTTTTGTAATAAAACACCATGGCCCCAAGGAAAAAAAAATTTTTCTCTAGTGTGGCAGTCAATGTGTTCAATAGTTAGAGAGGCAAGAGGAAAACCAGTAAAAAAATGGTATCTTACCCCTTTAATTACCATAGCAATAAGAAGGAAGTTTCAAGGGTTTTAATTGTTCTTTTGTTCCTATATAAAACAACACTAAGACATATTCGGCTACTTACACAGATCCTGAGTTTTGGGAAAGGTGGAATTATTGGGTTTCATCTCCTGTCCCCCCAGAGAGAGTTCATTTAGATAGAGAGTTTGTCAAATAGGTTTGCCCACAACTCAGTGCAAAACCTCTAAGGCAATTTGGCAACTTTTTCAAAGATAAAATGTGTTCTGACCCATTTCATTACTTGCTCTGGGGCAGAAATAGAACATCAGAGGTGGTATCCAGTCATAACCCTTATGCCAAAAGTTATCTCAATGTTAACATTCGATTGTCTCTTACCTCATTTGAGGCACCAAGGGTAAGATTCCTCTATTTTCCTATAGACACAAAGTAAAAATAATTCAGGCAAGTATTATTTTAAAATAAAAAATGACTTCCTGATGTCAATTTTGCATTTGTTTATGTTATTTTTTCTTCTTGCTATAGTTCTAATTTATTTTCTGGGAAGGGCCATGCAGGGATTTGCTATATCTTGCTTTAGGAACAATTGTCATAGTTTATTAATCCCATTTATTTTCAGTGAAACAGAAGAAATGTCTTTGGAGATACTGAAGATGCCCTGGCACATAAAACCATTTGCCACAAGTATTCCATAATATGAGTAAAAGGTGAAAATTCTTTCCATTGAAACATGATACTTCTTTAAAAAGTTTGAAATTATTAGAGTAGGGAATTATATATAATATATTAAAACATATTTTAGGTCAATAGCAATCTAGATACTATATTCATTTATAATAGAAGTCCCTGTATATTTAGGTCCAGAATGGCTGTAAAGTTAAGTTTTCTATACTGTAACAACTAAGTTATTTAAAATTTTATCAATTTCAATTTGGAAATTCATACCTGAAAATGTTGTCACTAACCAGTGATTCAAATAAAAATTTTAGCATTTGATATACAAAATACACTACTAATCGCTTTCAATAATCACCTATGTGGAATTTCATACAGATAGTCCTTTAAACAGAATTTTTGAGTTCTGACATTACAAGCTCAAATGATTCAAGGAGCAATGAAAATCTTAAAACTAGTATATAAATTAGCCCACAGAATGAAAAATAAATATGAGGCTATTGTCCCTATAATTTCATTTATATGTTCAAAAATTAGATCTGCTTCAAATTGTTTTTTCTTCTTATGCAGATTAGAAGATGGAAAAGAATTTTAAATGCTTACTATTCATCAGCTATGATCTGCACTGATAACAGTAATTTAACCATGGCAGTGATGGGGAGGGACGGGGAAAGTTCTGTAGAGAGATTAAGTTCTTTTTTAATTATTGGTTTTTTATGAGGCAATCGCATTAACAGATTCAGTCAAAGGTTTTCACCACAGATGAATAACCTAAATGGTCTTCTAATTAATGTTATTAGTGTCTTTTAGGTATTCTTACTGTTCAGGTCTCTGTCAGAGTGGACAGTAAAATAGAACTTGGGGTGCTAATATTAGCAGAAATAGTTCTATCCCACAATCTCTGCTGCCTTCAAGCTCCTGTTGAAATTAATACACTCCTAGGCCGGGCGCGGTGGCTCACGCCTGTAATCCTAGCACTCTGGGAGGCCAAGGCAGGTGGATCGCTCGAGGTCAGGAGTTTGAGACCAGCCTGAGCGAGACCCCGTCTCTACTAAAAATAGAAAGAAATTATATGGACAACTAAAAATATATATAGAAAAAAATTAGCCGGGCATGGTAGCGCATGCCTGTAGTCCCAGCTACTCGGGAGGCTGAGGCAGTAGGATCGCTTAGGCCCAGGAGTTTGAGGTTGCTGTGAGCTAGGCTGATGCCATGGCACTCACTCTAGCCCGGGCAACAAAGTGAGACTCTGTCTCAAAAAAAAAAAAAAAAAAAAAAGAAGAAGAAATTAATACACTCCTTTATGGCATACTTCCAGTGTTTTATTAGGAATGTAACTAAAAGAGGCAAGAGGCAAGAGGTACAGACAAAAATTTGGGAGCTGTCTTTCCAGCCTTCTCCCGAAAGGGCAGAGGAAGTGGACTTTGCAAGGTGTGCTGTTTGGTGTTTTCTCTCTCTTTATCCCAGGCAACTAACTACTGCTGAATGCCCAATCAGGGAAGAGCATAATGAAAAGGAGTAAGAGTCCTGGCTCTCTTTAGGATGGCAAGTTGTTACTAAATATCAAGGCAAACTGTAATGCCCAGGATGCATATAGTATGAAAACTGCAGATGTTCTTCCGTAAGTCAAATGTACTAAAATTTTGCATTCTTGTCAGTTATTATCACTTTAACCTTTCAAAATTCAGCTTTTTCACTCTAATAGAGATAGAGATTGATATGCTGTGCTTCTTTAGTCCTCTTTGCTTGATCATCTTCCTCTGGACATCAGTTATACTTTTACAATTTCAGAGTTACATGATATGTCTTCTTTTCTGTACATCACTTTACAAAATGTCAAAGCCCAGGAGGAATTTGAGTCTGAGACTCCTGCTGTGAAGTGGCACTCTCAGTGAGCCATGCCATTTCATTTATAGCTGCCATTATGATCTATATATTCATTACTTTTTTTTTCACTTCTAATTCCAATTTATCTCTCCAGCTTCAGCACTCAATAGTTCATGATCTGCTGCATATTTGACACTGAGCACCAACATGTACCTCAAACTTACGTGCCCAAAACAGGACTTATCATAGCTCCCTTATTCCTACATGTTTTATTCCACTCACGCTTCTTCACCATCCATATCTCCACCAATGAAAGAGTAAATTAAAAAAATTGTTGCATCATTTGCTTCTTATTCCTTGGCATCTCTGTCTTCCATGGCATAGGTGTACATCCACAAAGAAGATTAATAATCTGGAAACCTGGATTTCATCTTTTACTTCATACTACATATTTTCATCTGCAGCTATCAGGCCAATGTTATCTTCTCATTTGGACTCCTTGAAACAGTCAGTCTGCTTCTAGTCTTGCCATTTGGTTAGCCAGAGTGAGCCCACTGATCTAACTGTGCCCCTTCTGTTGCTCCCCACTGGCCTCAGGATCAAGTGCTAACTCCCTTGTGTAACAGTGCTCTTCAAGATCTCATGTCACCAGCTCTCTATAATCTCTCTCTGGCCACTGTTCTTCTGCCCTCCAGTCCTGATACATTCTATCCACAGCAGATTCCTAATCCTAATCCTTCAGCTTTTTTGCACTTGTAACACTCTTGTACTAAAAAAAATGCCCCACCCTTCACCCACCTTCTTGCTCTGCCAATGGTGCCTCAGGATCTTCATTACACACTATTCCCTTCAGAAAGCATTCCTTGACCTTCAAGGCTTTGTGATGTGTTTTGTCCAGTGGGATCCTCCATTACTGTCTTCATCACATTGTGACAATTATGTGATCTGGCATAAGATTCAATAATTTCATTGCTATTTAGCCAGCTTGCTTTCTGAAGACTACATTTCTTCAAGGCTCTCTACTACTAGGCCTAGAAGGTATTAAACAAGTGTTTTATATAAGATTGAATTGATGATCTATGTAATAAATAAATATGATGAAATACAAATGATTGGTAATTACTTGACAGATAATCAACCTCACCCCACTAACATTAAAAGAAATATAAACTTTAAAGTTCTAAAATTTCATTTTTGAGATATAATTTATACTGAGAAAATATTACAAATAAGAACATTTCAGATGTTGGTGACCATGGGAAAATGAGCATTTTTAATATGATTGGTATAAGTATGAGTCACCTCAATTTTCTGGGACATAATTTGGCACCATGAATCAAGAAGCTAAGTATTATCATATTAAGATCATGCCAGAAGTAACTACATATTTCTACTCCTAAGGATTAATTATAAGAATTGTATGAGTTGTGGACAAATTATCATATGCCAAGATACAATTAGAGTTTTATTAAAATGAAAAACATATCAATCATCAATCAACACAGAAGGGCTAAATCTGTATGAAATTTCTATATTGTGGAAAAAGGCTTAGCCAACAAAATGATAATTAGGATGAGATTTATAATGCCATGAAAATGATTATGACATGTGCTAGGTGACAAACACAAATATTCAACTGCAACTATGTGAAGATGTGTGCTAAAGAAGAGCGAAAGTAAATACAGCAAATTCTAAAAGGTGATAATCTCCTGCCATCAGTATAATGACTGATTTTTATCATCTCTTTCTCTACATTTTCCAAAATTTCTATTATGAACATGTGTTCCATTTACAAGTAGAACATTATAATATAAGCCCTGTAATGCTCTGCTTATTTTCCATATATTAAAGCCTCTTATATGTCAGTTCATTTATTCACTCATTTATTTATGAGTGAATTTATTCATCAAATATTGATTAGCAATAAATGAAGCAAAGTACATGATGTCTCTATTCTACTGGAGAAAGACAGAATATGAGGAAGCAAGCAAGTGAATACATATGTAAATGAAGTCAAACACATATAAATAAGTAACTGTAATTGTAATCCATGCTGTACATAAATGAGTAGGCAATAGAGGGATAGGATAGAAAGTAACTCACAGAAAAAGATGATAGTTGATAATTAAAAGAAGTCAACCATGTAAAGGACTGGGACAGGGTAGTCCAGGTGGAGTAAACAGCAAGTGCAAAGACATTAAAGTGAATTTAGGCATAGTATGCTCAGCAATAGGCAGAAAATGGTGACTGAAATCTAGTATGAAGGGGAAGTGTGGAAGGGAAAAATGGGGAAAATGATCTATGGCCATGGTAAGGGATTTGGATTCTAAGTATAATAGAAGGCCCTGTACAAGCTATTTTCTCTACTTATTTATTTGATAATCATAGTTTCTTTTTTCCCCAACATAAAGTTGCTCATAGTTCTTGTACTATTTGCTCAGTGAATACAATTGAATCATCGCTGATGTTACATTTTTTTTCTGCAAAAATATTTGTAAGTTTATATCAACCATTCTACCAATTACGTTTTTATATAATATAGATATATAAATTTAAATAAGTACCAAAATCAGTGTCTACAATTATGTTATCATCTATTTCCTATTTGTCACCCATCTTCCCCTACTGAAACATTAGTTCTAAGAGAGTAGATTCTTTTTGTTTTGCACCATTTTATTTCCAGTGATATCACTGTGCATTACACAAAATAAATATTCAATAAAAATTTGTTTAATGCATGAATGTAGTCATGTGTTTCAATAGATTGTAGAAACCATATAATAAACCTGACAGCTTTAAATAAACACTGTTGCTTTCAGTTCCTACTGTAAACTTCCTTTGATCATCTTCTTGACATTTCTTCTTTCTTGTATTGTAAGGCCCATATTGTGGATATGCTCTAATATAGCCATTCTTCTTACACATTTCCCTAACGTACCGTTTGTGTAACTCTCTAGACTCTCTCAATTGGCAATTTTGTGTATTTCCACGAGTCCAACTATAAAAACTCTCCACATCCTCACTTCTCTTTGGGGGCAGAGGCACGCATCCCAGATTGTATTTCTAGCATAGATCAACAAAAACATAGCCACGGTATTTCTTTGCTTGAGACATCTCTACATGGATGTTCTCTCCACTGCTCCAGCCTAATTATTTTTTATCCCTTCATTTGGCAGTTCTATTAACAGAACCAATTTTATTAATCAAATCACTAAAATTCAAAACCACAAATTCACCTTTCATTTGTCTTTGTATTTTCTCCTCTATGATCCTATTTTATCTACTCCTGCCATCCCACCCACTCACTGCTCATGTGTGAATTCTCACCTCAAATGCACACATATCCATTCTTTTGCCAAGAGAATGCACTTGTATGTCTGAAATGTGTCTTATGTATTCCCTCTTTTCTATTCTCACTTTTACTATACTCTTTTTCTGAAGCTGAAGCTTATCATCTATCAAATAATTAAGAGATATGAAGAGGAAATGTCCATATATTATATAGGTACAATTGTCATAGGCTGCACAGATGTACAGAAGGCATGAAAGGACTTTGGATTGTTATGGATGTTAGAAATCAGTATTTCATTTGACGGATTTTGGCAGACACCAAGGTCTTGTAACACATAAAATTTGATATTCATTTAGCATTTTGTTGTGACCAAATAGACTCCCATATGGAAAACATAATTTATTTTTATCTTTAATAAAATGTCATTAAGATATGGGAAAATATTCAAATTTTTTGTCACATATTGAACAAGCAATATATTTACTTATGAAGAAAATAGCTGACTTACAATATGATGAGGTTTGTTATAAATAAGAATTATTATGCTATATAATCATTGTATAAAAAACTGCTGTTATCATAAATTGACTTGACATTTCACTTTATTTATTTAGATATTTGGGTATGAACCTGAGCAAGTCTATGTACACTGTGTGTGTTTAAACTTTGTGCATACTGAATACTTGCAGATACAGTAATCATTAAACATCTCAGTTGGGAATTCTGCCATTTAAATTTAAGCAATAAAAAGTAGGCTGTTTTTAAACAAAGCATCTTCTGAAGAAGAGGCCAACTATATCTCTAGAAATATAAAAAGTCTTCACATCCGTTAAAACTGTTTCTAGCCTTTCAAGTTTACATTGTCCCACTTCCTTAATTTCTCTCTTGATTGGTCTCTCTCTCTCATTAACACTTATCAGACAATGTAGCATTCATATCACCAAGGTAAGACAATATGTACAAAATATTTTAAGTTAAGTCAGAGTAAAAGAGTTAGCCAGTGAAGACCCAAGAGAAATATTGTAAAATGCTATCTTATTTTATTAAGTTGATTTAATTTTGTTTGGCTACTCTATTTATAAAATTATCTAAAGGCCCAAGTATTCTTGGTTATAACGAGATACATTATAATACTGCTTAGTTTCCACCCAGCATTTCCAGAAATAGATTCACCTTAAGACACCCTCACCTGACATTTAAAAACTCAAAGCACTGCAGGGTCTGCCAGGTCTAGAGTGCTAATTTTGTCTGTGGTCTTCTTTTTTTTCTTCTAGAAACTCCATAATTATACATCAATATATCAGAATGGAGATTATGTGAACATAATAAAAGCAAATTTTCTTTTTTTGCCCTCTCTTTTAACATTCTCATTTTATAGGAATTCTCTTGTCAGTGAAATAAAAATGAGAGGTCTATTTGTACTACTGTTTTCTATGTGTAATATAAAACCAGCATTTGGATATTTCCTTAATTAAAAATACTTGATTATATACTCCATTAGAGTTAAAATATTTTATACTTGTGCTAGCAAAAGTTTTGAGCTGACTTCTTTTGAAATATAACTTATTGATACAGAGTATTTTATTTTTATATTGTGTATTATATGAGTACATTGTTTCTTTTATTATCTCAATATATCTCACAGAAATATTTTAATCAATACATATACACATACTACAATTCAACATGATAGGTATTAGATGTTTCTATTTATTATTCGCATTTTTTTCTTTAACAGCTTTAGCTTTTTTCCTTTTCTCATTGTACATTCTATTCCAGATATAAATCTTTCTAAGCCCATCAGGAAGATGGATGAAATGTTAAGCAGAGGTGAAACACTCAGAATTCCTATTTGGCAGCATTGATGTACAAGTATTTGGTAGTTATGTTAAATTGTAATGAGTGATTTTTAAAAACTGTATATGTAGATCCAGGTATATTTTTAAAATTTATACAAACCTTCAATAACTTATAGTTCTTAAGCTAAAGTAATCTTACTCTTTACTTTCAAACAATATTGAGATGTATTATAAAATATTTTTGACATTTAAAACATCCTTGCCACAGCTATTGAATATTTACCTAAAATTAATTGATTATGCATTAGAATTAAAACTTTTGCATAATGAGATTTTGAAACTTGTTCAAAGAAATTATTTCTTTTAACTACCTCACTATTTTGATTAAAATAATTAATTTCAAAACCCCATAAATAACATTAGAAAGTCAGTACTAAAACATAAGATAAAGCACCCATTTGCTCAATAAACACAGATTTCATTAGCGTGAAGCTATTGAAATTTAAAAAAACTGGTCCTCAGAAAACATAAATGAAGCCAGTTTTCAGGCAAATATTTTACCTCTTGAAGATTCTCTCTACATTTTCATTCTCAGTTCTGAGCAAAAAATAGATATCATAGCAGAGAAAGTTGCAAATAAAATTGCAGCTACTTTGCTAGAGAACAGGTGTGGCTTTGGCAGAGAAACTAGTCCACACAGGATATGAACATAGGTATAGGTCTACAGAACACTAAAAAGCAAGAAGATTTGTTGCCTAAATTTAGTATAGAAAGAGTGCCTGGGATGTGGGGTGCTCTTAAAAAATACTAACTGAAGAGAAAATAATACTTTCTAAGTGTCTATTTTATTTTAAAAAATCAATTAGTAGAGTCCCAGGCAGTTAATTTGACATCAGTTTAAGAGCATCTGAAAAGATTTACAGGATTAAATGAAACTCTGTTGAGACTTCTCCAATTATACAATATCTTATGTTTTCCTATTTCAATATGTATTGAATGTTACTTTATTTTTAATTTGTCTTATTAAATATTATTTTTTAGGGATAAGTAGCTTTAAGAAGTTGATGTTTGAGGTAAAACAAACAAATTCCTATCTATCAGCTTGATGTACAAACATTTGGCAGTTATACTAACTGGGAATGAGTAATCTTTTAAGATTATATAAACAGTACCAAGTACATTTTTTAGTTGATTAAAAGACCTCCCATCATTTATAGTTTGAAAATTTATATGATAAATATACATTCCTCTATTAAATTGTAAGAATTGTACAATTAGTAATATTTACCCTATTTTGTTTGTTTTTAAAGCCAAAAATATCAGTTCAAAATTAAGAGTTTTATTATTATTAGATCTCATGATCTCCATGCTTATTGTCTTTATTATTGTGATTTTATTTTTCTATTTCTGTTTTAATAGTTTTTTATACTGCTTTAAGTTCAAATGGAAGGGACTAATTGAGTAAACAAAATGTCATAATTTTGAAATTACATTAGTGATTTGCATGAAATCAGCAGAAGTAAAGATTTTAAATGAAAAACTTAAAATTGCACAACTTTACACAAAGACATTTTTAGTGTAATCGAATCTTATGAGACGACTTCAAAGGTAGAAATTTTTAAAAAGCAAACAAAATCAAAGAAAGAGAGCTGCACAGTTGTAAAATGCTCTACATAGAAAACAATTCACTTCTCCTAAGCAGCTTAAAAACGTAAATGAAACATTGAAAGAAAATGGCAAAGCAACAAACTAACAGAGGCAGAAGGAAATCTTGGCCTTATAGGAGCAATTGATTTGTAAATGACAGTGGGAGCCTAGAGTCTGGAGACAAACATTTCCCTCCCTCCATCCCTTCCTCCCTCCTTTTCGTCCTTCATTCCTTCCTTTCCTTCTTCCTGTATCCCTTCCTTCTTCCTTTTCTCTCCTTTTCTTACTTCCTTTATCTATTCATTTGCTTATTGAAATGCATTGAGCACTTCTGTATGTCAGGAAACAAACTGTGGCTAATTATGTAGCTGACTATATTAAAGTTTTTCACGCTATTGATTTTACCATTTTTGGTGATCTTAAGCATAACATTTTAAGGATTTAGAAAAATATCCTTTTAACAAGTAGGAAAATTCATTCCAAATGTCATTTCAACCACTTCTATTCACAACAAATTGTCATTTTTTTTTTTCACATAACACATTTTTTTGTACTGTCATCCTACAAGATAAAGACTGCTTAAAACAACTGCTTTGGAGCTCATGGGAGGAATGAGGATCAGAAACACTGTTTTTGGAACTCATATCCTGCAAAGTTTTTGCATCTTGACATCAATAAAATGTAAAAGAACTTAGAGATAACTGATTATAGGGATCATATGATAATTTCTTGTTTTTATTTTCCCCAAACCAGCATATTTCATGAAATTATGCAATCATAATAGAAATACTTATTATACAGCATCACTTAACACTCATTTTTAGAGATTTAAATTTTATAGACAAAAGTCAATATTTTTATAGAATTATAACTAAATTGCACTTTTGTCTTATCTTTTTGATTTTAGAGACATTTAAAAACTGCCTATAATTTATTTATTCTTTTGGCCAGCAATGTTTAGAATGTGATTCCAGAATAAATTATAGACTTGTCTAGGCAAAACTAGGTATTTAGAATCATCCAAGAAAACAACATAAGCAGTGGATTATTTTACTAAATATCTTTAACTAATAATTATTCTAAAGCAAAGGAAGTTTTAGGGGCTACATTTTAGAAGGAAAACTATTTGTCCAGAGAAGGAATTTTGGAAGAGTTCAACATCTTAGATACATATCACATAAGAAAAATTATAAGAATGATGATTGTTTAACCTAAAGGAAGATTTAGATAGGAACATAAGATATTAGCTTTTAAAAAATTAATCCCAAGAAGTATGGAAGAAGGATCATAGTTTGTAAAACTTGAATACCCAGGGGAAATGAAAAGAAGTTAAGGGGAGATATTTTAGTCCAACCAGCTTACACAGGCAAACACACACACACACACACACACACACACACACACACACACATACATACACACACACACACACACACACACACACTGCATACTAGGCAAGGACAAAGGATAACTTTGGCTGTTATGTGGAAAATGTCAGGTAAAGGGAGCAAAGAATAGAGGCAATAGATGGCTTTGGTGGGCAAAGACATGTTTTCATAAGGAAACCTGAGAAGGGCCTCTAACAGAGAGGGCAGAAACCCCGGCTCTTACAGGCTGGGGGTTTTTAAGGGCTTTCTGAGGGGCAGTATGGGGCTTGAGGGAGTGGAGACCTTTTAGCTGGTTTTCTTCATTTTCTGCGGGAAACTGATGCTTATCTTCTAGGCTAGAATGTTGAAAATGGCAGCGCTCGGGAAGAAGCAAGATGGCAATTGTCCTTTTACATCCCGGTCCCTCATTCTGGACCCTTTATTGAATATAGAAAAGGGGCATTGATCTTTGATCGAACTTCTTCCTGCTGAATGGGGACAGAGTTCCTTTATTTTTTTGTAGGGTCTGGAGGTGAAGAACCATCTGGGCATGTTGCTGTGTTGTGGTCTGTGTTATTGCGGTGACCCTGTCCAGGATGAACTTTCGTATCAGATTTATTAAACAGGGGAGGAATGAAAGGACCAGAAGGATTAGGATTATGGGAGATATGAAAGGCAGGAGTCACTGGATAACAGAAGGAAAAGAAAAATTCCATGTGGAGTAGCGAGAAGCTTTAGCAAATTCTTTTTTTTTTTTTTTTTTTGAGACAGAGTCTCACTTTGTTGCCCAGGCTAGAGTGAGTGCGGTGCCGTCAGCCTAACTCACAGCAACCTCAAACTCCTGGGCTTAAGCAATCCTACTGCCTCAGCCTCCCGAGTAGCTGGGACTACAGGCATGTGCCACCATGCCTGGCTAATTTTTTCTATATATATTTTTAGTTGTCCATATAATTTCTTTCTATTTTTAGTAGAGACGGGGTCTTGCTCAGGCTGGTCTCGAACTCCTGACCTCGAGCAATCACCCGCCTCGGCCTCCCAGAGTGCTAGGATTACAGGCATGAGCCACTGCGCCGGGCCAGCTTTAGCAAATTCTTACAGCTTGTTTTTGGAGTCTGGCTGCCCCATCCCTGACCAGGCCAGATTTGTTAGTGGAAAAGCAACATTGTTCTTGGAGGAGGGCACAAATGCCTCCCTGTGCTGCCTTCAAGAGCTCGAGGCCTCAATGGTTCTGTAAAACAACAGCAGCCAGGGAGTCTACCTGATCTTGGAGATTGACAGGTTGTTTAGCAATGTCTTCAAGACTGGTAGAAATGTTTTGGATAGGCAGCTGAATTCTGTTAGGGAAATCCGTAATCTTACTGTTCCTGCTCCTGCCCTGGTAGCGACTTCCTGGGTGGCCAAGAAGGTGACAAGTCCTACGACCCTGCGAGCTTTAGTCCTGATCCTAGCATGGAGTGGCACAGGGATGGGAGTGTCAAGCGGGGCAAAGAAAATGGAAGGAGATAAGAAAACTAGTGTACAGGAGCCTGTCCAGTTGGTGGGGAGACACAAAATGGCTGAAGTTCCACAGAGTCGAACACACCTTCAGTGTAATCAATACAAGGAAAGAGGTTGAAAGTGATTAGCAGACCAAAAGGGTCTTCCATTTGGTAGTGATGAGCAGACGTGGAGGCTGTGTCCTAAGGGGGCTGCCGTAAAAGAGGTAAAGGTATCAGTAGAGAGAGGAGGTATTTCAGAGGTGAGGTGTGGCTTGTATGGGTCCAGAAATAGACGGATGCACAGTCTTGTCAAAGGTAGAGACCCATGAACACTTGCCCTGATCTGTTAATTGGAAGAAGTCTAACTTGGAAGTTAAGGGCCTAGTGCCCCATCCCATACAATAGTGGGAGGAGTGGTCTGAAATGTTTCCAGAAAAGGTAGGGAAGTCAGTAAGTTGGACCTGATCGTGTTGGCAATATGTTTTGCGATATGAAGCCTGCCAGTCTCCATGTGACTGGGGTGGGGATATGATGAAGGTGCTGTTGCAGCTTCCTTCAGGGAAGGTCCCCACTGGAGTGGATTGTTTAAAGGGTTGTCTAAATATACAAACAGGGGCATGAAAAGCTATGGTTAGTCCTGTTTGAGTTGGTCCCTGGACTAATCACTGAGGGCATTTTATGGTATTAAGCTCATCTTGAAGGCCGTTGCCTGCCGAGGGAAAAAGTTCCAGTCCGGGGGGAGGTCTGGGCCATGTAGGCCTCATGGTAGAGTTCCCTAAAGTGTATGCCCCCTCTCACCATCTCCCATTTATTAAGAGGGGTGGGCCGGGCAAGATCAGCTGTTTGGGAGAGATGAAGCTATATCCAGCATGGAAGCTTTATAGTTGAATTATATTTTTCTAGCAGAGAGCCTGCAAAGGAGATGGTGTCATTTAAGTAAGGGGGAAGTGTTGAGGGAAAAGTTGGAATAGGGAGGAAAAAGAGAAAAAGAGAAATTGAGAGGGAGGGTATCTGGAAAAATTGCCTTGCAAGCATAGCTCCTCTACCAGTGAAATGAATGATAAGGGAGATGTTACACTGTGATAGGCCGAGTACCACAACCAATCAATAAAAAGATCTCTCAAATAATTTTCAAAGATGAGGCGAGAGAGAGAGCCATAAGGCTATGCAGGAATATCCGTGTTTGCTTCTTCCAGTATGTCAGGGAGGCGCGTGGGACTTCTCTGTTTCCTTGTTAGATGTAGGGAGGTGGGTCCTGTAATGGAACAAGAAAATAGAGGGTCTGAATCTCAAGGGTTTGGGTCTGAGTCCTGTGGATCCAGTGCCCTTTTTAAGGAAGAGAACTGATACCAGTGGGGGCATCCCTTTAATTTGACAGCTGTGGGTATGGCCAGAATGACTTAGTATGGACCCTCTCATTTGGGTTTACGAGGATCTGGTGAAGTTTTAACCCAGGCCCAATCTCCAGGTTATAGGACAGGAGGTGTCTGGGCAGAGTGGGGAGCTGGGAGGTGTGACTGGATGTGTTCTCAAAGTTGAGACTGAAAGCTCTGAAGTAAAGGAGTGGCCAGAGATGGCAGAAATTTGGGGAACTCTTTTGTACTTGGGGAAAAGAGGGAAAAAAGACTGCCATACATAGCCTCAAAAGAACTGATCATAAGGGGCTTGCGGGGAACCACCCTGACTTTCAAGAGGGCCAAGGGCAAAAGTGAAAGCCAATCCCTGTGAGTTTCCCTTGAATATTTGGTGAGAAGGTTTCCTAGGATTCCATTCATCTGCTGTACTTTTCCAGAAGATCGGGGGTAGTAAGGGATGTGGAAGTTCCAAGTGATGTTTAAGGCTGAAGCAAGATTCTGAGTAACCCAAGTGATGAATTCAGGTCTGTTGTCAGACTGTACGGAGGTAGGGAAACCAAATCTGGGAATAACATCACGTAAGAGCTTTTGGGTAACAGCGGATGCCCCTTTGTTGGTGGTAGGGAAGGCCTCTACTCATCCTGAAAAAGTGTCAATGAACACCAGAAGATAATGTGTTTTCCGGATAGGGGACATCTGAGTGAAATTGACTTGCCAATCCTGTCCAGGTAGTGAGCCCCTGACTTGGTGGGTGGGGAAAGGGGGAGGCCAGATGTTGGATTGGGTAGTTTGACAAATATTACATTCCTTGGTAAGGGTTTAAAGTAATTCCTTGTGTTGAGATAAAAGGTGAATATGAGTGCTGAGACAGTGCTGAAGTGGAACCGGTCCTGAATGGAAGAGAGAGCGAAGGTGTTTGAGGAAAGGGAGGGCAGATTTATCAAGGAGGACTAGCTTATGATTCTTTTTTTTTGAGACAGAGTCCCTCTCTGTTGCTCAGGCTAGAGTGCCATGGTGTCAGCCCAGCTCACAGCAACCTCAAACTCCTGGGCTCAAGCAATCCTTCTGCCTCAGCCTCCCGAGTAGCTGGGACTATAGACATTCAACAGCATGCCTGGCTAATTTTTTCTATATAGATTTTTAGCTGTCCAAATAATTTCTTTCTATTTTTAGTAGAGACGAGGTCTCACTCTTGCTCAGGCTGGTCTTGAATGCCTGACCTCTAGCGATCAGGAATTAGGTTCTCAAGAGGGAGCAGCCTCTGCTGCGACTGGATTATGGTCAGATTGAGTGTGTAGTTGATCCACCTGAGTCTCCGCCAAATGCCAGATGAATTCCTTTTCCTCCGGGGTTACAGTGGAAGTTAGGATGACATATAAGTCATGCCAAGTTAAGTTGAAGGTTTGGGTAAGATATAAGAACTCTTGCCTATACTGTGTGAGGTTTTCTGAGAAGGAACCCAGTTGCTTTTTCATTTGGGAAAGGTCAGCCATGGTAAAAGGGAGAGGGACTCGCGCAATGCCTTCTATGCCCGCAACTTGCCGGAGGGGAAACAGAAGACTGAGTCCCATTTTTAGATCAGGTTATGGGGGGAGACGGGCAGGAAGGGAGTAGGAGTGTCCTGGTGTCAGGAGACGGTGGTGTGGGAGGGGAATGGGGAACTGACTCGGGGAAGAAGTAGAGCGTCTTGGTGCATGAGGAGGGGCTTCATCTGCAGGATCAAAGGATGGACTAGAAGGAGGGTTTTCTCCCAATAAAAGAGCTTGGTGAGAGGAACAGTCCTGACACAAGGATGGGCGTGAGCAGATAGGAAAAAGCCTGTGCATAGGGCACTTCTGACCATTTGCCATTCCTATTTAGGAAAATGTCCAAATCGCGAAGGATCTGATAAACAAATGTGCCACTTTCCTGCCATCGGTTGTCATGATCCAATTTATATTGGTGAAAGGGTGAATGACCCAAAGGACACATTTCACACACAGACTATGTGGGAGCAACATGGCTGGTTTATTCACCTGGGTGCGGGTGGGCTGAGTCTGAAAAGAGAATCAGCACAGAAGGGAGTTTAGTGAGGGTTTTTATAAACAGGGATAGCCAACCCTCTCCCACCAGCCTGGTTCGGTTCTTTGTTTCTGGGCCAAATTGGCAGGTGAAGAATTGCTTCCTGCTACATGCAGTTTGCGTGTGGCAGAGGACGGTGGGCAGAACATCTGTTTGTAGTAAATTCTTCAAACGACCAACTCCTAGGACCCCTTTGCCCCAGTCACATCCATCCTGCTCTGGCGTTGTCCTTATCAGGAGGGCTAGGGAGGGATAGCCTTTATCTCTATCGGGGAGGGAGGAGGAAGGAATGCTGGCTGCCGCTGTCTGTCAGATCTCTTAAGTATGGGGACTTCCCAGACTCCTGCGGCTACTGTTTTACAAGCCTAAATTTTGCGTTAACCACATTCTGTCCTATACATACTTTTCGGGTGCCCACCTGGAATAAACCTAACAATTGGGGCCATGCCGTATTATGAAAGATAATGAGGCGTTTCTTTTTAAGGTAGCCCTGTAGGCCCAGTTTCGAAAGGTTAAGAAGAAAATGCCCCAAAGGGGAAGGTGGCAGAGTAGCAGAGGCCCCGGCGTCCACGGTGAGGTTGGCGGAAGGTTTCTCACTGACTCCAAACGGCTCCCCCTTCAGAGGAGCGGAACCGGAAATGAGCCTCCGGGAAACAGGTGAGAAGGGGCCGCTGGGAGCCAGGCATGGCCGAGTGCCCGAGTTCTCAAGCCAGGACCAACCAAGGGCCCCAGCAATGCTCCGGGAACACAGGGACGGCTGAATCCCGCCCCCAGGTATCCTGGCGAACGAGGTAGAAAGCGCTTCTTAACCCGTGCTCAGGAGAATTGTTCAGGTGTTGGATGTTTGAGAAGGAATCAGCAAGTGGCCTCTCGCCACCAAAGACAGGAAAGCGAAAGAGAAAAGTAGAGAGAAGAATCCAGAAACCGGTGGTAACTGGCAGGTCGGCAGAAACCCCCTGCTTGGACCTGACCCCCAAGGAACTGCTCTGAGAGCTGGGAGGACTGGCTCGTGCCTTAGCGGCTGGGGGTCCCGACAGGGCCAGGGGCTGACAGGCTTTGCAGCCGAACGTTCTGGAATCCGGAAGTGGGCCCAGCCGAGCCGCCGCAGCCCACTGCTTGCTGGCTCGCGAAGAGGGCCGCTCCAGCTGCCCGTCCTGGATTTCCGCGCCACAATGTCAGGTAAAGGGAGCAAAGAATAGAGGCAGCAGGCGGCTTTGGGGGGCAAAGACGGGTTTTAATAAGGAAACCTGAGAAGGGCCTCTGACTGAAAGGACGGAAGCCCTGGCTCCCGCCGGCTGCGGGTTAGTCGGGGCCTTTGGAGGGGCGGCACGGAGCAGGAAGGGTGGAGACCTTTGGGGCGGTTTGTCTTAGTTCTGCGGGGGAAACATGCTTATGTTCTTTGCGGGAATGTTGAAAACGGCTGTGCTCGGGGAGAAGCAAGATGGAGGTTGTCTTTTTGCCTCCCGGTCCCTCAGAAAATTTACTTTACTTGAGAAAGAATGGAAACAGGAGTATTAGATAGAAGACTCTATCATAGTCCAAATGTGAAATATTGAATCTTGTTTGGTGGTGAAAGTAGTGATGGCAAAAGTGTATGTATTTTGTTAATCTTTTGTAAAGTAAACAGAATTATGTGTTTGGATTAGGAGAGTGAAAGAAACAAATCAAGGATTATCTCTCTGTTTTTCTTTGGAAAAAAATTTGTGGATGGAGTACTGGTTGCTGAATAGGGGAACACTGGCAGTGGAATGAGTTTGGGACACAGACCAAGAATATCTTTTTAGAGGTTGTAACTTTGGGATTTGAGATATTTGTAAGGTAAATAAGTGATTATGCCCAGATAATTGTGTCTGTGTAAGTGTGTGTGTGTGTAGATCTATTTACATCTGTATCTAATTATTTCAAATGAGGTCAATGCTTGAAATAGAGATTTGGGGATCATAAACATAAAAACAGTACTTAAAATTATAGAACAGGGTAAAAGTATCTCAAAAACTGTGCAGTTAAAGAAGAAAGTGAATTCCAGAATATATTTTAAAATGATGCCAAAAATTAAAGAGAGAAAAGAGAGAGAGCACGCGAGAGGGAGAGGGAGAGAGGGAGAGAGAGAGAGAGAGGAATTAGCAGCCAGCACAATATAGAAAGTAGGGTTCTAAAGACAAACACTACTAAATTAATACTCATTCCTTGGCGATGAACATTTTCAAGGGGAAAATGGGAAAAAAATACTTGTCTGTGTTTTCTGATATTCATATTCTCAATGAAATGTTTATGTTTATTTACAGTGAGAGAACATTAAAAATAAAGGATGCATTTTTCTTCTTCAAAGATATATTAAGTGTAGTGAGGATTAAAAAAGAGAATAATACTTTGTCATATGTGAAATACTATATAAATACAAATTTCTTAACATATAAAGTGACATTGTGCTTGCTTTCCAACTCTAGGACTTAAACTGTTCTGTTTATTAATGTGTCTTTCATTGGCTTGGAATACAGCAGGACAGAACTAAAACCACAACAGAATGTCTTTTTTACTTTCTGTAACTGTGATGATTAAGATGACATGTAATAATGGTCTCTTAACTACTAAAAGATTGATCATTTTTAAAAGCAAAGTAATTTGAAATAGCCCTTTTTTTGATACATTTACAATTCTGATGTTAATTAGAATGAAGCAATTAGAATATAAAGTCACCAAGAAAGAAAAATGTTCCTAGAAAATTAGTCTGAAAAGAAATCCAGATGCAGAAATCCATATATTTTATTTCTGAAATGATATACTAGATTTACTTGTTTATCTAAAAGAAAGAAGCATTCAAGAAAATGTTATGGTTTTGTAACAAAGGACAGACCACATCTAGCACAAGAAATTATGAATAATATGTCTTTGGGAGCAAGTCACAACAGATTGGAACTTCTGCTGTTCATTTCACTAGCAGGACAACAATGTTTCCATGCTGAGCCGCTGAATGTGAATATTAAAGGTATACTTATAGTACTTTTATTTATCTGATAATTTCTAAATTGGAAATATTTGTAGATTAACACTATCATTTACAGAATAAATTGTAAAGATTAAAAACTACAGCCAGGATTGGTGGCTCACGCCTACAATCCTAGCTCTCTGGGAGGCCAAGGCAGGAGGATTGCTTGAGGTCAGGAGTTCCAGACCAACCTGAGCAAGAGTGAGACCCCATCTCTACTAAAAATTAGCAGGGTGTGGTGGTGCATGCCTGTAGTGCCAGCTACTCAAGAGGCTGAGGCAGGAGGATCTCTTGAGCCCAGGAGTTTCAGGTTGCTGTGAGATAGGCTGACGCCATGGAACTCTAGCCAGGGTGAAAGAGTGAGATTCTGTCTCAAAACAAAACAAAACAAAACAAAAACCTACAGAGACAGCCTGTATCATTTAATTCAATGATGGAGAGCCGTTATTTAATCATTAACAGAAATCTTGATGAGGCATTGCATTTTATGTATAGTAGAAATACAAAGATAAATTGTAACATATCTATATGGTAATTTTTAGGACAAATAATGTCATGGAATGATTTATACAAAATAACACATAATGGAATATCTTCCCAGCCATTCATGTCAGTAAAAACAAAAATACAGTTTTAATAGCATTAAACATAATATTTTATACTTTCGATTGGGTAATATAATTATTTTTATAATGTATTATAGAAAGTTTTTAACATTTTATCTGTCCTCTAAGGATTATAAGTCTCTTCAGATTTTATTATGTTCTCTTATATAAAGTATATCCTAAGAAGGGTCTCTTAAAATAAATATTTTATTATTAAAATACCTAGCTTTATTACAAACTTTTACTTTTGCTTATTGTAAAGATTTTCATGTTGTTTTCCTTTTACCATTTTAGCAACTATTTTCTCCTTTCCAGTTTTGCTATACTTCTGATACTGATAAAATGAAACCTTTAGAAAAATTATATTTAGTAGGGTTTATTTGAGCAAAAAATGATTTATGAATCTGGCAACTCTCAGACCAGAAGAGGTTCAGAGTGCTCCACCCAGAAAAGCAGGCAGAGAGTATAGACAGAAAAAGTAAGTGAGATACAGAAACAGCTTGCTTGATTACACTTCAGTGTTTGCCTTATTTGGGGATGGTGTGTTGAGACGTTAGCTTATATAGACTTGGTCTAATCATTTGGCAACCTGTGATAGATGAAACTTTGTTGCTGTGATTGGCTGAGACTCAGCTATTTGTTGCAAGAATATATTCTTAAGTTAGGTTGCAGTTGTTTCCATACTAAATTAGGTTGTAGTTTGCTATGTAGGGAATCAAAGTACAAAGGCAACTTTAGGCCAAATATAATTTAATTTAATAATATTTATCTTCTATGTAACCTTGTTTATTTCTTTGAAATGTCTACTATTCTTTCTTTTCATTCTGAAAAAATGAATGAAACCCAAACCTATTAAAATAATGAAATAGGATGTATAGATGACAAAATTTAATATAAAATCATGTTTTAACATATCCCCGACTTTCTTCCTCTCTGCCTCTTCTACCATCAATTTGAAAAAATTAAAAAAAAGTAAAAATAATAGTATGTGATGATTTTGGAACTGCTGAGTTACACTTGACTTTCAGTCTTGGTTCAAACCGGGTAAAAAGTGTGTTCACACTGGCAGAGGTACTCTTACGCATTAGTTTCTCAGTAAATATTAAAAGTATTATGAGGATTTTATCCATGGTCTAAATTGTGGTGTTATAAGTCTTGTGTTTCAGTGTCAGGGCCTGAGGACATCCACTTAGGAATGTGGAAGAGCAGAAAGGTTAAAGGGCCTCTGAAAAAAATTAAGAGGAAAAGAATAAAAATGTGAAAGGGGAAGATGAGAGCCATAAAAAAAATGTGTAATGAAGAAATGTTATTAAAAGAAAAAAATCCTCATGAAAATCACACTTTATAGGTGATTGCATTTCTTTTGTGAAGAATGGAAGCTTTTCAATTGAATTAATTATCTGGAATATTTTAGACATATAAAATCATAATTATGAAAGTTCACACATATCACAAATGTCATATACTACAATACTGAAAGAGTATTTTAGTTTTAAAAAACCGTATCAACAAAACTGTTGCCAAAAGCTTAGCAACACCTAACAAAGTGAATTGCTAATTGTGACCACTTGATCTCATTAAATTTGGGTATAATTACAAGTGTATTCTTATCACTTTCAAAATCACAAACTGGTTATATTTACAGTTAATTGTTCCCTACAGTGTCATACAGCATTTCTATAATTGGTCACAAAGTTTAAATCTGTTTTTTTAAGTAAATTTTTGATTACAAAAAAATGAGTAAGAAAAGAGATTGAGTTTTGCATAATGAATGTTAAATACTTCCCAGTGACAGGTAGAATAAATTAGGATAATGACTCACAAGTATGTGTAATAATTATGAATAGCCATGTTTTAAATGTAGCCTTATTAAAAAAACAGTTTATTTACAATGTAAGTTTTTTGGGGCAATATTTTAGAAGTTAGTCTTTGGAAAGTACAACAAGGGCTGTAGCTGAGTATTATTTTAAATTATAAGTGACTTTGATTTTTATTTTATTACTGGTTGTGCTAGTTCACAGTTCATTTGAAATGATTTACGTTATATTGTATGTTAGTCTTATAGAATGCCTGTTCAGATTTTTTACATAGAGTTCATTGAATCTTTGTTGAAGAGTCTCATGCAAATAAAATATATCACAAATGCTAACTGTATTTTCCCTCAATAGAGAAAGAATAGTAATTCAAGATTTATCAATATATTCATCAGATAATATAAATTGTGGCTCATTCTGCCTTTGCCTTGAAATTGTGTTTGAAGAAAATAATTCATTTTATTTTTGAAGAATTTTTTATCACATCTTTTATTTTGAAGAAGTAATCACGTACTATGAGGAGAAATGTCAGAAAGTAGTAATAAATTCTCATATTTCACTAACATAAAATGTGAAAAAGATAAAGATTTAGTAAGAGTATTTTTGTTGTGAAAATAAAATAGCAGTCATATTCAATTCTGTTTAAAGTTAAGCAAAGTGATTATACTTACATTTAAAATGTTAGAAACCTATTTCCTCACCAGTAGGGATTGTTTTTTGTCTCCCACATCCCTAGGCCAATGCTTGGCATGTAGAAGAAACATTAGATTCAGGCTACCTCATACGTAGATTGAAAGGAGATTATCAAAAACTTTATTTTGAAAAGTCTTTAGTTAAGGAATTAATGTTTCCTTACTGAAGTATAATCAAAGTGAACAGTAGAGATAAACAGTAGGAAAAACGAAGTAGGGATAAACCGTAGAAAAAATGAAGCTTATATAACAAGTGTTAAAATGATTTTTTTTGCCTCTCATAAACACAGAGCAGTGTTCAAAGGCAAAAATATTTGAGGAGCAAAATACACTGCTCTTCTATTTTTATCAAATAAGTTATCAATAATAGCAAATTCAGAAAGTGCCTCTAACTTGATGTTTTACCGAAGGGATTTAAACCCCTGGTTTAAGAATTACCCCTTCTAGCAGGGCATGGTGGTGTGTGCCTGTAGTCCCAGCTCCTTGGGAGGCTGAGGCAGTAGGATTGCTACACTAGAGCCCAGGAGTTTGAGGTTGCAGTGAGTTAGGGTGATGCCAGGACACTCTAGCTTGGGTGACAGAGCAAGCGAGACCCCGTATCAAAAAAAAAAAAAAAAAAAAAAAAAATTGTTCTTTTAAGTACTCATCTTTTTAATACTCAAGGAAGACCAGTAGGTTATATATGCCACCTGTATGTGTGCATGTGTATTTGTGTAATAAAGAGAGAGAGAGAGAGAGAGAGTTAGTTGAATTATTTTTCATTAGACTATGATATACTCTGACAGCTGTCTTTGTGGAAATAAGGTATTTTAATTAATATCAGCATTCCCCTTTTATCTTTAATATTCCTTTCAAATTTTGAATGAGAAAGATGGACAATATTCTGACATTTTTAATCATAAATACATTTTGGATATTTTCAAAGGGTATATTGTATCTTGCTGTGTGAAAACAATTATTCATAAAGAGGAAAAAATAAATATTAAGAGAGTAATACTTTGTTATGACAGGCAAGTGACAGACTGGAAGTATTCATTGCAAAAAAGAAAGATGCCATTAATAATATAAAGATTGTCTAAAATACAGTAAGAAAAACCTTATAACTTAATAAAGGATGTACAAGATACAGAAATAAGAAATTTACAGAAAAAGAAATACAGATGGTCAATTAATCTTTAAGTGGATTGTTAAATTCATGAGTAAATCAGAAAATTCTAATTAAAACAATAATAAGAGTTTTCACCATCAGATTAGCAAAAAGTAAAAGATTAAGTATAATTTAAGGAGGATACACAAATGCTTGCATTCTTATGTTCTGCTAGTGAGAATATGGATTTATAAAGCCTCTTTGGAGCATTCTATAACACTTAAAAATTTAAGCATACATACATTTTATCTAGAAATTCACCCTTTAGGACTTTTTCTACAAAATTAATTGTACATATGCCCTAAACTAAGCATACACGGAAGACTACAAACATCAAATTCAGTATTTTATTATCTCCTACTATTTTTATACCTATTAACCTTTTCCTCAAGCTAGGCGCATCACCACCTTGCCCCTTGTGAGGATAATATTTACTTTGTCAATATTGTTCTTTTCAGTCAAAAGTCTTCTAATTACATGAATACACATGTAATTTATTCAAGATAACCATCAGGAAAGATGTGGATGGTTTTACAATGTACACAAAGATTTAGTCCAGAGGGATTATAATATGAAGGGTGCTCAAATATAATGTAAGAATTTTAAAACAAATTTCAGATGTGAAATGCTGTGTTTGAATAACAGCATTTAATGGAGCTATATAGATAATACACCGAGAGGGTTTGGAATAAGATTGCCACTCATTAACAGTGGTAATGTGGAAAAGTTACTCTTTTCTGTCTCTGTTTTCTCCTTTGTATAACAAGAATAATAACACCTGACACACATGATTTTTTTAAGATGAAGTGACTAATATATGAGAAGTGCTAAGCACTGAATATTTTCATCATAAGCAGAAATCGTTATATCTAAAAGTCATTGGGCTATAATATATATAAACAGACTTTGCCTGCATAAGTGATATTTCTGTGTTTTAAATTAGAGGACCTTCAAAATATAGAAATATATTTTGAGAAAACTTTTAGGAAATACATATTTTTATTTTTAATAGCCTTGTCACAATCTCCTCATGGGTCATTTTTATTTTGGTAATGTAAATCCTTTTATGAAACTAGCCTTCAATATAGACTTCTGTGAAAAATCAATATGTGCATTTCCTCATTTATTTTCCAGTAATTGAGTTGCTTTTAAAACCCTCACAGCGAATTTTATTAGTGTAAATTGCTGCATTTAACTATATTTATCTTTTTGAGCTTCATTTTTGGTACAAATATATGCAGTAGAGCAAAAAACAGCAATATCAAACAGTATATTAATACTATATATTAGAGCACGTACAAATGTGTATGCCAGTAGATTTTTAAAAATAAAAAGCTTTGGTAAAAATATATCTACACTGGAAATTGGGATAAGAGGACATCCTGGAATATACAAAATAAAAATAAGCATCTCAAATTACCACCATGTTTCTTTCCCCCAATCCAGACTAGTATACACCTTGATGTATCTGGATTGCTAAGTAATCACATATATTAATATTATTTATATTAAAATATAATTATTTTTCAGGAGGTTAGCTCAAAATGTGGGAGGGATTAAGGAATCTTTTATAATTTTAAAATGTTTATCAAAGCATCAGCTTTATCTAAGGAAATATTTTTATATATTCTTTGTAGATCCATGCATTTGAACAACAGATTGACACTCCTTAAAATATTTTTTAAAATTCCACATCTCTGTGTTATTTAACTTTATATACATCTTAAACTACATTAATCAATGTGATTGATGGAGAAATATTCCAGTTCATCTCAACAGACTGCTACCTACTACCTGCTAGATTCTGTTCCAAATGTAGAAGATTCAAAAGAAAACAGAAATAAAAGTATTTCTGGATTCACAATTCTTACAACAGCTGGGCAGATAAACACTAAATAATTAAAAAACTCAGTGACATAAACCAAAACAGAGGTTTCTCCAGGGAATAGTAGGGGCATAAGGGTATGGTATTCATTTAGATGTGAGGATGTTATGGAAAGCTTTCCATATGTACAATTCCCTACCTATCCATTAATGATCTCACTCTCCTTGATCAAAGTCAAATAGACATGATGTATCTAGACAGTGATTAGACAAGCAATAGAGCCAATATTAAGTAAAAAATTGTGGGCATGGATGTCAGAGTCGTGTACCTGTCTATCT
The DNA here is from genome assembly GCF_020740605.2 of Lemur catta. NCBI lineage: Eukaryota > Metazoa > Chordata > Mammalia > Primates > Lemuridae > Lemur > Lemur catta. The sequence goes on along the minus strand of NC_059134.1, from coordinate 37,665,747 downwards.
GACCTCTCTCTCCACTTTCATGTCTTGTTTGGTATCTAAATTTAACAGATTCAAAATTGAGCTCTTGAGATCCACTCCTGAACTACTCCTCTCATCTTCTAACTCAGTAAATGATCCTTTTCTAAATTAGGCCAAGAGCCTTAGGGCCTTTGCAGGTCTAAGAAGCTCCGGATCTTTGCAGATATGCTTCCTCCACCTGAAATGTTTGTGCCTGGATATTTACAGCTCTCTCTCTCACTTTCTGTCTCTCATGCGCTTAAGTGAAGGTTTCCCTAACATCCCTTCTCATGTGGCTATTGTTGTTTTACTTACCTCTGTTTTCTACTTTGTTATTGTTGTCGTTGCTATTATTTATTTCATTTCTTATTATTTCTACTTAAAAATGCAATAAAATTTAGGTATCTTAAATTTAAAACATTGTTCTAGTAAACGTGTCATTGGTGAATAAGTGAACAGATCTAGCCCTTACCTTTATGATGAAACTATTTGTTAGTAGTGCAACTTTATCAAAAATAAAACAAAATAAAGCTGCACAAATAATAAAACCCTCCTCTGCAGAATTATTAGAAATGTTTTCAAACAAGTCTATTCAGCATATCATGTGTAATTCTGTTTGTTGTTAAGAATTCTGTCAAGGAAACAATGCATTTGTAAATCACCTTATGTAAAAAGAAGGAAATATTGTGCTTCTGGGTTATTTAAACTCCCAATGAATCATAAACATGTTGAATATTAAAACTGTAAAAGCTGAATATTACTTTATGGAATTTATTCTTATCATTCTAATTTCACTTGGATAGTTATAGATGCAGCATTGGTGGGATTTAAGAATCCGTCATACAAGGTTACTGCCTGTCTCCTTACTGAAACTGAAAAGTTATGTGACATAGGTCTGTTTTCTCACACATAACATGGAAATAATAATATTTTTGAGGATTAAATTCAGTAATGCTTGTGAGATTCTCTTCTTTGGGCTACATTGAGTTAATTTTCAACAAATACATATTTACTGAAGAGCTTAGATTCAAGTTAGACATAGTTCTCAACATATATATCTAATTTTTGGTAGATTTACAGTATTGTTTATTATATATTTCATCAATCTGAAAAGGGGCAAAGAACATATCTAATATATTTAAACTATAGTAATCTAACAACTGAACAGAAGCAATATCTGAAAGCAATTTTTAAAGTGAAGATTTCATGAATTTTCGAAATTCTGTAATATAAGGCATAATAATATATTCAACCTTATTAGTAAATATATTTATCACATTAATAAGTTGAAGAAAATATAGGTAGAGTGACAGTTTTACCTCAAGTTTTTGTTGCTAGTTATTTAAACTTCTTTAATAGTTTAATGTATTATGTAAAGTAATGAGATCAAGAAAGGAATTGCATTAATTGCCAGAAAAATTTCTTTTTTTAAAGTTAATTGATATTTAGAAATATTTATTAACCTCCTATCATACACCAGGTTGTGTCTTAGACCCGGGGAGCACAGATGAACAAGAGAAGAGTAGTTCCTGAGTTCACAAAGTTAAACTTTATTGAGAGAATTTATGCAATTAAATAGTCTTAATATTAAAAATATGACATAGGAACATCGCTTGATTTTTCTGATGTTGATCTTAACATATTTTTCTGCCACTATTTCATAAAGGACTTTGAGGTAATTTGGCTAGTTTAAGAAATAAAAATTATATACTTACACCGGTCTTAAAAATTTGATAATTTGGAAAGTAAAACAACTAAATTTAGTTCATTGCTTATATTTTTATGGAAACATTTGGAAAAAAAATTCCTAAACTGCATGTAATGCTTTGTTTTGAGTTTTTGTGCATATGTAATAACTGTACATGTCCTGCAAATGACATTCGCTGTGATTGAGGTGAAAGTGTAATAGAACCTGTTTTTCATCATCCTGATAAGTCTGTGGATTGCTTTCTACCTATGCCACGTTTGTACTAGTCTCCAGTTTGGGCACTAAACCTCATGTAGACATATTACTAGCAGTGTCTAATATGACATATATTTAATATTTTGTTATATTCAACTACTAATCATCCTTTATAACAACTAATTCCTCAAGACTGAAGGATGAGAAAATGCAATTATTCTCACACCCCTACAGTGCAAACTTGCCATCTAGTGATGACACAAGGTAACAATAGATTTCAAAAACTACAAATATTTATGGAGCACTTATGCTGAAGCACTGGTTAAGATACAAAGATGAATAAGATATAGGATTTGACCCAAGGAGCTCAAAATACAATGAAAGAGACAAAACACAAACAAATACGTTTAAGGCAAACTAATTTTTGAAAAGGCAGAAACAATTACATACTATATGCCAAGACAGCACAAAAGGATGAAGAATGAACTGGTAGGTCATAGAAGAATTGATTCTAAGAGGTGGAATTTAAGCAGGTTTCCTGCAATACAAGTAGGATTTTAATGGCCCAGACACTGGGGAACACATTTATCAGACACAAATTTATACATTGGGATAGAAAAATTGTGGTTTTAGGAATAAGTTTGTGGCAGATAGTACTGGGTATAAGAAAGGAATGAGGGAGGGAACACCTTTAGGTGAAAAAACCCACCATATTCCTCCCATTTCACTAGGATCTAGAATAGTCCCCTGATTGATATGTACCGTGAATTCAGTTATTATTTGTTTGAATTTTAACTAATTTTGGAAAGGCAGTTAAGAAATGTGATTGTAGAAAAATCTTGAAATCTATGCATAAGAATATTTAAAAGTTGTTTCTTCATAAACAATGGGGCACATCATTGAATATTTTTGAGACTCTATGACAGACTCTGCTAATTTCATACCCAGTACTCAGTTACTATTTTTTTTCTTACTACCAGAACTCCCATTTTTTTCAGAGCAGCAAATTTAAGGAAAGACATTTCTCCACATTTTTTCTGTAAAGGATAACAAAATGACACAGTTCTGGCCAATGAGGTAAAAGCAGATGTCACTGAGGGGTGTGCCTACAGGAGGACCTTTAAAGGGAGCAGAAAGGGATGGCTTATCCCCTGGCTCTTGCCCATTATGGTTGGAGCTCTCAAAGCCCAGTTGTGAACAAGGAGAGTCATGTCACTCATTGTGAATCATAGAGCACAGAGCTCAAGTGAGACCAGCTTCCTGATGACGTTATGAAACCATCATAGCAGCCTTGGACTGCCACATTCCAAAATTCTTATCTATGTTAAAAAAGAAAACCTTAATTTTGCTTAAGCCATTTTTTTCAGGCTTCTATTATTGACAGCCAAACAATTCTGAAATTATACAGACACTCACTAAAATGTCAAAAACCATTTTAGGTGGTAAAGAATGGATTGAATTCTGGGGATGTTTAGTATAAGAAACTAGCTGATATTGTACTGCCACCAAGATTATATTTAATCACATTTTTGCCACTATTGCAACTGCTATTCTGCCCATCATTCTCCAGGTAATACACTACTCAAAATCCATTTAAAATGTCACTGTTTCTACGATGCCTTTGCCTAACCTCCATTTACAATTAATCTCTCTTCTCTGTGCTCATTTTGTTCCTCTTACTATTACAATACCCATAAGAGTGTGGCAGATGTTGTGTATTGCTTCCCCAGCCCCAACTTCCCTTCTTCCTTGATAAACAGAACCTTTTTTTTTTTTTTTCCTCTGGAAAGCAAATGTGTCTTGCCCTGGGGGTGTGCCATGGTTGATCTAAACTAATAATAGCTAACCTATTCTGTTTTGAATCATGTTTATTTTCCCTGGCTTCTGTGTAACTAAAGGATGCCCATATTACCCAGTTCTTGCCAACAAAACACTAGGGAGAAAAAATCTGCTTGAGGCTTCCTAGAAATGTTTTCTTTCATTGATAAAAGAAGAGAGCCTTTGTGAAAAATGCACTTTGTTCTTTCATCATCTTGCTTCTGCTTTTAAATGAACTCCTGGTGCTTGAAGCTACAGTAGTCATCCAGGGACCAGGAGACAATAAACCTAAACATGAAATGTTAGCATGCCACTGATGGGAAAATTCTGGGCATCTATCTCTGGACCTCAAGCCTTGAGTTAAAATACACCTCCTATTTATTAAAATTACTGACCAATGGAGAAAGCAAGTATTTATTAAGTTTTCTCTGTGCACTATTTCCTTTCTTTAATACATTATCTAATATTCATAAACACTGTTTTACATACAAAGAAAGAGAAGCTAAGAACATCAAAGTAACTTGTCTGAAGTTGCATAGCTAAGAAGTAGATGTTACTTGACTTAGGTACAACTAGTTTCTTCCATTTGATTGAAGGTGACTATGAATAGTCTCTAACCCCACTCATAAAATGATTGGTTTACATTTTTCTTTTACCTTGATACTTTAAAAATAAATGATCAATGAATGTGAAGACAGGTAACTCATTTAATCATGATTCTACAAGAAAGATCCAAGGTGATCATTTGTCAATTTAAATAGCTAAGTTTTACCCTTTCTTTTTAGAAACAAAGTGGAGTTCGTCAGGTGATAGACTTCTTTTAAGTGTTCTTAATTTGATATGTGACACTCTGCTTTTACTTTCTCTCTTCACACCAAAAGTTGTTTTTTTGAAGAAATTTTATAAATAGGAGAGTGAAAATAGGATTTAGAGCTTCTGACTCAGTATTGACCTAAAAAATTATTCAGCTGTCTTTATGATTAAGTGATTATAAATTCATAAATAACTAAGTCAAAAATATTCTTATTGAAATGTTTCCTGACTTTTGATTAGTTTCCATTCTTTTAATTTTACTGGAATATGACTTTGCATACAGAAAATAAATTTAGATTGCTTGCTAGAGTACACTTCATTTATTATTTAAAATAAAATAAAATAAAATAAAAAGTTTTCCAAGGTTTTACTTAACGAACCTGCTATTTTTGGTTGAATTGAGTCTTAATAGTTAAGATATGTTGTTTGACAGAATAATATTCTTTGAGTGTGTATGGCAGTTTCCTCCAATTATTTAATAATTAATATTTAACAATTTTCAAATTTGCTATTTCTCAAAACTCAATAAAATTAATTACCAATACCATTGGGATCTCCATTTTTAACATATTTTTGAATAATATTATAGTTTATGTGTTTTCTAATATATTTTTATATAGAAGTTCTGTATTTCTCATTTGATTAATAAACTGAAACTTATTTTCTCAGTAATGTGAAGATAGCTATAATATTTAGGAAATGATAGAAATTTCAGATTTTAATAATTTTCATAGGAATTACTAGACATGATCTACATTAAAAATGTGTAGAGTTTATTAGCTGATTTGAATATAACATTTAACCTCGGTCCTCTTTTCTTCCCCTACAGAGATGTTCTTGAGGTTACCACTTTTGCTTGTGTAAGCCAGTAATTCATGGTTAATATATCTCTTAGTTGGAGAAGCACATAGTTAAAATTTGTGGAACTGGTTAAAAATTGGGTCTTAACTTGTAAGTTTATTGACTTTAAAAAACTCAACTTATTTCTCAGAACAATATGAATGATGTAAAATTATATTTAAAAAAGTTACGATTAAAAACTAATCAGTTCAGAAGTACCTGTAACTTTACTTAAAGAGTAAACTTGTAAAAATTCTGTAATAGCTGTATTAGTTTGTTTTGCATTGCTGTAAAGGAAATATCTATAAAGAAAAGAAGTTTGTTTGGGTCACAGTTTTGCAGGCTGTGCAAGAAGCATAGTGCCAGCATCTACTGCTAGTAAGGGTTTCAGGGAGCTTCCAACCAAGGCAGGAGAAGAGGGGGCAGGCTTGCCACATGGCGAGAGAAGGAGGAAGTGGGGGGAGGTGCCACACTTTTTAAACAACCAGCTCTTGCACAGACTAATAGAGCAAGAACTCACTAATTACTACAGAGAGGGCACCAAGTCATTCATGAGGGACCCACCGCTTGACCCAAACATCTCCCACTAAGCCCCACCTCCAACATTGGAGGTTGAATTTCAGCATGAGACTTGGAGGGGACAAACATCCAAACTATCAATAGCTGAGTAAAATTAGTACAAATCAAAAATTAAAAATAAAATGTAATATTTGTGAACATTCATATAATTATTTCATTTTTATAACTCTTCCATTTCTTAGTTATATAGTGTAATTCTGGTTTGCAGAGTAACATATATATCCTTATTATGGTTAATAAATTAATGGTAAATTTATTTGAGAAATGAACACTCTATTTGTAATTATTAACATATACAAATAGCTATGAACTATAAGTAAATATTATTTTCCCTGATAATTTTATAACTGAAAGTGTAAAATAATAATGCAAAATAAATAGTCCTCAATTATTTTGAAAATTGATCATTTCACTATTCAGCACAAACAAGTGGCATATGACTGACATTGTGTGTGTGTGCGTGTGTGTATAACAAATGCATATATTATATGCCTGGCACACATGTTGTGTATTTATATTTCTATGTATATACATTAACATACTATGAGAAAGAGCTCTCTCTTTAGCTCTTTCTACATAGGAGTGAGTGTGTGTGTGTGCACACAAAGCTAGAGAGAACACAGTCTTTCTTTGAGCAACTCACATAGGCAACATAACCTTGTCTAGGTAATTGTTTTCAATTTTTTTTGAGTTTATGAGTAATACTAACAAATTTTTTTTAAAATAATCTGGTTTATAGTAGTTAATGAATGCAGTTTTGTTACTAGAATGAATTTATTACTGCATACAAATTAGTATTTATCTACCAATCAGTAGTTAATCGGGTTGTAAATCTGATAGTTGTGATTGTTTCAAATCTTGTTAAACCATTAATAAGGACTCATAAAACACAGTTGAAAGTTAAGCTTTTTTGTTTATTGAGGCTACCATTTTAAAAACAATAAAAGGTTCATCCATTAAATTTACTAAATTAGCAATATTTCAGGCACAAATTAGTAGATTCTAATTTTTAGGTACAACCAAGTAATGTTACTACTTAGAAAGATCACATTTGGCATGTCATACATGCCTTTTGGTAGCATAATAATTGGCATGATTACACTTGATTACCAATTAATTGGTTTTACCCTAGAAGTCTACAAATATGATATTTTCCAGAGGGGAGAAAAGAGGAAGGATGCTAACATTATTGTAAAATGAACATTTATTTTGTTAATAGGAATTTGGGGGTATAAATGACAAAATGCAACTCAAAGTAGAAATTAATTGCTTCCCATAATTGGAATTCCGAGAGGACAGACTTCAGAGATGCTTGATTCTGTGGCTCGTGTGAAAGCAGGGCCTTTCCATTTCTCCACTTTAATTCAGTGTTTCCCATGCCCAGTATTGGTTTCCTTCTCAGGTCAATCAATATAAGAGACCATTTATAGAAATGATAACCCCTTCACATTGAGGCAGCTTTTCTTAGGAGCTTCCAGTACACTAACCTTCACAGTACATTGACCAGATATCACTGGAAAGTAAGACAGAATTTCTATAATTGACTTATACCCACCATCTGAAGTGGGATGGTGGTTGAGAAGTCAACATTAATATTTAGCAAATACATCTTTAAATGTTTTATTATATGAATAATATATGATGAATGTGTAATCTTTGAGCAATCAATCAGTTCATTTTGATATTTAAAATTTTATTTTCAAATCAACCTCAGAAATAAAAAAATTATGCCTGAACCGTATTCTTTGGTCCCCTACTATAAGCATAATGTATAAATGGATAATTTTTTTAAGATTTCAAACCTAAGAAAGGGATTCAAGGACTGAGCCAAAACTATGAGCAATGTACACGAGAGGGAGTAGTAGATGGCCCGAATGACACAGGAGGGCATTTCTACACTCTCTTTAGGTTTATATTCTACATTAATTTTGAAGATCACCAACTTACACTGTCATGTCACATTAAAAATTGACCTAAGCTTACACAGCCAACATCATAATGGTTGGATACGCCTGTCATATTTATGGTGGTTACAATTTAGTTTTTTACTCTGCTTTTTCCATTCCATTGTGGTCAGAAAGATCTGCCAGCCCCTAGATTTGTTTGAAGAATGTATTTCATTGACTTACATTTGGTTTAATTTCATAAGTTTTCATTCAAAAAAATTCTACAAGAAATAGCCTTAGAGAACTTATTTTTAAAATATTGGATAGATGTTATTGAAAACATTATCTACTACATCTTTGTAAAGCCCAAGTGAAAACTTTTTTTAGAATTAATTGTTTGAAAAGCTTTGATACCTCTAGTGCTACAGTGTGCTTTTCTTTTGTAGTCACTGAGCAGTATGGGACAGGTACATGGCTCTTTTTGTTTTCATTGTCAGATGCTTCACAACCAAATTTAAGAATGAACCATAATTTTTGGAAAGAAAATTAAAGATTGTGAGGTATACTTTATGTTATTTTTGTCCCAGTCTTAGCATTCTACTGATTTGTATTCTCTATGGTTCAGTTATTTCTAAAAATATTTTGTTAGATTTGATAAAATTCTTACAAATTTTATCAAATTTGTAAGACATAATTTAATGTTAAAAGACGAGAGGTACATAGATGTAGATAAGCACATGTATTTTGTATTATGTAAATTATATAGATAAATCAGTTATTGCTAGGGTGGTATGCAAAGAAGTAGGAGTTACACAGACACTTGCTATTGTTGTCAGTGGCTAATTTGACCAGCACTTAGAGTGAACTAGCCTATGGCTGTTTCATTTGAACTATAAATACAGCTACAGAACATACCATTTTATTGAAATTAAATTTTGGTCACTATGATACTTAAGAGCTGATTACATTTGTGATATGCTTCATCAGGAACATAAAACCTCGTAAGAGGCAAAACCAAAATCAGACTTTCTGTTGCTCTCTTCACAGTGATCCATTATCTAAGAAGCACAGTCATGGATGCGGTTTTGTGGGTGACAGTGGAGTGTGAAAAAACTTGTGGACTTGTTCATTTTGTAATTAACACAAGTTAAATGAACACATGTATAATATATCAAGGTCCAGTATAGCTCCATTATAATTCTTGACTGAGGTTCACCACAATCTATCATAATTTAGTTCTTATCATGAATGTATTTTTCACCGGATTAAATGTACAAATCACGGCTAGAAATTCTGACAAATCATGACTCCCTTTGATAAGACAGTGAAACAGAAATAATGTATTGTTTCAATGAAATATCACAGAAAGCATAGAACAATACTGGTAATCAAACACAAAGGCAAAATAGAATAAAAGATATTAAATATGCCACCTATTAAGGCTTACGGAAAAGCAAGCACTTAGTGGTAGATGAAGAAATAGAAGAAAGCCTCTAAAGAGTATCTGAAAGGTTTTTCTTGTGAACACAGCACTAAATTCCAACTGAGCAAACCTGGCTTTGATTTGAGTGTTTGCACTTAGGAGCTTCGGACCTTTGCACAAGTAGTTGAAGATCTCTTTGTTCGACATGCACACCTGTAACATGGTGTTAGTTTCCTTGCCTTCCTTGCACTGATGACATAAATAACAAATATTAAAGAGCTTTGTGAACCATATATTTAGAACTTAGAATTTTTGTTCTTTTGAAGCTGATAATTAAGGAATGAGATATAGACTAAGAGTAGTATGTCAGATTTCACAAATAAAACGTGGTTGTTGATAATAGAACACAGACTACTAGTACTTTGCTTTAGAAAACTTTTTCTGTTTTGGAAAAATTATTTATGACTTATTACCTATGGCTGACCTCCAGAGCGATCCCTGAACATGCATATGCTAGTAGTTGTAAAAGAACAACAGATCCTACAATTCCTGCACCATTTAATAGTCATGGCTTGGAGAGACAGAGAGGAGATATAAATAAGTAGGTAAATATGAAAGCAACTATATGAGCATTTTTGTGTGTGCACATTTAGTGTATATATTCTTCCAGCCCTCCCACATATGTGTATGTATATATGATCTTTTTGAGATAAATCATGAAGAAATAGAAAGAAGACAATGAAAGAGGCAAAGGAACAAAGAGGGTAGATTGGTGAAACCTATGAGTGATTAATAAGGAAAATAAAGACCCTTAAAAGTATTTTATCCACTGAAAGAAGGAAAAGAAAGTGCTGGGTACCACTGTCTTTGGCACTGGCCCACTACAAGACAGTAGTAAGGGATGAGGGAAAAGAAATAAAGAAAAAAGAGAAGGGAAGGGGTTTATATGCAAATGAGTAAACTCATAGTTGCATATAAAGATTGAATTGTCACCACTTTATTCATGGACAAAATTATCTCCATATGTTTGGATTATGTTACATATAATCTTCACTTTAGAGACAATAAAATATATAAAACTAGCATAATGTAATATGCAAAGACAAGAATATAATTTATCTAGATATAGAAATTATATAGATAACTGAGCAAACATCATATAAATATTTCAGTTAAATAATTGCACAATTTTTCATCAAAGATAAGCTTCATATTGTATAATAAAAATTAGTAGTCAAAGGGAATTTGGAAAAAGAAAAAAGTTACTTTTTATTTTCCAGATAGTAATCACTGATATTTATGCAGCTCTATTTGTTGTGTTGCATCTTACTAGTATTTTGTATTTTATTTACTTATTTTATATTTGTATTATTTATTTTATATTGTATTATGAATATTACTAATATTTTTGTGTATACATTACTAATATATTTTGTGTATGTATATTGTTTGTGTGTATATTACTAATATTTATGCACCACATAATATTTATGAACTCAAACACTGTCCTAAGTGTTTTAGTAACTCAGTTTATTCTCTCAACAGTCCTATGAGGTAGATTCTAATATCATTCTCATTTTTCAGATGATAGAGAAAATGAGGCTCAGAGAGCTTAAAATAAATGTCTTTCCCAAGAACATGCAGATAATATGTACAAAAGGTATAAGAAGTTTGGCTCTGGAGTTTTATTTTAAACACTATGATGATATACTGTTTCTCTAAGGTAGAAAAGATCAATAAGGTGACAAGAAGTACAAGGGCTGCTAGACTGAAGGATGAGCGATTTTTATAAGAGAAGTGAGCATATTGCTAATCTGTGTTATAACCTGGGAAACTGTTATAAAAGTGGCTTTGAATAATTGAAAAATAGGGTAAGTGGGCAACTATGCTGAACTTGTGTAGAGTAGGGAGCATCTTTAACCATTGTGATATCTCCAAGCCCTAACATTAGGCAAAGCATACAGTGGGAGCTCAGTAAATGGTTGCTGAATGAAGAGAATTTTGGAAAAGCTGAATAAAGCAAGATAAGGAAGAACCAAAAGACTTGATAAACAACTTTAGATTTATGTTGAAGCTATTATGCAAACAACTCTCTTATTAGGGAGCATTTAAAATCAATAATAGACAAAATCTCTTTGAGAATAATGCTGAAAATTGCAGCACTGTTAAGAGTGGAAAACATCAAGTAAAGGAATTGAGAGATGATCAATATCTGTGCCATGTATATTACTGAAAGATGGAGTGGATGACAATTGGAAGAGGTTCTGACTGGGATAAAAAGTAAACTCAAACCAAAAACCATGGAATGTGGAGGAAAACGAGATATGTTAAATGAATAGCAATAAATCAATCAGCAATAAATCAAAACCTAATTAAGCATAGCTACAGCAATTTTTACTTATTTAAAATTTTCTCATTCAAAATTTATTTCTCTTAACTTAGACACTGGTCTTCAGGTACTGTCTGAACTCAGGAGATTTAGTCAAATCCAGCAACATGCTGTGAGGACAGGTGAGTCTAATCCTGGCCTTGTAATTTGCAAGATAGGTGACCTTGACAAATCAGTTTACTCAAGGGGCATCTCCTTATGTCTAAATAAGGAAATTATATTAGATGATCTGTAAGATTTCTTCTAGTTCTAAATTTTATGACTATGTCTTGGAATTAATAGAGTCCCAATGCTAAAAATACTAAAAATGATGTAATGAATATCTTAATTGAGAGAAGGTGAGTCAAAGAAGAAAAATAACATTTAAAAATGCATATAATTCTAGGTTGCAAAATAGAACAGAAGAATTTTTGTTTTCTATTACAAATGATTTATAAATGATTAAGTAAGGCTGAGGAGATGCATATTCAATTTTATTTTACTTCTTACTCAAAAGGAGGTTGCAGGCTCCAGGCAGCTGCCACATTAGCATTTTGCAGGCACACATACAAGGCTGAACCTCTTTTAAAACTGTGTTTTCTCAGTGTTAAATAGTCAGTGATCATGAAGTCATGGTGTTGCCACCAAGCAAAAGAAGTAATGTCATGTCAATTTACAACCTTTAGAAATGCATTTCTAAATTAATGCAATATCAAGGCTGCAACTTTAAAAATAGAAAAGTCAAGACCTAGAGAAGTTATGGTTTTCATTGTCATCATTAACATGACTGCATCACATACACTGAATATATTATTTTTTTCCCACCTAACTTGTAATCCAAAATATTGCATGTATCCAACTTAATATAGCTTCATTAGGAGAATTTTTGCTTGCATTTCACGAGTTTCGTATTTCATATTTGCATCCTTAACATTCTTTAAAAATTTATTTCGTAGGTACATATGCCATCAATGAATAATAGACTAATAACAAATAAGCAACATAATATACTAGATCATACATAACATTTACATAGAGTGTTGTCATAATTTGTATGTACACAAAAATAAGTTTTTCTCCAATAAAAAAGTTTTAGTTGCCTAATTTTGCTTTGCAAATTGCTTATATTCTTAATCTTTTCTGTCTTTGACACTCTTTCATCTCATCATTCATTCAGTTCCTCATCCTTATACCCTGGTTACTCAGCCAATTCCCCATTGTCACATGGCACACATTCCAGCTTTTACTTAACTACCTTTCGTCATCAAAACTTACCTACTCTATGTCCTACTTCCTTGGAGTTTGTTAGATGATGAATTTCCAGGTCTACTGAAGTAGAAACAGGACAGCAAAGTCATCCGAGGTGCTTAGAAAGAATTAAGATATCCAGACATTACTAAGGCTTATTGAAGGAAAACTTTTGGAGATGATTTCCAGGATTATGCATTTTTTTTAAAAAGCTCTTCATGTTATTCCAATAGGTACCTCTTGTTAAAAACCCTTGTGTTTTGATGTTTCCAAGATGATTTTATTATTACTATTTCTGTTGTTATTAAAGTATTAATGACCAATCATTACACTCTATTGACCCTGTTCAATTACATTAGCATTTTTTAGAATACTTTGAGGATTTTAATCCCAGAGAATGAATAATATGAGAATTTCATTCCCTACTAATAGAAAGTTACTTCAGGGCACAGGGGCTAGATTGATGTTCATGTGGCCAAATAGTAATGAAATTCCTCAAAGTGAGCAATTTCATTTGAAAGCCAAACCATAACCATTGTATAAATCCATATCAGCAAATATGAAAAGACATTTGGACACAGATTTATATATCCTTCACATGCAGAAGGAAGACGTGGTAGCAAGCAGTATGTCAGAAACTTTGGATAAAAGTTCTCGTTTTGTCACAGCTAAGTGAGATTGGTTGTCATTTAAAGTCACTACAACTCAGTTTCCTTATATACAAAAATAGGATCATTATACTAATGTCTCAGTAATTGCTAAGAAGATGAAAAGACACTGTGAAAATTGATAAACTTAGTGCAATTTATTTATAAAAATATTATTGATATACATTTAAGCATAAAAATGTTCAGATCTAAGATTTTTCTTTGTGTTTAATAAGTTCATTTAACTGAGTGAATCTTTTCCTCTTCATCCAGAAAAACGTGTTACACTTTCTGATAAAGAAATTGTGCCTGAAAATTTGTATTCAGATAGCAGTGGAATAATAGAATAAACACTGAACTAGAATCCGAAAACTTTGATTGACATATTAACTTCTCTGAAGCTCAGTTTTTGTATCTTTAGAAATTTTATTTTCCCACCTCCTAAATTGATTTTGGGATTTAAAATGGGTTAATTTGTGAATTAATTGAGAAAAGAAATATTAATTAGGTAATCACACCAAGGGGTCTATAGTTACAAACAGGTAAGTGTTTTGAAGAAAAGAAATTGACTACTAGAATAGCATTTAACAGAGACATTTGACCTAATTGGGGGATTAGAAAGTAACACTTGAGCCAAGATCTGAAAAATTGCACACCAGTAAGAATTTACTTTCAGTATGAACAATGGAGATTTTTGAAACAATAACTCAAATGAGATTTAAATGTATACTATTTCTGTATCAAATAAGAGGACTTTGGAAGTAGCTAATCTATGGCTCATTTGGTAGTGATAAGGTATTCTAGGACTTCTAAGAGTCCTTGAAGCTGTCACCTACCTGTTGTCGCCTGTTAATCAAGCCATCACAAGTACATCAAGTCAGTAACGGGAAAAGAGAGAAGGACATATTCCCTTGTCTTAAGGAGACTTCTCTACAAGTTCCCAAATATTTCCTATTGGATATTACTGGTCAGATTTTATTGCTGCAAGGAAGGCTGATAAATGTCAAATTCATACTGAGAAATGCGGTGATTATAAAGCAGAGTTCTGGTTGCTCATTGGGGAAGTCTGGGACTTATACATAGCGGTCACTAGCATTCTCTGCCATATGTTTCAAAGTGATGATAGCACAGTTTTATGAACAAAGGGATCATCACGTGCAAAGGGTAAGAAGAGGGATTGAGATCAGGCTGGAGAGGACAATAAAGACATAAGGAAATGTTTTAGACCCTAATAAGAAAAAATGGCAATCGGAAGGAACATAGTCAAATCCTAATTTGAAAAGACTCTATTTTTGCTATTTTAAGAAAACATTTTATGAAGCCATCAATATGAATGCCAGTTATTAGGTTATTATGACTACCCAGGCAAGAGACAATAGTAGCTCAAACAAGGATGGTGGCAATGGAAGTTTTTGATAGATTTAAGAGCTATTTAGGAGGTTAAATCTATAGGACTTACTATGTTGAGTGTAAGAAAACAAGAAGTATCAAAAATGACTCCTAAGATACTGTTTGCTCTGTCTCTGTCTCTAGCTCTGTCTCTAATTAGATTTAGTTATATCACTAGTGAGGTACAGAATATTATAAGATCACGTATTTTTTTAACTTACGAGATTTGTATGATTTCCTTGATTTCTAAACAGGAATAATCCATATCTTCCTTGCCCTTCAGATTGATTCATTAGTTGATTAGACTACCTGGACTTCAAACTTGCTCTACATTTTGAACACTCTTCATCAAACCTACTAGTTTACACAGGACAGCACAAAATCCATCTTTGCTCACATTAGCAACATTATAGAAGTCCAAAATCAGGCCTAATAATTGAAAGGCCATTTGATAGTACAAGTACCATGTAATTGCAAAGTCACAATATAAAGGTAAGGTATTATTATGCAAATAATTGGTTATTTTAATATTCCAGTTATTAAATTTGTAATTTAATTATGTATTATATATCATATATTTAGTTAATTTATTAATCCAGTCATCATAGAATTTTCTCACTGCTATATTTATATGTGTTATCATTGTATTATTGCTAGAGCTATGTAAAATTAAAATTTCTATCTTTAATGCATATATAGTTATTAGCTCTAGTGTATTTAAAATGTTAGGGTTTAGTACATTATGAACATTCATGGTCTTATAACAAACTGTCATTGATTAACTGTCTAGCTCTTTATCAATGCCATATACTTTGCTGGGAGAAAGGAGAATGTAACTCTATTCAGAGAGAAGAGGAGAACGTAGGCACGGGAAAAGCTCAGATGTTCCTTCACAACTTCAAGAAAAGTCCAGACTAGTTCTAGTAGCCTTTAGGTTTTACTAGAGGGAAAGGAGGCAGGGGATTGTTTTGGAAGTGCTAAAGAGGCAGTAGTATTTGATTAAGAGTAGAAGCCTATTCAGGGAAGTTCACATGAAAAGAGGCAGGAAATGATGTGGGACAAGACCCCAGGTAAAAGGTCCAGGTAGTACAGCAGGAGCTCATATCCAATTCATTAGGAAAACTAAATTAAAAAATGCCTTTTTCCTGCCAGAGAACTGCCAGAGGTCTCAAAGACCTCTTCATGTAAGTGGACTTGAGAATCTACTGTCAGATAAACTGCAAATCTTCTAATGGGGTTAGATGCAATTTTGGCATAGATTGTTTAAGGACTCTTTCTCAACAATTTTAAATCTTTCAGGGTAAAGAGTAGAGTAGGAAAACTGCAGCCACTAGATGGTTACAAGTTACAAATTTGGATGGGTTAACGTGGTGGGTATATTACATACAAATTGGGTAGCAAATATTTGAAGATTCACAAGTTTTAGCTGGCTTGGTTTCAGTGATACTTTACCACTACTCCATGCACTATTATCTTAAGTCCATCATTCTGACAATTATTTCCTCTCTTCTCCATGAAACAATGTTCACTTCGCTAGTGGATGAAGCAAGTTTCTCAAAGTGCTTGCAAGGTTGCAAGCTTCTCAGGGTTTTACATTTGCTAAACCCAATGGTCAATACTTAGTCCTCATATTTTCTATCTAGGAACAACTTATGATACAGTTTTTCAGTCCTTGTTTTTTGTTGTTTTCAGAAAAATCTGTTATGCTTTTTTTCTACAGTATGAGCCATTTTTTCTCTTTCTCTTTAGTGACTCTTTCCTGGAACTCTTACCATCGAAGTCCTACAATGCTCAGTCATTAGATTACTTTCTTCTCTATGCTTTCTCACTTCGTTGGCTTTGAATACAGTCATAGATGACTCCTGCATTTATTGCTCCAGACCTTTCTTTAAATTCTAGACCTTCTGTATTCAATTTCTTACTTAACCTGACTACTTAAATGTACAATAGACATCTCAGAATTAACACTTTAAAAGTCAAGCTCATGTTTTTTCTTCCAGGTTTGCATTTCCTACTGTCTTCATCATTTCTGTAAATGCCAACTCCACATTTCCAGTTTGGCATAGAGTTGTACAGGCCAAAAACATTACAGTCAATATTGACTTTTCTTTTTTTTTACAAACCATTTCCAGTCTGTCAGCATATTGTTATGGCTCTACATTCAAAATATGTTACAGTCTAATCATTTCCCACCACCTCCACTACTACCCTTGGTTAGGTGCCATCGTTTCTCTGTATTTTTGCAATAAACTGCTAATTGGTCCGTGAGCTTCCACCATTGACCTACCTGCCAACACTCAGGATATTTTCATCACAGTAATCCAAAATCAGATTCTGTCACTCCTCTGCTTAAATCCTCTAGTGGCTTCCAATTCTTCTCAGGGTCACAGCTCTCATAATAGTTTATACAGTTTGACCTTATCTTGTCCCTTGTTTTTACTCTGACCACATCTTATACTTTTCTTCCACCATCTAGCTGTGTTTGATCAACTCTAACCTTCCAGCTGTAAATCAATCCAAGTCTTGAACAGGTCAAGAACCAAGCTCAATTCCCACATTAGGGCATTTGCATCTTTCCTTCCCACTATCTGGAACATCTAACCATCAATGCTGCATGGACATAAACCTATTTCCAAGCTTTGTTCCAGTGCCACCTTCTCAGTGAGAGCCAAAGATCCTATTTAAAAGTAGCATCTTCATTACTCAATATTCCCCATTCCTTCCCTGCTTAATTTCACTTAACACATCACCACCTGACTCCCTAAACATGCTACCTATTTATTTTTTATCTCTCCTCACTATACAAGGTCTATATAGTATCATCAGATAGAATGGTGTCTGGCACATGGTCAGCACCCAATAAACACTTGTTGAATGACTAAATAAATGAATCAATTAACCAACAAGCCAATAAAAAAATAGCATTGTTACCACATCTGAAGTAAAGAAATTAGAAAAAACAAAAAGCAAGGTTTGTTTGTTTGCAAGTAAGGTCTTTGGTCTTACAGAAAATATTAGTGTTATGCATGTCTATAATTCATCAAAAGATTTGAAACAGGATATATGAGAGTGAATCACACTGAAGAGGGAGGCTGAAAATACATAGTTTTGTGTCTGGAACATGTAGCCTACACAGAGAGAAGGAAAAAAAATATGAATAGTGAAGAAACTGTCCTCAGCAGCCAGGTTGTCAGGCCACAGTTGAGAGGCCTGATGACAATTGTTCATGAAAAGAGCAAAGCAAAGTACAGAATGCTGCACAAAGAAGCTGAATTCAGTATACCAATGAAATACGTGTAATATATATAGAACAAAAATGTAAAGACAACAAAAATAAAGTTATATTTATCATTCAGAGTCCCAGAACAACATCAGAAGCAGCATTGACTGTCAACTCTTTAGAAAACTTTACAGAAACAGGACAAGCTCTTAAGTTTGAAAAACTGATCTTGGGGGAAAATCAGAGAGAATCTTTAAGTCACTGTGATTTTGTGATGTATTAAAACACAATTAATCGTGTAACCATACTTGATGTGGACAGGAGAAAAGGAGAATAGCAGATGACAGAGATAAGACCTATAACTAAGAAATTGAATAGAGTCAGCTAGCAACAAAAAAATGCTAACAACTCAAGAGACAGGAGAAATAAGTGGTTTGAGCCCAAATGGTACTTATAACTAGAATTAGTTGAAATGATACATTTTCTGAAAATACTGTATGTACATTTACTTTAGAGTACATTTTGGTTACAACAATGTCTTTTTAACTACCAAATAATTTTAAATATATTAAAAATAAGTACTGTGTGGCATCAAGCAAATTTTATCATCTTGTGATTGATTTTATTCATCTGTAAAATAAGCATTAGGGCCTTAGTACTCAATCCTTTCAGTTCTAATATTATAGGATTCTTTAAAAGAATCTTAAATATTCTTCTTAAATAAAGATTCTTAGACATTAAAAACATATACTTTGGAGTAAAAAAATAATCCATTAGTATGCATTTAAATGCCAAGAAATGTGCCAGACACTGAAAGTTTAAAGTTAAGTAAAATATGACATTAGTTATATGGAGATCACTATGAAGACAGGGATATAGACATACACACAAACACACTCACAGATATATACACATTCTGTATATGAATTTATCTTTCTTTCTATAAAATATGTGCAAAAGCATTTGTCTACCTTTATATGACAAACATTAATTGCATTAGTTACACTTACCCAAATAAAAGTTGAAATGTAGCTAGCTTTACTTAGTTTCTATAGATATTTCTACAAAGTTGATGTAATTTTACAATTACATTTACTCCACCCCTGCAAGTCAGGATCTAACATAATCCACATACCCAAGGACTGTATCAAAGCATAATACAGAATTTGCTTTATTTCTTAATTTAATTTAGACAGTCACATCACAATAATTCCCACATTTGCCTCAGATTGGGTGCTGTTCATATGGGTTTTATCCTTATGTTGTTATGTTCTCTTTGAGACACAAAGGCTGTAGACATTTTCTATAGTAATGTATCCAAATAAGATTTGGTGGTGACAGTGGCTTGTGTGTCTGTGTCCCTGTGTATGTGTGTGTGCTTTAGTATTGGGTATGAGTAACTTTAGATAGTTCTAAAATCCTTAAAAAAATTGAAAAACCAACCACTATCTTTATTTAGTTTGGGTTATTATATAAAGTTTTTGTTACTGTATTCAAAACATTATATTCTTTCTATAATGACTTTCTGAACCACATCATTCACCAAAGGTGCCTTTACCTTCAGTAGTAATAAATATTTTTGACTAGTAAGTACATATATTTTGAAGTGTGGGCACATTGCTTTTTTCCATTAATTTTTCATATTTTAATACTATTATTTTGAAAATGACCATTTAATATGGCTAAGTATATGTAGAGTGTTAATTTCAGTTAAATACCACTTTCACTATTTTGTCACAAAACTACTTGATAATGAAGAGGAATGAAGCACTATTGAATTCTGTACTTCATAACTGTGCACTACAGGAACCGTTTGTTCATTAATAGTTCCCAGTAAAGAATCCTTTGGGGATTAGCTGGCAGAGTGGCTTCACACACAGACATTTTTTCCCATAGCGATTCACTAATAAATTATGGATAAAAATACAGTACTCACACCAAGTAACATCTTACAGGAGCACAGCAATGCTGTGACAGGGCGAGTATATCAAGAACATCTCTCACGTTTTTCTATTGCGGGATGCCTAGGGCCCCTCCATGTCCTAGTTGTTATTCAAGAAGTCTGGGACAAAGAATAGGAGAAATTAGGAATCTAAGACAAAATGTTTACCCGCTAATAAGTTTCAATTTTTAATATTTGTCATTATTTTATTTAGTTATCACACCAGTATATGCCAGTAAAGTTGTTACAGTTTGTTTTAGTAATATAAAACTATTACAGTGAAGAGTGGTTGCTCGTGTTCTAAAATGTAATCCCTGACAGAGTGTCACTGTGCAATTAAATATTAGGAGCATTTAAAATACACTATGTAGGTGTGTGTGGTGACTCATGCTTGTAATCCTTGCCCTCTGGACACCAAGGTGGGAAGATCACTTGAGGTCAGACATTTGTTTGAGACCAGCATGAGCAAGAGTGAGATCCATCTCTACTAAAAATAGAAAAATTATCTGGGAGTGGTGGCACTCGCCTGTAGTCCCAGCTACTCGGGAGGCTGAGGCAGGAGGACAGCTTGAGCCCAGGAGTTTGAGGTTGCAGTGAGCTATGATGATGCCACTGGACTCTACCCAGGGCAACAAAGCAAAACTCTGTCTCAAAATTAATTAATTAGTTAAAATAAAATACATTATGCAATCAAGAAGATACAAATATAAGATGGTAACAGAAAGCATTAATTCAACTAATCCATAGTAGTTTATCACTAAACTATTATGGGGCAGATTCTCTGATATTGATACATATCTCTCTACATAGATATAGATATAAATGTGTATATTCTAGGGCAGATTCTCTGATATTGATACATGTCTCTTTACATAGATATATATATAAATGTCTGTCACAGAGTCTGTCATATAAAAGCCACTCAAATGTTTTGTTGAGTCAATGACTGCTTAGACTCCTAGATGACCATTTTCCTTATTCAGTCATTGTTATTGCATTCAATTTTGGTTACTATATTCAAAACATTGTAATCTCTCTAGATTATCTACTCAAACCTAATCTCACTAAAGATGTCCTTAGACTTTTGGAAGCAACATCATCTCATCTTCCTCATTGTGAGGCAGGGAGGAAATTCCCTCTGATGTTTTATATTAACGAGAAATTTTAAAAGAATATATGAAATTTAATTCAAAATTATCAGGGATACCAACTTGGTCTGTGAAAATTATTTCAGAAACAAGATAGAAGTTATTCCTCTGACATTCCACTGAAGTGATTTTACCGAAGGTCATTATGACTATTGTTGCTCAGCCTACTGACTCTTTTCCATCCATAGGCCACTCAAACAAGTTAAACATTGGTCGCGATTAATTATTTGCTTCTCTCCCTTTAAAATTATCTCCTGTCTTAGTTTCATGGTATTTTGTTTCTCTGGTTTTCCTCTTATGTCTGGGTATTTCTTTATATCTTCCTTGCAAAATTGTCTTCTCTTGATGACCCCTGAAGTGTTAGTGTTTTCTAAAGTTCTATCTTCAGTTCTCTTTCCTTCCTGTGATATATCATTGTCTGGGTAACCCTGATTACTCTTTTGAATTTGGTTACCACCAATATGTAGATAATTCTGAAACTAGCTACTCCAGCCTAATTATATAAACTCTACACCCATATAGCTATGTTATTACTGAATATTTATTTGTTGGTTTTATTTGAAATTCCATGTCTAAAATTCAACTCAATATCTTATTCTTAAAATTTATTCTATATTTTAATAGCAAAGCCATTCACTCTGTTGCCCACGTCAGTTCAGAAATGTTATCCTTGTCCTTATTCACATATCTAAAAGATGAATGAAGACTTACAAATTTTTCTTCTTTAATATCTCGTGAACTTGTCCATTTACATTTATTCTCTTACCTCCATTCTGGTTGTCATATGGCTTCCTTTGTTTATTAAAATATACTCTCACTGTTTTCCGATTCTTCATTTTGTTAAACTTCTAATTTATTATATTTACTTCTATAGTGAAGTTTTTAAAAGGTAAAACAGGTATTTGTCACTCTTTTACTAAAATTCAAGATAAAATTCAAATTCTTCATCTTGGATCCAAATATTTTTTTGTTGTTGTTTATCTATACTCTTCTTAATATCTCCCCCACATGTGTTTTACTCATTATACTGTGGCTGTACTTAACTACTGGCAGTACCTGAATGTG
Source organism: Lemur catta (assembly GCF_020740605.2). Taxonomy (NCBI): domain Eukaryota; kingdom Metazoa; phylum Chordata; class Mammalia; order Primates; family Lemuridae; genus Lemur; species Lemur catta. The sequence goes on along the minus strand of NC_059134.1, from coordinate 37,643,461 downwards.
CCATGTTCTCTTACAACTCTGTGAATTCATACCTTCCGTCCCTTCTGCTCAGGAAGCCTCACGCTCCCACCATTTAACCCAGAAAATTTCTAATTCCTCTTGAAATTTATCTCAGATGTAACCTCTATTAGAAACTTTCTTTAGTAGGGCTTCTGCCAGCCTTTTTCCTCCAGGTAAGCATTCTTCATACCCATATAAAATTGTACCTCTCTTATTATGCCACTTTATATCCTTACTGTTTTAATGTGTTTGCCTTCTAGCTCATTACCTGGTACTTAAAAGATTCAATAACCATTATGGAATCTTACTTAGTAAAAATTATTTTATTATATAATTCCACAAATATCAAGAAGTAAAAAGAAAATGATTTAAAAACTGTACATTGTCATAGAGCTTGAAATATATTGTTTATTTTGAAACAATAACATCAGATATTTTATTTGTGTGTAACAATGGAAGATAAAGTAGCTGTTTGGCAAATAATATCCCAACCCTACTAGAGATTTAAAAGAAATACCTAAAAATAGCAGTGGCTAAAAGCAATGACATTTAATGCTGTAAATTTTTTAAAGTGATGTTTATAGAAGACTCACAGATAAAAGACTAGTCATTGGTTTTCAAATTCTACCTGACGGTGTGTAATGTTTAAATAATCAAACCCACTCAGTTTAAATGAATCAATTACAATTGACAGAGAAACCTTCTGAAATGAAGTTGGGAAGAAATATATAGCTAAGGACATGAGAAAGAAGAAGGGAAAAGAAATCAATGTATTAGTAAATGGAGAAACCAAGTAGCCCCAATCTTCTATTTGGAAGTACACAAGAAAAAAAATGCAAAACTATCAAGCAAGAAAATATCAGTAAAGCCAGGACAAATTTAAAAAGCCTGTCTTTTTCAGGTGATACTTGGAAGGTGTTGGGAGAGGGGATTGGTAGAGGAAGTGAGGTTGTGTGAGACTCACATAAATAGGCTCATTAGGGTACATCAATAACTTAAAATTTTTTGATTCATTCACTTGACAAATACTTATTCAGTAACTATAGTGAGAGTGGGTAATAAAAATACCTAAAATAAAATTTGGGAATGATAGGTTAAAAAGTAATCCTGATAGGGTGAATTGATGATAGTTAAGAAAATGGTTACTAAAATGGACTAATTTCTTGAAAAATAAAATAACTTGGTCTCTTTGAACTCAGAGATAATGGCTGATTCTTCAGAAGATGATTACTTTTAGGCACAAACTATATGCAGTACAATCTTGAAAAAGGTTCTTTTCCTGTGACCTTAATTAAGATCATTGTGAAATATATTGAACTTTTTTTTCACCCTTTGTCTATTAGAATATATTTTGAAAGATATAAATGCACTAAATCTGAACTAAAAATGCTTCAGTGACTAGACAATGTGAGCTAATGATTCAAAGTTTATCCTTAGTTGGAGCTAAAAGTATGTATTTTTCTCTCTATTAAAAAAGTAGAGGAGATAAAAATAAATGTTATCACGATTCAAAAATAATGCATTAAAACACAAGTTTATGGATATATTGGAAGGCATGAAGCAGAGGATAGGAAAAATAAGAATTTTCCTTAGAGATAATTATACAAAAATAAAGTCCAATTTGCAACACAAATTTCTGTCTACATGTCCTATGAAGTAAACATTATTGTAGGTTTTTCTTTCTTATTGTATTCCATTACAAACTAGAAAAGGAGGAAGTGTTCCACTGTTCATGGTTTCTAAAAACACAATGAAGAGAATCTTTTTCTACTTTAAATCCTCTTTCACATCATAGCGCTCATACCCTGTAGAATTTGATTACAATAATTTTCACTGAAGCTTTAAAGATTTTATCTCAGCTGTGCTTTTATGGGGAACAAATATTTTCTGTTTGCTGGTAATTTGTAGTTGCATTTTCAAAATATTGTTTCATTAATAAGCTTTCACAGTTTCTTAATATAAAAAATTAAAATTTATTTTTATAAACTTTGTCTTCAATAACGAGATTTCTCAATTTTTTTTTAATTCAAACTCAGTTTTTACCATCCTTATAGCCATTGTAACAGAATGTTTAGTGTGACTTTTCCTTCTATCCTGAAATTATCTTCAAGAACACAAAGTTAAAGACCAAGTGCCTTTCAGTACTCACCTTCTCTAAAGAGACACATCAGTAATGTGGACAGATGCTTTCCTCAGAAAAGTGACCCCTTTCACAGTCTGTAAAGTAAGATCAGAGGGAAGAGCACAAGACCAAGTGACAGGTGCTCAAGAGAATTATTCATAAAAAAAGAGGATGGCTGACAGGAGAAGCCTGCAATCTTAATCCCTGCTGAGGTGTTTGATTGCCCTTGTTGATCTTCCTCAAGGCTAAGAATGGAAAAAGATAAGAGGAGAGTGAGCAGTGTAGACAGGGAAGTGAGGGTTGAGCAGCCAGTTCTCAAACATTTCCTGTGGGTCAAATGGACAGTGAAGAACTATCATACTGGTGCCTGATCTAAGAGAACTGAGTGCCAATTGAGGAATTTCCAAAACAAGCTGAGAGAGGTGTGCCTGGCAGTGCTGGAGCTGAGAGGGTTTGAGGAGCACCTCGCCCAGGCTTTCCCTCCAAAATGCCATTTGCATGCAATGAGAAATCCAGCATTGTCATGACCTCTATACAAAGGCACGGGCAGCCAATAAGAAGCAGAGAGGCAGCAGACAACCAAAAGGGAGATTATAATCACAGACAGTAAAGTGAAGTAAAAATATGATTTCTTCTCTCAGAACCAGTACCTAACATAAAGAGGAGTTTGCCAAATAAGGGAGAGTGATGGTATCTTAGATACTATTAATACTAACCTGCCCATCCTTTTCCAGGGGTGGGGAACCTGCAGCCTTAAGGCCACATGTGGCCTTCTAGGTCCTTAAGTGTGGCCTTTTAACTGAATCCAAATTTAACAGAACAAATTCTTTTATTAAAGGGTGCAGCAAAGAAATATGAAGCTTTTCTTTCCTCCTTTGGTGCTTAAAAAAGAACAATCTTGAAATCAGGAGGCTGCAGGTTAGGCTTTAGAGTAGAGACACATTCACAGAACCAACCCTGTCCCCCAACTCACTTGGGTCCCTGGAGTTGCAAGTCTGATTGGGGAGTGGGAATGTAGGGGAGGGGCGTGGCAATGTGCTGAATTGAATATGAGGTGTGAGTTTTAAACTAGTCTGCAGTAGATTTCTAATAACTCAATATGAGCCAAAGTTATGCAAGTGCATACATATGGTGAAAGATTGTATGTTATTTTAATACAAATTTAAGATCACTGTATTTGACTAGCTATATCAATTGTATGTATTCTTATGCTGATCATCTTGAGTTTTACCTACTTTTACATTTTATACTCTAATAGTAGCTTCACATGACTTGACTTCAAAAGTACATGCTAAATGCTCTGAGAGCCAATTAAAATTTCTTTGTGATTCTCTTCATTCTGAAAATACTATGCTTTCAAGTCACTTAAAGCAAATTTTTTTCTGTGACATTTTGTCCCTATGATGATATTTAAATTGGTGATTTGTTTACAGTTTTATGGGATTTTTTTCTTCTCTAGTTATTTTTATTCATAATTATGTACAACAGTATTGAATGTAATACATTTGAGAGTCAGAAACCACATAGGAATGTACTTTCAAGGAAGCCCTAGTCCATCCCTGAACACTTCTTCTCCCATAGGTAATCATTTTTATTACTTTTTGACTTTTCCTTCCAGTGCTTACTATTATAAATATATGCAAATTCATAACCCAACGTAAATATACATATTCTTATTTTCCTTCCTTATATAAAATTTAGCATATATAAATAGCATTCTGCACTTCTTATTTTCATTTAACACAAGTGTATACTGAAGATTTTTTGATTTTAGAATTAAAAATTTTCTCATTCTTTTTATAGGTGAGGATTCTTTATTGTACAGATATATTGCAGTTTATTCCACTAGTCCTTTGATGATGAAAAGTTGGGTTGATTCCATCCTTTTATTCTTGCAGATAATACTGGAATGAATAAACATGTATATATGTCATTTCCAATTTTGGTAGTTTAACTTTTATATGGATTCCTAGAAGTGAGATTGGTGATTCAAGGTGAATGAATAAGTAATTCTGCTAGAAATGGCCAAGTTCCTTTTCATTTTTCAGTCTCACCATCTGTATGAGAATGCACCTTTCATCACATTTGTGTTAAGAGAACATATTGTCACAACTTTTATGTTTTGCGACTCTGATAGGTGAGAAAGGAGCGCGAGAAATGAGTGCTCAGCATATAGAAATAGAGAATTTCTCCAAGAGTGAGGTTGAGCAACTCTCATGTTTACAATTTGCGATTATTCAAAACACAACTATTCATGTTTCTCTTATATCCCATTATATAAAAGCACCAAAATTTATCATTTATGATTTATTTATTTTTTTATTTATGAGCATGAAGCATTGTCAGAAGACATGTATTATTTGTTCTAATAGTAAATAATTTCCTTTGCGGATGCCCATTAGTATTTTTAATTAATTTATTTTAATTGATAAAAATTATATATATTTATCATGTAAAATTTATTTTTTCAAAATATGTACACATTATGGAATGACTTAATTGAGTTAACTGACATATGCATTACCTCCCATACTTATTTTTCTATTCTCTTAGTAATTTTTCTACCTTTTTAGTGATTTTCAAGAATATATTGTTATTAACTATAGTTACCATATTGTATTAGATTTCTTGAACTTATACCTCTCTTCAACTCCTTTCCTCCCCCAGCCCCTGCCAACCACCATTCTACCCTCTACTTCTATGAATTCCAATCTACTTATATGTGGAATCAGGTGGTGTTTGTCTTTTTGTCCCGGCTTGTTTCACTTAACACAATGTCCTCCAGGTTCATCCATCTACGTTGTCTTAAATAATAGGATTTCTTTCTTTTTAGGGCTGAATAATACTGTATTTTGTGTGGAATATTTCTGTGATAGAGTATTAGGTTGATTTTATATGTCAACTATTGTGAATAATGCTGCATAGTAATATGAGAATGTACATCTCTTTGACACACTGATTTCATTTCCTTTGACTAGACACCCATTTGTGGGATTGCTTGATCGTATGGCATTTCTACTTTTAATTTTTTTAAGAACTTACATATGTATTCCATAATGGCTATACTATTAATAATTTACATTACCACTAACAGTGGGCAAGGGTTGCCTTTTCTCCACATCTTTGCTAACACTAGTTATCTTTCTTAGTTTTGATAGTAGCCATTCTAACAAATGTGGAGTGATATCTCATTGTGGCTTTGATTTGCATTTCTCTGCTACATAGTTATGTTGAATTCTTTTCATATACCTGTTGGCCGTTTGTATGTATTCTTTTGAAAAATATTTATTCGTGTCTATTTCTTAATTAGGTTCTTTGTGTTTTTGCTATTGAGTTTCTTATACATTTTGGATATAACTCCTTGTCATAATTATGATTTGAAAATACTTTATTCCATTCCATAGATTGTATCTTCAATCTGTTAAGTGTTTATCTGGCTGTGCAGAAGCTTTTTAATTTGATGCAATTGCATTTGTGTATTTTTGCTTTTGTTGCCTGAGCTTTTGGGTTCATATCCAAAATTCATTGTGAGACCAATGTCATAGAGCTTTGTATTTTGCAAGTAGATTTACAGTTTCAGCCTTACATTTGAGTTTTTAATTCATTTTAGCATTGATTTTTGTGTATAGTGTAACAGTGTAATTTTGTTCTTATGCATGTGGATATCCAGTTGTCCCAACACCATTTATGGAATAAACTGTCTTTTCCTCATTGTGTGTTCTTGACACTTGCAGTGAAAATAAATTGCCTATAAGGCATGGATTTATTTCTGGGCTTTCTATTCTGTTCCATTGGTCTATATGTCTGTTTATATGGAATTACCTTGCTGTAATAATTACTATAGCTTTATAGTATATTTTTAAGTCAGAATGCCTCTAGCTTTATTTTTTTGACAAATTTTAAGATTGTTTTTCTATTTCTGTGAAAAATGTCATTTGAATTTTGGGAGGGTTCACACTGAATCTGTATATCACTTTGGGTAGTATGGATGTTTTAATAATATTAATTCTTACAATCCATGCATATGAGATAGCTTTCCATTTATTTGTGTCTTTTCCAATTTTTCCATCAAAATTTTATAGTTTTCAGTGTACAGGTCTTAAATTTATTCCTAAAGGTTTTTTTTTTGATAGCTGTTGTAAATGGGATTGTTTGATTTTTATTTTTGGATAGTTCATTTTTTGTGTAAAAATGCTACTGATTTTTATATGTTGATTTTACATCCTGCAACTTTACTGAATTTGTTTATTAATTTTAACAGATTTTTGGTGGTGTATTTAGGGTTTTCTACATATAAGACCATGTCATCTACAAACAGGGATAATATAACTTTTCCCTTTCTTGTTTGGATGCTTTCTGTTCTTTTCTCTGGCTAGGATATCCAATACCATGTTTAATAGAAGTGATAGGAACAGGCATCCTTATCTTGTTTCTTATATTAGAAAAAAAGCTTTTAACTTTTGATTGTTGAGTATAATGTTAGCAGTGGGTTTGTCATATATTAATATATTGCCTTTATTGTCTTGAAGTACATTCCTTCTATATGTAAATTATTGATAGTGTTTATCACAATAGGATGTTGAATTTTGTCAGATGACTTTTTGGCATCTATTGAGATTGATCATATGGCTTTTGTCCTTCAATATGTTAATGTGATGTATCAGATTTATAGATTTGTGCATGGTGAACCATCCTTGTATTCTAGGGATAAATTCTACTTGATCAGTATATGATCTTTTTAATGTGCTGTTGAATTCAGTTTAATAGTATTTTGTTGAGGATTTTTGCATCTATGTTCGTCAGGGATACTGGCCTGTAGTTTTCTTTTTTTGTAGTGTCCTTGTCTGGCTTCGGGATCAGGGTAATGCTGGTTTGGTAAAATTAATTTAGAAGGATTTTCTTTTTATCAAATTTTTGGTAGCATTTCAGAAGGATTGGTATTAGAAATAGGAAGGATTAGGTAAAAGGAAACATCTGACTTAAACTACACTTTAGACCAAGTAGAACTAACAGACATACACATGAACATTTCATCCAGCAGTTGCAAAACACATATTCTTCTCAAGTGCACATTCTCCAGGATAGATCATATGTTAGGCCACAAAACAAGTCTTAAATTTAAGAAGATTAAAATCATATCAAGTATCTTTCTTTACTATAATAATATGAAACTAGAAATCAATAATACAAAGAATTTTGGAAAATTCACAGATACATGAAAATAAGCAATATGCTCCTGAACAGCCCATGTGTCAATCAAGAAATTACAGTGGAAATTAAAAAATATCCTGAGACAAGATAGTAAAAAATACTGTCAAACTGAATTCAACAGTACATTAAAAAGATCAGACACCAGGATCAAGTGGAACTTATCCCCTGGGAAGCAAAAATGTATGTGTCAAAACTTATGGTATGCAGCAAAAGCAGTTTTAAAAAGAAAAATTATATTAATAGCAATAAATATCCACATTAAAAAAGAAGAAAGGTCCCAGATAACCTAATATTAAACCTCAAGGAACTAGAAAAGTAAAAACAAACCAAGTTCAAAGATATTAATAGGAAGGAAGGAAATGACAAAAATCAGAGTAGGAATAAATGAAATAGAGACTAGAAAAACAATACAAAAGACTAATGAAACTAAAAGGTTTTTTTTAAAGATAAAATTAAAAAACTTTTGATTAGACTAAGAAAAAGAGAGACAAGACACTCAAATAAAATCAGAAATGAAAGAGGAGACATTACAACTGATACTACAGAAATACAAAGAATCATAAGAAACTACTATGAATAATTATACTCCAACAAATTGGATAACCTAGAAGAAATGGATAAATCCCTAGATGCATAAAAGGTACCAAAGGATTATTTAATATTTATATTGTTTAAGGCAAAAGCAAAGTACTTAGGCTACTTTGTTTTGTTTTGTTTTTTTCCTATTTTCGTGGTTTTTTAAAAAAATTCAAATTGGTTAAAGGAAAATTCAGTTACAAAATTAGAAAAACAATACATAAGTAGTATAGCTAGATATGCTAGCAAACTGATGTGTATAATAAAATGTATTTAAATAAAATTAGATACTAGAATTACAATTTGTAATTATGTTTTGAAAATTTCAAAAAAGTTAAAATATCTGTCATTAACACTTGAAATTTTAGTATATATGTCATAAATTTAGTATACTGAACATTCTACAAGTGAAACCAATTTTATAAAACTTAGCTAAAACATGCTTATTTAAATCTATCATATGGAAATATATTTAAAAAGAACATTCCCTAGTTGGTATAAATACTGAAAACAGAATGACAGATTTTTACTTACTGTTATATTTGTTTTTCTTTGGACTTTAGTTAAAAGTATTATTAAGTTGCATCTGCTGTTAACAGATGTACATAGAGCAGCACCAAAATGCTAACTCCAACATAAATGACCACCTCCATATGTTGCTGGCATTTATATTTTGGCATTTGTATATTGTATATAATCATAAACTACATGTAACACTTGAGAAAAGTAAATTGATAATCAGGTCTTGAAAATTCAAGACCTGTTAAATTCTAACTAGAGCTTCTTGGGTTTTTTAAATATGTTTAATTAGGATATAAGCATAAGCATAATTACATCATGAAATGATCATTTTATAAAATATTTGCTATAGAGTTCCTGTAGATAAAGATTTTTATCAGATTCAGAGTTCTCATCACTATGATAAGGGCTAATATGAAAAGACCCATCTCCACTGTAACATGAAATTTGGAATAATACATGATTTTTTAACATAAAGCAAAGTTGAAAATTAGGAAAGAGAAAGCCACAGGAACCAAAAGCAAAATGGGAATGCAAACAAAAACAGAGAGCAAAAGTTGAAACTGAATGACCTGGATAAGCGTGGAAATTGTGCACTGTTTTCTCTCTAGGACTCAGGATCTAAAATTGTGGGGTGACAGTAATTGAGGATACTGTCTTTGTGTGCAACTGGTCTTGATAAATCAGATAATTAAGGAATGATGACCCATCTCTAAATATAGGACTAGAAATGTTCTTCCTCCTAGCTTGAGAATGTAGTATGGTAACATGCCCTTCACTTGAGCTCTTCACCTGAGCTGTCAGTGGTAAAAAAGAGCCATAATTGAAAACCGGAAACACAAGCTTATACTGTACACAGGTGTTGGGACTTTTCATACTGTCTTCATGGTGCTAAAACTCTGAGATGAAGAAAACAGCATAAAATATGATGCTGGCATGATGCAACTCATGAGCCCATTCACAGGCAAATGCAAATAAAAATTCAAATGTAAAGCCATTTCAGGGGAATTACATTAGAATCTAGGACATCAAACTACCCATTGAAAGCCATTTCTGCAGAGGATAAGTTCACCATTAAATTATTACATAATCAAGCACCTTGAGAAAAAATCAGAAGACAAAGAACAAAGATATTCATACCCTTAAGAGCTAGAGAAAATAGACCATTTAAAAAAAAAAAAAGCTTTACAGTGAATATATTTTAAAATAGTAGAAAAATGATAGGAATATAATCAAAAAAAGTAAGAAACAAATTTGGCAAAAGAACAATTTTTTAAAAAAAGTAGTTTTAAAAATGAAATATTTCCTTTAAACATTTGTTAGAAATGTTAAACACTAGTCTATTTAGAGAATAACTTAGAGTGAATTCATAAATTAGAAAGAGATTTTAGGAAATCACCCAAAGTTTAAATAAATTTTTCAAGAATATAAACTTGAAATTAAAAAATAAAGACAATAAAATGAAATTTATAACCAATGTTTAATAGGAGTTCTGGAAGAGATGAATTCAGTCTATTATTTGAAATCTAATAGGTCATTTAAAGTCTAATAGTAGATAACTTTCAGGAAGAAAGAGACTTTAGACTAAAAAGATGAGATAAAACCAATAAAACTATGAGAGAGAAAATGCAGATTACCTGCAAAAGGTTGGATGAAATATACAGCAAACATATTTCATATAACAATAGAAAGCAGAAAACAATGATATATTATCCCCCCAAAGCTGAGTTTTATATCTGATTTTTTTTTTTTTGCTTAGGTAAATGTGGTACAACATTGTAAAATAAAACAATTTTACAAATACAAAGTCAACTGACAGATTTCACAGCCTCCACAGAGTAGTTGAAAGAATGAATTTATTAAAGGATGCAATTTGCTAAGAAAGAAAGCAAAGCCTTAAAATAACTAGGTTAAAAAGAAATGGTAAATAACTTTGCAATATATATATATTAGTATATCTATATTGCCATATTACTATATATATAAAATCTAAAGGATTATATGTCATCTATTTACACCTTTAAGGTTTCTAATTTATTCCTTATAGAATGTCCTGTAATTTAATAAGTGAAATACATTTAATTCCTTCTGAATGGCTGAATAATACAAGTACTCATTCCTTTCTTTCTAGACATTCATTTCATTTTCATTTAGAGATCATTAAACAAACAACTAACTTTGTACTAATATTCTTATTTATGTATATTTTATTTCTATAGTCTAGATTCTCAGAACTGTGATTTCTGAGTGAAAGGCTATAAATAGTTTTAATTAGAAGATATGGTGTCATGTTTACCTTTTTAAAATCTGTAAAGATTCACAATCCTAAATGGCAGTACTTGAAAGGACCCCTTTATACTAAATTCCTGACAAAAGTAGGTGCTCCTCTTTATTTCTAAGAAATTTACTTTTGAGAAATATATTTTATTATTAATTATATTTCCCTCATATCTAGTAAGCATTGGATTTTTTTTTAACACATTTTCCATTGGAATTTCCTGTTCTGTGAATTACCTATTAATACTCTTTAAGTTTCTTTTTGGATTTTAGTCATATATTTGTCCATTTATAAGATTTATAAATTTATAATTATTTTACAAACAGACCCAGATATGGGGTGCTTATAATATGCATCAATTTATAGTGGACCAGGATTTGGGGGTGTTTATAATATGCTATATCTGAATATAGATGATAATTTAATATGTATATTTATTTTAAAAAACTAATCGAATTGTGCAATTTATATACGTTTTACCTTAATTTTAAAAACTTCGCAAAAATACTTTGTTAGTTTCTACAAAATTCCAAAGCCTACTTAAGGGCCAACATTAATGGCTTTTACTTCTTTTATTAACCCATTACTTCTTTTATGAGTATTTTAGAGAAATTCTGAATCACCGTGTTGTCACAGAGGAGGATATTTCACATAAAACTATGGATACTAGCAAATTCAATTCAAAAAGTAATTTGTAAGAGGTTTTGAATGTGAAGAAATGTTAAAGATACCTATACAAATTTTTGCTTTTATTTTCATTGTTTTATCAGCAGTGATTTACAATAAAAAGTTCATGTGTACTTTAGTTTAAAACAATCTTTAAGTTAAAATCTGTTCAATGTTCCAAATAAATAAATATATATTAACCTTATATTGCACATATTTTCACTATTTTTCATAATTTCATTTTATTTATAATATATCTGTGGTACAAAAACAAATGTAAACATTTATATAACTAGATTGTACTCATTTTATTCTTTAGAGATTTTGGGTTTCATTTATAATATTCTAACACATTGAGTACATGTATGTATGTGTGTGTGTGTGTATTCTTTTCCCATTATCTTTATTTTGCTTTATATTTAGATATTTAATAGATTTGGAATTTTGTCAAACTCATTTTTGTATATGTATGCTGTGAGCCTTGTCATATTTTATATTCTTTCTGTTTTACAAGAAAAATTTTCTTACTACCATTTTTCCACAATATTGAAGTGGAATGTTTTGGTATGTTAAATTCCCATGTATACAGTTTTTATTTTCTGGGCTTTCTATTGTATCTCATATACTTATGTCTCTATGTCTGTAGTAATATTCTCAGGATACTGATTGTGTTGTGTATTTTAATACATGTGAAGCAAGTTCTCTCCCAATGTTCTTTTTTTAAAAAATATTAACTTCAAGGCTGGGCGTGGTGGCTCATGCCTGTAATCCTAGCACTCTGGGAGGCCGAGGCAAGAGGATCGCTTGAGGCCAGGAGTTCAAGACTTCCCTGAGCAAAAGCGAGACCCTGTATCAACCAAAAAAAAAAAATTTAAAACTTTTTACACTTGATATGAATGTTAAAAATATAAGTATAGCAAATAAAAGATTAGAAAGTATATGCACACCTTCCAATCTAATGTAGATGTAGGGAAAGAAGAAAATAGTAATACAATTGAAGACAGGAAAAAAATAGGAAGCACAGAAAAATCACAGAGCACAATAAATACACACACAATATGATACAAAATCATGAGAATCATTGGAGAAACTGACAGAGAACAAGTCTGAGAAATTGAATATGCAAGTAATAAGTATAAAAGAAGAATAGTAATTGATAGAGGGTGACCATGCCATTTCTACCAATCTGTTTACCTACTATCTGTTGATGTGACTCTCTATCTCTGTAATACCCTGTCTTCAGAAAGTCAATAATACATAATATTGAAATTTCTAAGCACATGTGGAATATTTCCAAAATTGAACACATACTAGGCCACAAAGCAGTTTTTAACAAATCCCACAGAATGAATGTTAACATGTTATACGTAACATGTTCTCTGACCACAAAACTATAAAATTAGTCATTCTATAATTCCTTCTCAAAACTTACAATATATAATAAGATACTTAAGTAGATGTTGAAGCCATGTATACATACATAAAAACCAGAAGTATTTATAAATTGTTTATTATATATCAAACTCTTAGGAGTTATTTTCTATTGAAGTAACATTTCTTCCTCTAAACTTGTAATTCTCCAATATAAGTCAATTTACAAATAAAATCCAGATTATAGAAATTCAATTTACAAATGTTTTCATGTATACACCTAATAATTCCTGAAATGAAGAAAATCAAAATCTGATCTATTTTCTTTCCTTTTCTTTGGGTAATATCACATTTCCAACATAAAGAACACATGAAAATAACATACAAATTCTTCAGTAATAATCATATTTTTATATCTTCACTGCAAGAATTTCACCTTGAATTACTTGCTCTTTCTTGTAAACACTTGTATTTTTACTTCTGCTTGTTCTTAAGCCTAACAGTCCCAGTGCTTAGAATGGAAAGCATTGGACTGAGAGCAAAGGGGTCAAAGTTCAAATCTCATTTCTGTCACTTAACTGTTGGGTAATATTAGATACAAGGATTAACTTATTTGATTCATTTTTTTTCTAATTTTAAAGTAGAGATCATTATAAAATTGTGAATGTTATAAGAGATCAATGAAATAATTTGGTGGTAAACGTTAGGTGCTTGAGAAATGCCATTTGTATACAGACAGATTTCCACTGCTCTCTGATTGGCAAAATCATTTATTTTTAAAAACCAAAGTCCATGTTGGCTCTTCAGATGAGCATTTTCTAATGCCTTCCTTTGGCTCTCCCTGTTACCAGATCAATACAGAATTAACGATTTCTTCCCATGTCATCCTAGTGTCCTTGTGTATTCATTTGATCTACACTTACCTCACACTATTATTGCAATTATTTGTTTAAATTTCTGTTATATGGTTAAATCTGAAAGTATAAGCCTTATACTTTGACCAGTGTTGGATATAGAATTGTAAGAAACAATTGTGTTATATGAGGAGTTTATACAGAGGGTAACTTTATCAGCTTAAGTACTCGGAAAGTTTTAGAGTTTTAGTTGTTAAGAAAAACTTGACCTTCTCATCATGAAAAAAGAAAGAGAAAAAAAAAAAGAGGTTACAGAATGTTCGCAGTACTGTGACCCTAAGAGTACAATAAACCAAGGGCACTGCTGCAGTTAAGCTAGATGGGGCCAAAGTTCCAAATAGGAAGATTAAAATTATACATGCTGTACTCCTAGTTATAGTGGTTATGGGTGCTCTAACCATGTTTATTGATAGTTAAAGGGAAAACAAATCAAAACATCAAAGCAGTGTAGCTGTTTGACAAAAATTAAAATAAATAAAAGGCTTATAAATCTAAACTTTTAATCATAAGGCTTATAATGATTCAGCGATTTCAGTGAAACATTTTGTGATTTACAAAATGTTTCAGTTGTCCCTACAATGTGCAAAAAGGGTACTTGCACTTTTGTAACTAATTTTTCCCCAGAGAATTATCAACACTTTCTGGTTGAGGAGAGAGGTTATATTTTATTGTTTATAATTTTGTTTCGTTAGGACTATCTCTGAGAGAATTGATCCCAACATGGTGTACAACTTTAAAAATAGCCTGATTGTTACCTTGACATCAGCCTCAGTCATATTTTAGCTTGTATTCTTAATGGTATCCATGGTGATAGTGTATAATTAGTGTTTAATAAATGCTTATGAAAGTATAAATTAATATATGAAAGAAAGAGGAATGAGAAAAGGAGGGAATATTATTGATAATGATGCCATTGATGCTAGTGATGATTATAAGGAAAAGTAGGCTAAAGAAAATAACATTTAAGGGCCAGGTTCTCTAATATAATAATTTTATTATGTGACCTTAGATCTAGAAAGTTGGTTTTGGAGATCAAGCAGAAAAAATTACATCAGACAGTCTTTTCAATAAAATTTCATCAAATCTTACTAATAAATAAATGAAGGAAAAAAGACAAATTTGACTTACAGGTTTCTAATGTGGAAATTGAGATTAAGTTTATGCCACAGATCACAGTGAGTGAGATAAAACATTCACTGAACTTTGCAGGCTAAGTAGCCATTTAGTTTTGGAATTGTTTCACTCAAAGCTGAAATGATGATAGAAAAATTGTGAGAAATGGCTTATATATCAGTCAGTTATTGCTGCAATAACACTATATGACAGGCAACTAAAAATCTAAGTGCCTTAAACAACAAGCAAGTATTCTCATGCTCAGTGGTCTGTGGGTCAGCTGCAACAGAGCTGCCATTGGCCAATCTTACCTGGATGTGGCTGTCAGCCATACCTTGTGGTCAGGCCTGATTCACATAGCTCTTATTCCTGTGGGACCAGCAGACTACCTGAAGCAGAGTTTCACATGGATATGACAATAATACAAAAAGGGCAAATAGCAACTTACAATGTCTCTTAAGACCCAGGCTTATAACTCATACAGTGTCCTTTCCTCCAATTTTCCATTAGGCAGACAAGTTGCTTAGCTGAACTGAACACAATGGAGTGGAGAAATACACTCTAATTAAAGAAAGTGGAAAGTCACATGGCAAAGGATGTGGATACAATCTTCCCGATCTTGTATTCAGCTTTAAATATATGACTGGATTTGAGTTTAAAATTCAGGCCTAAACTAGCAGAGTCATTAATGCAAGGTATAATAAAAAAGCCAATATATGACCATCAACATCATCATCATCATCATCATCATCATCGTCATCATCATCATCAATGACAGATGATGTAGGTCCTTGTCATGTTTGCTACTGTATTGCTTCCCATAAAATACTAGTACATGACCTGGATTTGTTCAGTCTACTTTGTTTGTATTTTCAGATTCTGTTTTAGGGCTGAACACTCCTCTGTAACTCCAGCTAGCTGTGGGCCAATGTTCTTCTCTGAATAGAGCTGTCACTAGAACCATATTATTATTAGCTATCTGATATTGAGTACTATAGCTGCCAAACAACACTCTGGAGAATGGACTGAATTTTCTATGAGTAACAATACTATTATGAATTAGTTATCAATTAAGTCATAAAACCCTTTTAGGTATTTTCTATTGTGCAATTCCTCATTAATATGTTCTTTATTTTATAGATAAAACCAGGAGACAGGCATCAGTGCCCATAGTACAATTCAGACTTTTTCAGCTTTTATTGCATCTTTCCCAACATATTTTACTTCATAGACTGTATTATTTTTGTACATAACCTTGACTAAAAATTACAAAGAGATGTATAATAGATCCATGTTTCCCTCAATTATTGCTGCGGCTGTATGCATATGTAACTTGACAGCAGCTTGCCCAACTACATTATGTACCTGTTAGTTTCTGCTCCAGTGCTTCTTTGCCAAGATGGAATAGGGTATCTGATGGAACCTACTTAGCCATTATGGTTCAGGTGCAAACCTGGAAGCAAAAGTGGTTAGCACCCTGGAGGATAGGTGCTGGTGCATGAATACAATCCTCTTTCATCGTTTGAACAAACATTTCTATTATCCATTCTATACAAGTCCTATCAAGGGTCTCAGGTAGAATTGAGCCTTCGTTGCCGACAGAGCCAATCACCTAGGTAATGTACCTTTGGATTGGCGTATCTGCCTCATGTTTCTCAATCCCTAAATGATGTTCCTTGGGATCAGCTCCCAAAATAAACTATTCAAATTCAAACTCTTGTCTTAAAAAATATATATGTATCCTAATGAAATAGGAAGAACTGACATCCTAATCCTGAGAACAGGAGAATATCTTAGGTTACCCAGAAGAAAGGATTGAAGGTTATAGATGGAATTAAATAAATATTGTTATTAATGTCACCTTAATGTCAGCTGACATTAAGATTATTCTGGGTCTTGTTTGACATTCTGCTGTGCAAGGAAAAAAAATACAAAACAAAACAAAAAGAAGACCAAAAAAAAAAAAGATTATTCTGGATCATTTGGTGGGCCCAAAGGAATCAGGTGGTTGTCTAAAAGTAAAAGAGGGAGGCAGAAGTGTAGTCAGTCAGATGAGAATGTGACCATGGAATATAAGCAGAGGATGCAATATTGCTGACTTTGAAGATGGAACGGGGCCATGAGACAAGGAATGTGGGTGATCTGTAGAAAGGTACTAAAGGTAAGGAAACAGATTCTCCCCTATAGCTTCTAGAAAGGAACATAGCCCTGCCAATACCTTGATTTTATACTAGCACGACTTTCAACCCTCAGAAATCCAGGATAGTAGATTCTTTTTGTTTAAGCTGCTAAGTTGGTGGTAATTTTTTTATAGTAGCACTAGGAAACTAATACATCAAGACAGGCATTATGTCCAAATGTATCATTTATATTTAGAAATGCCACATAAAGTTGAAATCAGTTTATTCAAATTACATTCTAAGTGATCCTCTTAGGAAAAATTTTACGAGTTTGGAGTTTAAGATAAGTACCTTTTTGTTATTTTGTATGAATAGATTTCTTTTGTTTACCCCTTGACAAAATAGTTTGAGGCTTAAACATTTTGTTAGGTCAATTACTCATCCAAAAGTTGTGCTGGATTTCTTCAGTGCCAAGAAAGTTCATGGCATTATAGAAAATATAAATTGAAATGACTTTGAAATTAATATAACAATAAAGATATCAAGGTTTTCTTTTTTTTTAATGTGGGTTACCTAAAATTGGGGAGTAGCTTAGGACTTCAAAGCTTTCAGTTTGTATTTTTTGCTACCAGAGGTAAAGAAAAAATACTAAACAAGTAAAATAAGGGGCATCTTATGATCACCTTAATCAGCATTTTTAAAAATATAACAAACAGACCTAGAAAATCACAATTTAGTGGCATTTTAAAATTTTTTATTATTTAAACTATGAAGATAAATCCTTGGCTATTTTACTTTTGTTTTAAACTATGTAATATGTATGAAGAATTACAAAAATGTTGTTCAAAACCAAAGCACTGTATCTCAGTGATTATAAACACTGTGGTAAATTTTTAAAAGTCAAAATTTAGTGGAGTTAATGCCATTGAATCTTGCTAGGTATTAAAATACTGGGCTTATCTTTCAAATTACTCATATGTTTGAAAATAGTCTCAATGGTTTTAAATTGTTAAGATCAGAACCAGGACACCTCCACAAAAGAGACAGAGAGGGTTAGGGAAAGAGAGAGGGAGGGATGGGGAAGGGAGAAGGAAGTATTCAAATATTTATTTAATACTTTTTCCAGAAAAATCTTGTTAGGCAGTTTACCTCTTTTTAATACTCATAGTGTCAGGCTTAGTCTCATTCTGTGTTTTTGGCTCTTGGTGCACTCACGGCCAAAGAATGACCATGCACACCAAAGTAAGGCAAGCATGAGGTGAAATTTATTGAGGAGGAGCAAGATAGGATTATAGAGCAAGAGCAAGACATAGGTTTACAAAGCGAGATACGTACACCACAGACGACTACTGGAACCCTCGTTGCAGCAGGAAAAAAGAGTTTGGTTATGGTCTGTGTCTTGTTTTATGGTGTCTGAATGGGGACCTCCCCTTGATTCAAACATCATCATGGAACTACTTTGATTGGACAGTTGGGAGTTGCATGACCTGAGTCTTACTATGCAAGTGGGTTCTAGGTCACTTTCTGGACTCTATGGGACCTGTGTATCTTCATCTTTGGGCTAGAGAGTCCTCTGTATTCTTTTGCAGTTGGTGCACTAAGTTCTGATGGGCATATTTGTAGGGCATTCCCTCCTACCCCAGGTATGGCAATTGCTCCAGAAAGCATTAAGATGGGGCAGGACCACCATAGGGGCCTGTGGCCCACCCTTGTCCTTCTCCCCAGGTGGGGCAGTTGCACCACAGCAAGACACCCACTTTTGTCCCTAGGAGACCCAGAATCCCTTGCTATCTACCTAACAATAATAGGAATAACCCGTGCCATAAATATTATTCTTGCAGTTTTTCTGGTAAGAACACAGAAGCTTACAGAGACATTGGTGAGAACTTGCCTCCTTGTGCAATCATCTTGGTACTTATTTGGGATGCTTTGCTGCTGTTTTACAGAAAATCTTTGGGCTTCATGAAAGTTCAGAATGCTTTATTGCCTAACTGGTTTGTATGTGGAGAAGAAAATGTATATGTAGTCCACTTTATGAAGGACATGTGTTCTAGAAAATATAACATATGGATTTCTCACTTGCATTTTACATTTATATCATATAATAAAATACAGGGGAATTTACCATCTGGAAAGCACTGATAATAAATCTTCTTTTAATCTTAAAGATCTCATTATAAAGGCAATGTTAACCATAGTTTCAGATTCTCACGTAACATTTGTTAAGGCAAGTGCCATTCTGTCTATGTCATGCCTCTACTGTTGTAACCTTAAAATAAAATTTCCCACTTGGACACATGACTTGAAAACATTATAAATTAATCCGAAATAAATTCTGTTCTGTAATACTCTTCTAAATGGACACTTATAGTTTTAAAAATTTGTTACAATGTTCTGTCTCAATTCAAATAAGTCTTAACGGTTTCTTGACTTTTATAAATGTTAAGGAAAAATGCCTGTACAATTGCTTATGCAAAGGTAATTGTTTTTTTTTAATTTTTAAAATTATTTTTTATTTTTTTAAATTTCAGAATATTACAGGGGTACAAATGTTTAGGTTACATATATTACCTTTGCACCACCCGAATCAGAGCTACAAGCATGGTAATTGTTAATATTCTCAGATTCTTGAAATATAAAACATCAAAACTCAAACATCTCCTAAAGTACTATTTACACTAAATTTCTAAAGCAATATTTTAAAATCTTTGACAATATAGAGACAGAAAATTGCACAGATCCAGTTCAGAGAATTACTCCAAATTAATGTAATATATGGCTCTCTGCCTGAGACTTTCTGCATGGATGTGACTAAAAAAAAGTTAGGATTTGAGATCACTTATTCTCCTTTTTCCCTCTAACAGTAAGGAGTATTCATGTTATTGAACCTAATATTGACATACCTCCTCCCTATCACAGAATTAAACTAACTCTCAAAGGAAATTTAACTTTATAGAGAAAAAAGGGAATTTTTTTTCTTTTGCCATTTTGTCAGAAAATCTTGGCTAGCTTCCGGCCATGACAAAAGTTATGTCAGCATCATCATGCAACACTTGTGATCAGTGTGAAATGGAAGAAGTTTAAGAGCCAGAACTGAGTGTATAACTGAAAAGTGTCTCTACAATGTAAAATGCACGGCTCAATCCCCTAAAGTAAAGCAAATGGCCTGCAGCGAGGTCTGAAGAAACCTCTGCAGCAGCATGAATATAGCTGCATGAGAGCTGGCACAAAGATATTCAGTTATGAGCCTGCTTTGCTTCTAAATATTAAGCCTACAGTTCCTTGCAGCTTTTATTTCTGAGGCATTTTTAGCTCATTGTGCTGAACAGTTGTACTTCCTCAGCTTGATTGACATTCTGGAAAATATTGATCCAAAAGTTGGGTGAACTTACTTTCTATTAAAGAAGTGCTCATCACAAAAACATTAAGCTCACTCAGTCCAAATTTCAAAGAATTGCATTTTTTATAAAAATCTTATGTTTGTTTTAAAATAAAAGGCATTGCACGATTTAAATTCAAAATTTCAGATACAGTCTGAAAGTGTTGCTTCTTTAAAATTAATTAAGCAAAAATATCTGACAAATTCAAGTGAATACACAACAAACAAACCCAATAAACCACTCTGGTATCAACATGTTTTTCCAGTTACTGAACAGTATCAAAATTCCCAGGAAAAGAGAGTTTCTTTTGGCATATCATATTTTCTCATATGTTCTTCTGTACCAATTATGGTGTAGGGCAGTATTTCCTATAACTCTCTCTCCTAGATCCATCTCTACCTGCTCTAGAAACTGTTTGTGCTCAAGACCAAGAGCTATACTGTTGCTTCCTGGGACTTCTCCTAGGCCCCTGGGCTTCTGTCTGCTGGTCCAGTAATCTATACTTTCCTTTCTCTTTGTTTTCTTTTCTGGTTTGCTGGATCACAGTCTCAAATTACTTCCAGTGAAAACGTTTGTTGGTCAGAGGGTACAAAGTTTCAGTTATGCAGGATAAATAAGTTCTGAAGATCTAATACACAGCATGTTGACCATAGCTAATAACACTGTATTGTATACTTGACATTTGCAGAGTATATATTAAATGTTCTCATACCCACTCATCCCTCCACAAAAGGTAACTATTCGAAACGATGGATATGTTAATTAGCTTGATTGTGGTAATCATTTCACAGTGTGTACCTCTATCAAAACCTGTATACCCTATACTGTAAATACATAGTTTTATCAGTTACACCTCAATAAAGCTAGAAAAAAATTTAAAAAGAAAGGGTTTATTGGAAGATTACAGGATTTCTGAATCTTTGCCTTTCAAAGAATAGCTTCTATTCTACCATTTTGTTGATTGATAGTTTCTCTGACTACAGATTTATGGCTTGAAATTGTTTTGGTCATTAGTTCTGTGCTGCTTAGTGCTCTGTCCAGGCAAAGTGGCTTATTTCTTTTTTATGTTCTTCTCTGTGAAATCTCAAAACTGTCCGATTCTTTGCATAACAATGAAGAGATTTTATAGCCACTTTTGGTTTTCCAGAGTTTTCCTAGAAATGTCTTAATGTTCCTCTCTATTGTGAGTTTTAACCAATGCTAATATAACTAATGTGGGTTTCCTTTGGTATTGAGTAGGTGAATCTATTTCCAAAAGGTCTTATTCTGAGTGGAACGTTTGCTTGGGTAGGAACATTGTACAAGTGGGTGGAATATGTATTGTCCGGCTTCACTTTACTATGTTTAAAAGAGGACCCTAGAGACAGGTTGTGAGGCACCCCCTACAACTTTAGAATTAGAATGGTTCTTCTTGCAAAGAACTTTTCACTTTTCCCGGATAGTCTGTTTAATTTTTTAAAAAATAAAAACCACTTTGGTTTGTTTTTTTGTTTTGTTTTTCACTCTAGTGTTGTGTTCTGCAAGCTGAGGTGGGAGATCTCATTCATCAATAAATTTCCCTTTTTGTAATCCGAAATTTTTTCCTACTGTGTGTGTGTGTGTGTGTGTGTGTGTGTGTGTCACTTTTTAAGGGCTTTGAAAAGAATTCTTACGCATTTACTACCTGGAACCAAGTATACCTTCTGTTGCAACTTTCAGAGATTTGGCCTTGAAGTCTTCGTGGTTTGCATGTTTTTTATGACTTGTTGAACCTCTTTCGCGAAATTATCTTTAACAAAGTTAAGCAAAGACTTTTTATATCATTTTTATATCATTTCAGCAAAACAGTAGAATTTCATTCAGCATGTTTTTTTCCCCAAACATTTACTTCTATATGTGACAAATAAAGTATATTTTAAAAAACCTAGAACACAACAAACATTAGTCTAGTCTGGTTTATTATTTTATAGACTATATCGAATTATTGTCATCTATGAAAGGTGAAATTATAATTCTCAACACATAAAATAATATATTATCAATGTGGATAAAAATGATTTTTTATGGCTGCTAGTCTTATAAGCAGTATCATATCATCTCTTACTGTATTTTAGTTATTTTTATTTGCTCTTTGAAAATTTATAAGTAGTGTTAAAATATAATGACTTGTCAAAATCTGAAATAGGGATACATGGAGTCTTTTTGATTAATACAACTGATATGAATTGAATAATTTTGACACAAATAAAACTGCATTATTGTACGGGAAGAATCTGCAGCATGCACCACATACAATAATTATAGTAGCAGCTCTCAAAAGACTAGAGCACTAGAAACTGTACTGCACCAATCTGAAATCAGGTAAATTAATCCTCAGAGGAGTCATGTACCACAGTCTCAAGTAATCAGTAATAATTGTATCATATTGCTGCAGCACACTCCAAGAGCTATAGTTTTCCCTACTTGCTGAATTGCCTACAACTGAAATTTGATGAGCTGAAGCAGAAATTCAGGCCCACGATCAGTGGAAATCTAAGAGATCCAAATACATAGGTAATATTACTATAACAAGGTTTTCCTTTGGTTTTTTTTTTCTTTTTGCTTTAACCTTATTTTTTATATTAGGTGAATTTTGCTAATAGTACATTTCTATTTACTTTGATAACAAATACTTTTAAGTGTTTCAAGTATGAAAAACATGAAAAAGAATTTTGCTTAGATCAAAATGTAAACATTACATATTTTTGATAAAGGTATTTACTTATCAGATTTATACTATTCCTCTAACTTTAAGAAACAGCCCACATTCCAAGCAAGTCTACCATTTGGCTGTGTAAATCCTAGCATTTTGTAGGAAGTGTACATAAAATGAAACACATATAAGAATAAAAATTGTCTTGATGTAAGTAATGCTAAAGGACTCAGTTAATGAATTTAGCTTTGGTTTGAGTTATTTCAGATTAGTCTTTGTTAATAATGTCCTTCCCAAAGCCATAGAATGATGTTAATTAAATCTCTGCTTAGTTTTACAGTTGTGTTTAATTAGCTCAATCACTTTTTAAAATGTAACAGGCTATAAAAAGAACGATCTATTGACAGAATGTTTAATGGCAAATTGTTGGCTGCCAGATTTGATCCCGGAATGATCATTGGGTGTGTGGAAAAGTGAAATGTATCAAAATCATAACATTTATAAACGGGCTTTCTAGCTTGTGAGATAAATGCATGAAATTCAAATGATTCCCTTTCTATACTGGAAAGGAGTAATACAAGATAAGTTTAATGGTAAATGTATTATATAGAAGCGTTTTAATAAAGACAAAAATTTATAGTGATTTTTCTGTGGTTATTTTAAATTATGCTTTTGCCTTGACAAACTTTAATTTCTGGCATTATAAAAGTGCCCTGAGGTGAATATGAACTTTACTTCTGCTTATGGGAAAGTTAAATTAATAGCTTAAGGATTACTTCCTCTGCAGAGTCATTCTTATTACTAAGCCATTATAATAATATACTCTTTCTTGAACAAATGTATAATAGATTTACAAACAAGATTTCAATTAAAATTTACTTTCCAGAACATGAGAAAGTAAGCTGTTTTTGTTGCACTGTTTTATAACACATACTTAATTCCCAGTGTATCTTTATTTTGATGGATAGGAGATGGTGTTTTACTGTTATTTTGTTTAATCTAGGAAAGCCAAAATTTTCAAATTATTGATTAGGAAATGGTGGAGGAAATGGAATTTAAACATAAGAACATTATAATGATGCAATAAAAAACAATTCAACTAAATATCTGACTTTTTAAAGCTTTGATTTTCAAAATAATGCTAAATGCAATTACTTTGATAAAGTTATTTGAAAGAAATTTTGCATCAAATGTTTTACTTATTAAAAATTAAGAGAAACAACTTTTTTATGTTATATAAATTAAATAATAACTATTTACTAAGCACTTTCTATGTGCATTTCACTTTACAAGTCACAATGTACAATAGAGGCCAATTATGTATTTTAACAATATTGAAAATATAAAATTTATTTAAAAACAATGTTATTTGACTTTATTTTGCCATGACTCAATGTTGCAGTAGATATTAAGTGTATGAAAAATTTTGAAACTTTCCATCCAGGATATATTAGGGGAAAAAAAATCTGTGGGAGAAATTATGTTAATTCAAGAGACTCAAAGACAGAGAGACATATTTATCCTTTGTTTTTGATATTACCTCAATTTCTGGGATTAATATCATTAAAAATCAGTAGACAGTAAGTTCTACATCAGACCCAGCTGCAGACTTAGTGATTCTAAAGGGTATATCTTTGTTATAATACCATGCATTAAGAACCCAGAATTTAAATATTTTACGTGTGGACAGAAAGATTAAGTCATAGCATGGTTGTATTAAAACAACTAAACAGCTAAAACAACTACTCTAATAATGCAAAACCTATTAGCATTCCATCTGTGCTTTCTTTTTACAATAAGGAAAAGCTCCATAATCTGAACCCTGAAGCTGATTGAGAACATCTTTAAGGCTTCACGAAAAATAATAATGCCTTTTGAAGGGCTTTAGATTTGCTATTTGCAATTATGCAGGTAGTTGAGCTGGAAATAACTACCTATCTTAAAGGGCACAAACAAACATCTTTGAAATAATGTCCCTTTAAAAATAAAATCTTCATATCAAATTGTAGCATACTCTGTCTTCCATTGTTCTTATTCACACCAACCCTCATTCTCAATTTTTGCAATGTTTTCTCTCACAGACATCATATCATAACATTTAAACACTTCAATAATGTGCGATCTGGAAATTGATTTTAGAGAGTAGTTAGCTGAGAGAAGACAAATGCTTATCACCTCATGTGCTGACTCTAGTAGCAACTGCCTCTAGATCTGAATAGAGAGGGCTTCAGAGAGAGATGGCTCAAGCTCAGCGGAAAAAGGTGCTGATAGGATGGCTTACTAGTTAGTGATTGGGGAGCAGGAACAGTGTGCATGCTTAGGTAATATTTATTTCATTTATTCCACCAATTTTACATATTACCTATTGATTTCCCATTCCCAGGTCCAAATATCATTCTAAAAAATTAAAAATGTTTTAGCATAATTTTTGTTTAAATCATATTCAGTGATTTCAAATTTTATGGCTATTGAATAGTATTCTTAATTATTCCATGTAGTAAAATAGGATTACATTTCTTTCTTCAACAGCCTTTTATTTTGCTTTTTTTAGCAGTTAATAATTTCCTAACATTTTTTCCTTAATGACATGCTCTTAGAGGCCAGAGAACATTATTTGTTTTGTTCACTGATATATCCTATTTAGTACACTATAGGTTTCTAGTAGAAGCATTCATTTGTGAAAGTAAAAATAGTAATTTTCAAAAGTTAGTAGAACTAAAACAATCCTCTCTATGTAATCAGTCACATAAGCTAAGTCTTCAGTTTTATTTTAATTCTTGGAGACATAGCATCTAAAAGGCTTCACATTTCCTGCTCCTATCTGGACAGGTTTTCTCTTGGTTTATTGCATAGCTATGATCCTAGGGTTTCCCTTTTATCATCATGCTGGGAATTTTTGTCTTTTTCCTGGATAAAATCCCTAATTTTCTGTATTCCATGTTATTGCCTTTGTTTACTCACTAGTTTTTGTTTTGGTGAAATATATTCTTTAACGACTTCTTGTGAAAGGATGCATAGATGGAAGATTGTTAGTTTGGGAACACTATATTTCTAAAATTGGCTATGTGATAGGGTGGCTAGGTATTGAGTTTTAGGTTAGAAAATATTTTCCTCATTTTTTGACAGTTCGCATTTCCAGCAGTGCTTTTGAAAAGTCTGATGCCATTGTGATGCATATGTGACATTATGTAATATCACTTTCTGATCTTAAGACCTTGTTATTTGGAAATCTGTATCCTGCAATTCTAAGAAACTTGATATTTTTAATTTTATAACAGTTTTATCCTATTTTATTTTCTGAAATATTTTCCTTTACTTGGAAATATTTTCTCCTCATTTAATCATGCAATTTTTAATATTTTATTTTTTATTTTAGATTGTTTTTCTACTTTGTGGAAAACTTCCTGAACTTTTTTTCAATAGTTTGTTGCATTTTTTTTATGCTTTGAAGTTCAGATTCTTTGAATATTTTTTTAATATTTTCACAGCATCAAGTTCCTTTACCAGGATGCTTTATGTGCTCATAGCCCAGTGAAGATATTTATAGTTTTATTGATTTAGTTTTTTAGAGATGGAGGTCTCTCGCTGTTGCCCCAATTATAGTGCTGTGGCTCAATCATAGCTCACTGTATCCTCAAATTCCTGGGCTCAAGCAATCCTCCGGCATCAGCCTCCTGAGTAACTGGGACTACAGGCATGGGCCATTATACCTGGCTTATAATTTGTAGTTTTTTAAAGTCATTTTCTGGCCTAAGTGTTTTCTTTGACTTCTTTTATTTAATTAGTTTTGTTTTAATTTCTTCATTTTTTTATTTTAACACTTTCATTATGATTTGTTTATAGTTTATTTTAGATGACTTACAAAAAGTGCTCACTGGATGGATTGTGTGCATTGGTACAATTTTCCAAACTCCAATTGGTATGCCTGGGCTGGGGTGTAAGTTTGCAAGAATTCTGGGAATCAAGCTGGAAAGATAGCAGAAGACTTCACCATTTTATATAAAAACTTAGTGCTTATGATTTCACTATGATGCTTCATCCCTATCCTCTGCTATATCTATTTTCCCTGAGGCCAGAATCTTTTTTGGCTCAGTTTTTGCTGAGAGCATCCCTCTGATCTTCTGCATGGGTTGTGAATGCATAGTTTCCTGACTATGGGGTGTGAGTACCTGGGGGTGTTCCTAAATATTTCTTATACATCCTTCAATATTTGCAGTATTGATAATACCAACACTTATCTTAAACTTCTGAGGTACTTTTAGGCATTGTGTGGTTCCGCCATTCAAACTATTTCACTTCTTGTTGAATTTCCCCTCTTTTAGCTTGCCACCCACCTTTTCCAATCTGCTTCATCTTTATCACTTGGCCATAGACATCCCATCCTCTAAATTGTGCTGACGTCTTGTCAATATCCACTTTTCCTAGTACTCATTTTTCTCTAAAGAACTTTTAAAAATATTTTATGTCATTTTGAGGGATTGTGGAAAGGTAAGATCTCTGATCAACCCATCATAATTTACTAAAAGCCTTGACATTGCATTCAAACTCTTTACATAAATGTTCAAGAGCAGGATGATCGTGGTGAAAACGTGATTAGGTAACTAAAAATATTAAATATTCAAAAATATTATGGAGGAAATCTTAAGTATTAATCTATTTATTATTAATTAAATATAAGCTACATATTTAAGGTATGACCCTTTCTTTTGTAGAATTTTTAATTTTATTGAAAGAAGAATTACAGTTATAGAACAATTAAGACAATAAAAAACAGAGTGTAATCAAATGCTAAATTTCATGATTTAGTCAGTAGAGCCATAGGAGTTCAGGAAAGAGCAAAATCAAAGTATTTCAGACTCCATCGGCTGACTGCCCTTACCTTTGGTGACATTTGCATCTGGTTTGTTATGTATTTCTGATATATCCTTTGGATTATACTATTGTTGATTAGCTAAAATCTCTTCAATGAAAGATATTTGCTGAAATATGAGGCACGATTCTGAACACATTTCTCTCTTACATAATCCTAAACATTCCTTTGAATATTTCTATCATGCTGAGAATCAACAATTTCTGGGGCTTTATATTGAGAACACATTTTGAAACCCAAGTTGAAATAAAAACAGATTCGTCATTTAATCATTTGTTCAACAAACATTTTTGAATCCTATAGTGTGTCAGTTTCTCTACTTGATACTAGTGAAAATAAAAAATTGAGAGTTACTGCCATCAGAGCAGAGGAACTGGCAATTAAACAAGCTACACTTACTTATTTAGTATAGTAAGTATGGCAATGAATAGTACCATACCTAAAAATGATAAGGAAAGAAAGGCTTCGTAGATGAAGTACAGATTCATTTTAACTTTTAATTGGGAGTCAGCTTAAATAGGGAAAAATATAGTCTAAGCAAAGGAACAAGTATATTCAAAGGCACAGAGTCTTGAGAAAGCATGACATTTTGGGGAATAAAAAAGTATTTAAGTGTGGCTAGAGTCTGAAATTCAGAGAAAAAAGTAGTGTGTGCAATGAACTTTCAGGAAATTAAGGTATCAAAAGATAAACATATATATGGAATATCCCAGTGTAAAGCAGTATAGTATAATGGCATTTTTACCTGTTCAAGTTACCAGAAAACATAGCTCTTGTTGACTGTGTGAAGTTTGGCAACTCTTGTAATCTGTGTAATAAATGTTTTGGTTTAGCACCTCATTATTTTTCTTCAGCCACAATTTTATTGATAATATCTTAACCACAAGAATGAAACTCTGTTGCCAGATTCATTTGAAATATCAGACACTTCTGCACCTCCCTAGCAATTTCATGGCCCCGAACCAATCTGGTAGAAACTCTTTCTTCTTACCCACACAGCAGAACGTTTTACACATTTACTCAATTTCCAGACTGACAAAGGAATGCTAGGTTTCAAGAAATCACAGGAGCATGGAATTCAAGTGTTGCTATAAACTGTAGTCATCATCTAGC
Source organism: Lemur catta (assembly GCF_020740605.2). Classification (NCBI taxonomy): domain Eukaryota; kingdom Metazoa; phylum Chordata; class Mammalia; order Primates; family Lemuridae; genus Lemur; species Lemur catta. The sequence continues at coordinate 37,614,537 of NC_059134.1, read as the reverse complement.
CCAATTACCCTCCAGCTGCTTGAATCCTCTCCACAATACCTCTGCCAATGGCCATCTTTGCTATTCTTGGCCATTTAAATGATATTCAAGTAGCTACTCTCAAATAAATCCATGCGTTAGACTGCTCTGACTGAAAGTTATTTCTTATATCTTCCGTTTGGTCATAGTTCTAATATTCATTGCCTCAGAGTTTCTGATTAAGTGGAAACTGTCATGAGGTGGTATTTTTTTTTTAATATAGATAATGGATTTCAAGTGCTTAGCCCAGTGTGTGGCTCCTTGGCACCCAGAAAATGTTAGTGATTATTTTCCTTTCAATTACTTGAAAGTAGAAATCAAACTATCCTCCTCCCAATTCTAGGCTTATCTTCTCAGTGTGAAACATCTCAAATTCCTGTAATTATGCCTCAGCTGAGCTGGTTTTTAGAGCCACTAAAATTTTAGGTGGCTCTGGTTAGTTTTTTTATTACTCTTAGAATGTGAAGAAGAAAAGTCACTATAGGACTCCAAAAGTGGAAACACAGAGAGCAATAAGGAGGCTATTGAAATAATACAGGAATAGATCATGGAGATTTGGCTAAGATAACTTTAAGACAATGGAAATAAATAGATACATTTCAGGGAACTTTTGGTGGTAAAATCCATAGGACTTCCTAATGGATTGGAGTATAGCTGGGAAAGACTGAAGAAAATCAAACTGACTTTATGATATTTGGCTTGAGTAGCAGAGGGGATTTGGGTGGCATTTGCTGTGATGAGGAAGACTAGAAGGGAACATACTTTGGGACATATTAAGCTTGAAATATCTAAAAGATATCCAAGAGTAAATCTTAGTTAGGATGTTTGCTGAAAACTGTAAGCAGAAAATTTATTTTACTTTAAAATCTTGACCTCTACCTCAAAAAGGCAATTAGTCATTTGGACAATCCTAGCACATTTTCCTTGTCAGTTTGCTACCCTGTCTCTTAGACTAGTGCTTCTTAAAGTTAGTGTGCACACAAATCACTTAGAGATTTTGTTCAAATGCAGGTTCTGAAAATCTGGTGAGATACCAGAGAATATGCATTTCTAACAAGCTCTCAGGTGACACCAGTGCTATTGATCCTCTGATGTATTTTGAGTAGCAAAATCTGACCTGGACAACTCTTTCCTACTTATACTTAAATTTACATCCTCTAATGCTCCTTCATCACTCGTCTGATGACACTGTGCCTCATTTCAGGAGAAAACAGAATATAACAAGAGAATTTTTCAGATGCTTGTACATTAAATCTACCAAGCCAGTCATCTAATAGGTCCTTCCTCTTTTAAAAATGGGCCAATCCCTTATTTGCTAGATTGCATCCCTTCTCACTTTATCAAAGGCATCCAATCTTATAATTGCTACCTCCTTTCCAAGTATCATTTTCACTTTTTTACTGAATCATTCTCTCCAGCACATGTACATGCTAAGATATAACTTAGTTTAAGAAACAAACAAAAAAACAAACAAAAAAATATGTTGATGCTACCTATTTCTTTTCCTCCTTTTAAAGTAGAACTTTTCAAAAAAAAAATATATACTTCTTTTCCCCAACCTTTCTTTCCATTTTGTGGTGGTAGTTCCAGTAATAGCTATTTTTAAAATCAATAATGATCCCTACTTTGCCAAATGTAATGGTAAATTTTTGGTTATCATTTTTCCCCATCTATCAAGATCATTTACACAGTTCTCTTAGAAACACTATCTCCTTGGCCTCTGTGACACCGGCTTCTCTTAGATTTTCCTCTGACTTAACTGGTTTGTTTTCTCTGCCTTTTTGCTGGCTCTTCATTCTCTCTTAATTTCTAAATTTTAAATTAGTTTAGATCAAGTCCCAGAACCTCATCTTCCCTACCTCTATATAGTAATTCTGTAGAACAACTCATACTGCTTCTGGCTTTAAATACTGTAAGTGTTCTGGATTTCCAGAAATATACCTTCAATCCAGACCTTTTCACTGACCTAGAGTCCTATAAGTTGACTGAGTAATTCATTTTCCAAATTGGGACACTTTTGAACATGAAAGCAGAGTTATTAATTATTCTACAAAAACATGTAAATCAGGACCAACACTGGCTAAATGGTTTTATATAATCACCACATCTATATCCAATTATCTACTCACCATATGCATTTGGATTTTGTGACAAAGATGGTTAGCTGCCCAGAAATATCCATTTCCCCTTTCTCCTCTGTAGAACCCTAATTTACAGCTGGACACAAAACTTCCTAGAATAAGAACTAAATTTTTAAATGTCTCTTGTAGTGTGTGGCAAGGTAACTAATTCTGGACAATATAAGATGAGTCGGTGTATGCAATTTCTAGGATTTGGCTGAAATGTAGGGGGTGTGCCCTCCTTTGATCATTTTCCTTGTTCTTCTGCCTAGATCGTGAATTCAGGAGACATTTAGAATCCCTGAGTGGAAGCCATATATGGAGGAAAGTGGTACTAAAAAGAAAAAAAAAAAAAACAGAAAGGGCTTGGATTTTGATACTTGAACCCCCCCTGGACTGATTTTGAATATGTGAAAGAAAAATAACATTGAGCTTATTATAGCGTTTGTTAATTCACTATTCATTGTAATTGAACCTACCCTCACTAATACAGGTGTCCAAAATTTATTTATCTATTCAATAAATATTTATTAAGCAACTGGTACTGTTCTAGGCATTTGGGATACAATAGTGAACAGATAAGTAGCCCACTCAGAGCTCACATGCTGGCAAATATGGAGTCTTAGAAATATATTCTAATAAAAAATTTACGTACTAAATAATACATAGCATACTATATTTGGGTGGTGGAGCCTAAAATAAAAGAATAAGTAGAGTTTGCTAAAGCAGTTTAAAAATTCTGGTAATAGGGGGAAGGTTGGAATTTTAAATGGGTTGATTTCTTATACGAGACTATTATTCTTAGACAGATGACATTGAGCAAAGAGTTGGACAATGACTGTCTGGAGGAAGGGCATTCCAGGCAGAGATGATAACTGTACAGAGACCCTAGGTGAGGAGCATGATTGTTCTAGGAAACATAAAAAAGCTAATTAAGGTGGAATCTAATGTTTATGGGGAGAGTAGCGAGATGAGGTCTAGAGGTAATGGAGAGACAGATAAATCTTTCAGGGCCTGCAGGCCATGATGAAGACTTTGGCTTTTACTCTGAGTGAGATGGACAGCTATTGCAGGTTTTTAGCAAAAAACCAACACAATTTAACTTAGGTTTTAAAAGACTCTCACTATCCATAGTGTGAGAATATACTGTGAAGGTAGAAGGTGTGGAGAAAGGATAGAAGCAAGATCAGTTTGTAGGTTACTGCAGGAATCATGATGATTATAAAATCAAAAAGTCCTAAATAAAATGCTTGATTTCTCATCTCTGCTCCCACCCAAATAGCTCTTTGTGCAGCCTGCTGTATCTCAGTAAATAGCAAGTTTGTTATTCCAAGAGCTTAAGCTAAAAACTTTGAGGTCATTTGGAATTATTCAGCTATGAGAACTCAGAGAAACTTGGCAATACGTAGGTTTTTATGTAACTTCTTCCTAACACCTAGTTTCATTCCTGTCCTGCTCAGTTTTGCTTGTTTAGTCATGTTACAATTATGTATAATAATGCAATAGTCTCCCAATAAATCCTTCTCTTTGCCTAAGTTAGTTCACACTGGGTTCTGTCACTAGGGCACTTTTTGTTACCAAAGTCTTTCTAATTAATACATACAATTGCAGGTTACTAATATTTGTTAACTTGAAATAAAATATGGTTTTTATTAATTGGCCATTTGCTAAGTAATTATGAAGTGCCTACACTGTCCCATTGTAATTCTTATATTAAAAATAAGAGCACTAGCTTATCTTCTCTCTTTAGAAATGAAGAGAAATTTTATCAGTGTTTTTGATTATTTGATTACATAAATATTACCTCAACAAAGAACCATGAGGTGAAGACAATTTTGCATTATAAATTCGTATTCTCTCAAATGCATTATAGTCCTTGCCTGAAGTATACTATATATTAATAAATAAATTGATTACAAGTTCAAAAAATAATGACTTTTGTGAAATAGATGAAAGTCATTATTCAAGTTATATTTTAAAGATTTTGTTAATTTTAATTTCATTTTTCGAGCTGATACCACAAGAGAAGACTTATGTTTGGAAGGTATTTATATGATTTTAGTTTTGTTTTCTGAAGTGCTATAGATCAAAAAGATTTGACCAAAAATGCTAGATTGATACCTGAGAGATGCTATACACAGAAAACATTACAGTGTGTTCTCTTAACTCCACACAAGTCAACATTGAGACAATACTAAAGTATAAATAAATTTAAGTAACTTAAATACTTCTAAATTTTCTTCTTATAAATATATTTTTTAAAAATATCAGTAGGAGTAATCCAGTGCAGAAGCAGGAGAGAACCACTTCTGGGATTATCCCACCTGTCCTGAAATTTAATTTACAGAGAACTTAAAAGTTTCAGCAAGCAGAGGATTAAATTAGTTTGACATGCTTTCTGAGTGCGACAGAGAGCTATTTCAGGATTCAGAAATAGGATGCAGAGGGTTAAAAAAATAAACAAGCAAATTAACTGTTAGGACATATTCATTATTAAACTCTATGTTAGTATAATTCTAGAATTTAAACAAAGATAGCTTTGATAATTTTTACTAATTTATAGATCATGCTATAATAAATAATTTTAATAAATAATTTTATTATTTAAATAAATAGTTTTAATCCAGCTTTAAAAGGATTTAATATATTTCTAATTTATTTAATTGACAATGAAGAATTACTTTGAAGAAATGATTGAATTTTTTCAGGCTATCTCAGAGACACAGATAACAGACAGACAATAATTTCTCTCTAAAGTTCTATTCCTTCACTTACTAAGGAATGCCTCTAATCATTACAACTCGTTTCCTGTTTAAAATTAGAAAGGTAACATAGGCTTACATATGATATTATAGTTGTCCGAATCCTGTTTTGTCTCTCAAGAGTGACATGAAAGTCACATGAATTCACACAAAGTACATCTTTTCAGCTTATTCTCCCTAATGGAAAACATATTAATAGTTATGCCTCTTTTTTTAACGTTTATTAAGATTAATAGTCATAACATTTCTATTTTCTTATGTCCCAGGAGTATAGTTTAGGTTGGAATATATTTTATAATCTTGAAAACAAAATAAAAATTATTCCCTATAATGATATCCAAATATTTATGCCATTTTATATTAATTTTACTAGGAGAAATAATTTTTGAACTAACACATGTAAAAAATTCATAAACAATTAAAAATTCTAGAAAATAATTTAGTATAAGCCCTCATTCTATTTGTTTCTATAAAATACACATATGCACATACAATTCACATTTTGTATTATTATTTCTTTTATTTTTAATTTATAATGATTGTACTTTTATCTAATGGAGTAGATGAACAATTAGCAAATGGCAATGACTTAAAAAACTGTTACATAAACATATTTATGTAAGTCATAAAGGTCAACATATTTGTTTTGTGTCTTCAGTAAGCTGACTTTTAGAGACTAATTCATTTTGACGTATTTTATTACTGATGTCACATATATTTAGATTTATACAAATTCAAGTTAAAATAGTAAAAATTACCTTTTTTTCTTGCTTTTATATTTTGCTTGCTAAGATAAAATATTCACATTTTACAAATATTTAAAGAATGGGTGCAATTAATTTAAATTAAACCTAAAATTTATAGATGCATGGATTATATTCATATATAAAAAGATGGACATTACACAACGAAACATAGGAGAATGTGTAAGCATATGAATAAGAAAAAGGTAGAAAGAAGGAAGGAGAAAAGAGAAAATGTGCTAATATTCTAATTAACCCAAAAGGAATCATGTAACAGTTAACCCAGACTCAGCTTTACTAAATACTGTCTAATCCGGAAATTGCTGATTTTATGTATGTGTGTTCTCATTTGACGTATGAGTAAACTATTAAAAAGAATTTTCAATCCACGAGCATGGTATGGTTTTCCACCTATTTACATGCTCTGCAATTTCCGTCCTCAGTGTTTCATAGTTCTCCTTATAGAGGTCCTTTACCTCTTTAGTTAAATGTATTCCTAGGTATTTTATTTTCTTTGTTGCTATTTTGAAGGGTATTGAGTCCTTAATTTGGTTCTCCGATTGACTGTTACTGGCATATATGAATGCCTCTGATTTGTGTGTATTGATTTTGTAACCTGAGACTTTACTGAATTCATTGATCAATTCCAGGAGTCTCTTGGTTGAATCCTTGGGGTTTTCCAGATATAACAGCATATCATCAGCAAAGAGTGAGAGTTTGATCTCTTCTTTCCCTATTTAGACTGCCTTGATTCTGCTCTCTTGCCTGATAGCTCTCACAAGGACTTCCAATACTATGTTGAAAAGTAATGGAGACAGTGAGCAGCCTTGTCTGGTTCCAGTTCTAAGTGGGAATGCTTTCAATTTTTCCCCATTCAGTATGATGTTGGCTATGGGTTTGTCATATATGGCTTGTATCATTTTTAGGCAGGTCCCATTTATGCCTATTTTGTTAAGTGTTATTATAATAAAAGGGTGTTGAATTTTAATGTCTATACTACCCAAAGTGATCTTCAGATTCAATGCAATCCCTATTAAATTACCAACATCATTTTTCACAGATATAGAAAAAATAATTATACACTTTGTATGGAATCAGCGAAGACCCCGTATAGCAAAAGCAATTTTAAGCAATAAAAACAAAATGGGAAGTATTTATTTGACAGACTTCAAACTATACTACAAGGCTGTGGTTCTTAAAACTGCCTGGTATTGGCACAGGTGCAGGGACACAGACCAGTGGAACAGAACAGAAAATCCAAATATAAAACCATCCTCATGTAGCCATCTAATCTTTGACAAAGCAGATAAAAACATACTCTGGGGACAAAAATCCTTATTCAATAAATGGTGCTGGGAAAATTGGATAGCCACATGTGGAAGACTGAAACAGGACCCACAGCTTTCACCTCTCACAAAAATGAAATCACGGTGGGTAACAGACTTAAACCTTAGGTGTGAAACGATTAGAATTCTAGAAGAGAATGTAGGAAAGACTCTTACAGACATTGGCCTAGGCAAGGAATTTTTGAAGAAGACGCCTAAGGCAACCACAGCAACAACAAAAGTAAATGAATGTGACCTGATTAATTTAAAAGCTTTTGCACAGCCAAAGAAACAGTCACGAGAATAAACAGACAACGTACAGAATGGGAAAAAATTTTTGAATACTACACATCAGATAAAAGACTGATAACAAGAATCTATTTAGAACTCAGGAAAATCAGCAAGAAAAAATCAAACAACCCTATCAAAAAGTGGGCAAAGGACATGAATAGAAATTTTTCAAAAGAAGATATAAGAATGGCTAACAAACATATGAAAAAATGCTCAACATCCCTAATCATCAGGGAAATGCAAATCAAAACCATAATGAAATATCACTTAACTCCAGTGAGAATGGCTTTTATCAAAAAGTCCCAAAACAACACATGTTGGCATGGATGTGGAGAGACAGGAACACTCATACGCTGCCGGTGGGACTGCAAACTAGTACAACCCCTGTGGAAAGCATTATGGAGATACCTTAAACAGATTCAAGTAGACCTACCATTCGATCTGGCAATCCCATTATTGGGCATCTACCCAAAGGAACAAAAGTCATTCTATGAAAAAGGATAATGACATTACAATGGTGCTGAGGAGGAAGATATTGATAAAAATAATAATTAAATATTTTGTAAGTATTTTCTGTGTTTTAGGCAATCTGATGCTTTACTTATATTATTTAATTTTGTGCTCACAGCAACTCTAAGAGGCAAAATAATAACATTCCTAGTACACTTGTGAAGAAATTTAAGTCAAAAAAGTCAAGCCATTTGCCAAATCACCCGATACTAAATGGCAAAGCCAGATTCAAATCCTGGTGTGCTTTATTCTCAGGGACTGTTAACCGTGTTAGAGACGGAACAGAAGGTTAAATAGAAAGATAGGAACAAGGGCTGGGAGAACTGATCAACTTTATTTGTATTCTTTATTAGATTTAGAAATAACTGTAAGTTGTTACATATATTGTTTGCAGAGCGTTTTCACAAATATTTACTCAGAAAAATATATCATAGTATGAATAAAGCAAGGAAGAAAAAAGAGAGGAATTCCATTTGACAAAGAAATGAGGTGTCACAGATTAAAAACATAACCTGAGCTTTTGTACCCCCATAATAAGCTGAAATAAAAAAAACAAAAAACAAAAAAGCATTCCTCAGAGTTGCACAAGCTAATTGATGTAGACCGGTGGAGATTAAGAGATGTGTCTACACACTGCATTTATTGCTCTTTTCACTATTTTTTCAAACTATAAATCTTTAAATACATATGTTTAAAGGACCTATAATTTCAAGATGAGAGCACTTTATAGGAATTGTTGCAGTCAATTTAAAGGACATTAAGAATTGTCATTGAGTTTTTAATGAGCCAAAGATATAATTCTTTTATGCACTTATTTTTCATATTAAAGTGGCTATACATTTTTGGTTTCTATCTTAGCAGGTTAGATTCCAGGAAAGCATTTGCATAAATGTACTCATTTCTGGACCCAAGGAAAGTTTCATGAAGGCTGTCATTTAATTATCATCTTAACTATGTATGTCTCTATAGAAATAGTATACATACATAAGTGTCCTCCAAAGCATAGTTTCAAGAGAAGTGTAAAAAGTGTGAAGAATTTAATTGTCTTGGAAAAATATAAACAAAAGTATACGAAGATCATAGGCACAATTCTCTGTAGTGCTATAAAGTCTACAAAGTAATCATCAGGTACATTGCCTAAGGTTTTTCATTAAGTCCCTGAAAAAAGTATCATTTCTATTTGACACTCGTGAAACTTAAGAGGTTGACCCACCAGAGATCCCACAGGTATAGAAAATAAATTTACCAACTTTAAATTGCATGTTTTTCATGCTATTCCACAATGCCTCTCTTACTCAGAACACCTAAAACTGAAATTCTCACTAAATTTTGAAACCAAATTAATGTGAATGCAATGTAGAACTTCTTGTATTTATGCTCTGATGACTCAAACAAAACAGTATGTTTTTAACAGTTCCTTATCAGACCTAGTCTTACTTAGTACTTACTGTACTATGACACCATATCAAGAATCACTTATTTAATTTTTGGTTTGTGCATGAGCATTTTATGCATATTATATTTAATTACACAAGTAAATTTTTTGCATATTGAAAAATTATTCCATCTTGGAATATTCAGAGATACTATGTTGAAAATTGAGCTTGAGTGAGTTTAACAAGGCATAATAACCTCATTTATAATAAGAGTACTGAGATTACAAATTTGTCAAATTATATGTTAAAACCTGTACCCAGATTTATTCTTATTTGTTTTTGCTAGTTTGAGTTACAAAGAAAAAAGGGAAAATAATTAGAGAGTGAATGTAAATTTCACTGTCTATATAATCAGAAGATAAAAAGTTGTGATTTGGAAAATAGAACAGACAAATATGAAATGGTGCTTTTCTGCTCAGCAAAAGCATGCTGTCAAATGTATTTCAGATTTTAAATGAACCATATTCAGAATGATACTAATTTGATTTTTTTTAAATTAAGGTCTTTATCTTCAGGAATTAAAAATTGATAGCTACTGAGTAATATGTTAATGAGAGAAGAAAATTTTAAGGCAGAGCATAATATTATTTTCAACCTATATTTTGTTTTAAAAGATGAGTTACCATAATATATGAGTGAATGTACATATATTGCATATAACCCATGCAAATAATATTGCGTATATGTATACATAAAGTATATTATGTTTACTATACTTTTTATGTTTATATATAAAGTATAGTGTATGATTATATTTGTTGAAATTCATGAAAATGAATAGATAAAATAATTATATATTTGGTTATATAATTTGTATATGAATATTTCAACAAATATAATCACATATTCATGGTTTTTTGTGCACTCTCCCTCTTTTCCATGTTAATAACCTAATATTTTTCCTCCTAAAATCCAATATACATGTATATCAGCACATTTATACATAAATATTATTAACATATACACATTTCAGCTTTTGTAATGTCACCATTTTTTGCTTAAAAATGAGATCATACTAAATATAATACTTTTTTTGTTTCTTGATTAGTCAACAATACTTATCTGCAATGGTGAGCTGATTTGGCACTAATTTACTCCTTTAAATTTCTGTATTCTAGAGTATGGCATAGAAAAGTCACATTTTTTTTACATCATGGGCATACTCTTTGTCTTGATGTGTTTTCTTCCTGAACTACAGTGATTTTATTTTCATGGAATAGATTCTGAGGAACTATTAAGTCTTTATTGAATGGAATATATGTGTTTTGGGGTGTGTTTTACATGCATTCAAAAATTTAAAAGAGTTTTTCAGATTTGCTTTTGAAAATGTTGTAACATTTAACATTTCTAGTATGATTTAATAAGAGTATCTTTTATTCTGTATTTCTGAAAACAGTGTTATGACTTTTGTTTATTTCTTCCAGACGCATATGATATAAAACACTCTTATTATTTTTTACATCTCCTAGCTACTAGCAAACTTGAGCATCTTCCATAGATTTTTGACACTCTGGATTTGTTCTTCTGCAAACTGTCTATTCATAACCTTCTATCATTTGTCACTCTTTTTCCTTTTCCTTGTCAATTTGTACATCCTGTTTGTGGTGTAAATATTAATCATTTTTCTGTCACCTGGAGTGAAAATATTTTCTAAATATATTGTTCGTATTTTTCATCATACAAAAGTTTTAAATTTCAATATAGTCAAATATGGTTATCTTTTTATAGCATCTGATTTCCTATTGTTGTAAACATTTATTCTGATTTTCTTGACACAATTTTTTTGTTCACATGTAAGCATTTAATTCACTTTTGAGTGTGTGTGTGCGCATTGCCTTAAATGTATATATTTTTTGGAGGAATAGACATTTTCTTTTTGTTTCAGATGTTTTTAAACAAGAACCTGAGAACATAGAATGGATTTCCATTTAATTTGATATCACTTTTAACCCTCAATTAAATGTATATAGTACCCTTCACATGTGTTCAATGCCTTTAGAGTTTTGTCTCTATGGAAAATGAAACAATTTTCATATTTCCTTCTCATGTGTTTCCTACTTGTGATGAATCTCTCAGGTGTTTATTGAGATTCTTTTACCTGGATATCTAATTTCTAGCAGGACCATGGATGTTTTCCTCAATTATTCCCTCACATAGGTTTTCCAACCCTTGTGTGTTGGCCTCTTCATATAATCCCACATTTCTTGTAAACTTTGTTCATTCCTCTTATTTCTCTCCTCTTTATCTTTGACTGACATATTTAATTCAAAGGTGATGTCTTCAAGCTCTGAGATTCTTTTTTATGCCTGATCTAGTCTATTCTTAAAACTTTCTACTGCATTTTGTATTTCCTTGAATGGATTTTTCATCTCCAGAAGTTCTACTTGATTTTTTTTTTATTTAATTTTTTTAGTGAATTTTTTATTCATTTTCTGTATTGTTCTTGTTGTTTCTTTGTGTTGCTTTTCCATTTTCTCTTGTATTTTGTTGAGCTTCCTTATAATGCAAATTTGAAATTCTTTATTTGTCATTTCGATATTTTCATTTTGGTTGGTATCCATTGGTAAAGAGTTGTTTTTTCCTTTTGGGGGTGACGTTTCACTCTGATTTTTCATACTTCCAGAGTTCTTTCACTGATTCCTTCTCATCTGCCCTCTGAATCCAGTCCTTGGGGTACTGGCTTCCATGCCTGTCCTTAAGTCCCTGAAGATCAATCCATGACCATGTCAGGGAGAAGAGTACTTGTCCTGAGTTACCTATGGGGTGTTCAAGCAGATTTGATGATCCTCTCTGGTTGCTTCTGTCTTGCTGTCTTCACATCTTTCCAGCAGTGTGAATTGTGTTGTGTCCCCTAGCTTAATCTCTGATATGGGCGGGGTGATACTTGTGAGTATGAATCAACCATGCCCCATTTGCTTGGGTTGGGCAATGCTATGATGACCAATAGAGTTGTTTTCCCTTTCATTGATTGATATTTGTATAAAAGAGCCAGCTGCTGAGATGTTCTTTTGTGTTTGTGGCATACTCTGGTCCTCCAGGTGGAGTACTTGAGTGGCCCAAGCTTTAGGAGAGACCTTGTAGCTCTCAGGGGATTGCTTCATCTTCACCACCACTAAGGTGGAAGGAGGAACATGGCTAGGTTGTGGGAGCCTGAAAGGCTTTGCAAAGCCTCCTCAGGGATCAGAAATTGCTTTTCCATCTTCTAGGGGGAGCTGCTGGTATGAGGGTCAGGACCAGCTCTCCAAACCAAGAGGGTTGTTCACAGGGGAGAGACCTAAACTCTTGAGCCCTAAGGCCCTGCACTGGGATCTTTTCACCCTCATCCAGTAGTACAGGTTTTCTGCTGAAAGACGTGGGAACTCTCCGAAATGACCACTCCTTGGACCTCCACAGAACACTCCTGTCAGTTCAGTCCACTTGTGCTCCCTCACCACCCAAGTCCAGCTTTCAAACCTCCCACCATTATGTGTGTCTGACCCACTAGTGTGTGTCTCTGTGAAATGCTAGCAGACAGAAAATTCCAAAATTGTACATCCCTGTTCTATTACCCATCCTCAGAGGAGGAGGTATGGACCCCACTCTCTGTTGGGACCTCTGCCTGTAGCACACCCTTACCAGAGAGAAATGGCTGCTTGAGAACATCTCAGCTCAAGTTGCTGTCCCTGTTTAAATGAGTGGGAGAGAGGGGCCACAGCACCCAGTCAGGTGGTGTGCCTGAATGTGAGGTGTTTGGTTGCCATGGAACCAGGGGCAAGGCTATTCCTCTCCAAATGCCACACTCTTATCCAATATGATGGTTCTCCAGTGGGTAGATAGGTGCACAACCAGATCCCTGTTCCTCAGCACCTCACTGCACTCTCCTGTAGGATATGTCCTCCTGGGTTTCCTTGCCACCCCAGTCTAGCTCCCAGGCTTCTCCCCTGCAGCCCCTGCCACCCTCTCATGTCTGGGGTGCACCGGGACTGGTTGCTTTTGTAGCCGTGGGCATGTGAACCCACGAAATGCTGGCAAGTGGGAAGTTCCCAAATTGTACATGTGTGTTCCACAACAAGTCCTCGAGGGGAAGAGGTGTGGGTCTCACTCTCCGAGGAGACCTCAGCCAGGGATGTGCACTCACCAGTGGCTGTGCGCAAACTTTTTGGCTCAAACTAGGCTTGCAGTTGTAATGGGTGGTGGAGAGGTGTAGCTCCTGGTCAGCCCGAGCTCAAACTACTTTCTCAGTTTCAGTGGATGGAGCAGGTGCTGAAGAGGAAGTGTCTGGATGGGACAAAACTGGTACTCCAGCCTCTCGTGACACTCACCCGGGGCAATCCTCATGGACTACCCAAACTTCTGGGACTCACTCACTAACTCACCCCACTATTCCATATTTGCTGTGGTGCCTGGGCTAGTGGAGGGTGGAAAAGCCTTCAGTAAACTTAGTGTCCTGCTGTTCATTGAGGGCACTGATAAGGGAGAGGGGAATCCCCCCCTTATCCTTTCACTGAGCTCCAAGCCTCTCTGGGTTTGATCCTTGCTGATATCTTCTCCTCTTTATCTCCTTCCTTCTTGGCTTTGCAAGAAGGAAAGGGGTCCCAGCCATCTCTGAGTTCTCTCTTTGCGATCCACACCTCAGCTATGACTCTTCTCTCCTCTTCTGTCAACTATCCTGCTTTCCCCGCTGGGATGGTCTCACAAGTGGTGTCTCTAATTGACCATCTTTGACGTCCTTCTAGTGTCAGAATTCTTATTCCATATGCATATTCTCTTGTCTTTAGACAGTCAGGGTGTAGATAGAAATATGGTATTACTGGACGATTATCAACTTTCTATTTACATATGCCCAATTACTAGCTATGTCCTTGAGCAATTCAAACCAATTTTATTGTCTGAAAAATAAGTATGAATGTGGTCTAGAAGTATTATCCTAGTATAAATGAGAGCTGTGATGGCACTTGGGAAACCTACAAATGCTATGAATATATGAAGTCACTGACTAGAACTTTTAAATTCTTCAGCAACAGGAAGTAGTTATTTTTTTACTCTGAATTGCATTACACAGCTATTCAGAACTACTTGTACTTAATCTGTCTTTAAAGCTAAACTTAAGAGATTATAGAAAGATCACTTTTTTCCCATTTGTCAAAGCTTCTATTTATCTTAAAATTTCCCATGCTATTATATTCAACCAGTTAAAAATGTACTTATTGAATAGATGCATATGAAAAGATCTAAAGTATTTAGAGGCTAACTAGTAATGCAAAAAAAAATAACTTAGAGAATGTTATGTATCATATTTCCCATGAATATTGGGTAAAATAACAAGTAATAAGAAAATTAAATTGAGTGTTAGAGTTAATTCATAACATGCAATTGAGTTTTTTATTTAAATATGTAATGCTCATTAGACAATATCTTTATAATGGCAACAAAATTGAAATGCCAACTCAATAGCCCCTGTTTCTTGAGTTTAATGTAGTGAAACATTGATTCTTTAAAAGGTTTATAATTGAAGCTATTGTATCTGATATATACATATTTGCAGTTTTAATTTAATGTGCCTCATTTATCTACATATAACCAAAACTGTCACTAACTTCCAAAATATCACAATAGGAAATAAAATAACAAACCATTAACATCTTTGGGCTAAAGATAAATGTTATTGCCAGAACACTTTGTGAAAATTTTCTAGTAATCCATTTTATGTAAACAGACAGGGAAATTGATATTTTAAGTGACTTGGCCTTGGAATTGAGAAGTGAGGTACTGGTGCATATAAATGTATCAATTTTGTGGTGTAATTTTCATAACTAAATCAGCATAGCTACTAGCTATCCTCTTTGAAGATATGTAAGGTGGTAGGTGTATTTGAATTTGACATCATTCTATGCTACATCTAGAGTGGCTTCCCTAAAGTATACAATTCTAGTATACATTAGTAGCAGAACTTTCAGTACAATCTGACTGAGGTAAGACCCTAAGTCTGTATATTCTCATACTATACAGCCTTCCTGGGCCAAATCATGAGAAAGCAAAGTAGATGTTCAACACCTTTCCATTAGTTACTGGGGCATTCTATCTGCCCAAGGATTCTCTAGGAATATCCATTTGGATATTCCTCTTGGCCTGAACTCTCCTAATGGATCTTCTAAAATTAAAATTTATTTTCTAATATTAACCATATGCTTAAACCATACTGACGATGTCCCTGACATTCATCGTGACATTTCTATCTTTCAATATTTTTCATTAAGCAGGGATTAAACTGTGGCATTTGAAAGTATGGCCTTTGGAGACAGAACACTGAGGTATGCTTTTCACCTCTAACAGTATTTAACTCTTGGCCTCAGGAAACGTTCTTAAGCTCCAAGCCCATTTCCCACTTTTAAAAATGAGGATAAAATAGAACTTACTCAGAGGGATTTCATGATGAAGAAATAAAACAATCCACATGAAACCTTTAATAAAAAATTTGAAATAAACTTAAGAAAAACTTTGTTTTACTGATTCTATTAAGATGATGATAATGAAATTACATAATGATAATTACTATGATGACAGTAATCATTATGATAGCTATTATTGATTTAAAATCTTCTAGGAATTTTTTTCCATTATTTCTTCTTTAACTTCTACTTGTTAATCAAGGCATGGCTTAAATTCAGCCTAGTCTATAAAGTGTTTTCCAAAATTTTGATGTAATTAATCTCTCCATTTTTCTGGGGGGGAAAGCATTTATTGCTTATAATAGCCTTCTTTCTTTCTCTTTTTTCTTTTTCTTTGCAGTTGGTCATACCTTTTATATACATATAAATGTGTACTTGGTTTTTTGAAATTGTGTTAAAAGAAAGCCACGATTTATCCTACTATGTTTGAAGGATAATTTTTTAAGAATGTTAAATTAAGTTCTATTGTTTAAAATATTTAAATTATTTCTGGATTTTTTCATATAGATTATGAGCTAGTTGACAGTAATAGTGGTAGCTTACAATTCTTTCCTCTTCCTGCAACACCTGGGATAGAGCTACTTTACTGTTGATTCTTAAAAACATTTCTTAAGGTGAAAATGTTAAGAAAGGAAGGATGGATGGATTCACATACTATAAGTCTATTTTCTCTCCTACCTTAAAATGGATTTTATTGGATGCTACAGTTTTCATTGCATAGAATATACCATCCATGTGATCCTTAAATATTATGGATTAAATTAGTGAAAAGTCATCTTAAAAGGTCTTTGAAAACTGAAGTTAATAATTTGGATTTCTGAAATTTGGGAGGCAATTTTGGGGACAAGCAGAACTATTAAGTTATTTTATGTATCTTGTACTCTCATTTCCATATAAGATTTTTCTTGAGTGATGCCAACACTAATCAGTACAGCTGCTGGCACTATCCTGATTCTTAGTTCCTTAATTTTATCATGGGGAAAAAGTCTCTTTCTAAAAATTCCATGACAACTAACAATCTATGATTGTACATATCAAATTGAACTTTATTATCTTCAAATCTTATGTATAATCAAAAAGTTTAGAAATGTTATACTAATATACCTAAAATTTTGTATATTATATGTGATAGACCTCAATATCTTATGAAAAAATTAATTTTATCTAATCAACTTTTCCAGAAAATCAATTCTGATCATGACACATATACTTTATACTATGAAAATCTGAGTAAATTTGTACAAAGATGAGGTACGAAGATCTTGCTTTAGGGGAAAAAGGAAAATTATTTTACTTATGAAAAATCTAAGTAGCCAAGTACTTCTCTAGTTGTTACTCAAAACAATAACCCTGCTTTAACAAAATAGTCTGATTCAGTTAATCAATATGTATTTATCCCTTATTTGATATTCTGTTTATAGTTCTGGCTGTATTTTCCTGGTAGATTTATGTTGACCCTTGCCAGTGAAAATACAGGGATGATTATATATTTAAATTAAAAATATACATATTTTACAATTTTCAATTGCAAAATAGCTTAACTTGTACTCACAGGATATCTATTTCTACAACTGTGGACAATAGAAACCAGTGATTACTTAAAACCTCATACAAAAATACATTATATACTTGTTCCTGCTTGTCTTCCTAAGTACCTCTTCTTAGAATTTATAGGCTAAATAACTTTCATGCAAATTTTTTTTGGATAATGATAGATCTTTTAAATATTTTGTTTTACATTTCAATATCTACTCATTTATTAAAATTATTAAATGTAATTTTAAAATAAAAATACCTATCTTATATGAACCTATAAACAGTTTTTATGGGAAGCATGGAGTTAGACAAGTCTGACCACCGTTAGATGGATAATTTTGTGTGATCCTGTATTTTGGGACTGATAATAAGAATTTCCTGGACACCTGAAACAGAGCAAATTCTAAAAGCAAAAGCAGAGTTTAAGGAAGACATACTTGGCCTGCTTCACAGAGATACAACTTGAAGATGCTGGATTTTATTCAATGATGCCACATAATTTGGAGAAACCTGCCTTTAGAATGTGCTCAATAGTTTGGAAGTTTTCAAGAAATGTATACCTAATGCTAGATCTGTTAGAGATCCTCTTTTACCATTAATTTTCCAAATTTCATGAACTGCCTCATAAACTCAGAAATTATTTTGTGTGGGTAAATATAACATGTTGCCCAAGAATAACTTCTGCAATAATATGAAATTTGCCATTCTTATTTCTTTTCTGAGACAATGCATATTAATTTATCTTAATATTTCATGTTATATTTTAACATCAGAGGCTAGGTAACACTACTAGTTAAAAATTTTATCAGTTAATTTTATGTTTTTATAAAGCCTTGAGTGTAGTGAAAATTCTTAAACACTTTTATTACAATGATTGATAATGTTAGCTGCTGAAATAGGCAAAGGAAGCAAAATATCATAGAAAAATATATTAATGAGTTTAACTGAATAAAGATAAACCCTTAAAACTTGATGTGTGCTCAGTGAATTAAAATGATATCCTGACTTTGCCTTCCAAAGGAATTTGAAAGGTACCTTAAAGAGTAAAGTGTATAGAGAAAATTTTGGAGCAAGAGTAATATTGGAGAAAAAATCATTTTTCTTCCATGTAGCTTTGTAAAAACAGGAAATAATAGTGCATATTGTAGAACTGAGTCCAAATATGATTTTTACTGAATCATTTATTTTAATAGGTATTTAGCAAGGAGGATTATAGATTTATCATTGTTATCATTGCTTTTGCCACTGGCAACAGGATGATAATATTGAAAGTTAAATTGGAACCATGGCCCTATTATTTGGTGCTCTAATTAGTTCAGTTGGCTCATAATGTAGTCTAAGGACAATAAAGCCAGGAAAGACAATAACCAGAAAATTGACTGATGGAGGCTCTAGGCAAAATGATCAGAAGTGTTGTGGCTTGCAGACCGAAGGTTAAAATATTTGTTTTCTTACTTGAAGGACTTTCCTTCCCTAATGTTGAAAATAAATTGCTGCTTAATTTTAGATTGTAAATTTCAGCAATTTAGGTTAAATTTTGTTATCTTGCTCCATCCCACTCAACTCATATTTGTATTTAAGTATTTCTGTCTTGGAAAACAAATCATCTATTGCTAAGACTGTGGTACTTTCTACTCCTCCCTTATAATACAGTTTACTACCTTACTGAATGAAGCAGGCTTTAAAATAATAATAAAATCTCATTCACTCAGTAAGCAGCTATTGAGTGTCTACTATACACCATACTAAGCTCCAAGTTTGGCATAAGTCATATAAAGATGAATACAAGATTATTGTTGAATTATAGAATTTGAATTTCAGTGATGGAAACAAATACCTAAACAGATTATGATAATATAACATAATGTGCTTTG